>NC_135498.1:63628887-64350035 GCF_052857255.1 Amblyomma americanum | reverse complement strand
GCCGCGGTCGGGTTCGAACCCGGAGCTCGGGGGCTAGCGTGTTGACCGCTTCGATCCCGGTTAAGCAGGCATGGGCAGGTGCCCAAGTTATTGTGACTTTCCTTAATAATAATAATAATTGGTTTATGGGAAAGAAAATGGCGCAGTATCTCTCATATATCATTGGACACCTGAACCGCGCCGTAAGGGAAGGGATAAAGGAGAGAGTGAAAGAAGAAAGGAAGAAACAGGTGCTGTAGTGGAGGGCTCCGGAATAATTTCGGCCACCTGAGGATATTTAACGTGCACTGACATCGCACAGCACACGGGCGCCTTAACCTTTTGGTTTGCCTCCGTAAACACTCAGCCGCCGCGGTCGAGATAGAACCCGGGAACTCCGAATCAGTAGCCGAGCGCCTAAGCACTGAGCGACCACGGCGAGTCTTGCGACTTTACTTTCTATCGGATTTTGATCTAGGATTAAGGCCGCGGGTGTTATCAACCCTGCGTTGAATCCTCGGATTGACTCTTATACAATCGCTATGCAATCTGCTTTAGTGTGCGCGATGTCCAGTGCTATTCCAACTCCTCTGCTGTTTCAGTCATTCTTGTCATAATCGACGCCGCGGAGGATGAGGATGAGGAGGAGGAGGAGGAGGAGGAGGAGGAAACTTTATTCTACTCTGCGGTTTGGGGAATCTTCAGAGATTTTCTCCCCTTGGCTGTATCCCAGGAGTCTTCTCTGTCGAGCTCGTCCACTTTAATGAATGATCGACTGCCCTCAGTCCAGGGCTCCGCTGGCACTGCCGACCGTTGTGCTCGCTGTACCAGACCTTGTTGGTCTTGCAGCGAAAGCTGACATCCCAAGCAAGAGCAACTGCGGTGGACATTGGGGTCCCTGAAATATGGACCTCCACCCAAAATATGTATTTTCGCCTCATTATCCTACCTTTTTGGAATAAATGTTTTCTACTACTACTACTTGTTGGTCTTCACAACGGTAGCTGGACAGCAATCTCTCCATTGCCCGCACTTGGGTTTTGTATTTTGAGGACCACGTGTATGTCTTGACAGGCCCACGTGATGTGATATGGTGTGGGTTTTTGTGGTGTGGGTTTTTGGTCGCACCAGGGAAATTTGTCCGCGCGTATCGTAGGGTGCATTTTGTTTAGCATGTGTAGGTTTGGGTAAGAACCTGTCTGTAATCGTCTCCAAGTGACAGCTTCCTCTCTGTTGAGAGATTTGTGCGGCGGGGGATATCGGATTCTTCTGCTTCTATCCCTTGGTAGTATGGCTGGAGGTAAAACAGGTAAAACAGCGCTACGTCGGGCGCTATGCACAAGGTTTCACGTACGTACGTGAGACTGAAAGGCAGATACTATGGCTGTACCAGGGCGTCATTACATCATCCGTCGCTTTGTGTTGTCCTACGCAATGCCAACGTTACCCGCAAGCCGCACAATGCCGCAGCTTTGGGGGCGGTGCTCTATATGCGCTGCCGCTCGTCACGGTGCACAAGCCGTGCTGAAAGAAACTCGAGCTCCAGCACCACAAGTCCCAGCGCGTGTGGCTAGGCCTGTGCAAAAACTCGCAGTGCGCCGCAACGTTGGCCGAGGCAGGAGCGTGGCCACTTGAGCTCCAAGCAGCGCGCAGGGCGCTGGATCACATCGAGCGGCTTCATCGCGCAGCGGACGGCGGCTCGATGCTGCAGCGTATGCGCTCGCACCCGCGCTCACGAATGGGCGCTGCGCTGCTCGAGTATGAGCAATTGACTCAAGGTCCACCCCCCTACGGCTCCTGCGCGCCCTGGCCTGCTGCCTCGGAGGTACAGCGAGAGATCGTCGGCATCGCGAGAAAGCGGAGCACACCCTCTGTGCTGTGCAGCAGCTGGCCAGAGCCGTCATACACGAGGAGATCCAGGACCATCTCCTCGTGTACACCTACGGCTCAGTGGCCCGCGACAGCAGCTCCCTTGCTGCGGCGGCTACCATCCCCGCCCTGCGACTGCACAGCCAGCAACACGCAACCTTCCTAGGCTCCTCCACCACGGAGGAGTTGATGGGGATCCGGCTCGGGCTGTACCTGCTCTGCTGCTCACCCTCGGCCCTCCGTCGCCCTCAGCCGCCTGCAATCTAACGGCCGCGGTGCCCCACTAGTGCGGGAAATTCGCACGCGTATCGAGCGCCTCGTGCAGAGAGGATGCGCCGTGCGTGCACAGTGGGTGCCCAGTCACTGCGGCATCGCCGGCAACGAAGAAGCTGACGACCTCGCGACCGCTGCACACCAACTACCTGCCAGCGATCTGCCCCTTGGGCTGGAGGACGTGCGTGCGGTCATCCACGACCATCTTCGAAAGCGGCACCCCGACCCACGCATCGCAGGAGGTGAGTGCATCGACAGCATCAACGGCTGTCGCGCACTTATGCGGTCGCAACATGCAATGATCCTCCGTGACCGCATTGGCTACGTGTGGCCCGGGGAACGTCGGGAGCGTCACCGAATCGGGACGCGTGATGTGTGTGACGGATGCGGTGCAGTGGAAACACTAGAGAACCTGCTTCTTCATTGTGCCGCGTTTGCCGATGCTCGTCGCGATATTCTCGCAGCCTATAGGACACTGGGCATACTATCGGACTCCCTCAAGACGCTATTGTGGCCGCAGGGCAGTGTACGCACCCGTAAGCAAATCTTGGTGAGCCTCTGTGCATTCCTCGAACACACGGGCTTGATGTCCCGTCTGTTCTCCGCCAGGTAGTTACACGCAGTGACCGAACGCTCCGCGAGTTCTACCATGGACGATTGACAACTGGACGCCCCACTCCAGCTGTCGTCAACATAGTGCTGTGCGCGTGTTTTTATTGCTCCATCATGAACTAATCACGCGCACAACGTGGACACATTTCTTATAGTGTAAATAGTTTGTGAATATTACATCCCCCCTATCCTCTCTTCCTGTCCCCTCACCTCTTTCATTTCATTTCTCCATTCTGCTTGCTGTCCTTTATTTCCGCTGCCCAGGCTCAGGTGCTTCAGTATCGATGGCAGATGCCGGGGCTAGCAAAAATCTTTTCCTTCCTTTTTTTATTATTTTAATAAAAACCACGTACTACTACAACTACTAGCGTTTACCGTCTCACACGACTTGAAAATGAGGAAACTGCCGCTTTCTGCCAGTTAACAAGCGCGAACGCACTGAAACGAACGCGAGTGCGCCAGTAAAATTTCACCGCGCTGTAAAAGGGATAGCTAAGTGCTGCACCGAAGAAAGCTAATACCCCGCGGTGGCTCAGTGATTAGGGCGCTAGGGTATTGGGCCGGAGTTCCCGCGTTCGAACTCCGCCTCGGCAGCCACGGTTCGATGGAGGCCAAATGCCAAAGGCCCTCGTGTAATATGCGTTGTCCGCGCACATTAAAGATCCCCAGGTGTTCGATATTATTCCGGAGCCCTCCACTCCGGCGCCCCTTCTTTTCTCTTAGACCCTATTTCCTTCCCTTCCCTTAGTGCGCGGTCCACGTGTCCGCCTATATGTGAGACAGATACTTCGCCATTTCCTTTCCCACAAAACAATTTTTTTTTTCATAGCTAACCCTGACTAGCGTTCTCAACACCCGCCTTCGCAACGTCGTTATAATAAGAAACAAAATAAACTTCTGCGTAATTGGCACCGCTAACTTCGGAGATGACGTGATAATAATAATAATAATTGGTTTTGGGGGAAAGGAAATGGAGCAGTATCTGTCTCATATATCGTTGGACACCTGAACCGCGCCGTAAGGAAAGGGTAAAGGAGGGAGTGAAAGAAGAAAGGAAGAGAGAGGTGCCGTAGTGGAGGGTTCCGGAATAATGTCGACCACCTGGGGATCTTTAACGTGCACTGACATCGCACAGCACACGGGCGCCTTAGGGCCGTTTCACATGCTGCGAATTTCACCGCGCGGCACTGCGAATTCGGTCCCGCCGTTGACGCCGCAATGCGATTGCCGCTCAGTCGTTTCACATGCAACGCAGGACCTGCGAATTCGTTCCGTGTGACAGCAGGGTTGCTAGATGACTGCTCATGGAACTCGTGATTAACGTGGCATTAATGCAATTAGGAATGTGGTCGTGTTGTTGTAGTCATGCGTGTTTTCAGATACAAAAAAATATTTTGAATGTTTTTTATTTAAGTAAATAGTTCTGAATTATTCAAAAAGTACGTTGGTGCGCTGAATGCACGTGACCGCAAGTGACGTCAGACCCATGAGGCGTGAGTGCAAGGACAGCCATAGCTGGCCAAGCCAAGCCTGGCGGGGAGCCAAGCAAAGGATGCTTCCTATTGGTCAGTCGCAGAGCGAACACACCGACGCTGCGAACGAATTCCAACCGGACGGAAATCGTTCGCAAGCCGTCTGCGGCAAGAGCGGCGGCCCTCTCCGCCCCAGAGCGAACGAATTCGCAGTGCCGCGCGGTGAAATTCGCAGCATGTGAAACGGCCCTTAGCATTTTTCCTCCATAAAAACGCAGCCGCCGCGGTCGGGTTCGAACCCGGGAACTTCGGATCAGTAGTCGAGCGCCCTAACCACTGAGCCACCGCGGCGGGGCAATGACGTGAACGGACATTCACAATAAGCGGGAAACCACTACTTTTGTAAGGCCAGAGCTTCGGAAGCCCGCCGCGCTATGGATTTCCCTTGCTTAGTACTTGCACAAGTGTTTGCTGTTATGGCAACATTATTATTATTTGGAGCACTTTCATGGATTCGGTATGACACGTTTAGCATGATATAATATTATCAAGGTCACAAAGCATTCTTTCTTTTGATTCAAATAATAGGCCCCGCCCAAACGGGCAAGGCCTCCCAAAAATTCGCCTGCTTGCTTAATGGTAAGCCCTCCACACGGCAATCTTTAGGCGAAAGATTGGCACGAGTGTAGAGGAGCCTGAACGCAACAATAGCAATGAAGCCACCGAGACGCCATTATCCGCATGATGCTAAAGAACGCCACTTACTCCCTTTCATTTGAACAAAAATTTCTGACGAAAAATTGGTACACTCAGGCCAAGTATGCAGAACCCGGTTCATTGTATTCCTTAGCGCACGGCCTTTATTGAAATTTAAATTCCGCTTGCCCTCTTACTTCGTCACTACAGGTTTAAGGTTTTGAACTGCGCTGCGGTTTACTGACAAGTCTCGTCGCTTCCCGTATCACTCGGGTGTCTACCAATAATAATAATAATTGGTTTTTGAGGAAAGGAAATGGCGCAGTATCTGTCTCATATACCGTTGGACACCTGAACCGCGCCGTAAGGCAAGGGATAAAGGAGGGACTGAAAGAAGAAAGGAAGAAAGAGGTGCCGTAGTGGAGGGCTCCGGAATAATTTCGACCACTTGGGGATCTTTAACGTGCACTGACATCGCACAGCACACGGGCGCCTTAGCGTTTTGCCTCCATAAAAACGCAGCCGCCGCGGTCGGGTTCGAACCTGGGAACTCCGGATCAGTAGCCGAGCGCTCTAACCACTAAGCCACCGCGGCGGGTATCTATCTACCAGCGAAAAATGGGTGATACAGAGGCTGGTTGAGGACGCCGAAAAACCTGATTATCCTTTCGTTCTAATGCAATCGTTCAGTGTCGCCGATGAAGGCATGAATCAGTCAATTAATTAATAAATCTGTATACATCGCCACAGCAAGCATCTTTCACTCTTTTGTGTTCTAGCACTTGAGAGTAGCATAAATGGCTCGGCGCGTGCGCAGTATACACAACAGCGTTGTATTTTTTTCTGCCTGTATATATATTTACTCTTTCAAACAAACTGAATTTTTCGCCTCCTGTCGAGTGTTCTATATGTCGCTCATTAAAACCCGCCGCGGTGGCTCAGTGGTTAGGCCGCACGGCTACTGAGGCGGAGTTCCCGGGTTCGAACCCGGCCGTGGCGGCCGCGTTTCGACGGAGGCGAAACGCAAAGGCGCCTGTGTGCTTTGCGATGTCAGTGCACATTAAAGATCCCCAGGTAGCCAAAATTATTCCGGAGCCGTTCACTGCGGCACCTCTTTCTTTCTTCTTTCACTCCCACCTTCCTCCCTTCTCTTACGGCGCGGTTAGTGTGTCTACCGAGATATGTGGGAGTTACTGCGCCATTTCCTTTCCTGCATCCATAGGCAGGGTCGTAATAATGACCAGCGACCTGTTATTTTCTATGTACGTTTTGTGACCTAGATTTAATATCTGCTACTGGTCCCATTTGGACTCAAGATATTACATTTATTTTTGGAAATATCGCGGAGTGCTTGGAGCACTCCGGCACGGGTTGGCCCGGTATTGCACTGCCTGCGGGATCGGCCGTGACATATACACGCGCGCGTCTTTCCTTATCTTTCCCATCTTTCGGCTTTCCTACGTTCAGCCCGAGGCAGCGGTTGTGGCTCAGCTTGAGCCAGTGGGCAGGCCCGCGCGCTTTTTTTTTCATTCTTCCTGTCAGCAACAGCAGCAGCAGCAGTATTTACAGAATTTTGTAGGAAAAAAAACAATGGAAATGTCAGACAGTTAAAAGGATCAGATATTTTGATCAAGAATGATTATCCACAGTCGAGGCTGGGAATCGAACCAGGCCCTTTGGCCTGGTTCGCGACCACTTCGCCACGACGGCTCAAGGTTCAATGTTGAATAAAGGCGCATCTAGTGAATGCACGGGTTTCATATATTAACTCTTCCGATCCAGAAGTCGGCGCGCTTTCGCTACGTATAGCCTAGCCTAACAGAGCTAGGCCATCAGCAATTTTTTTTACCGTGGTCAGTGAACTTCATGAGCACTGGCAATGCTATGCCGCATACTTTATGCCTCAAAAAACCTTCCTTTGCATATTACATAAAATCGGCACTCAAACACCTGGTATAAAACCCGCCGCGGTGGCTCAGTGGTTAAGGTGCTCGGCTACTGATCCGGAGTTCCCGGCTTCGAACCCGGCCGCGGCGGCTGCGTTTTGATGGAGGCAAAACGCTAAGGCGCCCGTGTGCTGTGCGATGTCAGTGCACGTTAAAAATCCCCAGGTGGTCGAAATTATTCTGGAGCCCTCCACTACGGCACCTTTTTCTTCCTTTCTTCTTTCACTCCTTCCTTTATCCCTTGCCTTACGGCGCGGTTCAGGTGTCCAACGATATATGAGACAGATAGTGCGCCATTTCCTTTCCCCAGGATGGACTTATTTTTGGAGGTGTGGCGGAGAGTTTGAAGGATGCTTCACTCCCGCCACCGGTTGGCCTGGTATTGCACTACCTCCGGGATCGGCCTTGTCTTTAGCGCGTCTTTACTATCCTGTCTTTCTATCCCATCTCTCAACTCTCCTTCTATCTGCACGTGGTAGCGATTGTGGCTCGGCTTGAGCCAGTGAGCAGGCCTGTGCACTTTCCTTTCTTCCTTCCTGGCAGTAAGTAAGAGACAGATTCCTTCGGTGTCTATCCTGCAGCAGCGGCTCTTTCTATTACACGACCGTGTTGAACGTCATGGAGGCGTCGAAGACCATTCCTTTTCTAGGTCTTGGGCCCCAAGCAGCAGAAAAAAGGATGTCTTTGCTGGGGGTGCATT
This sequence comes from Amblyomma americanum, assembly GCF_052857255.1. Lineage (NCBI taxonomy): Eukaryota > Metazoa > Arthropoda > Arachnida > Ixodida > Ixodidae > Amblyomma > Amblyomma americanum. Next base: position 64,342,488 of record NC_135498.1, on the reverse strand, counting down.
TTAAACATCTTTCAGATTACGTACGTCCACCTACCGGAGCAGCACAAACCATCGGCCCTATTTTGAGAGTGTGGTGGCCATGTCAGGCCCTACATAGGACCAGTATAACTTCATAGTCCCCATATTTACATTGCCACTCTGCGCCATATCCAACTGTGGCCCTACTTCTTCGCTTTCGCTGCATGCAATGCCCCTTTATAGCATCTCCAGCAGTGGCATTACTGTGACAATGCCGCTTCATTGCACCTCGAACGATGGCCCTACATGGCTACTGTAGCCCCCGTATTGGGAATGCCGATTCATTACACCTGCAATGATGGCATACTTGTCCGCTGTTGCCCCCATATTGGCAATGCCATTTCTTTACACCTAGAATGATGGCCCAATTGTACACTGCGTCCCTCATATTGGCCATGCCGCTTCATTACACCTGCAACGATGGCCCTACATGTCCGCTGTTTTCCCTGCATTAGCAATGCCACTCCATGACACATTCACCAGTGTCCCTGATCTTTTCAATGGCGATTGCAATTAGTTACCTTGTTTCATGAACAACAACAGCGTCAAACATTAACGTGAACGCAGTCAAAAATTGCGATGTAAAATCGCCAAGTGATGGAATAATGAGCAGAGGTAAGATGCATTCCCCAAGGCATTGATTTTGAAGAGCGGTGTCTTTTGTCCTTATTGTATGCAGTACTGAAGGCAAATTAATTTGTTGCTTCGGATCCTCCTCCGACAGGGCTCAGAAAAAAAAAAACAGAGAAATTTTTTTGTGTCCCTGGAAGCTACAGCACTATGTTTCGTCCTTTGTTCTTTTTCATGCAAACTCAATGCTTGTACCATTCCTTCAGTTATTGATGGAGTATTCTAATAAGGTTTGGCTCAGGATATGAGGCACACAGTAGTGGAGGGCTCCGAATAATCTCGATTATATGGGGTTTCTTAAGTGCGCTGACGGTGCGTAGTACACGGGCATCTAGCATTTCGCCTCCATCGAAATGCGACCACCACGGCCGATATCGAACCCGAGTCTTTCGTGTCAGCAGCTGGATGGCATCTTTTATGGGTGCCGTCTAGTGTGACACGCACACGCACACACACACGCACGCACACAAACACACACACGCACGCACACTCTGCTGTGCCAAGCGGCCAAGCTGGTGAGGATACGCTGTGTACCCTTAGTGCATTACATTGAAACATCCAGAAAGACGTTAACTTCAGACTGCGAAAGTTACAGGCTAAAGCACGTCACGCTGAAAAAAAGATCGAATATCTATTCTGCCCGCGCCGCTCGTAAGCCAAGAAACACGTGTTTTGAGCGGCACGGTCGTGCATTGAACACTAAGGTTCATTACAAACGTCATTTTTACGCAAGTTTGAGCGACAGCACCATGCATTACAGTGCTCTTTCATTACCACCACCATACAAGAAACGTGCAATGAACACCTGAACAAACTGGGCAAACATAGCCTTCGTACTAACTGCAAGGACGTAACCTCAGTTATCACATACGCGATGGTCATTCTTATTAGATGTGTATGACATTCGCAGAGCCACAGGTTTTTCATTATACTCACGTTATGCATGAGAAGTTAGCATCGCATTACACGTAGTCCCACAAACATGGTCCTCTAACCAGCCCCTCCCCCACACACACACGGTCACCGAGCATGCCGTCCGTGGCTCACATGTCGCATGTTGATGTCGTATGTTTACTATGGTGCCATGATGCTGTGGACGGGGATGAAGAGCTTGCTTGTCGTACTAAATGCTTGAAACACAAGGCCAAAAGATGACGGCGAAAAAGTTTATCCTTTGCTTGTTAGGTCGGCGTAGCTCATAGTTCGCACGCGACTTCCGGTCACAGCACCGAACTGGGTAATCTCCGGAGGCGGTCGAAGGCGAAAATCCGTCTCAAGCACCACTCAGTGATCGCACGGAATTCTAAGTGGCTCAGTTTTTCCGATTCGTTTCGCAATCAAGGGACAATAGAAGCGAGGTTTTAAAATGTCACGAGAGATAAATGTGTTCGCGTTTCCGAGGAATATGGAGATTGGAGTTCGTGCTCCTTCTACGGGTTGAGCACTAGGGGAAGAGCAATGTATTGGCCGCCAGCACGGATGTCACGCAGGAGATGACCTTGAGCAGAAGACCAAGCCAGAGCTGCAAAACAAGAAGATCGTTGCGAGCTAAGACTCCGTAAGAGGTAACTTCTTAGTGGGGTGGACATGAAACCACAATATACTCGCGGACAACGTTTTATGGCAACGCAGCAGGGGCTAGGAGGAAAGGGAAGGAGGCAGCCATTTGCTTCTGTGCCCCCCCTCCCCATTCACCCCTTCTACGCCCATAACCAGAACAACCCACCACCCACGGCACGACATAAACGACCGTCTCCTTCCCTTTCCTGTTTTGCGTCCGCTGCGTTTCATAAAAAGCTGTCCACTAGTATACTGACTGCAAGATCAGCGTTAGTGGAATTCAAAATTGTGCTACACACAGTTTAATGTTTAGCTCTATTGTCGGATACAACCCAAGAACGAAGCGGCTTTTCCCCAGCAAAGAACCCTCCTTCCAGACAATGGCGCCGGCCGATTCCCATTAACGTGCTAGCGTTACAACGCAAGGAGCGGCGTGACAATGCAGGGAGGGCACAAAAATTATTGTCGGACCATAAAAAGAACGAAAAATAAACTGTCCCTGCCCGTGCCAGAAGCGAGGGTACAATCCGCGACCACAGAAGGAGCGGACTATCCCCTTTCATCCGCACTCCCTGCTGTCTTGCTAGCAGGCTCGTGAGAATCGGCCGACGCCATTGGTTGGAATTCTGAATTCATAAGAACGTAACCGATATAGGAAAACCTGCGCCATTTCACGCCAACGTATTCAAAAGCCAAGGCAATGTACAAAATTAGGTGATTAGGTGTCTACGTGGAATACTTAGGCAACACCGGCAAGAAAGAAAACACTACAGAAGAATTCAAGACCTGAGTTTGCTTCATCAGTGTCAAATTAGTTTTCCCAGCCCTCACATGTTGACAGCAAGGTTTGTTTTCACAGCTGGCTTAGCATTCATGTGTCGGTATGACCGACGAGGGGTCCCTAGGCGTTTAACCAAGTAATAGCGAAGAAATAAATAAAGGGGTCCGCTGACCAGCTCCGAGCAGCTGATGTTGGCGTAGACATGCAAAAAGATGAGTGGCAGGCGCGTGTAGGGCATCAGCAGTACCCAGCGTGACTCCAAAACCACGGGCAGGGCGAAGTACAGGGGGTGTTCCTCGAATCGCTCCGCCTGCAAAGGTATGTTGGGAGCAGATCTTCAGTGCTGGGCATTACTAGCGAAGCACGGGACTGAAAGCTTCTTTCGAGAAGAAAAGGGAAGGGAAATGAAGGGCTTGTTATGACATATACATGAAAGAACCCAACAGTCACTGATACCAACGTGCATAGGGGGTGGTGGTGGTGGTAGTTTTTTTATTAAAAGAATAGTAAAAAGGAAGGAAAAGATTTTTGCTAGCCCCGGCATCTGCCATCGATACTGAAGCACCTGAGCTGGGGCAGCGGAAATAAAGGATAGCAGGCAGAATGGAGAAATTAAATGAAAGAGGTGAGGGGACAGGAAGAGAGGATAGGGGTAACGTACACAAAAGCTATTTACACAATAATAAATATGACATTCGCAGCAGTACAGCGCGATTAGACCAGGGTGGTGCTGGTGAACACTCTCAGGGCTAGGTTACACGCAACGTGAATACCCCTGAAAGCCGGAGACTGGACAGCCAGTCGTTGCCGTTGCTCAGCTGATAGAAAATTAAAATGAAAATTGGCTTTTGGGGAAAGGAAATGGCGCAGTATATGTCTCATATCTCGGCCGACAACCGAACTGCACCGTAAGGGAAAGGATAAAGGAGGGAGCTGATAGAGCACCGGACGCGAAATTCGGAGGTCGTGGGTGCGGAACCCATCTGTGGCACGCGGTTGTTTTTCTTTCTCCTTATCAATTACAATTGAGCAGTTAAGTAACTACACTAATTATACCTCATTGATTAAAACCAGAAAAATAAAATAGAAGCATTCCTCTATGCTTCTTGGTTTATGTGACTGTTGGGCTTCCTTCATATATGAAGTTGCTTTCGCAGAAGTACTTCTGAAGAGCCGTAAGGCATTTGTCGAAGAGCGGATAGGCACACACCTATCCTTGGGTTCAAGCACAGAACAAGCCTTCAAAATGGATAATCCTGTACTTCCTCGAGTATTTGTGCTCGAGCGAGGTTGCCAATCAAAAACAAAGGTAAAAACAGGCTGACCGAGGTACATTCGAGCAAGGTCGAGGATTGCTCGAAGTTTCTGGGTTACCTTTCCGCAAGCTCCATGTAGCCGAAAAGAACTCTCTACTTTTCTCTATAGCCTTTAACGGGCCTTCGTCACACTAACATGTGCCATTTCGTGATTGGAGCCTTCTCTCGCCGCGAGCGAGCTTTGCCTCCTGACGGCATTTGGAGAAAAATAAAGATTTATTAATTTCAATTGCCACACACCCGCATTCTTTCTGCCACCACTCTCCCAGAAATTCATTGACACGCTGGACCTGAACTCTGCAATAAGTGTTAGCGACCACTGTTTTGAAAAGAACTTGACATGTTCTAAGCGACATTGATGTGCAGACCGTACAAGTTTTGAAGCTTCTAAGGATTCGCTCCACCGTTCTGACATTGAAAAAACTCCCAGGATGGTTACGACTGTGTAACGCGAGATTCAGCGATAGCTGTCTAGGCGTTTAGTCACGTGACCACTGATTTAATGGTCACGTAGAGCGCCCCTGCTCTGGCAGGTTCCAAACTGAGCCACACGTAGGCTTATGGGACCCTGGTTGACAGTGATATAAGGTGGGTACGTTGATGACCGGTGGGTGCATTAATGACATCCTCCCGGTGGGTGGATATCATTAACGCACCCACCGGTTACGCCAACGGCGACGGCGACTACGACGCGCAAGCCAGGGATGGGCGCCTAACAGCTGTCGCTGTAAAACTGAGGACAACGTGACATGCAGAGTTCATATGAGACAGATCGAATGCCGTGAATCTTTCATTTAGGCTGCGAATTATGTTTACTTCATGTGCGCTGTGTCCTGACTGTTTTTCATGCACACTCTAATTTTAGTTCAATGAACTATTGGTGGCTGCTGCTGTCGATACGCTTCTTTTGGCGTAACATGGCCATGATTCCGGTTTTATACACTTTGAACTTCAAGGAGAATTTAACGAAAAGTTAGCAACTACTGGCCAGTCATTTGGGGCATGAATGTCAAACAAAGAGAAGAATACAGCCCACATTTGCAACCACTTGTTAAACGAATCAATCCCCCCTCATACGCCACTGGTAGCTGCGGCCCACGACGTTTTGCAAAACAAGTACTACTGAGTGATGACAGCGGCATCAAGAGGCAATGAAGAAAAAATAGTGTGTTAAAAAAACAGACAGACGATTATTATAGTTGGTAATGCGAAATTTGGGCGCAACTCTACACATGCCACCTGCCACCACTGGCAGCTGGCGTGTTACGCTGCTATAGCCACACGCGAGGGTCTTCCCGTGGTCGCAACCTTCAGGTTTTCCATTCCTCTGCTCTCGTCGTGGCAGGTGGCGCTCCGATCTGCTAAAACCTACCACGGTTGTCACGTGACGTGTTATGCCGACTACGTCGACAACGCCGACGTCGACGACAAAATCTACGGCGCGGATTCCACGAACGGGCGCCTAGGTGCTGCGCTCTAAAAGTGGCAACAAAATTACGGCTTCCCCATGGAGTTAAGTAAACAAGTGATAAATAACTGAGACGAAAGGTGTTTTTTCGCTTAGTATGCGAGACTGGGACGCTGTACGATCGCCTTACCAGAACAATCAGTTCCCGGACAAAGCGTGAGTCTACGTCCCTGGTGTCCACCTCGGAGACGACTGCCGTTGCGGCCAACAGCGCCACCTGGCACCAGACGGAGTGCACTAACGGCCTGTCGTTGTCCACCAGCCCAGTCTTCAGGAGCAACGCGGATGCGTTGGAACGCTGCATTCGTCGATATTTAGTTTAGAATTACTCTTGGTTTTACTTCCTGTCTGCTTCATGAAAAATTACAGGATTGCACTTCAGTCTGCTCCCCGCCGCGGTGGCTCAGTGGTTAGGGCGCTCGACTACTGATCCGGAGTTCCCGGGTTCGAACCCGGCCGCGGCGGCTGCGTTTTTATGGCGGAATAACGCTAAGGCGCCCGTGTGCTGTGCGATGTCAGTGCACGTTAAAGATCACCAGGTGGTCGAAATTATTCCGGAGCCCTCCACTACGGCACCTCCTTCTTCCTTTCTTCTTTCACTCCCTTCCTTATCCCTTCCCTTACGGCGCGGTTCAGGTGTCCAACGATATACGAGACAGATACTGCGCCATTTCCATTCCGCAAAAACCAATTATTATTATCACTTCAGTCTGCTTAAGAGCAGAAATGCGAAAGCATTTCTCCTTCCTCTCTTTCTCCCTGCATTTTTCTTTTTTTTTAATTTTATTTCGTTTATACATTTAAATTTTCCTTGTTTCTTATTTTTTATTCTATCTTTACTTTAAATTTTGTTTTATTATTTGTGTGTGTTTTTCATTACATATATGTTGCTTACCAACTGTTACTTAATCAACTTTTACATTTTATTTTATTTGTCATACAACTTATGAATGACAGTTCGTGCGGACAACTTCCCTCCACAATCTCCGTCCACGCTACTCATGAGACAGCATCCATGAGGGAGCGTACGGTGTAAAACGAGGGTTTGGTTTGGTTCATGTGGGTTTAAAGTCCCAAAGCGACTCAGGCTATGGGGACGCTGTCTTTCAGGTCAGGAGCCGAACGCTATAACCACTCAGCCACCGCGGCGGCGGGGTGTAACACAACGGATGCGCGATAGATTATAGGAGAACCTCTGTTATAAGCTGGCATATTGCGCTAGAGACAAGGACAGAGTACTGTCCGAGCAATACTAAAGTGGTTACACTTAGCGCATCCACCGCCAGAGTGCGGCGCAAAGACCGCAGCGGTGAAAGAGTTGTCACCCGACATTTTACATATCAAAACAATAGTGCACACGCTAAACTTTCTATTTGCGTTTTGTTAGCAGTTGGAAGAGCGCGAACTGTCATGCAGTATGGCAGCCTTGAACCGTCGATGAGTGAAAGTTTTTTTTTTTCTGGAAAAATCAAGCACCGCACATTATTTTAGAAAATATATCCAATAAGCGCCCGTGTCGCTTAACCGTAGTTTTTAAGGCGAAAGCCTTATATGGCCCATTAGCAATGAAACCAGGCATCGTAGTCGGCGTCCAGGAAAAAGCGGTTCAGAAAACCACCAATGATATCATCAGCAAAGACAAAAATTAATTCCCAAAGTACGGTGTAATCGAACTAAGGACCTTCGGATTTCGACTCGAGGGCGAACCCCATGGCCCGCATAACCGCGGTGATAACGAATAAATGTGAACCGAGTGTATGCGTTGGCTTACTACTGTATGCCGACGAATAGGTGTGTCATTTGAAAGGAAGGAAATATAACAATTAAAAAATTAATGGTGTCGCGTTCAAAGCACTTAAGTTGTCTAACTACTACCTGTATTAGGTACCGAAAGAAAATTGTTTTTGTCTGTTGCAAACTGCAACAACAAATAAATTTCAGGGCTTGTTTACTCTTCTTGTTAATTGTGCGGAGCAGGGGGTGAGGGCCAGGTGAAAATGGCCGTGAAGCGAGAAGCAACATACGTGTGTGTTTTGGGGATTACAAGGCCTTGGTAGTTTGGTTCCGCTCGAATTACTGAGCTCTGGCTTCTTTCCCGCTTCCGCACTCGCTACAAGCGACAACAATTAAAAAATCAGTTTTCACTTTCTGCTACATAAGTTAAAGTAGAAGCCATTGTTACTAAAGGCACTTTTAAGACTCGTGAATATATAAAAAATATATTAATTTTTATGATGAACGCTGAACAGTTTTAAAATGTTGACCTTTCCTTTTCCTTCATGTTGCTGTCTTTCAAAAAATATTTGATTCGTATCAAACATTCGCTGTAGCATTTCGCAACTGTTCCTCAGCCGTCCAGTCTTCTGGAGAATAACTATCGAATTGAGTGGTGTTGGTTCCGTTAGTAGCGTCGGGGCCTTTGAAATGCTACGCTTTCTGCCTGTGTTCTTTTTGTGGCCCTGAAACTAAACTTAATATTCAGCCATAATCGTATTTGTGCTACTCGTCCGGCAAGTGTGCTGCTCGCGAACCGAGGAACCTCGAAGGCGCATTGTTGAATCCTGTCATGGCACTGCGCACGCGTACCTTGGCTAGCAGCTCCAGGGAGATGCCTCCAAGTCGCACCAGAATGAGTTCCCAAGGGAAGCGACGGAGCACAAGCCGCCAAGTGCCCACGTGAGGGGCCAGCATCGGTTTGCCCGGCTCTGGTGGAACGCCAACAGCTACCAGGGCGCACAGCGAGGACACGGTGGTCGCGTCCGCACTTTGAAGCACGCGCCAAGAAGTTCAAGAGAGGCCAATCATTCGCTACCTAAGCAAAGTTATGTTATGGACAACTGATACACGTTAATGATGTATAAACTGGCGCTACGGACACGTCCGGTTATTATAGCGCATTTGTAGCTCACCTTATCAAGGATCGTTACTGCGCGAGGGCGAGGGCGCAGAGGAACGCCTTCCCGCAAGACGTGTGAGGAGAGGTCATGCTTCTATCCCGGGTTCGAACCCGACCGCGGCGACTACGTTTTTATGGAGGCAAAACTCTAAGGCGTCCGTGTGCTGTGCGATGTCAGTGCACGTTAAAGATCCCCAGCTGGTCAAAATTATTCCGAAGCCCTCCACTACGGCAACTCTTCCTTTCTTCTTTCACTCCCTCCTTTAACCCTTCCCTTACGGCGCGGTTCAGGTGTCCGACGATATACGAGACAGATGCTGCGTCATTTCCTTTCCCCAAAAACCAACTGTGTGTGTGTGTGTGTGTGTGTGTGTGTGTGTGTGTGTGTGTGTGTGTGTGTGTGTGTGTGTGTGTGTGTGTGTGTGTGTGTGTGTGTGTGTGTGTGTGTGTGTGTGTGTGTGTGTGTGTGTGTGTGTGTGTGTGTGTGTGTGTGTGTGTGTGTGTGTGTGTGTGTGTGTGTGTGTGTGTGTGTGTGTGTGTGTGTGTGTGTGTGTGTGTGTGTGTGTGTGTGTGTGTGTGTGTGTGTGTGTGTGTGTGTGTGTGTGTGTGTGTGTGTGTGTGTGTGTGTGTGTGTGTGTGTGTGTGTGTGTGTGTGTGTGTGTGTGTGTGTGTGTGTGTGTGTGTGTGTGTGTGTGTGTGTGTGTGTGTGTGTGTGTGTGTGTGTGTGTGTGTGTGTGTGTGTGTGTGTGTGTGTGTGTGTGTGTGTGTGTGTGTGTGTGTGTGTGTGTGTGTGTGTGTGTGTGTGTGTGTGTGTGTGTGTGTGTGTGTGTGTGTGTGTGTGTGTGTGTGTGTGTGTGTGTGTGTGTGTGTGTGTGTGTGTGTGTGTGTGTGTGTGTGTGTGTGTGTGTGTGTGTGTGTGTGTGTGTGTGTGTGTGTGTGTGTGTGTGTGTGTGTGTGTGTGTGTGTGTGTGTGTGTGTGTGTGTGTGTGTGTGTGTGTGTGTGTGTGTGTGTGTGTGTGTGTGTGTGTGTGTGTGTGTGTGTGTGTGTGTGTGTGTGTGTGTGTGTGTGTGTGTGTGTGTGTGTGTGTGTGTGTGTGTGTGTGTGTGTGTGTGTGTGTGTGTGTGTGTGTGTGTGTGTGTGTGTGTGTGTGTGTGTGTGTGTGTGTGTGTGTGTGTGTGTGTGTGTGTGTGTGTGTGTGTGTGTGTGTGTGTGTGTGTGTGTGTGTGTGTGTGTGTGTGTGTGTGTGTGTGTGTGTGTGTGTGTGTGTGTGTGTGTGTGTGTGTGTGTGTGTGTGTGTGTGTGTGTGTGTGTGTGTGTGTGTGTGTGTGTGTGTGTGTGTGTGTGTGTGTGTGTGTGTGTGTGTGTGTGTGTGTGTGTGTGTGTGTGTGTGTGTGTGTGTGTGTGTGTGTGTGTGTGTGTGTGTGTGTGTGTCATGCTTCGTGTGACTCGGGGCGCCACTCATGGCAAGCACAACGATGTTCCTGCCCTACACAAAGCATTAGCCTGCAATGACACCGAATTGTGCAGGAAGCGTGGTCTTCCTCTTGAATTCGTGGCCGCGACTTGCTGTATTCGCTTTCTGCAACAGCTCAATGCTGCAAAATAGGCGCGAATATCCGCTCTGGCAGTGAGTCGCGAATCCGCAGGGCCCCTCTGCCTTGTGTAAGCTCATGGTCAGTAGGGGACACCTCGGTGCCGAGCAAATGTGGATTGGACCGACCGTGCACACCTCCGGCTGTACGTGACATATATTTGCGCATTTACCCTTCCCCTCGCTTTCCTGACGGCTCAGTTAGAAATCCACCCTGACCGAAAAAATGACTGTCTTTGATTCACCCGTTATATACCCTAGGTTCGTGCACGCCATATGCGCTTACAAGCGACCGTTGAACGAATTGCAGTCGTCTTAAGCTTCAGCGCAGAAATCCATCAAATTTCAAGAGCGTTACACTGATTTGCCGGTGCATTCCTCGTTGGCTATCGATACATAGAGCGCTCGTGCACAGGATCTACCGAAAGAAAAGTTTTGTGAAAACTGTCGCAAGTATTCAAGTAACCCAAAATGATGCAAAACAGTGTGCAAACACATGACTTAATTCTCACGAACAGTGAAACACAAAGCTGTGCTATATATTTAACCTCCTCAGCAATTCTTGTTCACTGCCACAAATCAGCCGCGACGTCATCAAGGCAGCTAGATGTAGAGAACAATGCGAATCGTCGCTTATATGGCTTGAAACTTGACGATGGCAACATGTCCGCAAGGGGATAAGCATGTATCGCAAAAAAAAAACTTCAGGGGAAGCTTGAGGGGGAGTGGAATTTCTGCCTTATGCATATGACGTGATAGCATTCATCGGTTCCCTCAGCGGCCTGGGGTCCTTTTTGCCTATCACTTCGTAAACATATACACTCTTCTTTATTGCACCGTCACATAAAGCTTAATGAGATAGCACTAGGAATCCCTCACGCGCAGGTGTTTCTCTATTGCCTCGGATCTGCCTACGTGTCCATATATGCGCGATTGGTCATTGCCTACTTTACTTTCTTTGATCGCAGGGAGTCGTCACACCACTCCTGGCGCCGTGGTGCAGCGGTTAAGCGATCAGTCACTGCCCCTGCGCCACTGACCTAAGACCCACCGGTGGCTGTTTCGAACACAGTCACCGGTGGGGCTTATGAGACCCAGTTTGTTCTTCCCTAGCAACGTCTCGTGGCCAATCATCAATTTAACTGCCACCTGCCACGCTGGGTAGTTTTCTCACAATCCGCCATCCAGGTTGCCACCTGTCGCGATGACAAGGTTGTGATGGCGTCACAAGGTAAAGTCACCTAGGTGGCCGGTGGGCCACCAGCTCTCCCACTCAAAACACAACAGCCACTGACTGCGACGCTGCACAGGATTTTCTGCAGGATGTGAATATGACTCTTTCAAGAGGCCGTATGTGTCAACCGCGAACCGTAGAGGCTACCACAATTTGGGGAGCAAGGACTTCGGCTTCAAATTAAAGCCCGCGCGTTGTTTGGTAATACTGCATATACACGAATCCTAGCAAATCACTTACTCCTGATTGAACACATACCCGATATACTTGTTCGTATTGGTTGCCACAGACAGCCCGATTGCGGCAAGCATTAGGACTCCCAGGATTTCCTTCGAGCTGCGCAAACATAGAAGAAAAGGGCGATTATGAGCAAATTCTTCAATAAATCAGCGATAGCAGTGCAAGAGTGCTGGGCTAGCAAGTTCACAATCGTTTACCGAAGACCTGGCTTCGTTTTAGTATTATTGGCCTGATCTCAGTACTCGCATACCTAGCGAACTTCTCTTAGAGGCAACTCCGTGTGAACCGATGCATATAATGCTCCACAACTGACACGACGACTATAATATAATGGCTGCAAGTAAAACTAAGGCGTCAGGGCTCCTTGCATTGGAATCTCAACATTCGTGCGAAAACTATAGACACAGAGCAAATAATTCTACGCGGGCAATCGCTTTTAAGCTGCTCATACCACATGACATTTGCGAAAGAAATTGCTCAACCAAATGACCTGCTGATGATTCGAAGCTGCAGCACTCTCAGTAATATAGGTGTTCCCGTTCCGAGAGTGGTGGTCGTGGTGAAAAACTCTTATTGATGTGAAGGCCCAAAATAAAGAAAATTACGCAGCAGCATTGCGGGCAGCCTTCAGGCTGCCGGTTGTGGCGGCCAGGAGGTGCCTAGTCGCGACGTCCTCTGCCCAGGTCACCAGCCGAGGTTGGAGATCCGGCTCGGTGCTGGACAAAGCAACCTCCCACTGCTGATATTACCTTGCACTACCGCCTCTCTCGGTTCACCTTTCCCCCTCCGCACAAATCCCTTTCCCAATACCACCAACGCTTGTGTGCCACCTTCAGGCCCATAACCTCGCACGTCTTGTCCTCCTCCAACCCGGAACGTACTCGCCGGCCTGCCGCTTATGTGACAGCCCAAGAGCAGACAACGCTCATATCTTGATCTCCTGCCCAGTACACCTGCCACCTGCTTCTTGGCACTTAACCAGTCTGCCATACACTAAGAACCATGAACCAAAATCTGTGTGCTATGGACGTGATTTAATCTGCAGTTCCGAGAAGAAGTCGGGATGTGTTACGTTGTCATCAACATTATCAGCCGCAACGGCAAGCAGCTTTTCCACACACTAGAACGTCTGCGCTGCCTGTCTGCCTCCTATCAGTGATAGAGGACTGTAGATCTGTTCTACTCAGGTCGCAGTGTTCGGCAGCCCTCAAGATGTGCAGGCTACTACTGCGGTGGCTTGTGACTTTCAGTGCGCTTGTCATTGTTTGTCGTGCTAGATGCAGACCACATTGCTCAAATTCTTTTACGCCCCCCTCTTCCCTCTCCCCGAGTGCAGGGTAGCCAACCGGAACATTCTTATGGTTAACCTCCCCGCCTTTCCTCTGCAACTTTTCTCTCTCTTTCTCTCTCTGGTCAAATGAATTAAAAGTTAGTTGCTACTATATAGACAAGGGAAATAATTCCCAGTTAACCCGCTACCTGCAACGGCTGCTGTAGCTTCCACTTGCAGTTACAGTTACATTTAGCAATACGGATACGGCCACGAACTGCCGTGGGAAACGTGATTTGTGAACTGCGAATGAGCCCATTTTATGGCGTTTATGATAGTTACAGGGCAAGAAAATCAGCGTAGGTCGACTTACGTGATTTTCTCTTCGTGCTGCCATTTCTCTTCGATGATCTTTTGAATGCCCACGCGGCACTCCCTGATAACGCCCAGGTCACTGCAGATTGAAATGAATTTGCTCACATCAGAAATTCACCTTTTTAGGATAAAGTGCATGAGTTCTCTCATGTATGAGCGTTCATGTCATGGGGTCTACGCAAAAAAATGTTCATATAGCACACGGGTGCCATTTTCCTGGTCAGAGCTGAGCACACAAGAAATCGCTGAGAAGAAATGGGCGTTACAAAGAGCTAACATGTTAATTTACCTTCCTCTGTTAGCACGTTCTTCCTTCACAATATCCGACGCGCGCACCCAAGAGTGTCGAACCCAATTTTTTTTCTTCGCTGCGTCGAAATGTGACCGCTGTGGGGCGCTTCATTTTTTTAGACGGACAACGCGCGTGTTAAAAGTTTGAGCCAAACAGTGGTAGCCGTAATAAAGGGGTCGGTTCTCCCCATTTCGCAACCGATGAGCGCTTGTCGTAGTTCTGACACCTATTAGCACTTGACCTATTGCTTCAAACTTCGTCAGCACGCTATTTCAAACGCCAGAGCGTATAATAAATGCGCCCTAAATCTTTTTAAGAAGGAAGATCTCCAGAGCCGAAAGGGCTTGACAAGCGAAGAAAACTGACCACACACAGGAGTCGGAGGTATTTTTATACAAATCAGATCCTTAAGGCTCTTTCGTGCGTTCACGAGTTCATGGAATTAATTTTTCGCGGTTTTTGATTTTGATAGTTTCAGCGTGTATTAGATGCAGGACTCTTCAATTATTTCAGCTACCCTTATTGGAGCAGCGATAATGATTTGAACTTAGTGCGCACGGCCTGAGCGCATCCTATACGGACGGACGGTAGGCGAATGTACTACTTAATCCTCTTTACAGGCTAGAGAGCCTTCTAAAATCGCAGTTTGAGAGGAGCACAAGTGACAGCGATTGTGTCCGTTTTATATGAAACTTTATGCGTTTAAGAACACCAGCAAAACAAACGTACTCATCGCGGATGTAGATGTAATAGATGAAGGCCCAGAACAGGACAATCGAAACCACAGTCACCGGCATCAGGAAGGTCAGGTACAGAGACACAAATGGGCTCGGCCTCTTTATCCTGTGTGTACAGAAGAAACAATGACATATCCATATAAAAAAAACTAGACTTCAAATACAACTTGCCCTGGCCAGCCCTGCCCTGGGCTGGCCTGCCTGCTGGACTGCCGGCCTGCCAGCCTGCCAGCCTGCCTACCATCCACCACCTTGCGTTCATGCTAGCCTTCCTCGTGCCTGCCAGCCAGGCAGCCAATCTGCCTGCCTGCCATCGTGCTTGCCTGCGAAACTGACAGACAGCCAGCCTGCCAGCTTGCTTGCCTGCTTGCCTGTCAGCCTGCCTGTGTGCCTGTCAACGTGTTGCCAGCCTGCCTGCCAGCTTTCCTGCCTGCCGGCTTGCCTGCCTGCTAGCTTGCCTGTCTGTGTGGCTGCCTCATTGCGTGCCTGCCAGCCTGCCTGCCTGCCTGCCAGCTTTGCTGCTTGCCTGTCAGCCAGCCTGCCAGCCTGCCAGCCTGCCAGCCTGCCTGTCTGCCAGCCTGCCTGTCTGCCAGCCTGCCTGCGAGCCTGCCAGACAGCCTGCCTGCCTGCCAGTCAGCCAGCCAGCCTGCCTGTGTGCCTGCCGGCATGCGTGCCTGCCCGCATGCCTGCCTGTTTGCCTGCGTGCGTGCCTGCGTGCCTGTCAGCCTTACTGTTAGCCTGCCCATCTACCTTCCAGCCTGTCAGCCTGCCTGCCTGTCTTCCTGCCTGCCGGTCAGCCAGCCTACCCGCGTGCCTGCCAGCTTCCCAGCCTGCCAGAGATGAGGAGTCAACTGAGCATTGTTTTCTTAGCCAGTTTGGGCTCAGATCTGAAGAGGCGACCAATGTCGGAATCATGCGATCTTTTGTTGGATTGTCTCGACTGTGTGCGGCGTTTGCTTATGGCATAAGCGAAGTGCAGTACCTGCTGAGAAACTGCAGCTTATTAATGTCGCGAAGGAAGATGACAGTGTAATGAAAAATACACTGCAATGATATCACATTTATCGTATGTCGCGGCTTTGTGTGCACCTCCACAGCAATTCAGATGAAAACTGCACGCCTTTCATCTCCGACCCGAAAGACTCGAGGTTTCCGGGAAGTCCTCACTCTCTCATTCTTTCTCTCTCGCTTTCCCTCTTGTTCTGTCCTGCTCGCTTTTCTGTCACAAATAAAGCCAATCTGCTCTGAACTTCGGTGTTGCGAACACGTGGCTTCACTTCGTTCCTTGGACGGACCAAGCTCATGTGGTTCCATATGTGATCAATAAGTTGGAGAGGGCCCTGCGAAATTCATTCGATATGCACCGTATACATACACAGTCGACTGCCACTGAGTTCCAGCTGTAGCTAGGAAGCTGAGATACCGTTCACTTGAACGATACTTCAAGCCGTCTCTGTAACAGGGACATTACGTGTCTTATTTACCATTGACCGAGCAGCGGTGATGTCTTCCCAAATAAAACCAGTTTCCACAATAAAACGCGTGTTGGAGATTATGCTAACGAAACAAACTCATGTCAAGGATCAAAGCTCTACGAAGGGAGACAGGCGCCTAAAACCTTGGTGACATAAACATATCGTAACATTCAACATCACATATCAGAAACACAGAAGCATTAAATCCATACAACACACAAAACCACTTAGATGCGATTCCGTAGTTATCGTGAACTACGACGTAATTTGAAGATGGTGGCTGCCAGGTATAACACAAACGTCGCGAATCCTGTGTTTGTGTGCCCCAAGCCCCCGTATCTCGCTTTAGACACTGTATATTAGAAAATAGTCAGTTTGCGGATTCACACTAATATCTACCCCCTGACTCCGCATGGACGTACGCGGCATAATAGGCGTCGATGGGGAGCCTGATGCGGCTCTTGAGGCTGCACTCGCCAGCCATGATGGAGGTGTAGGCCACGCCCACCATCAGCACCTTCTGGATCCGCTTGTACACGCTGCGTACAGAGGGGTGGGGAGAGGAAAGAGGCGACTTCTCAAAAGCAAGTAAAAAAACTGGCAGGGGCACTTAGTTACCTAATGTGCTGGCAATGCGATGGCATAAGAAGCTGTTGTCTTTACCAGAAATGACGTCACTTCCGGTCCGATGGCGACAGTTTCCTCCAGCCAATAGGAGAATTTAAATCCAACGCCACAATTTTTTCTCGATAAGGCTTTTAATGCTACCAAATTAAGAAATCAATTGATGATTGTTGCTACGGGCGGATGATACAATTTTTGAAACTGTCTGGAACAGGGTCTATGCCCATCAAAGAGTTCGATATTCTTGACATCCAGGGAAGTGTTTGCTTGGTACAACACAAAGAAAATTGCAAACCACGTACATTTGCTTCCGCTATGTATAATCTCACCAAAAATAGGTACCTACCTCTTAAGTCAAAATGTCGGAAACGTTGAAATTGCACTGTGCCTATGGTCACACTATAGCACATATAGAACTCAGTGCAATTCGCTAGCAGAGGCGTGCCCAGATAAACCTTGATTGAACTTGATTGAAAAGTTCAACCAGCATGCTATTATTATGTGTCATGTTTCAAGGCTCTTCTTTCTTTTACTCAAGGCATATGACCATACACTTACATTTCAATGGAGGAGATCCTTGACTCACTGACACTTGCATCTGCGCAGTCAAGTGAAGGGGCATTAAACAAAATTAAGGGCGTAGTCAGGCATGCAGAATGCACACGCACGTTACGGGACCTAAGAATTGCAGGAGGAAGGTACTACAAAACGGTTGATGATATGTTTTCAAAAGAGCGCAAATGGCGCAGAAAAGTCGAACACACGCGTCTTCATTTCTTCGTAATGCAATGCGTCTGCGTACGTGGCATTTGTGCTGAATGAAAAACCAACTATCCCACACTTCTACCGTTAAAAGATATACCACGTTCTTTACTTGTCGCTCACTTAACAAAGGCGCGATTTCGGAGGCGCGTTTCGCACAGTCTGATTTCCCAGAAGATGGTCAAAATACCTGACAAAGGCGCATGAGCACTCAGGGGAGCCAATCCGCCTTTTTCATTTTCCTGTGCTGCCACCTCGCGTACAACGCTGGAAGCTCACTGGTAGGGTACTGCGCGCCCAACCCGGCCGGACTGAGTGCCGCTGCGGAGCACGTTTTGTTGGAATCTGTCAACGATGGCGTGTCCTGGGCAGCACCAGTTACCTGGAGTATTTCTAGTGTTGACTGATGGCTTGGTGCGAAGTCCGAGGCAGGCTGTAGTGCCCACCGAAGAGCAAGTTCTTCAGTATCTCCGATCATCCGGCATGCGATGCGAACACCAGCTAGCAAGGGCCGCCGCTTCAGAGATGAAGGCTACATTCGGAACATAATGTTCAATGAAATGCCCCCGATCAGTGAGGTTGGCGTTTTCCGCTGTATATGCCTGCCATTAATGAAAGGTGGATACTACATCGTGCACGCCGTAGTACAGAAAACGACTGGGGACAACAGTTTTCACAAGCAATCGTTGTGTTCAAGCGCTGCAGAATAGCTACACGAGCTATAAAAGCACAAGCGTACTCGCAACAAAGCAGCTCTGCTAGCATTTCATTGTATTTTCCCACAACACACCGCTGCATAGGTTCATCAAGCATGCGCATCCATAAAAGACGAGCGCGAGAGGCGCACATTAATCCATTCCGGCGATACCACGCAGAGCTCTTCATCATGGATATGATTCGAACACACGCATAACGCACCTTCTTCTTCTTCTGTCTCTTAATACATGGCACATACCCACAACGGGGGATTGGCCAGGGTGTAGTGGCATAAACAAGGAAATTTCCATAGGAGATTACAACAAAATTTTAGCACCATGCGTGAATGCTCTCGTAGCTTCTTTTTCGTTGCCCGCTCCATCGCGCGTTGAAAGCGGCTCACAGCACTTGCCCATTTGGCCTTCTTGCTTGAGAAAGCAAAAAGCGTCGGAACGAAGTCTGGGTGCCGCGGTGACATTCGAGGCCTTCCTGCCCATGAATAAAACACTTCGTGATAGACTGCACACGCATTTAAACACAGCACCTAGTCCGTACCTGTCACAAAGTGATTCCCGCACAGTCTTGACGTGCTTGACGGTGCCCAAGGGCGGCACGAACGTCGAGCCTGCGAACTGCTTTTTATCCACGCTTCGCGTCGAAGGCTGTCCCGGGAAGCGCTCGGAAAGCGAAAAAATCCGAGTTTACTTCCCTTTACATATTGGGCATTGCTGCCGTATGCAACACATTTCGTAGGTATCGCCAAATGCGTCGCGCTGAAAGCCGGACGGCTGCAGCAACGCGCCCCGCGTAGGAAGCCGGTTTGTTTACACTTCCACGACCGGTCTCGAGTGGAGCGAGCGACCCTCCCAATATGTTTCGCGACACCGCCGCCAGAAGATGGGCGCATGCGCAGTCGCGTCGTGAAAAAGGCGGATTACTACGGCAGACTATTTTGTACCTCGATAAAACCCTCAGCCTCAGTGTTGTGCTCTGGACTAAGAATTTTATTCAGACAGAAATAAGATCGTGCACTGCACAACCTCAACTATTCGTCCTTTGAGGGGAGCCGTGTGGATAAGGCGGACAACATTCACTTTCGGGGAAACCTAGAAATGCACAGTATGTAGGGTTTAAGGCCCCCAAGCTTGTAAATGTCATAGTGGATGCATCAGGAATAACTACGTCCACATGGGGTTGTTTAAAGTGCACTGACTTCCCAAGGCACACTTTGCAGCTAAGCCGCCATGAGAAATGCGGTATCCAAGGCCGGGATTCAATCCCGTGCCCTCAGGCTTAGCAGGTGGACGCAAATACCACGGAGGCTGGTGAATGCGTAAGATTGTACTCCTCAGCCCCATCATGGCATGTGCTTTGAGTCCCCCAAGAAAACAAGCGCTACAACCGAGCGCCTTCATCACCAAGGGCTGCACTTGGGTTTGCAAATCTGTCTCGTGCTGTTGACACAGTCCTCTCACCGTGCCTTGGTGGCGGCACCGGTGACCGGTTGGCCATCCTGAAGACCGTCGTTTCCAAGGTCACCTTCTCGCGGGAGGACATTTCCGGAGAGTTCGTGGCCGTCCAAAAACTCGGCGGCACTGGTCCGCGGCTTGGCCGGTCGGCTTCATTGGACGCAGGCCTGCAGGACGGCGCAAGCCGCGCCGCCAAACTGTCCATAAATGATGCTTTTAGCGTACGGGAGACGCAGTAACCGGACGCTTCCGCCGCACGAGCAGTGGCATGGGTGGGGCCTGCCGGGCCACTGAGCTTGCGCAGGAAGCGTCCGGTAAATAGGTACAGGCATACGTCTACACTACTGCGTCTCCGCTATGATAAAAGCATCTAATAAACGAGGATGTTTAGGCGGCTTTTCTCAAAGCTCGGCAAACGTTCCCACGCTCGCAAACATCGAAGGCACCGGCGACGCGCGCACAGACGTTCAGTGCGGTTCGGTGGCCGAAGTTCTGTGATTTCCAACGATCCACGCTTTGAGGGCCTCCAAGGTAAAATCTCGGCGTCTACGGAAATTTCCGCAAAAAAAAAGGACACCAAAGAGCCGTATCGCGTGAGGGCGTAGTCCATTGTAAACAAGTATGTACAGCTGTTTTCATTCTGATTAGTGGCTTTGATAATTTGCGTGCAATATTACGAATTTTATTGATAGATAATGATTCCTATGTCAGGCATCAGCCGTTTTCATGAAAAAATTAAAGTCCGTACAAATACCGCTCAAATTCAGTGCACTTCCCACCATACTTCGTTTATTTCACGCTTAAAACAATATTTGGGCTGGCCTCTCTCTTTGCTTCAACTTCTGTCTCCTCACTACTAATTCCCTGAGAAAAAGTCACTGGCATCGCAGCTGAGTGAAGTGTGTACCGCACTGTTCTCTGCACATCTGGAATGAACCCAAAGGACGTGATGCTGGACTATTTGGCAATTGTTACTTGTGGATTTGTGTTCTCAGCGATAGGTAATGCCGACGGAATAAATAGAACAGCATGCAGGAGCTTGCAGTTACGTGTGCCTCGGTAGTCATCTCTCTCTCCCTCTTTCCCGTGGTCGTAGTGTTGTGCTCATCGTGAACTTTCAAGTCGACCAGCCTTTTCCCGCATATAAAATATAACAGGTGAAAAAGTATAATAATAATAATAGTAATAAGTATAACGAGCCAATTCTATATTAACAGCAGAGCAGGAACAGAAACCTGGAGTACAGCAGAGCTGACGACCTAGCAAAGCAAAACTATAAGCCAACCAGCCTAAACACATGCTTTCTCACGTCTCCCCGATTTAGTAGACGTGCGAAAGCTTGTGCTTAGGCTAGTTGGCACAGGTCTTTGCTTTGCTGAATCGTCGGCACGTCTTGTGGCGATATTTGACTGAGGTTAAGCTCTGATCTGAATTAAGGTGATCTGATCTGCTTGCGCCGCAGATGGAAGTTGATGAAGACGAAGACGTGAAATGCACAGTGCGAGAGTGCGTTGCAGTTTATCACGAGGCGTGATCGGCTCCGGCGATAGCATAGTACCCTCGTGCAGCGACCAGCGAAGCTAATCTGTTCGCGCCGTCGCGGGTTCGAAACGCAGTCGCGGCAATATTTATTTTCTTTCTGCGTGGACCGATTATATATGCTAGGTTTTGCCTAGCTTCAAGGTCAAACTCCACATACACTCGGTAAGCCGGTTAGACCTCGTGAAACAGTGCTTTCGCACTAAAATAGAAAGAAGGTTCGGGAGAAAATAATGATGTAAATGAAATTGGCCTGCAAGAAACTATTCCAGTCAGCCTCGGCGACGATCAGGGAAACGCCTTAATTAAAGGTTAAAGCTCATGGTATTCGCCTCTCACGCTTGCTCGCGGGGCAGCACTGTTTTTTTTTTTAAATGTCGCTGCCTGTGTGGCCTTACTTGGACGACATGGTCGAGGTCTGAGCCGGTGTCCGAGGTATTGCAGAGTTGGGCGGCGTACATAGACCGCCGGGCGAGCAAAGGGACGGATGGGCGGAAGGCGAACACGACCCTCCGTTCGTCTCTCCGATGCTTTCCCTACTCCGGCTGGTGAGAGGCGTGGCATTACCAAGTGATGACTTGGGGCTGGTCCGTAACGGCTCCTTCACCAGAGAATCACGTGTCACCCTCAGCGCACACCGGGAAATGCCGGCGCCCACCGCAGGCGCTCGCGGAACAGAAACGCCGAACAGAGGTCGAGCTAAAGATCCCTGGTCTCTGAACACCCCCGGCATAGACCGTGGCACTCGGCGGCTCACAGAGGACCCCGCAAGGGGCGATGTCTGGACTCGAGACAGCTGGAGTTCAAGATAAGGAAACAAGGGTTACCAAAGTGAATCACAAGGGAATAGAAAGAGGTGCTCGTTGTGACATACATGACGGAAGCCAACAGTCACCGAAGCCAAGGAGCACAGGGGATGTTTTTTTTTTTGCTTGTGGTTTTTATTAAATAGGAGATTAATAAAAGGAGAAGAAATACCACCACATGCCGCCAGTGGGATGCGAACCCAAGACATCCGACCTCCGAAAAACCACAAACTAAAAAAATATGCACCCCCTATAAACTCCTTGGTTTCGGTGACTGTTGGCTTCCGTCATGCAAGCACACGCGTGCTCCTTAGCTGGCTTCGGTTATCGCACCAAAATTTCCGGTTGCCCAAAAGAACTTGTGGGTAGCAGCATAATTTTGAGACAAAAATTTAAGTGCATCCAATGGTGGACTCGCTCTGAGCCAAATGATGATAATGGATGCTGCTTATTCGTAGCGTCGACATCGGTAAGTATGTCTTGACGATTCCACGGAAGAAATAACATACCACAGAAACCTCAAGAAGACTAACGAAAAATGCAGCTACATTTTCTTTAAGGTCGTGAGAAAGCAGGGAGGATTGAATCCTTAACTGCACAAACTGAACAAGGGATGGGACAGAAGCATCAGCCTCCTGGCCCTGGTTTCAATAAGTCCGCCTGTTGAAACGCTGGCCATCGAACTGGGACTCCCGTCCCGCTCCTTTTTCATTATTCCTTGCGGTTCATTTTTCATTATGGTTCATTGTTCCTTGTTCATCCATACACAAGGTAGTCATTTCTACATGCAAAACTAAAACATTCTCGGATTCTTTTATTCCTCGCACGTCGTATGACTGGAACCACCTTCCTTCCTCAGTTGCCACAATTCCTGACCCTGTATTGTTTCAGTCTGCTGCTAAAGCTGCTATTGAATGATATATTGTGTTGACCACTCATTCTAACTTATCTGTATTTTGGTAATTTATTGTTCTCTGCGGTTCTTTGTATTTTCAGTGTTATTATGTATTACCCACTCCCCTCTGTAATGCTTTGCCCTGGGGGTAAAATAAATAAATAAATTATGTGCCGCCTTCGCAGCTGTAGGAGCTCATATGAGCCTTCCTGTTTTGCCCTTACGAGACCTTTCAATATGGCATACAAGCCACTCGCCTCGTATGGAGTCGTCCTGGAAGTTGCCGTGGTGGTAGTGGCGTGGAGCATGCCCGAGTTGGCAGGGGTCTGCGTGTCTGTCAATTCGGGCGCCTGGGATCGTCTCCTGGCGCGCAGAAGGCGAAGCTGGGGAGACTCCATGCACGCCGAGCGCAGCGCATTCACCATCTGCCTGACGACGTCGTCCATCCTCACAAGCGCCCCCGGGAAGCCCGGTCCGGGCAGCGAAGGCTCCTCTGGGCTGGGTGTTGGCGATGCACGGTCCTTCGCGGCCGTCGAACGGGCTAATCGCTGAGGAGGGCGTTCGTCAGAGCAAATGGTGCGCATTCTCGCCTCTGTCGTCAACATCTGGGTCACGGGGGCAGCACTGAGTCGTGCTCGCTGCTGGGATAACACTGCTGCGTCGTCCTGCGGTGCACGGCAGAATATACGCGTTGGAAATCGGACTAGTGGAGTGGCACACGAGCTTATCGTAAAGAGACCTTTTTTTTTAACTGCTAGTTGGGATCAGAAATAGGAAAGCTTGAGTAATCCTCCAAACCATTTTCCATCGGAGCCTTGAACTGAAGAAAATTTGTCGTTCCTGTGTTTACGATCTCGAAACGTTCGTTGGGTGGCACCAAAAACTGTCGAAATCCATGTTAGGTCGTAAACAGGATATGGTTGATATCCGTAGGAAGCAATACCCGACACGAAGCTGCCCGACTTGCCAATGCCAATGGCAAAGAAAAGAAGTGACTGCTCTGGTTGTTTCAACGAGTTCTTTGAAGCCGGGTCACCAGCCAGTCTTCTCGCTTAATGAAACCGAGCAGAGCAAGAACTCTGCCAGGATCCACAAAAAGCCAAAGGGACAAGAGCGGAGCGAACGAAATATGCTGACGCGCCGTGACATAAGCTATAGTGAGCTTTATGTAGTAGCACGCCATCACCAATGCAGAAGCACTGCACCAGGTGACATTCTCTAATGTGCTGCGGCTTCAAAGTTGCACTTTCTATTAAATTTCAGTTGTTTAAAATACGTCACCCTCTTTTAAGCTCTGCAAAAAAAAATGGAAGAACCTTTTCATTAAAAACGTGAAGAGGATTGGTTAGAGTCTATAAGAGCCAGTTAGAGCACTTGATGTGGCCAGTGTCGCGAGATACACGTGCCGGCATGTTGTCAGCAAGTCTGCAGATGCAGGCGGCCAGCAGCAGGGTAACAAAGGCAGCCGGCAGGACCAGCGACGCCACGAATGTGACCAGCATGACTGACGCGAACAGCCACCTGACCCGCCAGCCTTGCGACCGCAGCACCAGAAGCGACAGCCGCGTCCCCAGGCTCGTCAACTCGACTGCGACGTACACGACCAGGAAGCCCGCCAGTGACACGATCTCCTGCAGAGATAGAGATTAACAAATAACATGGTTACGACAGTCGGAGACGTGTAAACGGAAGTGCTGTTATGATACTTATTTTATTTGTCCTGACATTTTCTCGAACTTCGCGAAGCCTGGAGCGCTGCGCTTCAACCTCCACGACTGGAATTGTGTAGTCGCGGCAGCACCTGCACTGCGCCTCTGCATGAGCGACTTTCACGACGAGAGCTTGGTGGAGTAGACATTATTGTTTCCTCAAGTCTTTACTGATTACTTGATAATGGCTTCACGAACTCTCAGAACCAATAAGAGGCTTCGGAGAGGTCACTCAGGACTGATATGAATCTTAGAACCAATCAGAAGAGTTGTTTGGGTCACGTGGTCAGTCCGTAGACATTGATCTGGTCATGGTTTCGTGATCAGGTTGCATGACCACGTCATCAAAACCGCGAAACAGCAAAACGAGGAAATAATAGCCGCGCTGCAAAGCGCATTTATTATCTGTTATTTCTCCTCTCTTGAATAACAACAGAGCAGTGAGAAATTTGAAAAGAAAAAAACATAAACCCACTAATGAACCGTTATTTGGAGGTCTTCACAGAAATTATAGATTAGCCCACTCTGCATGTCTCTTCTAAGCATCGAGGAAAGGCACGTAAATGCACAACGTTCTTCACATGATCCCGAGTCCATGCAGCCAACTGTCATCTCAGCGCGTTTGAGAAACGGCATTCACTGTTCTGTACTGCAACCCGCCACGGTGGCTCAGTGGTTAGGGCGCTCGGCTACTGGTCCGGAGTTCCCGGGTTCGAACCGACCGCGGCGGCTGCGTTTTTAGGGAGGAAAAACGCTAAGGCGCCCGTGTGCTGTGCGATGTCAGTGCACGTGTTAGAGATCCCCAAGTGGTCGAAATTATTCCGGAGCCCTCCACTACGGCATCTCTTTCTCCATTTCTTCTTTCACTTCCTCCTTTATCCCTTCCCTTACGGCGCGGCTCAGGTGTCCAACGATATCGATGGTGAATTCCAATCGCAGGCCCGGAGCGGTCTACACGCTCTGTGACAGAGCGCCTGAATCGGGCGCAGAGCGCGCGACCTGAAATTGTGATTGGAGTACACTTGCTCTGGCCAGAGCATGCAGGCCAGAGCATGTAAGGCGCCGCTATCACCGCTGAAAAAGAACGTCACGCAAACTTCCGGTCGGATCCGCCGATTTCGGCGGTGCAGTCCCGACTGCTCCACGGAGCAAACTCGGCTCGGCAACCGCTCCCTGTCTACGATTGGAAGACGCGATCCGTGCCTCAGATCTGCGTTTGGAATACAGTTGCTCCGAAAAGAGCAGGAAACGCTGGTCCAGAAGTGCTCCAACTCTGCGATTGGAAGTCACCATGAGACAGATACTGCTCATTTCCTTTCCCCAAAAACCGATTATTATTATGTTCTGTACTGCCCTCCGCCTCTCCATGGATTGTGTTTTAAGCTCGAAAAATCTCCGAGCCTTTTGGCCTGCTCTACAAAATAAGACATAGAGACGACGCAGTTCCATGACCCCCGTCTTGTATCTCACGTTTCTGGGCATGCGTGGCAACGCGGTTATTGTGCCTTTATTCACTCCTTATTAAACGAGACTTGTGTTCGCAGCCTATCTACCACATGGCCTGCCTACTTAGTCGCTGCTTCTCACAGACCACCTGCGGCCGCCTACAGGACACTTCCACACCTGGCTTCGTGGATTTTCTCTTGTCCGCCCATTAATTCTGCTCCTGCCACGTTACCCGCCGCAGTGGCTAACGGTACTGATGTTCGCCTGATGACCTCAAGGTCGCGGGGCCATATTTAGACGCGGACAAAGTTGATAAATGCCCGTGTGACGTGCGATGTCCGTGCACGTTAAGAAACTCCAGACTGCAAAACTGGTCCGGAGCCCTCCACCACCACGACTCTCATAGCCCACGTGTAGTTAAGACATTAAATTGAGCATTCCAAACATCACATCCTTGTCTCACGCGAGACTGACACTGTAAATCTCTATCTGGTTGGTTAGGTAGCGTACTTAGTTACGCAAAGACATAAGTGTCTGTCGAGCTGCGTGTAGATTATCGGCTGTGAGAACTATTGATGGCGTTCCTTGCCGCTGCTTCACGACACCCACCCACAATATATTTAGACAATTTTCAATATTCTTGTAATCCATTAGCCGTGATGATTACTGTGCTGCATGCGACGTGCATATGCGCACCGATTTCCCCCTTCCTGTACGCACACACACACACATACATACTGTCTCCTAAAGTTCTGAATCCCAACGCACATTACTTCCGTTTGAAGTGGCAAAGTCAGGGATTGGGAAGTTGTTACTACGTGCTACTCACCGTAGAGCCGCTGGTGAAAAGGTCTGCGTAGTCTGCCTGGACACACCGATCAAGGCGGCGCCTACCCCGGGCACATGGACACCACGGCTAGCGGGAGCGTCTCGAGAACCGTGAACAGCGCCACCAGGAGCACGGCGTACAACAGCACCTGCACACAAAGCGACACAGTACAGGTCTATTCCGCTTCGTGCAACAGACACCTCTCAAGGCTCTTTCAGCTACAGAACTATGGCTAAGCAGAACATTCAGTTGGGCAAGTTGGTATATATGCATCTTTTGTAAAACAGCGCGAACAACGACGGACAAGAACAATAAGGACATGGGGCGAGCGCTGCCTCTCAACCTATGTATTTCCTATGACTCTCAACCTACGGAATTCTATGACAAAATCCTCTCACCATGATATCAGCGACAGTTTGCTGTCCCAACTCTACAGGATAAGGCTTGCAGGGTACCCAAGCTTTAAAGTAACAGAGGCCTGCTCTAGTTTGCTCAAGTGGGTGAAACAGCAGGACACTCAGCAAACTCGTGACAACATAAAAGAAAAAGAAAAAGTTTCTATTCTTCCTTACCTACATCGCATCACCCATGGGCTGAAAAATGTGGCAAGTCGGTATGAAGTAAGTGTAGCTTATATCAGCTCCATCAAACTAAAGAAGATATGTCCGGCCATCCAAAGGAGAGGGAACCGTCGGAAAAAGGAAAGGTTGTGGCATGTGGCACCGCGCAGAGAGACAAGTTCGTCGCTTGTCGCAAAGGGGTTGTGTACCAATTCCACTCTCCTTCGGAGCCCGGTACATTGGGCAGACGGGACGTTGCTTAAATAAAAGGTTGCAGGAGCGCAGAAATATTCTAGACAATAACAAGGAACTTTGTTGCTTGGTTAGCTACTGTAAAAATGTGAAGTGATGAGAAAGAAGAAGAAATGCACAGCTATGTGGCGTAGCACAAAGGTGCTTTACACGCACTGTGATTAGACCACGCGAGAAGTAATGGAAGCCTTCCATATCAGTCAAGAGCCAAAGTGTGTCACCAAACCGTCAGTCACTCTCAGTGACAAACAGATGGCGTTTCTTGGTGGCCTTTGAGCGTCGCGTACATCTGTGCCTCATTATTTATCGATTTTAGTTTGTCATGTGATGTACTTTGTGTGTTTTTTCTCCTTTATAGGCACAAGGTGTTGCTAATAAAACCTTAGTTGAGAGTCAGCGCTCGTCCCGTGTCCTTGTTCTTTTCCGACGCTGTTCGCGCTGTTTTAAAGAAGATGCAGCTACAGAAATTAATATTGACCTTGTGCTAAGGCGAAAATTTGCACCTTAACAACAGACAGCAGCATGAGGGACCTACTGCGCAAATAGCGTCCGAGCTGGTGTCGCTGAAGTAGCATGTCGCAACCTCAAACTACTGGCATCACTCACTCGCCATTGAAACTGTCAGTCTAGAAACTATGTGGACCCATTAAGGAACGCAAACACTTTACAGTCCAAGATAGAACTGACTAAGGCTTCTTGAGGGTTAATAATAATAATAATAATAATAATTGGTTTTTGGTGGAAAGGAAATGGCGCAGTATCTGTCTCATATATCGTTGGACACCTGAACCGCGCCGTAAGGGAAGGGATAAAGGAGGGAGTGAAAGAAGAGAGGAACAAATAGGTCCGTAGTAGAGGGCTCCGGAATAATTTCGACCACCTGGGGATCTTTAACGTGCACTGACATCGCACAGCACACGGGCGCCTTAGCGTTTTTCCTCTATAAAAACGCAGCCGCCGCGGTCGGGTTCGAAACCGGGAACTCCGGATCAGTAGTCGAGCGCCCTAACCACTGAGCCACCGCGGCGGGGTTGAGGGTTGAATGCAAAACATTTTGTAGCGAAAGCTACATGGGCCACGAGCTCGCAGTTTCGCCGTGCTCTCATTCCCACCGTGCTCGCACCGCACCACGTGACTGGTCACGTGACTAACCGCGTGACGAACCACGTGACAACATCTAGCCAGACAACCAAACTAACCTGGACTTGCAATCAAGATTAACCAAGGCTAACCAACCTATGCCTTAGCTTTCGCTACGTATATCCTGGCATAGCCGAGCTAAGCCACTGCCACTTTTTTTATTGTTATTATACGCCCTTGCAATTTGCTCAAGGCAGCAGTGCGCGCGTGCGGCCCACCACCCCTAAGGCAGACAGATTAACGACACGCCTTAAAGTACTTACGGACACGCTGTCGATGCACCTACGGGGACGTGTAGAATAACACGTGGCACGAAGTCTAGCCTCATGTCACCTTAGTGTACAATACAGCCATTCGGGAAGCGATCGACATGACACCGTTTTAGCCTACCAACTGTAGATTCATTTAGAGAAAAGCTAGCGCTAATCCATGCACACCACAAGAAACGAACGAAAACGAGACACAAGCGCTAACTCACAACTTAGTTTTTTGAAGCCAGGAAGTACCTTACATAAGGTGAAGTTTCAAGGGGAAAGAAGGGTGACGTGGAGGAGAAGGTGAACAAAGGCAACCATCTGGGAACGCAGGAACAGGCAGGCAGCCAAAAATCACAAAAGAAAAAGAACAGTTACTAGATGGCTGAATCTAAAAATTTGAACTCAGAAGCAAAATGAGATAAATATGGCGTGCTGACACACCTACAGCCAAATTTCTTAATGTAAAAAGCCTCCTGACTAACACGTGCAGTTTTATCTGCGCTCTTGCCAAGAATCTTCGTCTCATTTAACCGCGCCCCGCAACCGTCGCAGCTCATTAGGTGCGCAACCAAATGTGCGTACTTATCCTTCAAATCTGATAAATTTCGGGCATGGTCCCCCAAACGCTCGTTCATCCAGTGGCCAGTCTGGCCGACATAAAACTTCCCACACGTTAAGGGGATAGCGTAGATCACTCATACGGAACACTTGGTAAACGGGGTATCGTGCTTCATCTGGCAACCCGGCTTCCTTGAATTGCAGATTCGGGGGCACAACTTTTCCAGCTTGTTAGGAGCCGAAAATACGACACTCGCGCCATACCTGTTGGCCACTTTCCTCAAGTTGTGCGAGGTTTTGCGTACGTAAGGCACAAGTAGCGGCTTCTGTGACCTGCGGCGATCCTCTCCGGTATTTCTTCGTGTTCCGTGCTTAAGTTTTTGAAGGAGGGTCTCGCAAACAGCAACCAACACAGAGCAGGGGAACCCAGCCGCCGATAGTCGGCTCATCTGATTCTGAAAGCTATCTTGCAACTGATGCGGGCACGATTTCTTGAGAGAAGACTCCAAGCAATGCGACGCTAATGCTCTTTTTACAGTATTGGAGTGCATGAATTGCAAGGCAAAAATCTTTTTTTGCACGCGGATAATAACCCCAGCAAACGTGTCTTTCAAGGAAGGTTAGTTTTAAGTCTAAAAACTGTCTTCATTCTTTTCTTGTGGTGTGCATGACTTTTCTTCAAGCGTACACCAACTAGCCCAAACAGATGTGTTAACGGCTTATTCGTTTTTTTTTTCGAAAGCACTATTCCCATGGGTAAACCCCGAGCAAGGTCTTGCGATGCTTGTATGCATGTGGTGTTTGTACACTTGCGGCGTTTGTGCCAGGTGAAATCCATAAATGAAAAAAATACTATAAATTTATTCATTTTCTTTATTTATTTCCACAATACTGCTGACCCTCATTTGAGTCCAGGCAGGGAGGGCAGAAAAATACATTCATTCAATACAAGAGCAGCAACATCGCAAAACACAGAACAATTAAATTGTATAACGCAATAAGTATATCTAAAATAGCTCACAGAATGCCTCGTATCACTCGTAACAGCCGGTATCACTCCTAGAAGCAGGGCGTTCCATTCGTCAATCGTTCGCGGGAAAAAAAAAAGAAAATTTAAAAGCGTTAGTATGCGCGATGTGTGGTGCTAAAGTGTGATTATGATTACGACGAGTTCTGCGCGTTTCTAGAACTATAAATGCTTAGTTTTCTATGAACTAGTTGGTGAAGGAAGAATAGGCGGGCTATCTTGCGTGTGACGTGGAGTGGTTTATTATCATTTCCTGCCATCAACAAAGATGGTGAATCAGTTATATTCTACCTATTAAATATAAAACGTACTGCGTGTCTTTGTATTTTTTCTAATTCTCTTGTCTTCTTTTTTTTTGCATGGGGGTCCCAAACAATGGCGGCATATTCGAGTTTTGGTCTGATAAGCGTATCGTAGGCTAATAGCTTGCAGCTGCTAGGTGCGCCCCTAAGTATATGGCGAAGAAAACCAAGTCTACGTAAAGCTGAGGATTTAATGTGGTCTATATGGTCATTCCATTTTAGTTGCGAGCTTATTACAATACCAAGATACTTATACCTTGCTCTTTCCTTAAATGAAACGCTATTAATGCAATAGTTTAAGGAAAACGGATTTTTCTTCCTTGTTATCCGCAAGAGCACAGTCTTCCGTGTATTTATTTCCATGCCCCATTTTTCACTCCAGAAAACGACACTAAGCAAAGCATTATCTAAATATCCGCGACTGGGATTGGAAGCCGCACGCGCCGCGGTGGCTCAGTGGTTAGGGCGCTCGACTACTGATCCGGAGTTCCCGGGTTCGAACCCGACCGCGGCGGCTGCGTCTTTATGGAGGAAAAACGCTAAGGCGCCCGTGTGCTGTGCGATGTCAGTACACGTTAAATATCCCCAGGTGGTCGAAATTATTCCGGAGCCCTCCACTACGGCACCTCTTTCTTCCTTTCTTCTTTCACTCCCTCCTTTATCCCTTACCTTACGGCGCGGTTCAGGTGTCCAATTATATATGAGACAGATACTGCGCCATTTCCTTTCCCCAAAAACCAATTATTATTATTATTATTATTATTATTATTATTATTATTATTATTATTATTATTATTATTATTATTATTATTATTATTATTGGAAGCCGCGGCGGCGCGATCAGATCAGCTTCGCTGGCCACTGCACGACAGCACTATAGGCTATCGCCGCCGCCGAATACACCTCGTGTTAAACTGGAACATACTCTCGCGCTGTGCCCTGCAGCTCGTGTAATACTACTATCAAACTAATATTCACACTTTGAGATATGTGGCGGTAGTGACAGAGAGATGTGCGCTGCATGCGTTGGTGTGGACAACGCTGCGGCAAAAACATGGCACTAGAGCAATACGCGCTGGCGTTAGCAACAGTGCTGCAGGAGCGCAGCACTGGAGCATAGGCCGCCGGCGTACGTTGGGTGAACTGGTACTGGCGATAATAATGATAATAATTGGTTTTTAGGGAAAGGAAATGGCGCAGTATCTGTCTCATATATCGTTGGACACCTGAACCGCGCCGTAAGGGAAGGGATAAAGGAGGAAGTGAAAGAAGAAAGGAAGGGGTGCCGTAGTGGAGGGCTCCGGAATAATTTCAACCACCTGCGGATCTTTAAAGCGCACTGACATCGCACAACACACGGACGCCTTAGCGTTTTTTCCTCCATAAAAACGCAGCCGCCGCGGTCGGGTTCGAACGCGGGAACTTAGGATCAGTAGCCGAGTGCCGTAACCACTGAGCCACCGGGGCGGGTGCACGTACTGACGATGAAAAAGTTGGACGCCCATAACTGGCTGCCTAGGTCAGTGGACAACTAAATCGCGCTTTCAGGTACGTGGCAGTTGTGTCCATCTGGAAAAACTGTACTTTTACACAATATTCCGTGCTTAGCAATGCTAAACCGCCAGCCATTTCTTTTTAAGACGAGCGATCAGTTCGTGCTGTGGTTAACTATGGCTGGCGTTCCTTTGTAATTAGTCGCTAGGACAGAAGCGGCTGGTGTTTTCAGGTACTAATGGTTCGTGGTAAATAGAGCACACTTGGAGTGTACAGAGCGTATAACTGCCTTTAGCAGTGTTTTATCCGGGTAGAAGGGACGTATCGATTAGGGGTCCAGGGAATTATCGTGGTGTCGGTGCGCATGCGCAGAACAATAACGCCCCTCTGATTGGTGTCGTGTGCATGCGCACTGTGGCCCCGCTATTCCCTATCTCCATAATCGAGACGGTTCCCACTTTCTAAATCTCCCTAATGAATAATGCGCGCCTCAGAGAGTTCACGTGGTTCCCAGAGGGGTGGAAGATGTGGTGCAACAGCTTCTGTCACTTCTCTCGTCCAGGGGAACGTGAGAACAATGCTAAAACGGGTGTTGAGGAGTCAAGCCCGGTATCGTGGCAGCTGTGGCTTTGAGTGACGATAATTTATCGGATTTGCCAAATACGTATAAGAGACACTGGGAGTCGGTCACTTGCTGGCCTAGCAGGTAATAATTTCTACTGCCACAAGGGAGAGATTTCCTTGTGCAAAACACAGCAGAAATCAATGCGTTGCAAAAGCAGCTTCAACATTAAATTATATACACATAAACAGCCCCAGCCATCTTTCTGCTTCATTCGGTAGAGTAGACGGGTTCACCGCAGAGGGGACACTTAAGCCCCGCCTTAAGGGTATGACGCGACAGCGTAATTAATTCACATATATGCAGAAGGTCATTCTCTACTGTACACTGATCTGCTCATACCCTTCTGGCGCAGTGGTGCAGCGTTTAAGCGATGCGCCACTGCCCTGCGATGGCCATGGTGCTCACAGCGCTAGGCCTAGTGCGGCCCGGGCAAGTTGTTCTTCCCGAGCGACCAATCATTAATTTAACTACCATGTGCCATGGTGGGCAGGTTGTGTTGACGCCGCAAGGTCGCATGACCTAGGTGACCCACCTGCCTGCGAGGTTGCTCTCTGGACGCCACCTGCTGTATTCATACTTGTGATTTCTCGCTCACAATTCCGACGTTGACGCCGACTCCAACACCGGACTTTCTAGACAACGGGGCCTTTAACGCTATCGCATTGAAACAAGTCTCAATTTCTAGCCCCCAGTCACCTAATAAACGAAGCGTTATGATGGGCCAATTCATTCGAAGTAGTAGAAGCTGTTTCGTTCAAGGCTACACTAAAATGGGACGCAGCGAAGGAAGCAGAACAGGAGCGCCTCTTGTGCACTCGTGTTCAACTGCAGTTATTGGCTTTCCCTTAAGCGTCGCTAATGAAGCCGCATGTAGTAGCACGGTAATTAACTACAGTGGCCGAAAAACCATGCTTCCTACCTGTGACAAACCGCTTACGACGGTCGATACTGTTGTCAATGCAAAATGCAATGCGTGCCATCTCTGGACGAGAGACCATTCTGTGGGACAGCCGACAACTTCAGAACAACGCGGAAATGTTTCGATGTGAACTTCTGATGTCCCAACGCCACAGGATGGGTGGGTGTATGAGGGGGTGTGGATGGGTGTGAAGAGATATGAGAGGGGCCTTTACCTTGCCGTGGCAGTAGTAAGGCTGATAGTGATGACGATGATGATAATGAATAAAGTCCTAAATACGCCTTCCTAACAAGCAGGCATGCGCTCCGTATACCACCTTTTTTTTTCTTTTTTCTTTGGAACTGGTGATTGCATGTGCGTATCATAGGCCTATACCGCACAATTCTGGGCAAAGGCATTTTTGAGTCGGAAGCCTTATATGAGCGCAATTTTTCCGTATATTGTAACGTTCCACTATAAAAATCAATATATCCGCAGATGACCCGACTGCAGTCTTGATATTTCTTTGTTAATGTGCTTGCTATCGTCAAAAGCGTTCCCCATTTGTTTTCTGGGGGAGTCTTAAGCGTTCGATGCGATCGATGCAAACATTTTAAATGAAACATTTTGCTACATTTCAGAAGAATGGACCATTTCCTTCAATATTTCCATACAAGTATCTTACAATTTTCCAATTTTCAAAATTTTTGTCCGAAATTTTTGGACATGCGGGTGTTTCAGATCTTACCAGGTTGTCGAAGAACAGCAGCGGTGCCAGGAAGAAGGGAGCAGTAACTCCGAGGTAACTTTTGATTCTGCCGGCCATGGTGACCCGTAAGAGGTCCTGTCCACGGCACGGAAGCGTCTCGCGTCGCTTTCAGTAGTTCTCCTTCAAAAAGTGGAGTGCACTTCTTGCGAGCCACCTGAGGCTGAGCAATCTGCAGAGCAAGGAGGAATAATGTTGCAGTGATTAATGAAAAGAAGAATTATCGGTCGTCCTGCACTTCTTCACGTGGAAGGAGTGAGAGCGATAGTTGTGTCGGGCATCGACCCACCGGCTCTGTGTTTATACACATGCATGCGCAGGTCTAGATGCAGCTATGGCGTAAATGTACAGCATCCACCTTGCGCGCAAGAAGTCCACGGTTCGAATCCCGGTGGTATGCAATTCTACACTGGATAAAAAAACTCCTTGTGTTGATGGCAATTAATAAACCAGGCTAAGAGTGCGGCCTAATCCTAGTGACCACAGTCAGTAACAGACGCCATCACCAGAATAGGATTTCACCGCCCGTGTGCTGTGCGATGTCAGTCGATGTTCCCCAGGTGGTCGAAATTATTCGGGAGACCTCCACTACGGCACCTCTTTCTTCCTTTCTTCTCTCAGTCCCTCCTTTATCCCTTCCCTTACGGCGCGGTTCAGGTGTCCAACGATATACGAGGCAGATACTGCGCCATTTCATTTCCCCAAAAACCAATTTAATTTCATTTCACCCTGGTATACTACATGGTCACCGCTTCCTATATGAAAAACACCAAAAGTCTCGTGAAGGCACAGATACCAAGGCAGTGGCGGCAGATCCTGACAACCAAAGTGAAATAACAAGGAGAATAAGAATGGTATGGACTGCTTTGACAAGCACTCGCACCTTTTTACCAATAACTCTCAAGAGGAAAGTGTATAACAGCTGTATCCTACCACTACTAAACTATACGGTAGAAACGTGGAGGCTAACGAAAAGGGTTCAACTTAAATTAAGAACTGCGCAGCAACTTATGGAAACAAAGATGATAGCTAGATACATCGTTAAGACACAGGAAGAGAGCAGGATGGGTCGGCAAACGAACTCAAATTACCGACATCACAGTCAAAGTCAAGCAGAAATGGCCATAGGCATGTAATGCGAGGGCAAGGTAACCTACCGGTTTTTAAGATAACGTAGACAGAGCACGTAGTTAGGCTGATGATGATACAGATCGACCTGCACCACGAGAGATATTAAGCACACTACAGCCCACGTGATCCCCACCACTTAGCCGTATCTGAGCGAAATCCTTTTTTGCAGCAGGTGAATGGACGGAACTTTAAACACAAAATACAACGGCTCCGACGGACACGCCCTCAACATTGCAGAAGGTCCCTCTTACAGTGACCTACATCTGTGTGTGATTGTTGCACGCTGCGTTAGATGGCGCCACATACCGACATGCTCTATCTCCAACCATCATTACCGCAGTGAAGCGTCATCAAAGAATATAAACCATATAAAAGTTGCGCTTGGTTCAGTTAGCTTCGTGTTGTGTGCGCGTCCGTTCCCCTCCTCGTCGCTGCCTAGCGGTCCAACATGATGCGTCAACGACACCATACAAATTCGGGTAGCTGAAGATATCGTCAGGTGAAGAAAGGTATCAGTTTATCCACCTATACACTATAGAAACAAAGCAACTAATAATTTCGCATGAGACCACATTAGTGCATACTCAAGTTTGTGTCGGTAGTCCGCCTAAGGGTACATGATCTGCTTTTGGTATTTGATCATGTGTCTGAAGATCAGGAGCCCATTCATAAAGACGTCGGCCTCCGCCCATTGTTTGTGAATTAAATGCGACGTCGGTAATTTGATGCTTAATTGCTGGGCGACTTGCTTGTTCATAAGTGCTAATCATGGCGAAACCAAGACGGGATCAGAAGGAGCGCACGAGCGCACTGGCGCAAGCATTGACCTTCCTTTACCCGAAACGTTTATGAAGTAGGGGCCTGAGTAGTTCACTCCAAGTGTAGCTCGCGCAGAAACATAAATCTATTAACAATCTACCGCAAGAAAAGGTGTCCCAGGCCCACTCCACTATCTTTCACTCTTCTAAATAAATTCGTCTGGCCAGTATTTCGTTTTTGCGCACCGTGTGCCAAGTAAGGCTCGGGCGTGCGCTGCCTGACTTTGTTGTGGAAACCGAAACCATGTCTGGCGGAATTTCTGGGTACTTCAGAGAAGTTGTCGCAATTGTACGGTTTCTGTCAACGAGGTTTTCCAACGAATATTTATCTACAGTGAATAAGGAGAAGTTGTATAAGGATTTATGTGAAGTTTTTTCTGCCGGAACCTATGTACAGGGTCTTGTACAGTGGAGGCCCTGGAAGGAATGTGTTGAAGAGGGTAAAGAGAATGCACGTCGAGCCAGGGGTTAAAACTTTCTTTTTCAAGTTGCACACTGGAACGTTATCAGTCAAAATGTTTTTACAGAGTAAGGGCTTATTTGTTCCGTGGGGTCCTAACTGCCTTATCTGCAAGCAACCAGAAACGATAGATCACGTTTTTCTGCATTGTTGGGAAGGGGTTTACTTTTGGGACGTACTCCAAAGGACGATAAAGAAACAATTTCCCCTTCACCCCCATGGAATACGGTATCTGTCCATTGATAACGAGGATGGAGTACCATTTGATTTAATAATGTTAATGGGCTTCCACAGTATTTGGCGCTCGTGAATGGCAGGATATTACTGTGATCCCGAAGCACGGCCAGCACGAATTTATTTTCGTGAAACTGTGCATCGGTTCGTTCAGAGGGTCAGAGCTGATGGCGATGTTTCCGAGTGGTTGTCAAGGGTGCAGCCTTTGGTGGCCCAAAAAGAATTTTAATGTGACGAATCCAGCCCTGGACCGGCTGACTGTATCAATAGAATGTGTTCATTGCGTCCTGAAATTTTGTTCTAGTCGTTCTTGTGCAATACCAAAGCCAGGCAATAAAGAAAAAAAAGTGTAGCTCGCGCAGAAGCT
Organism: Amblyomma americanum; assembly: GCF_052857255.1. Classification (NCBI taxonomy): domain Eukaryota; kingdom Metazoa; phylum Arthropoda; class Arachnida; order Ixodida; family Ixodidae; genus Amblyomma; species Amblyomma americanum. Next base: position 64,304,940 of record NC_135498.1, on the reverse strand, counting down.
GCTGAGTGATTTTCATTGGGACTTGAATAATGGCAGCCAGAAAACAATGCTTATGACAAGCAATATAATAGGAGTGAGAAAGCGTGGCTACAAATCACTGTGTCTCACTGATAACGCTGGGTACGCTAAGCGTGAATATTTCAAAATGGTCGACGACTGAGAAGTGCACTCGGGCGTAAACCTGCCGTGCGGAGAGTTATGTGGTGCCATTCAGGGAACTTAGTGGAGAAACTTGGGCGAGTCGGTAACGGTGATCCATGGAAAGTGAGAGTAGCGCAAAACGGGACAAAGGGACAGAGAAAGACAGACACAACACAGGCGCTATTAGCGCCTGTGTTGTGTCTGTCTTTCTCTGTCCCTTTGTCCCGTTTTGCGCTACTCTCACTTTCCAACTTAGTGGAAACGCTTTTTCACCTGTTTATTATGAAGGGAGATTTGTGTGGCGCTTTCGTTTTAATATTTTTCAGGAGAATAAAATATTAATTGTATTATGGTTTCCGCACCACCCAGGAAGCACACAGATTGGCGTTAGTCGCGATATCCTACAAAGGCAAACGCAAGGTTAAAGTGAAGCACATTGCAACTAACTAGAAAACCAAAGTAGAGATTTGCCAGATGAGTTTAACCCAGAAGAGAGTTTATTATGCAAAGAAAATTCCTACGGAGTCCGTCATTGCCACATTTGCAGGAATATTTTGCCCGTCAGAGATTAAGGTGTGGCCATTGGTTTTTCGGGTAGATGCCTTTAACTCTCGGCCCCTTCAGTGTCAAAACTGCTGGCGATTTGGCCACAGCGGCAAAGCCTGCAAATCGGCCTTACGCTGCTGTGCCTGTGGGGAACGTCATTGCAGAAAGGAATGTCCTTAACAGCAAGAGAAATGTTGTTTGTGTAGCGGTGGTCACCCTGCTGATTCGCCTGACTGTCCTGCACGAGCACAAGAAGTTCAGGTGCTCGAGCTTATAGACAAGCGCAGATGCACGCGGAGAGAGGCTTTTGCCGCAGTCAAGGAGAGAGCCTCAGCCTACTCTAGTGTGGCCGCCAAATGTCCCCCCATAATGAATTCTAGTTGGTCCCAGGCTATTACAGCGGCAGTTGAGAAAGCTGTGGCAAATGCAATGGATCGCATTATGGAAATCGTGTCCACGTGCATTTCGCAGGTCATAGCTGCTCAGATGACCAATCTTCTGCAGGCGTCCACCGCTCCGCTCTTGTCTTCTTTGGCTTCGGAAGCTACTCCTCCTTCTGTAGTAATCGATTCCGCTCCACAGGGCCAAAAACAATGTGAGCAACAAAAGACCTCTCAGGCCTTTCCTTCGAATAGCGTTATGGACGCATCCTCTATGAATTGTATGGATATGAAGGCTGATCTCCGCGCCCAGAAACGAAGTGGGTCTCCTCTGAATATTGCAGGTCCACCTTGCCCCCAGTCAAAGACAAAGAAAAGTAACGCAAGTCAAAACGCTAAGACCAGGATTCTAGAAAAGGCAGTCGCGGCTGCGGCACTTCCGCCAAGATAGGGTTCTTAAGTGTACTCCAGTGGAATTGTCGATCTATATTCTCAGCTTCAACAGATTTAAATTGTCTATGCAATCAGCTTCTACCAGATTTAGTTGCTTTACAGAAAACATGGCTAACTTCAAATTTCAATTATCATGTCAAGGATTACAATCCGTTCCGGCTTGGCCGGTCATCACGAGGGGGAGGGTTGTTAGTGCTCATATCTACAAAGTTTTGCCACACGGCACGCATTTCTTTTCAATATGAGGACAATGAATGTGAAATCCTTGCGGTTGACCTCAGTGTCCCAGGTCAACAGCCCTTTACGGTAGCTAATGCATATTTCCCGTCTGGTGTGCGTGACACTCGGTACCTTGACTCACTCATGTCTGGTAGCCGATCTCAGGTTCTATTACTTGGCGACTTCAATTCGCACCATGTGACTTGGGGGTTTAAAACAGACAGCTTTGGTTCTAGACTATTTGATTGGGCTTCTGGCAACAACTTGATCTGCAACAATTCCGGATTGCCTACGTTTGTTCGCAGTCAATGCCGCTCTGCCTTGGATTTAACTTTTTCCTCCCCAGGAGTCTCTGTTATGTCTTGGGCGCCTGTTGACTGTGCAACAAACAGTGATCATTTAGCGATTAGTTTCCAAGTTTGCGTGTAAATTAACACCTCCTGAGCGACATCAGCGCACGTTAATAAATTACAGTTGCTTTAAAGACACGCTCAAATCAGCCCTCCAAATCACTTCAGGCACTCGCGATCAGAGAAGTGCCGAAAGCAAGGCTGCACATCTATGCTCAGTACTGGACCATGCAAGGCAAAAGTCTGAATTTTTGGTTAAGAGAACAAATGGTGCAATCGCGAACAATTGGTGGAATGCTGAGTGCACGCGTGCATATAGACGACGGAAAGCAGCTTGGAAGAAACTTCTCATCAATCAATGCCCAAAAAATTGGCTGGATTATAAGTATGTTGCAGCAACATTTAAGCGCACTGTCGCCCGTGCAAAGGAGGAGTATAATACAAATCGTTATGATTTCCTTTCCCAATCAGGAAATAAACGAGCTTTGTTTAATTTCATGAGGTGCAACAAGGTGTATCCTGCGGCTGCCAACATTGAATCCCTTGTTCAGTCCCCTGCTGACATCGCAAAGGCCTTAGAGGATATTGCGTGTGGCCTAGAGCTTCGCTTTACATCTGCTTTACCTTCTACTATATTCACATGCACCTCAAGTGATTTCACTGAGGTCTCTATGCCTGAGCTGTCGCAAATTGTTCTGCGCTTATCCCCAGCGGCTTCTGGCCCCGATAAGGTCACTTCATCTATGATCAAAATTTTGTTCAATGTATCTCCTGCAGACCTGTTGGCTCTAATTAACCATTCTATTAAAGGTCCTTGGATACCGCATGAGTGGCGTCTTGCTGAAATAGTTCCATTGCTTAAAAAGCAAGGGAAGGGCTTAACTTTAGACAATATACGCCCTATTTCGTTAACATCGAACCTAGTGAAATTGGTGGAAAGGGTCCTTCTCAGCCGCGTCATGTCATTCATTTCAGAAAATGCTGTATTGAATCCATGTCAAATTGGTTTCAGGCCGGGTTGTTCAATTTGGTGTGCTCATACTGACCTTGAGAGTCGTATTAAATTAGCTCGCAATAGAAAAAAGTTTTCTGCGCTTGTCACCTTGAATGTCAGTAAAGCATACGACAGCGTGGAGCACTCGACTCTATTACTAAGATTACAGGAACTCAACTTCCCAAGCTATTTTGTAGCCTGGATTTCTGTTTTTTTGGAAAATAGAGAATTTTACTGCTGCCAAAATGGTGTTTCCTCAAGGAGATTTCCACAGACAAGAGGTGTTCCGCAAGGATCAGTTCTCTCACCTGTTCTTTTTAACATTTTTCTAAGCTCAATTCCATGCATTCAAAATGTTAAAACTTATGTGTACGCCGACGATATTGCATTTTTTGCATCAGCAGGTGACATTCACACTCTTTATCAAACCCTGCAAAATTACCTCAATGTTCTTGACAACCGGCTAGGAAGAATTCATCTTTCCCTTAATGTGAAGAAATGCGCATTGTTAGTATTTCCAGTTTCTGTTCCAGTAAATATCTGCCTGGTCTATAGAAATAACATAATACCTCAAGTTCAGACGGTGAAGTATCTCGGTGTAATATACGACTCTACTCTATCCTGGCGGCCACACATTGAGCAAGTTTCTGCAAAAGGAGTTCGGGCCATTGGCATCCTGCGAAGGCTTTGTAGTGCTAGGTCAGGCATGAGAAGGCATACGCTTCTGATGATTTATAAAATGTACGTCCGCCCAATTTTGGAGTTCGGGTGTGTTTTATTCTCAGAAGCTCCTGCCTATAAACTTCGCCCTCTTGTGCTTTTGGAGCGTGAGGCGTTGCGCCTTTGTCTGGGGCTTCCAAAATATGTCGCCAATGCTGTTCTGCACCTTGAGGCGCGAATGCCTTCGTTATCAGCTAGGTTTCGCCTTTTAACAGTTCAAACATTTTTAAAATTGTGCGACTCACCTCTTCACGCTTCCAGTATAATATTTCTTAGTCAACCTTCCGCCTTTTTTAGTGCTGCCTGGTCTCGATTTCATACCCCGCAGATATGTTACGTGCAGCCCCTTCTTGATATAATAAATATTCATTTCACAGATGTCCGCCAAATATATAAAAACTCCTCATCTGTCCAGATTGAATTCGATGACATTTTCCCATCGAATGCAAAGCTGCAGCCCTTCCCGCTTCTTCAGGGTCTATTGCAGGACCACCTAAGGTCCTTTCCCTCTCATGTTGTTATTGCTACCGATGCCTCGCAGGATCGCGAAAAGGCAGGTGTGGGAATTTTTTCGCCTTCACTGGATTGGTCTTTTTCTCTCCGTCTTCCTTACTTCACTCCAATTTTTCTGGCTGAATTATTAGCAGTAATCTTAGCCTTACGAAAATTAGAATCTACCGTTTCCCAGGTCGTGGTTATGACAGACTGTCCATTTGCTCTTCCTTATCCTCACCCACTGACTCTCGGCCATTACGCCTCTTTAAGTTCCTGATTCCGCTCCATCTAAATTCGGTAAGGTTGCTTTGGGTACCCGGTCACATGGGCTTTCACTTAAACGAGGTTGCAGAGTTGCAGACTCCTTAGCAAGAGCCTCTCTCAGCGGCCTAATTGTTGCTGTCCTGCCATCGTGTGCATATACAGCTGCGGTGAGGTTTCGCAGCTACACAATATTTCAGGAATTTGCTGCCTCGGCTCTTACATCATCTCCCGAATATCAGCATCTTCTGCATCCTTGGAGTAGCAAAGACTGGCGCTCACGCAGACTAGAGGTCTCTTTCACGCGCTTGCGTTGCCGGGTTCCCCTTCTAAATTTCTACCTTCACAGATCTGGCCTGGTCAGCTTCCCCACTGTGCCCTTTTTGTGCCGAACCTGAGACAATAGATCACTTCCTGCTGTTCTTCCGCCGCTTTTCTCATTTGAGGAAGTGTCTTTTGCAAATTCCATTTCATCAACTGGGCTTGCCTGTGTCTTCCGCGGTTGTTCTTTCCATTGGTGCTTCTTTGCTTGGACGAAGCGACAGGAGTGTGCGCTCTGCTGTGCAAAATTTTCTTCAAGAAACGCAGCGACTCCCATTCTAATTTCTTTTTCCCGCCCTCAGTCAGTACGACATTACTACATTACAGGCATTGTGTACTATTATGCACATTAAGCAATTGTCCCGTCTTTGATCTCCAAGTTAACTGGACCCCTTTCCTTACCCCTTCCAATGTATCAGGCTACATACTATTACCACTCCTTTTCCCGTCAAAAATTTCCTGTACCCAGTAATTAACCGCCTGTGTCTTGGCCACTCCCCCGTAGTGGGTATGTGCCAGCAACGTTTGAGGCCTTCCTTCCTTCCTTCCTTGAACAGTGCTATAAGGAATCGAGGCTACGGAATCGAAGAGTTCAGAGAAACCAAATGCAGGTATGAAGGGTAGAAGTTTACGGGATGCGGGTGTGCGCGGAAAAAAAATACTTCGGCGCAGTTTTGGTGCGCCAATCGCATCAAACGGGTGCCAGTAAGAGGAGAAATGAGTGCTCTACCAGCTGGTATCAATAACAGGCCACTGGACTACTGGGTACAGTCTTCTTCATTAAAGATGCCTCCCTCAAAAAAATATTCTCCATCTTCCGAGCTGAAAATCCACTGCCCAATTTTAAGTCAAAGTCCACAGTATTACAGTGATAAAAACTGAATAGTTCGGTATTTTGTTCCTAATTGAAATATGCGGCAATTCCAAGGATCGATCGTTTCAAAGTATGAAGATTCGCGTGAGGGATAGATTAAACGTCATCATTCTGAACAGCCTGGTCAGCACCACGCCAAGAAAACTTAATATTGCGCCGCCAGTGAGTTAATCGTGAAAGCAAAACATAGCAGGAAAAAAAACGACGAGATGGACGTTCCCAACATGCGCCTGTCTTGTTCTTTCTGCGTATGTGTTGTTTGCACTGGGATTTCTTCAATCGTTGCTATGTTTTCGCACGAATCATATTAACTGACCGACCAGCCAGGCTATATACTGCTCCATCTTGAGAGCTGCCCTAGATAACTGCTTGGCAGCACGTCAGAAATTACCGCGCAAAAGACGGGAATTGCGATGAAGACGCTACGAAGCTGCAGAAAGCCAGTACTGCACTCACCGAGTAACAACGCGTCTTCATAAGATCAAAAACTTGCAGAAAAGGTGCGTCGTTTAGCTTTGTGACTCCGAACCAGCAGCGCGATATTCTTATTCTCTTCTTCTTCATCTTACTCTCCGCGCACTGGGGAAAAGGATACCGACGGCGTTAAAAGTGCAGAACAGCAAACGTGATAAATTTACCCTGGAAGCTGTTCGCGCAGCTGTTCTAGAGGATATTCAGTTAGCTGATGAGACGCGTTTACCAGTCATTCCATAGCACTGAGATAATTGTGCAGTTCCACAGCACAGTTATATGCATGCACGAGAGGCGAAGACTAAATGTCAACGGGGCATATACCTAACATGCGCCGACACAGGACCTTCTGTTCTGCTCATGCTCAACGGTGCAGCCCATCAAATTCTGGTTCCGTCCTCCGGCTAGTCTCAAAGCTTTTTAAGCGGAAAATTTGGCTTCAAGATATATCAGATTCCAACAAAAAATATAACGCACGTACCAAGGGTGAGGGTAAATGATTTTCGTGCCGCTAATGGTTGTTTTGTGGTGGTGGGAAGACGAGTAAAAACTGATTTGTAGCGAATGGCTTGAGCGGCGATTTTGAGTAAAAAACATCTCAGAAAGCAACATAAAGGGAATCACACTTCCAGGGGAAAATTCAACAACAACGTGTTGGTCGAATGTTCAAGTTAGGAGAATCCCGCAAGGTGCAGTAAATTTGTAAATAGGGAGCTCATTGGCATTTACCCAAGCGCGGCCCCAGGACGAATTTTTCTTTACGAAGTTTCTTTGGAAGCTGTATTGGTTTCCTTGTAGCCGTATGGCTGTGCTTGGGTAGTTGCCAATGAGCAATTTGGTCCCTTAATACAACAGCGTGCTCTTAATGTTTTGTTAAAAAAAACAAGGAAATGTAAAAATATCAGTAAAAAGCGGATTGGAACCTTTATCCCTTCCCTTACGGCGCGGTTCAGGTGTCCAACGATATATGAGACAGATACTGCGCCATTTCCTTTCCCCAAAAAACCAATTATTATTATTATTAACCGCCGTCTTACGGGAGCAAGGTATATGGATGGGTGAGGTGGTTGGCATTTATCATTGTCAGAAAGGCAATGCTGACGGACGACGGACAAGAAGAGGATACAACTGTGGTCACAAAGGGGTTCAGATAGACAACACCAGTTCATGGCGCCACAGGAACATCCTTTTTATTGCGTCATATTCATTACACGCGTTTATGTACAAGTACAGGACAATATACAATGATTGTTTACAAAAGAAAGTTATGTAGTTGCTGCGCTGCACTAGCTTAACCTATATCAGAACCACACACAACTAACGCTACAGAAAGGGCGAAAAGGACGTTCACATACACAATGGAAACCAATCCGGTTGGAGGTCACTTTCCTCACATTCACATGGAGCATCGTTTGACTGAAATGTGTTCCGGGGGAAAAGTGTAAGTTCTTCGTTATAGTGCAACATGTGTGGAGTCCAATTATAAAAATTATAAAAATTCTGTCATAGGGTTCGTAATCATGCCGACTAACCACAAGGTGTCGCACACTGGAAATTTCATTGAAGTTCTTATTTAGTGTCCTTTGCAGCCCGTCTCCAAAATGAAACTGCATCTTTGCAGTTAATGTAGAAGTTTTCGATCGTTTCCGGCACTGTACAAAGGTGAAAGTTCAAGAAGAGGCAAAAATATTCCCTATTTTTCCTATGGAACCACATCTTCATGGGTAGAGCATGGGTGTATATAGTTTGCGGTTTAATACCCACTACACTTAGATTAACCCACTGCAGGAATACATCATCATGATCATCATCAGCCTGACTACGCCCACTGCAGGACAAAGGCCTCTGCCATACCTCTTTAATTAACCCTGTCCTGTTCCAGCTGCGGTTAGATTACGGGAATATGTGAGTTCTCATCAATATCTTGTTCTCATCCATAAACAAGGAACAACACAAGGAGGATTGTCACAAACGAAACCTTTATGTACACTTTTCGTCACCTCACTTGAGAGCGCCCAAGTGCCAGCAGCGATGACGCGCAAGTCAAGAAGGCAGCAGCAAATACCCCTCAAAGGAGGCCTCCAGCCCACGGTGTCGACCAGTCGTCAAGACGTCTCGGTTTATCCCATTTCACGGACTTGCCAGTTACCTGCGACTTCACGCAGGTGCGACTTCACGATTTTACGGTGCAGTGGGGAGTGCGTTGTTCGGACTAAGGGTGCAAAGAGGAGAAGGGGGTAAGTTGGAGAGACGGCCCTTTTCACAAACAGGTCCACGTACAGGCGCCGCCATATTGTTCACTGGACTGTGCTCGTAGTGCTGGAAAGAGTTGAGGATTTAGCTCCCCACGTTCTCCCCACAGCCCGGAAAACCAGCTTTCACGAGGTTCGTGAAAAGGTCTATAGCTGTGGAGCCGACACCTTACCACACGGGGACAAAGAACCGTCTACTTTTCTTGCCTGCCTGACGTCTTGTGCACTGCAGCCGCTACGTCATCAGATCCAGTCGTTGCCATGGGCTGAAGGGCCTCCTTTGAGCAGCATTCGCCGCTGCTCTCTCGACTAATCGTTTTATCGTTATCTTCTTGACTTATTGTTATCGGCGCCTCAGCACAAGCATTTGTTTTTAATTCCGTTTCCTTTCCACTATAGTCGGATATGACTTAAGGACACAGCGGCTTTTCCCCGTCAAAGGACCCCCTTCCAGTCAATGGCGTCGGCCGATTCTCATGACCCTGATAGTGTGTCAAAGCAGGGAGTGGCGCCGCTCCCTGCACTGTCACACTAGCAGGGTCATGAGAATCAGCCAACGCCATTGGTTGGAACGGGGTCCTTTGACGGGGAAAAGCCGCTGCGTTCTTGAGTTGTATCCGACTGTAGCACCTAGCGTGCCAGGTGATATCGGTCTGGCGTATGTAACCCACCATGGTGGATCAGTAGTTAAGGCGCTCAGCTACTGAACCAGAATACCCGGAATCGAACCCGGCCGTGGAGGCCGCGTTTAGATGGGGTCGAAACTCAATTTCTCCGGTGCGCTGTGCGATGTCAGTGCCCAGGAATTGGTCAAGGGGAAGAATAAGTAGACGCCATTGGCTGGAGGGACTTCTTTGAGGGGTCATTGGCCGATTAATTTTAAAGGGAAGCTGAACCACTTTTAGAAAAAATTGAGTTCTATGCGGCGTTTTATAGTTTTTAGTCCGCTGAAACCGAATATCACATTCAAAAAGGGCGGAAATAAACGCAAAAAGGTGATTTTTGGAAGAAAACAGGCACCAGCGCCCCAGGGCGCCGAGCGAACGCCAGCGATTGGCCGGGATCGTCGTGGCGTCATTTACGGGGACCTCCGGCCAGCACCGACTGTGTTGCTGCGTAGCGCGTTGCTTTACCTGGCTTAAGAACTGTGTTTTGCAAATTATGGATGATTCAACATGCGTTGAACAGTTTGGTGTCTCACTATACATGTTCGAGCCATCAGCGTGTCCAGAAAACGGCGGAACCGACGACGCCGTGGAATGCGCCGACAGCGAAAGTGAGGTCGCGACATTTTCCCGTGTTGGAAATCTCAACTGGTACGTATGTTTTGCGTACGTGCGTACATAGCGTTTGAGTAGGTGCATGTGCGTACATAGCGTTTGCGTAGGTGTGTGTGCAAGTGGCAATAAAAAGCAAATCGCGTCAAAACGCTGTGTACTCGCTGCTGCATAAAAGCCGTGGACCACAACTTGTAACACGTGGAAACATGATCGAAATCATATCGCATGCATGCTTACACGAGTCGCACGAGGTAAAGCGTTTGTGTGTTCATTTATTTATAGTGACGTGTCTAATTACACCCGAAGGCCTTTTAGAACTACAAAGCAATGCCAAACTGGATGAGTTCGAGTGGGTTCACTGCTGTACTGCACCGCGAAGGGACGAGACGACGGAGGAAGCTCCAGCCTGCTCTATTCCTTCTGCCGTATGTTCGTGCTACGGTTCAACCACAAAACTTCTGCACTTAACCCTGTACATTTTTTTTTCGCATGCTGAACACGCTTTTGAAAAATAATTATGGCTGCGTTTCGGAGCTCGCAGTGCTGGTCATCAAAACTATAGTGTGCACTGCGAAATACATTTGCTCCAGTTGCGCATCGAGGTAACCAGTACAATTACTTGTGGCAGATATATGCGTACCGCGACTCGGCGAATTTGCCGTTCTAACTCGAAAAACATTTGCATGAATTCTGACGCTATTGCCGATCGTCAGCCATGAACAAGCGCTCATGAATGCAAATGTTTACATTGCTCTGGTATACTAGGTCGATATAATCGTTTTTTTTTTATTTAGGTGCAGCTCCATGTGCTGCGCGCTGATGATGGATGAAAAGGATTGTTTATGCTGCCAGGAAGTGCAAGAAATCGGGAAGAAGCAAAAGGCACACAGTGCGTAACGAGCTCAAAAGAGTTCAAGACTGTGTGCCTCAGTAAGGCAGTGCTGGAAGTGAGTTTAGCTCAGCATGGATGCAAACCAGCTGGAAAAGGCAAAAAATTTACGAACAGGTAAGAAAATAATACAACGAAAAGATAACTATTGATGCAATAACATATTTTTTTACAGGCAGTTTCGGTATGCTGCGTACCGTCAGTTTGGTTAACGTGGAAGAGGCTGGGGGAGAACAACCGACGGATTCTGCCAAGCTGTGTGCTGAGCGCAGTTCGAAAGAAGTATCCGGCTAAGAATGCTATATATATAGGCTTCAAGCATTTCTGGGATTCCATTTAGGTAAGTGCAGAAACATGGTTACGCACAAACAACTGCTGCACAGTATGCATCGGTGGCTCATTTACTACTTTAAACATCTCGAGTTTTGGCACAAGCATGTATTGAAAGTTGTTTTCTTTCAGTTAGCATTCATTACATTACGGCTTTACTTATTGCATAAACGTCATGCAACAACATCAACTGTAGAAACTCGAAATTTCTGTCAGTTGCACTTTGCAAGATGTGCACGGCTTTTTTTTTTCAGCAAGTTGTCCGTGTATCATTCTATTAACGACATGTGGACTAATACTCTTATCTTGCACAAACAGCTTACACATTTTTGCTTTCAATGTAACTAATATAAATAGGCAAATATGTTAATATGCACAGGCTAAACTCTGAAAGCCGATTTTAAAATAGAAATGCAGCTCCAAAGAAAAAAAAACAGGATTTACTTGATATTTATTTTGCAACATATACATGAAGTTGCTTTAAAAAATCAGTATTTTCCACAGGTAAATAAATGAAGACAGCAACATAAGGACGCAAACACTGAAGTTCAGCATAATATTTGCTGGCAGCTCAGCAGAGGAACGTGCGGCACACGGAAATCTTTTTGTATTGCTGAGTGCTAACTCAGTGTTGCGGCTGAAGGCAGCATTCTGAGAGGCGTTGGTTGAAACACACATGGAGTTTATTGTGACATTCGAATGGCATGGCTGCTAGAGTGCGCCTACTTTATGCGTTCCTCACACGCTCCGATTCTTCATGCTTGTTGACGACAGCATTCATATGGATCTTGCACGCGAGAGCCAGGACTCTGAAGACAATACGCACTGATAGGCGGACTGATTTCCTGCTCTCAACAAAGGAGGAGCCTACATTACTTATTGAATCGTGTTTTCCTTTGCTTTACAGCTTTTTCCTTTGGTACCCTTGAAAACTGACTGCTCAGCGGTGGTGGGGTCTGCATGAGTGCAGTCTTCTTGGCCTATGATGTCCTGCTTGCCTCTACCATGACCATGTTCAGAAGTGTCTGTACGTACCCTAAAGAGAAATTTGAGAATGACATGAAGCAATGCTGCTTTGATAACAAGTAAAACCATTTGCACGTACCATACGTTGGTTGTTCCTTTACAGGGCAAGCAGTTGCTTTTCCTCCCGTGGCCTTTGGGTATTTCAAGTTCCAACGGGCTGCACCGTCCAGTCGGCAGGCTTGGCTTCGTGCACATTTTTCATTGTAATGCATGACGGCCAACTGGGTTCTGAAACAATGCTCAGTGATCAAGAGTACAGTAAGTCATTACATGTAACATTGCTTGTCTCTTGCGCAGGTCATATATTAAGGCCTGTACACTGTCGCCCCATAAGGTAACCATATTAGTACAGTGTAGCAAACTATGAATATGTGTGGAGTAGGAATTCTTGTGTATAACTAGTTGCCACCGCAGGTGATTTGTTGTTTGAGAAACACTGTTATTATAATAAGGATGTTGACCTTTTGGTTATTTTTCAAAAATGTGAGAAATTTTGGTGAATGTTTATTTCAGAATGCAGCTACTTTTTTTTCATTGGATCAAATATTCTTTCTTTTTCCGTAGCATAATACAGTATTTCAGTATGCTCACAAGTGGTTCGAAGTATATCTTGACCTTTTTGCAAGCACACACAGTCCATTCTGGTGCATTTAAAAGTATGGTTCTAGTCTTGCAACAAAAACAAAATATGGCACTGTCATTCTGAAATGCAAGCGGTCATATATTTCTAAAAACCTGGCTGCCTAAACACTGTTTACGTACGGCGCTTGGCTAACCAAATGGCTAAGGAATCATGCGGTGTCTCTATTGCTCACAGTGATGGAACTGCTGCTGGCCTCATGCGTAGCCAAAATATATTTTCTTATCCACGGTCATGCATGCCTTCACATCAGTGTGTTTACATGGATATATGTAAACACACAAGCAAATTAAACAGACCTGAGATGTTGAGATTTACCTTGCCTTCATACCAAGGTATTAGTACTGGCAGTTCTTTGGGGCAAAATGCAATAAAAGGCTATGAAACGTTTCCAGACCGTAAGTCTGGTGTTTAGTTGATAGCTTCGGCATGTCTGCCAATAGGACCTTTGAGGTAGCTATGTTGTTTAGCTTTTCAAATGCTTTCGAATCTGAAAAACAGGAGAGAGAGTGAAACAAATCAAAGTTGAGTAAGCAAATTGAGTACTCTTGGTGAATTCCCACTGGGCAGACAAGTCTCACATTGATCAAACAGTGCTCACAGTGATCAAACAGTGAAGACTCGAAGTCAGATTGGAAAGGTTCTGCCTGGCTTTCTGCTCTTGGCAAACAACTTCGTGTCAATAGAGCAAGGATGGTACAATGGCATGGTTTGATGGCATAGAAAGAGTGAAAAAACATTCGTATGCAAAGCATAACATTATGAGAAAAATGCTGGGCTATTTATGTTAACGATCCTGCTTGACTCAGGGCAGTCGCATACTGGTCAGAATAAATCAGTTCAACAATACCATTTCTGCTCAGACAGAAATAAGAGACTTGATATAAAGATTAATGAATTGAGTTAAGAACGTTTACACTATCTGAGCAAACAGCAACACGAACGAGAGAGTGGGTGCAAAAAAATTTTCTGAAATATTACATTTCAGAAAAGGTTGAAATGCTCTTTGTTATCTTTTGATGACACATGTCAGCTCACTATAAGGAAGTCTAGGTGGTCTCCACTATGGTCTTTTTTCACAGATTGAGTTATTTAAAGACTTTAGAGCTCACAGTTAGCAATGTACAAATTTTCTTTGATGGAAGAAATATTGAACACGAAGGAAGCACGTGTACAAGTTTTCATTTTGCCTCGTGTATTTTTACACATAATGAGCATCACCACCTTTCCCAGCTTTCGATTCTAGCAAAGTGTTCAAGCAGAGTGTTCCATTGCTTTCCAACATGTTAAATTTTCCTATATTTTTTTCTGCTAGGCCTCTACTTACCCTTTTTGAGCCACATCCGGCACTCAGGCTTGTCATGGAGGCAGGCCGGAAACAGTGCATCATTGTGCACATGCACATCCCTAATGTGGTTGAGAAGCGATAACCATTTGGGAACAATGTGGTCACTGTGCCCGTGGCTGGATGCAGCTGACCAGTATAGATGGTTCTGAATGGACTTAGCCCAAAGCTGCAGGTCCTTGCAATCACGCCTCTTAGATATGGCAATCACTTTCTTGAAGACACCTAAAAGGCATAATGCAAGAGCTAATAATCAGTGTTCACATTTTATTACAAAACACACTGAACAGAAAACATTGCAAATGACGATATTTTCACCACAAAATGTGCTGCTTCAAAGTACCTTTTGCAACATGCCAAACGTCAAACTTGTGCTGGATGCCTGGTCTTTCTCTTCGCATGTGTGCCTTGATCTGAATATGTCGGTCTGTCACAAGAGCTTTCACAGTGATGCCTTGGTTTTCAAGAAATTGCAGGCCACGTTTGAGGCCTTCTACTTCCATGTAGCAACTGCCTCCTACTTCATTGGACTGCAATATACAACATATAATTGTTTTTCTCATGATAAAAAATGCCAATATAGAGCAGAAACAAAAGTAGTCATAACTTCTGCAGCAGACGGCATTTAGCAGTATGGAGTTAAGAGGCCTTCCCAGAATGCTTAAGTAAAAGGAAAACAAACCTGGACAAGCTCAAAGTTCAGCAATTTGTTGTTTTGGACGTCCAACAAAGAATATGTGCCAAATTTAGCACTGAAGCCAGGTGAATCGGCTTGCCCATCCCCGGCAAGGACGACTTCTTTGCCCCTGGCATCCTTCAACAACTGCTCTTGCTGCTGCCTCCAAACCTTCAAAAAAAGATTTTTGAAAGCAGTAAGCACTTGCCGTGAAATCTTTCAATAAGCATAACTTTTTCAAAACAATTGCTTGCTCTGTCGATTGCAGGCCAAAGATGGATCTTCTGAATGTTGAAGAATATTCTGTCAGTGACTACCTCAACACCAATTGATGACAACATTCTCAAAGATGCAGTGGGGTTATTGCCTGAAAATAAAAGGGCAGCACAAAGTTGCAAGTTTAATCCTGGCTGTTGTCTCACAACATCCTGATTTTTCCAGCACAGTTGGTGCCTTGAAGGACAACAAGCACATATTTCAATCAGAGTTCCTTCGCAGTGAATGCTGCACGTGCAAGGTGCAAGGCACGTGTGGCACACTTCAAACAATGCTTTCAGGTTCTTTTTCTGAACTAAAACTATTCCTCTCTCAGAATCATCTATGGCTGACTGCTGCTGCAAACATAGGTGCCCATCACAATTGTCACACCTGAAAAAAAAAGCAAGATTCTTATAGTGAAAACTTGTGAAGCAGTGGCATGGAGTTTATATTATTTGTGCCATCCCATAAGCTCCATAAAATGGTACCTCAAGCTAAAAGGTATGCAGCAGTAAGAATAGCAAAACATACTCATGCCAGGAGTCACTGTCAGGGCTTTAGTCGTCGTGATGTTCGGGCTCAGGCTCATAATCAGTATGGCTGTCATCCTCTTCGTATGGCTCTACCATAAAATTCACTTGGGTAGCTGCATCCACCAGGAAGCTCCCAACCTGGACACCTTAAAAGAAGGGAACATGTATTCAACTAAATATTTTAGAGCTCATTGTCATAATTTTCATTAAGAATAAAGAAGAGATCAATTCGCTTTAAAATATTTTGAAGCTCACAACTACAACTAAAATATTAAAGTGAACATTCCATATGTGCTCGATATGAAGACATGCACAAAAAACATGACAAGATTACCCCACCGACTGAAACACATTGAGGCTGTGTCTGCGTTTTTCGTGATGTTATCGGTGCTTTCACATTTGCTTGCAATCCTTTGCAGAGTGTTGGTGGCCGCACCACAACTTGGAAGCTTTTGTCAGTAATGTCAGGACCATTATTTGCAACATCATCTGCCTCTGCCACACTTTTTGCTACAAGTGCTTCGCTTGGGGATGGTGGTAGTGATATGGCAACTTCTTGAGGAGCTATGTTTTCGAGCAGCTGTACAAGGACCTGAAAGAGCATGAAATGCGGGCAACACAAATGCAGGTTTATTATGAAAAGACACGCATGCATCAAAATGCATGAAAACCACAGACAAAAGCTTTTCTTTCTTCAGTATTGATGACCTCATTGTCTTAGACCACATCCAAAGAATAGGAGCCTCGCAGAATTTACTATACACAGAAATGCCCCTTTGTGCACTCTGCTCTTTTGCATCCTGAAAGATGCGACACTATATTCAAAAGAAGTTCTAACACTACGTTCAAAAGAAGTCAAATTTATACCAGTTAAACAGCACAGGCTTGAATTGCTTGAATGTAAAGCACAGAGAAAACTACTTCCATTGCACTGATGTGGTGCGATTTAAAGTACTGGAACATGAACATTTCAATAGATATATGGTAAAAGGGTGAATCAAAAACTCTGACGAAAGGTGCCGATTCTATGCTGCACAGCTAAACTTTCATTTACTGCAGTGCTGCTAGCACGTATTCCAAACCAAACAAACAATTTTTTGGTGGACGCCTAGGCTTGAAAAGTGGGAGGAGACAGCGTGTTGCAGCGTTACGAAGGAGTCGACTGAACGCCATCACCTGTACGGCTGTTCGGCGCGACGCCTTGACCGTTGGACAATTTATGGAAAGGAAAGGACGCCTGTCTCACATATCTCGGTGGACACCCGAAAGTAATATTTCCGACGCGCGGTGCCGGCAACTACAACTACTACTACGACGACGCCGACGGCGTTTCGAACGAACGAGAAATACGCTGCTACGTAAAATTGCCCCGCCGCGATAGCTCAGTGGTTATGGTGGTGGTGGTGGTAGTGGTTTTATTAAAAATAATAGTAAAAAGGAAGGAAAAGATTTTTGCTAGCCCCGGCCCCAGGGTGCCGATTTCTAGCACGCTGATTTCGATGAAGGGTGACCTGACCCGGCCGTGGCAGCCGCATTTCAGTTTTGGGAAATGCATGATGTAAAAGCGGGTAGGCGAGCCCTTCGCTACTGCGTCCTTCATATGGCTACACACGGTTCGCAGAACGCTGAACCACAGAAACAAGGAACCGCTAAATACACAAGCGTGCGTTAAAACACTTACCTCACGCCGCTTTCTTTTGGCGAAGGCCGCTCTTGGAGGTGGCGAAGTGCTTCTGTTGTGTGGGAACACTGACGGAACGACTCCGGGTTTCAGTCGCGCCGATTTAATTGAAATACCGAGTGCCCGCATCGTTCCCAAGCTTCGATGATAGTCACTGTCGCGGAAATGGTCGGAGCACAACACAGTTGATTTCGTAGGCACGAAGTTTTTCCTTTTCACGGCAGTGACCCACCGCGCAGAAAGTTTCCTGTCCTTTGGGAACGTGTGGAACACCACGTCGTCTCGGCCGCCAGTGTTCGCGCAACCGAACGCTGCGCAAAACGAAGGCATGACTACGACTAGTCGCTGCACGCACTCGGAACAGACGCCCAAACCAGAGAAAGTAATCGGCACTGGCAGATGATTGCGTTGAACCGTCGTTCACCAAAGCGGGACGGCCGGCCGGCCGACTACCCGTGAATGGCGTCACTTCCGCCAGTTCCCCTTTTCTGCCGTGGCCCCATTCGGCGCTTCCGGAAGCGAAGAGGGCGTGTCGGCGGCGGGTTTTTAATAAGCGATTGCGGCTCATTTTTCGAACACAATCGAGAAAAAATTTACACACATGATTTTCAAGGTCCTTTCTTCCCAACCACAGCATTTCATACGATTTGAAAACTGTTTCAGCTTCCCTTTAAGTTGTATATGTGGGCATTGCTCGGGCTAGGGTTGCGGAGGGGTGAAGGAGAGGGTGGAGCAGGAGATATTGGACAGTGTCGGTAGGGCTGAACTAGTCCACAGCGCGCTGACAAAAGCTCGTCTCCTCCTCTTTCTTGCTTCACAGCGTTGCTAATCGCTTTAAAGTAGTCTAGCAACCTTGGTTCGCCCAGTGCGTCGTCTGCTTTTTTGGTCCGCAACGTGCGCTTCCCAGCATCGGACAGCAGTCCAATTCGTAGTGACGTGTGAACACGTGATGCGTCGGCCGCGAACCTACGGTCCGTTTTGTGAATCAGCCTTCAATGCGCCTTTCATTTCCTCAAAACCTGTTTTCAGTTTTTTAGAGCGCCGCTCTTAAGCGCCTGTTCGTGAGTTGAGCAGCGGCACCATCACCGCCTTTGGTGTAACCTAAGGTCCCTCTATAATTTAGTGCAACCGAGCAAACCAGAGTACTCCCGCTCGCTCATGGATGGCTCTGAGTGGTGAGTCCACTAGTGTTCCTGTGCACTAGTGACTCTAGCGCACTAGACACGTTGCTCTAGCGTGCACTCACTGGATAGGTTTACAGAGCACCGCGAACCTCCTCTCCCCGCCACCGTATTTGGAAGCTTCATGGCTACTCGCCGCTGTGGCTCAGTGGTTAGAGCGCTCGGCTACTGATCCGAAGTACCAGGGTTTGAACCCAACCGCGGCGGCTGCGTTTCGATGGAGGCGAAACGCTCGTGGTCGTGTGCTGTACGTGCGTTGTCAGTGCACGTTAAAGATCCCGAGGTGGTCGAAATTATTCCGAAGCCCTCCACTACGGCACCTCTTTCTTAGTCCCTTTTTATCCCTTCCCTTACGGCGCAGTTCAGGTGTCCGCCGATATATGAGCCAAATACTGCGTCATTTCCATTCCCCAAAAAAAACAATTGTAATTTTTATGGCTAGCCCTGACGTGTTCACAAGCACCTTCGCAGCGTAGTTATAATAAGTGACAAAAGAAACCTCTGCGTAATTGGCACTGCTAACTTCGGAGATAACGTGAACGGACACCCACAATAAACGGGAAACCATTACTTCTGTAAGGCCAGAACTTCGGAAGCCCGCCGCGCTACGGAATTCCCTTGCTAAGTACAGTACTGTGCATTTTTATCGTGAAGACTCAAAAGTTTCCCCGCCTCAAACACTGGCTCATTTGCGGTGAAAGTGCACACAGCGCTTGCGTATTATGGTAACTTTTGTATCTTAGCAAGTCTGACAACTGTACTTACTTAGTTAAGCCGTGCATGATGCGAAAACGTAATCGTCTACGTAGAGATCGGCGAACCAAAACCCGTAAACGAGGATTTTTCGCGAAAGGGCGGTAGTGGCGCCATCTGTTTTCGGTAGTCGAAAGCGTAATGACTAGACACTTTCCTCTGCCGGAAACAGATGGCGCCACTGTCGCCCTTCCGCGGAAAAACCTCGTCTACGGGTTTTGGTTCGCCGATCTCTGCGTAGACTATTACGTTTTCGCATCATGGACGGCTCAACTAAGTAAGTACAGTTGTCAAACTTGCTACGATACAAAAGTTACCATAATATGCAAGCTCTGTGTGCACTTTCACCGCAAATGAGAAAATATATATAACTTTTAAACTTTTTAAAGCCGTCACGATAAAAACGCACAATAATGTATATGTGTGCGTGTTCGGTTTAGAGCACGTCTACGGGCTCTCAACGACCCCACTGCACGTAACACTAGAAGTCCGACATGTTTAGTGTGAGCTAAATATAATGTTTAGTGTGAACTAAATATAATCAAAGTGACAATGCAATCTTTCTTTTGATTCAAATAATAGGCCCCACCCAAACGGGCAGGGCCTCCCAAAAATTCGCCTATAGGCTCATTGGTAAGCCCCTCCACACGGCAATCTTTAGTAAAAGGCGAATCAAGAGAAGTTTACTGTACTGTGAGACAATGGATACAAAACTGACAGGAAATCCAGATGTACCTACTGTACATCCATACAAAGATTGGGACGAGTGTAGTGAAACCTGAGCGCAACATAAGGGATGAAGCGACCGGCACCCCATTATCCGCATGATGCCAAGGGATGCCACTTACTCCCTTTCATTTGAACAAAACTATCAGAATAAAAATGATCAAACCCAGGCCAAATTTGCAGAACCCGGATCACTGAATTCCTTAGCATGAGACCTTTAGTGAAATTTAAATTCCGTTTGCTCTCTTATTTCGTAAGTTAAGTTTTAAGGTTTTGGTGTGTGCTGCGGTTTACTGACACGTCGCGTCCTCCGCAAATCACCGTGCTCTCTATCCTCGACAAAGCGTGACAGAGGCGGGTTCTCGACGCCCAAAAACATGATTCCCCTTTCCTTCTAAGGACAATGTTTCATTTTACCAATGAAGGCATAACTCAGATAACTAATTAATTAATTAATTAAATTGTCTATATCGCCGAAGCCACCATCTTTCACTTTTTTTATGTTCTACTACTTGAGGGAAGCACAAAAGGCTGGGCGTAGCATAGCATCGTCGTATTTTTTTTTTATGCCTATATATTTTCTCGTCCAACGAAGTTCAGTCTTTCGCCTCGTGTCGTGTGTGGCTGAGAACATTGAATCTAAAAGCCTCTAGATTCTATCTCGCGACGTCCACAGCGTACGAATGACGGGGTTGCCGCCGTTTTGAAGTGAATGGCGCTGTAGCGCTGTCTTCAGGAGCGCTGATACTATGCTCTAAGCAGCTCTAAATTCGCCATGCACAATTATGCGAGGGTAGCAGTCAACATATTGGGTAAAACAAAAGATTTAGAACAAGTGAGTTCATATGGGTCGCGGCTCACTCAGGGAACCCTGGTAACGAAGCGGCGCGCATCGAAGCTCCGTTATTCGTCAGCCGAGCAGGGAAGGTGGTAGTTACTGAGAGATTCTCATTACTAATCATTTTAAACTAGAAAGGAGGGTCTTCCCCCAACCAGATGAAACTTTAGATAACGAGCAGGAGACCACCCGGAGGCGACTCCAGACGCGATCCTTCATGACTCCTTACTTACTATCAAAATTCCGTCTCGGTGATTACGACTCGGATTAATGTGCACTATGTGGCCAAATAGCCACTTATGATCACATATTCTGGAACTGTGAAAAGGAGCCGCCACCGAAATCTCTAATACAAATTCCTACTCGCGAGCTGCGCTGTCTCAGGGATTAGGGCGCTCGGCTACTGAGCCGCAGTTCCCGGGTTCGAACCCAACCGAAATGCCAAAAAAAAAATATACAATTGCACTTGTCTGCTTATGAGCGGAAAAGCCAAAGCCTTTAATAGTCCTCTCTTTCTCCCTACAGCCCGCCGCGGTGGCTGTGGTTAAGGCGCTCGTCTACTTAGCCGGATGATCATGAAATAACTGTACTGATTATTATTATTATTGGTTTTTGGAGAAAGGAAATTGCGCAGCATCTGACTCATATGTCGGCTAACACCTGAACCGCGCCATAAGGAAAGGGATTAAATGAGGGATTGAGAGAAGAAAGGAAGAAAGAGGTGCCGTATTGGAAATAATAATAATAATAATTGGTTTTTGGGGAAAGGAAATGGCGCAGTATCTGTCTCATATATCGTTGGACACCTGAACCGCGCCGTAAGGGAAGGGATAAGGGAGGGAGTGAAAGAAGAAAGGAAGAAAAGGTGCCGTAGTGGAGGTCTCCGAAATAATTTCGACCACCTGGGGATCTTTAACGTGCACTGACATCGTACAGCACACGGACGCTTAGCGTTTTTCCTCCATAAAAACGCAGCCTCCGCGGTCGGGTTCGAACCCGGGAACTCCGGATCAGTAGTCGAGCGCCCTAACCACTGAGCCACCGCGGCGGGTACGTATTGGAAATCTCCGGAATAATTTCGACCACCTGGGGATCTTTAAAGTGCTTCCGCAGGGGGTAATCTCCTCCGCGGCCCGAGCCATTCTATGCAAGTGCAAGCCTCCGGGAAGAGCCATAGAGCTCGTTTGGGTCCCGGCTCACTCGCAGGTAGCAGGCAACATCATCGCCGACTACCATGCCCGAGAAATGTCAATCCGGGCAGAGCACGAGCCGAAAGAGCTACCGCACCCGGTTACCAGCTTTCGGGACATTACTCGGATGTACCGCGAGGAAAGGTGCAGACTGCCAGAACCGCACCCAAACTCACCAGGCAACAATAGACGATCCTGCGTCGAGCGCAGGCGGGATCGCTTGCGCATCCCGTTCTGATGAACCGCATGTACCCAGCGGAACACGATATGCTCTGTCCTTTTTCCAAACGAGAAAAGGGCACCCTGCCGCCCGTCTTGGCAGAGTGCACAAAACTCAAGACCCCCCCTCCTCCCCTTCCCGGCGACACCCCCAATCCCCAAGCGCTTGAGCGATGGGAGACCTCAATTGTTATCCAGCCCCGCCCGGCCTACCGACTCAGCTCGCACTAACGGACAGGGGCCAGGAGCTGCTGGAAACATATGGGTCCCGTAACTAGGGAACCACTCCGTCTGGTGCCTGCGTGCACCACCGATTTATTTCGGGCTTAATAAATGTTGATTCATCGTCATTTAACTTGCGCTGACATCGCACAGCACACGGGCGCCTTAACGTTTCGCCTTTATCGAAACGCATCCGCCGCACCCGTCAAGGAATCAGAGGGCGATGAAGACTTGAGCCTTGACCGCCGTAATCTTCCTCCCATTTCAACAGCCTGGGATCCCTTGGGATTAAACGGTATCCAGGGTGTCCAGGAGATAAAGGCGGAAGTAGAGCGGAGATGGTGGTGGTAGTGGTTTTATTAAAAATAATAGTAAAAAGGAAGGAAAAGATTTTTGCTAGCCCCGGCATCTGCCATCGATACTGAAGCACCTGAGCTGGGGCAGCGGAAATAAAGGACAGCAGGCAGAATGGAGAAATGAAATGAAAGAGGTGAGGGGACAGGAATAGAGGACAGGGGGAGAAGTAATATGTACAAACTATTTACACAATAAGTAATGTGTCCAGGTTGTGCGCGTGATTAGTTCATTTTAGAGGAATTAAATCACACACGCGCACAGCACTGTGTAGGCTACAACTGGAGTGGGGCGTCCAGTTATTAATCGTTCAAGGTAGAACTCGCGGAGCGTTCGGTCACTGCGTGTAACTACCTGACGGAGAACAGACGGGACGTCAAGCCCGTGTGTTCGAGGAATGCACAGAGGCTCACCAAAGTTCGCTCACGAGTGCGCGCACTGCCCTGCGGCCACAATAGCGTCTTGATGGAGTCTGGTAGTATGCCCTGCGCCCTATAGGCCGCGCTCATATCGCGACGAGCATCGGCGAACGCGGAGCAGCGAAGGAGCAGATGTTCTAGTGTTTCCACTGCACCGCATCCGTCACACACATCACTCATCGCGATTCCGTGCCGCACCCGTCGTTCCCCGGGCCACACGCAGCCAATGCGCGCACGGAGGATCATTGCACGTTGCGACCGTGTAAGTGCGCGACAGCCGGTGACACTGTCGATGCGCTCACCTCCCGCGATGCGTGGGTCGGGGTGCTGCTTTCGGAGATGGTCGTGAATGGCCGCACGCACGTCCTCCAGCGCAAGGGGCAGATCGCTGGCAGGTAGTTGGTGTGCAGCGGTCGCGAGGTCGTCAGCTTCTTCGTTGCCGGCGATGCCGCAGTGACCGGGCACCCACTGTGCACGCACGGCACAACCTCTCTGCGCGAGGCGCTCGATGCGCGAGCGAATTTCCCGCACTAGTGGGGTACCGCGGCCGTTAGATTGCAGGCGGCTGAGGGCGGCGCGGGAGTCGCACCGTGCAGAGCACTCCTGTAGAGCGGAGGAGAAACGCAAAAGGAGACCGTGTGAGGTGCGATGTCAGTGCACGTTGAAGATGGAAAACGAAAATTGGTTTTGAGGAGAGGTAATGCCGCAGTGACTGTATCACATATCTCGGTGGACACTCGAACCACGCTGTATGCTAGGGGATAAAGGAGGGCTCAGTGAAAGAAGAAAGTAAGCAAGAGGTACCATCTAAGGAATAATAATAATAATAATAAAATAATAATAATATTAATAATTGTATTTGTAAAGGAAATGGTGCAGTATCTGTCTCGTATATCGTTGGACACCTGAACCGCGCCGTAAGGGAAGGGATTAGGAAGGGAGTGAAAGAAGAAAGGAAGAAAGAGGTGCCGTAGTGGAGGTGCTCCGGGATAATTTCGACCACCTGGGGATCTTTAACGTGCACTGACATCGCACAGCACACGGGCGCCTTAGCGTTTTGCCTCCATAAAAACGCAGCCGCCGCGGTCGGGATCGAACCCGGGAACTCCTGATCAGTAGCCGAGCGCTCTAACCACTGAGCCACCGCGGCGTGTTCTTAGGAATAATTCGATCACTCGCCGCACACCACACGGGCGCATTTTGCGCACGGGCGTTAAAGGTCCCTACGTGGTTGAAATTATTTCGGAGACTTCCACTACGGCACCACTTCCTTTCTTCTTTCACTTTCTCCGTTATTCCTTTATTACGGCGCGGTTCGGGTGTCACCGAAATATGTGAGACAGTTACTGCGTCATTTCCTTCCCTCAAAACCAATTTTCAATTTTTCCAGTGGCAAGGAAGGTGCCAGGCAGCTCGAGCTAACACGTGCGCATTACACGCCTTTCCTGAGAGAGCATCTCGTTTGTGAAGCTTTATACCAGGTGTTACCCGCCGCGGTGGCTCAGTGGTTAGGGCGCTCGGCTACTGATCCGGGGTTCCCGGGTTCGAACCCGACCGCGGCGGCTGCGTTTATATGGAGGCAAAACGCTGAGGCACCCGTGTGCGGTGCGGTGTCAGTGCACGTTAAAGATACCCAGGTGGTCAAAATTATTCCGGAGCCTTCATCTACGGCACCTCTTCCTTTCTTCTTTCACTCCCTCCTTTATCCCTTCCCTTACGGCGTAGTTCAGGTGTCCAACGATGTATGAGACAGATACTGCGCCACTTCCTCCCCCCCCCTCAAAAAAATTTAATTATTATTTACGTAGTGTTAAAATTACAATGTTATTTTATTATATTAAGTGACTTAATTTTCAGTTTTTTTTATTCATTGAACAATTTTTATTGCCATCAAAACAGGCGTTTGTTCCCTGCTCCTGGCACGTAAGCCTGGAAGACGGGGAGTTGCGCGTCCGCGGTTAGAGACTGGCTGGCAGTCCTTGACAGTTGATTCCAGTTGATTCCCAGTTGACTGCAACGGCAATTAATTAGCTGGGAACAAACTGGAATCAACTGGTTCTTGGGGAAAGGAAATGGCGCAGTATCTTTCGCACATCTCGGCGGACACCTTTTCCAGATTTTATATATATATACATATATATATATATATATATATATATATATATATATATATATATATATATATATATATATATATATATATATATATATATATATATATATATTATCGCCTCTGTACAGATCCTACGACCCGAATGGCAGGAGGTCCTGGCTGCTTCCGAAGTTCCGTATAACTGGGCCGGTCGGCGGTGTCTATTTCGTGCTGGTCTCATCCTGTAGCAAGGTAACGGTTTTAGGGTGTCACGCTCGCGTTACTTTAACTTTTCATGTTTTCTACTCCGCGCTGGAAAGACCACTGCCGAGTACTTTACAATCATGGTGGCGCTAAATATTCTGTGATTTAGTAGTGAGCTATAATGGAAGTGCTGACTCTATCGAAGGACGCATCTATAGTGATTCGAGCACAGGTGGAGAAGGAAACACGCCCTACTTTTTTCGACAAAAATTTTGGGGATTTGAAAATTGTAAGGTACGTACTGTTATTCTTGTAAACTAAAAAAAAAAACATTTTATGTGGTCAGCACAACGGCGCGCTTACTTTTCGCTTGTATTAATCGTAAAATAAAGCCACAATCAAGTAAATACGCAATTTGTTTTTCTTTGTTCTGAAAAAGCTACTTCCAGTGAAGGAAACACTTGTGCTGTTGTCTTCCATTAATCACTTGGGGTTTTTGGGCTGTCGCGATCGAGTAGGGTTTAGCACCCACTCCAGAGGAAAGTAGTAGTAGTAGTAGTAGTAAGTGTTTATTTAAAAATAATAATAATACTAGAAGTTAAAAGATTTTTGCTAGCCCCGGCATCTGCCATCACTGTGGCGGCGGCACCTGAGCTGGGGCAGCGGAAATAAAGGATAGCAGGCAGTATGAAGAAGTGAAATGAAAGAGATGAGGGGACTGCAAGAAAGGACATAGGGAGTGGTCATATATACACTATTTACAAGGGTAACAATAAAGTTGTCCAGGTTGTGCGCATGTGCAGTCAAGAAAGAAAATATAAAAAATAAAAACGTGCGCAACACTTTGCACACAACAGCTGGGGTGGGGCGCCCAGCTGTTAATACTCTTAGGTAGTGCACGCGGAGCGTTCGGTCACTGCGTGTAACTACCTGGCGGAGAACAGACGGTACGTCAAGCCCGTCTGTTCGAGAAATGCACAGAGGCTCACCAAGGTTCGCTCACGGGTGCGCGCACTGCCCTGCGGCCACAATAGCGTCTTGAGAGGGAGGGCTCTTCAGTGTTTTCGGCATGAACAAAACAACGGCAGCAGTTCGGAAGCAAAGGAGCGCACTAGTACGGAAAGCAAATGATTTCAGGGCCAACCTTGGGGCCAACGCTCTCCTGCAGCTCGTGGACAACCACCTCCCTTTGCACTCATTGCACTACGAGATGGGACCAGACGGTGATCGTGTCTCCACCTGTCGGACCTCGGCGCAGGCTTTTCTGCGTCGTATTGTCATTTTTATAAGGAAGATGGCGCTACGACGCTACAGATCTGTTTGGAGCAAATTTTGAGGGACCATCCTCCATGGGAGGGACCAACGTTTGGAGGGACTACTGGGATCTCGCACCTCAATTCTTTTCTTACAAACAATGCCGAGTGAGAGTGCGATATAAGTATATATTAAGGCTGGAAATTTTAAATCAATACACAACGGCAGGAAGGCGCGTCGGCACTGATCGTCATATACTTAGAGCTGAGAAAATAAAGGACACTTCTCCCTGTCGCATTTTTAAAAAAGAGCCACAAAAGGAAGGATAGAGAAAAGGCTAAAATATGTTTTTCAGCACAATTCGCAGTTGCCAGTTCATATTTATTTGAGCACTTAAAAAAACATTCCGTCGAGCCGGATTCGAACCAGCGACCTATGGATGTCCGTAGTACGAAACCTCTACAGTCCACCGCTCTACCAACTGAGCTATCGACGGAGACGGGACTGCACGCCCATCTTTGCTGGGTGTATGCCGGGGTAGACATGACGGAGACTAGCATGCTCTTTAAATATTGCATAATGCATTCTTTGCCATTTCCGACATCCTGTTTTCTTGACTGACGATCGATGCGTCGCGTGGACATCGTACTGGACCCTGTAACCTGCGTGTTCATTTGATTAAGGGACGGGGGTGTTGATGCATTCCAAAAGTGTTTTTTTTTTTTTTTTTGTAGCCAAGAAGTGCCTCTATGTGCACTTCGCCAAATATATGACCATATTAGAGGCGCTCAATTCCCGCCGGCCGCTCGTAATTATGGTTACCATTTATTAGCATTTTGTGCCAACCGCGGCCGTTACTTCGTACTATTTCCACAGCTCGTCACTCCATCCAACTATCGGCCGCCCTCGCGGTCACGTCTTTCTTTTACTACCCACTCCAACAATTGATAGTTTTACGCTTTACACGTCGTACACGCTTGTACAATTCTTCTTTTTCAACTCGGCTCCAACCTTTTTCTTTTCATCATTCGCTGCGTTATTCTTGGTGTGATTTCTGGCCTTTTTGTTAATTAGCATCCAAATTTTGGCAACATGAGCCAGGATACCTCATGTTGCCAAAATGCTTTTTTGCAGTATGTCTAAGTTTCTTAATATACGTTTCAAATTTTCTGAAAATAAGTATGAAAACTACTATGAACTTCTATTGTGTAGGCATGCACCAAAAATTTTCTTTGCCTACTCTCTCCATTCTCCCTTTTCCTGTTACCTCACATGGTTTGTCAGTGTTTTTAAAGGTTCTTTCTGGCGAAGTAACGATTTTCCAGTGGGTAGAGTTGCTGCACTAGCCATAGTACTTTCCCCTACTCTGCAACAGGCAAGCAGGTATGTTTCCGTCCCTGCCAAGATAGCTTTCCACTCAAACTAGATCCAACAAGGCCCTATGTTTACGTATCCACCAAGCAAGGCTATGCCTTCTTGCTTAATGCGTCAGCTCGTTTCCCTTTTGTGTTCTGCTCCTGTAGTATTTTTTTTTCAAGTGTTGCTTGCACCATCCTTCGCACCAACTCTTCATTTCACATCTCAGTTCTTCCACACTTCTTTAATATATATTTACAAGTTCTTGGAGACTACCACTAAGTCCAAGTTTACTGCCTCTTATGTCAGCAAGCGTAACTAGCAAAAGTTTGCCTGGTTTCCTGTATATAAAGTTTTGACTGTTGACTCTTCATTACTTTTTCTAGTTCTGAGGTGAGCATGTGCATCTGTTCATGCTGTAGATGCCATTGACCAGTGACATACCTCACTGCCAACTGCAGGCTTATTGTTTCATAATATCCTTTTCACCATGGTGCCTGCATGATCTACAATAAACTTGCAATCAAACCCTTGTGGTTGGTTTGTTTTGTTCTGGAGTACATTTTGTAGCTCCTTAATCGTGCAGCATGTCTTTGCCAGCTCTCTAGGGCATTGCTGTATTGCTGCTGTAGACAGCTGAACTTAATCCTCTTCTTGCTGTGAATCGTCAAAAAGCTGGTGGGAAGTGCTGGCAGACATGACTTTGAGAACCTGAAGTGCTAGCAAGCAATAAGTTCCTCCTTCACATGCCTGACACAGCGGATTGTCACATGTACGAACATTGTGGCTCCTTGCTGTAGAAGCTCTCCCTTTACACCATCATTACACCACACCCTGCATGAATTCAACATTATGCAGAGAAAGCAACAAACTATGTATGGTTTGACCATAACACAGCAGTATTACACAAAATACCTACCCAAGTTTGCATAATTCATGTCAAATTTCCAATAATATACAATAAAGAACCCATTTTCATTGAGCCATACTAGAACTGGAAGCATACTGGAAGCATCTAGTACTTTCTGTGACAATTAAGGGTACAATACTATAAAAGCAACCTTTGTAATAACACTTTTATTGGCATTTGTTGGGGTCATGCATAGTTTGCACATTGTATGTTGGCTCCTCTTTTGGCACAGAAATAGTAAAATACACTTCAGTCACTTTGGAGACTTTTCATTTCCAGCAATGCTCATCATCAGCAGCAGTTCAGCTTGCTCCCTCATGATGTTGTCATTGAAGTGCACTGCAGCCAGCTGAACCCTGAGAAGAAGTGATCAAGTCTAGTGTACTAAACATCAAAGCTTATGTACCTTGCTTGAATTCCATCCTTTGAGAAGCCTGACTAGGCAGCAAACTGTATCAGCAGGCAATGACTCAGTGCCTGAACATCAGGAGACAGTTGGAAAATGTCATGTAGCAGCTACAGGCAGTCCATAATTGCCATCAGGTGCAGCAAGGTTTTTGAACCTGGAAGATATGTCATCAGATCAAGGCCAATTATTCTTTCATTACCACAGCCAGGAATTCAACATCCCACAAAAATGCCACCAAACACCATTCAACACCAGTAACATGGCCACTCCCATTGCCAGCTTTCAAAGGGAGCATGTAGGCATTTTTTATAGAGTCCCAATGGCCTTCATGCTTGCACAATTAAGCTATGATTAAGTACTCCACAGACTGACGACAAGTTCCCATTGCCTAAGCTCATAGCAGCCTCCAAATGCAGGTCACTGAGGTTACCATCAATCCATTTTTGAATGATACAGCACTTCCAGCTTCCTTGTTAGGCAGTTGCATCAAATGCCGCTGATCAATGTGGCTCCACTGCTGTCGACTCTCAAAGGCAGCTCTTAAAGGCTACAAACTAACGTTAGAACGTAAAAGCGCAAAAAACACAAGGACACAGACTAAGGCAGACAACACGAGCGCTTTGTTGTCTGCCTCGTGTTGTCTGCCTTAGTCTGTGTCCTTGTGTTTTTTGCGCTTTTACGTTCAGAATGGAAAACCAACTCGCCCAAATGCAGCCATTACTAACGTTAGACTTGAAGACATAGTCAATGAAAATAGCCTTGAACTAGTCTCCCATTCCTGTGTACTCATCTGAATTTTTTCATGCAATATGAAATGGTAGGAATGTTTTCATCTTACTCTTGTTTGAAATATTTGCAGTAGACTGTGTTTGAGTATTTGCAGTAGAATATGTGCAGTAGCACAAAAGGGATATGTCATGAAAATAGAGGGATACACTCCTGGTGACCTGCAGGTATCTACAAGGCCAACAAAGCAAGAGAAGGTCACGAGAATGGCTTTTAGCTCGTAGAGTTCCGCGAAACATAATTAAAAATACATTGAAGCCCTGCTTGAAGTTTTCACTATGCTGCATGCAGTGGAGAACAGTGACCGTTATAAAATCAATGTAATTAGTGAAGTTATCACTGCATTAATTACAAATTTTTGATGTAGCAAAAAGGCACATATAAATAAGTGTGGGGTTGGCAAAAGTTAAAAGTAAATGACATGCCATCTTACACAGAAACGTTACCAGTATTTTATGATACATTTCACAGACATGCCAAAACTTGTCATTTTGGTACATATAGTGTCGCACTGCACAGGTAGCTGCCCATCATCTTCCTTCCGATCAAGACTGTCCTCTGTCTCTAGTGGTTGTAGCGTTGAGGCAGCCAGTGCACTGAATCTAGGTCGTATATGGGGAAACTGGTCACGCGCTCTGTCTGCATGCACCTTGGACGCACCCACAACTTTCGGGTTCAGATGCACCTAGGCGCCATGATTTTGAGCACTTTTTACAATATCCATTTATCACGAGGGTAGTAGCCACTTGCTCTTTTCTCTTGTCCACTACTTACCAAAACACCACAGTATGTGCAGCTGCTCGCTTCAGACCATTGCCTTGCAGTATGCGTTGAGACAGTGTGCCGTACGTGCGGAGAGCGCAAGAACTTATTTAGTCTATCCTAGAAGAAAAGCACATGCAATAATCTAAATGTTGGCAGCTTATGACCCGCTGAATAGTCTGCGATTTCTAAAGAGGAACAACAGGTATGAACATATATAGTTTCTTATGCTGTACTAGAAACACTATAGAATGCCCACATCATTTACCTTCCTACTAGCTAAGAAGCAGCGCTGTCATCCCTTGTACACACCACAGCAAACTTTTTGAATCCACCCAGCATCACCCATGGGTAGGAAACGGGGACCGGCAAAGCTTTTTTAAAGTTCCAGCGACTTCAAGCAATACCACCTAGTTATCACCTAGATAGATAACTAGGTGGTACTGCTTCAAGCGTAGTAGTAGCTCTATGCTTCAAGCCGTTTTGAGAGGCTGCGCCATCTGGGGAGCTGCGAAGCACAGCTCCGAACTCACATTGGTTGCCTTGCAGTACGCTAGATGACGCAGCCTCTCGAACCAGCTGCGTCGCTCGCCGTGACGAAAATTATGCTGCGGTTGGCTGCAATTTTCTTCCGATTCTGGAGAATCCAGAAAAGTTCCGATGTAAAATTGTTTATCTAAAAACGCAGACTATCATAAGCCACCTTGTAGTCACAGGTGAAGCCCAAATAGCCGGTTCAGGAGAGTGGTGTAATTAAATTGTTATTACCACGATGAAGGCTCGTTTCAGCTCCGAATAAACACAAAGTACGCAAATGGCTGCCGGATTTATTCAATACCGCCTTTGAGAGCCACACTTGGCTTTCAGCGGCAATGCACTGGTCGCCTCAAGAGGCCTGAAGCGATGGTGGCAGCGTCTGTCTAAAGAAACCAACCGCAAAGATGCATGCGCGTGGCGACATTTTCGGAATGGGCTCGGAGTCTACACTTTTACCATGATTTTAGGTGCATCAACACCTGCGTGTTGCAGATCTCGCGTGGCGGACGATTCGTTGCGGTCCCTTCCTGCTGTCCTAGCGCTTCAGAAGTGTAAGCAATCGACGAAGTTTGATGGCGCGACTTCCGCTGCTCGCCGATATGAATATGCCCTTCCGCTGTTTCCGCGGCCGCTCAGATTTCCCACCGAGTGTGGGCAGTAGCAGTAAAGCAGATTAGAATTTCATTTTTCGAACGTAGGGGGCGGTTCTGAACAAGGGTGAAACTCGAAGTTGCTTGAGAAGGACCTAACGAGAATTGGATTCGTCGCATTTCGAACGTAGGGGATCCACGGTTCTGAAGTACGGTGAAACTCGAAGTTGCATGAGAAGGACCCAACGAGAATTGGATTCGTCGCATTTCGAAAGAATAAAAAAGCCGATTCTTGATAATTCGCTCTAGAAGGGGACGAAATGTTAATTCGAATTATGCGGAGCCCAAATGAAGAGGGAAGTTTTTATCCACGATATGCTGTTGGGACCAAAACACACCAGCCGTTCAAATTAAGATAGTTTGAATTATCGAAAATCCACCATTTGAAAAGTGCGCACGACCGGAATAAATAAAATGAAACGGAACATCTTGGAAGCGTTTCGTTGAGCTCCGGCGCGGCCTCCGGGCCGCGTCCCATAGAAGTGGCAGGACGGATTCCATCTGTAAACGGACCTTTAAAAAACCGTAGAGACATTTAAGGAATTACAGGAGGTTTGAAGAAAAAAAAAGAGCGAGAGCTAGCTGAAGGTCCCAGGCAACGTAGGCTGGGATGGGTAAATTGTGACCATTGAAGAGATAAATGCCGGGATTTTTGTTTCCACAGTTGTGGGCAAAAAAGTATGTGCCACCAGCGCATTCATTTATCGATGGTCTCGAATAACGTAGCTAGCAGCTACACAATCTCCATCCAAAATAAATAAGTAAAGCGCCCAACGTGGGGCTCGAACCCACGACCCTGAGATTAAGAGTCTCATGCTCTACCGACTGAGCTAGCCGGGCGACACGGGAGATTTGCCTAAAAAGACCACGTGAGGGATGGGAGCAAGAAGTGAAAGGGGAGAGGATGTGTTGTGAGAAAGCGATAGAACGTGATGTTGAAGGGGAGAGGCCAGTGGCGTCACGCATCAAGGCGTCACAGCAGCCGGCCTGCAATCTTCATCCGAACTCTCCATGTGGGAAGCAGTGCGTAGCGTTGCCTCTCGCGTTTTTCACCATTTCATTCTGCCAGCCGTCTGCAGCAAGAAATGTGAGGGCCCGCGGACAGTCTCGCCGGGCGCGTCGTGTCACCGCGCTATGGTGGCCACCACAACCGCGCGTAGGGTACGTGCCGCTGGCCCCAGCGGCACATCTGGTCACGCGGCCTCGCCAGGTCTTGCGCAGGAGTGTTGAAGCGAACAAACTTCGCCAACACATTCGGTTGAAGAGGGCAGGGAAGACGACACACAGGATGTTTGAGAGCTTGCGCTGATGTTTAGCGCACTTTTTTTTTTAAATAACTGAACGGAAGAAAAACACCATTCCCCATTTAGCATCAAAATGTTACACCAGTATATGCTACTATTGTGTTTTGGTCAAAAATAAATTGGCTTTTCTTAATGTCCTTTTTTCTCTCTAATTTTTTTTATGTTTCAGGTAAACGGTGGAACAATGTTTATTACCCTTGTAAACAACATAAATGCAGCCTTCTCAGAAATTGCAAAGCAACCCTGTACGAACATGCAAGCCCGCAGTAAAGTGAACTAGACCCGCCGCAATGCCTTCTAGAACATGCACTGTAACCGCCGGTTGTGAAGGTACACAAAAACTTAATCAACGCTATCAATGGCAAGCACACAAAGTGAACGGATTTAGTTGCAAAATATACTGCTAGTTGAAAAACATTTTTAATATACAGTGGGAAAAGTTCTCGGAGCCAATGCTACTTGAAAAATATTTGTGATGCTGCTTTATAGTTATGATTAAAAACGTTTAGAAGACTATATAATAAAACGATGTTTATTGAAACGTAATATTTGTAAAGCAACATGTAACATTATTTTAAAGTTTCAACATTATAATCACGCTTAAAAGGCAGCATGGCAATAACGATTACTTTCAATGTTAAGCTAATATGTTCTGTATAACATATAACGTTTTATGTCAGTTTTAAAAATCCACCGTTCCAGTTGAAACATATAACGTTTCTGCAGCTTACATAACATTCTTATAACACTATTCTAATAATGGTCGCTACCTTGGCCATGAATTATTCGCTCCAAGATAATCGTCTGTCCGCATCGTAAGCGGCGTAATCGTTAACTAGAGTGGGATCGTTATCGTTAATTGGGTTAAGGATTGTTTGCTGTACGCCCAGGCAGGAATATAACGTCAATTCAGTCTTTGTCCATTCTTGGCTGTCGTCGTTCTCGTCCTCGCGATAAAAGCTCCTTGAACAATGGTTTAAATATTTGTCACTCTACTTCAAAACTTCATTGCTGCTTTTTCAAAACAAACACTTCCTTTCGATTTTCCACGCATGCACAAAGCTATAGCTCATGTCTGCTGCATGCTTAATTGGAACGTATTCTACGTGCCCCTATCTTCAAATCCTTTTTGTGCCCTCACGACGAGCCCTGTGCGCGCTCATCTCGCACGTGGGAAGAATTAAACAGCTTAATGATGGATATTCTTTCATTATTGGCTAGGATACGTTAGCTAGCGCGCGGTAAAATGGCAGGACTGTCAACTACAACGTTGTGCAGAGTCGGAAAAAGTAATAAGTGACGTAATATACCAGAAATGTGCCCCTATACTTTCAAAGTTCCTCCCCACCAGAAACTGTTCATAAACGCCAGGTAGGGTGGGAAGTGAAAGGTGCCGTTAAAAAGAGCAGCGCGCATTAGTCAATTACCATCATTTCCAGCTTTCTCGGGCAAAAATTTTGAAAACTGGAAAATTGTAAGACACTGTTATGGAAATATTGAAGGTACGTAATGGCCCATTATTCTGATATATAACAAAATCTTTCTTCTAAAGTGTTTCCATCGATTGCATCGCACAGTTAAGACTGCCATAGAAAACCAATGGGGAACGCTTTTGACGATAGCAAAAGCGTTAATAGAAAAAAAAAATACAAGACTGCCGTCGGGTGATCTGCGGATATATTGATATTGATACTGACATCTTAAATTATATGAAAAAAGTCCGTTCATAAACGGTTTTCCGCTCAAAAATGATTTTGTCCAGAATTGCTGGGTATGATGGCGGCCTGTATAAACCGTTTGAATAGATGGGTCGAGCTGGAGATGTGTCTGTAACGCTACGCTGCGTTTTACAATTCATTTCTTGGATTCATTGTTGAAGAGATAGAGACACCAATTTTTTTTTATTGTCCCTATTTACCCTGAATTGTGCGTAGTGATGCCATAAGCATGGAACACGGTTGAAAAACCAGGAACACGCATTATATAATTTATCTCAATTGCTCCATCATGAACTAATCACGCGTGCAACCTGTGCACATTTGTTATTGTGTAAACAGTTGTAAATAAATGTAAATCCTCTCTTCCTGTCCCCTCACCTGTTTCATTTCATTTCTCCATTCTGTCCGCTATCCTTTATTTCCGCTGCTCCAGCTCAGGTGCTTGAGTATCGATGGCAGATGCCTGGGCTAGCAAAAATCTTTTACTTCCTTTCTATTATTGTTTTAATAAACCACCACCACTACTACTACTACTACTACTACTACTACTACTACTACTACTACTACTACTACTACTACTACTACTACTACTACTACTACTAATTTATCTTATTGCTTGTGTTAATTAAAACTGCGATTTGGGCGAATTGGTAATGATTCATTGTTAAACAGCGCGGGAAGACGGGACGCAAGAAAGAACGAAGCGTAAAACAAACGTTTATTATAGTTGTAGTTGTGGTACGGCCTGCAGTGTGACTAGTCTGCGACACATTTACCGATCAGGGCCCTCGTTTCGAACCCGGCCATGGGGCCGCGTTTCGACCAAGGCGAAACCCAAAAAGCCGCCCGTGTGCTGTGCGACGTCAGTGCACTTTAAAGATACCCAGGTGGTCGAAACTATTCCGGAGCCCTCCACTACGGCACCTCTTTCTTCCTTTGTTCTTTCACCCCCACCTTCCTTACGGTGCGGTTCGGGTGTCCACCGAGATATGTGAGACAGTTACTGCGTCATTTCCTTTCCTAAAAAATTCAAATTTTCCTTTTTCCCAGCCCCGCAGCGGTGGCTCAGTGGTTAGGGCGCTCGACTACTGATCCGGAGTTCCCGGGTTCGAACCCGACCGCGGCGGCTGCGTTTTTATGGAGGAAAAACGCTAAGGCACCCGTGTGCTGTGCGATGTCAGTGCACGTTAAAGATCCCCAGGAGGTCGAAATTATGCCGGAGCCCTCCACTACGGCACCTATTCTTCCTTTTTTCTTTCACTCCCTCCTTTATCCCATCCCTTACGGCGCGGTTCAGGTGTCCAAAGATATATGAGACAGATACTGCGCCATTTCCTTTCCCCAAAAAAACCAATTATAATTATAATTATTATATACACTAGGGACCTAAGTTTGCTTGGCGTTAGCTTGCAGGTTTGCCGCCGACTGTAGCCTCAAACAAGATTTAGGAACCTGGCTTGAGCCTAGCCCGATTATATTATAGCCACGTTTACATGAATGCGACAGAAGTCGACTCCAGTGCCCATTTTGAAGGAAAGAGCAGGCTTTGAGAAGGAAAGGCTTGACCCGTCCTTGATTTCCTTCCTCCATATTTTTGCACTCCCCCTCAAAAAGGGGACTGGAGTCGACTTCTGTCGCATTCATGTAAACGTGGCTCATGTGAGCCGTTCACTTGCCCACAAACTGCCAGTCTTGCTAATATAAAGTGCCGCATAAAGTTCACATGCTATGTGCTAACGGCTTTCACTCACAGCCGTTTTCAAATCGAACAGAGGCTGTCCGAGTGCACGTGTCCATGCGTACACAGTGCATTGAATGGATGTCAAGTTGTCGATTATAAAGGAAACAGGCATTTTTATCGGGCGCTTAAACGTCCCATATTATTTGATTGTCTTAACGCGTGTCATTCCCCGGAGGCGAAATTTAATCTCCTCCTCCTGTTTGACTCCTGCGCCTTTTCATGAAATTATGGTCACGCTGACGTCTGTCTGATCTTCAAACGGCCAAGTTCGGTTGCATAAGCATGCCCTGCGGTCCTGTAAACGCATTCGAGGTACGTCTTCCTTTGTGGCGAGTTTGGGCGCGAGGCCAAGCTTGGAGGTCCTTGCAAATGCCGGGCAGTTTTCCCGCTAGGTACAAAATTAACAATAAAAACGGAAAAAGATGCAGACAGGAAAATGTGAATGGCGGAAGCTTTATCAGCTCAGAATAATGCCGCGTCGTTTAGGGAAGGGGGGACACTATAGTTTAATAACTGGGACGAGTTTGCGCATCTATCTCAAAAGCTGGCGATTGGCGATTGTCCGGACCCTGTAGAGTATCTGCTACGGGTCCAATTGGACTTATTTTTGGAAATGTGGCGGAGAGTTTGAAGGTTGCTTCACTCTCGCCACCGGTTGGCCCGGTATTGCACTGCCTCCGGGATCGGCCTTGTCTTTAGCGCGTCTTTACTATCCTATGATCCATAACAGCGCGACAGACGGGACAAAGAAGAGGAGACACAACACACAGCGCTGACTCACAACTAAAACGTTTATTGGCTGCCAGCCAGTATAAATACTGGCCTGGTGGCCGGGAAAAAATACAAGCACGCTTGACTTGCGTGATATCAAAACATCGCCAGTTCATCAGGCACGTGTCAACATACAAGAGTCATCAGTGCAAAATATCACCCCTACAGCAGGCACGAGTTTTCATTCACAATCAAGGTAGCGGGTTTCCTTATCCGACAAGGCTACAGAGGGAGTGCTGATACACTGATCTGAAGTCCTAGCTATCAGGTGGGCTTCCATTATTTCCCTAGTTAGCGAGTCGCGGTTCTTACCTAATACAGAGCATTCCTTGTAAAGGGGAAAACAAGTTTTTGAGTCGTCGTTGTCTTCCTCGTCATCGTCATCTTCGTTGTCTTCGCAGTTTCTGCAATGTTTTGCTACGTGGCCTGTGATAGCGACACGAGAGACATTATATTGGTGCTCCTTTAATCTTTCGTTAACACATCGGCCAGTTTGGCCGATGTAACATTTGCCACATGACAGAGGTAGAGAGTAGATGACCCCTTCCCGGCAAGGCACGAATTGTTTCGCGTGCCTTATCAAGCAGCTGCGTGGTTCCCTTCCTACTGAATTTACTTTTTTGACCATGCTAGACAGTCGCTTAGGCGCCGAGAAGACCACTTGAACGCCAGCATGCCTCCCAATTCTTTTCAAGTTATGCGAGACTTGGTGCAGATACGGTACTACGGCAATCTTTCTTTTATTTTCCTTCTGTCTCGCTTCACCTATCTTCACCTATCGTCAGCACCAACTCGCCCAACAACTGGTTTTGTTTACTATCCTGTCTTTCTATCCCATATTTCAACTCTCCTACTATCTGCACGTGGTAGCGATTGTGGCTCGGCTTGGGCCAGTGGGCAGGCCTGTGCACTTTCCTTCTCTTTCTTCCTGGCAACAACTTCTCTCTCTCTCTCTCATCTATCTCAAACGGCTTTACACTTAGCGCCTGTGTTCTTGCCAGCATTGCTCATGCGTCTGACTGAATGTAGGTAAATGTTATATATATATTCTACACGATAGTGGTGACCGCGTTGAAGCGCTCATTGCCATTACGAATACTTACTTTTGAGACGTCCCGGTTTAATTAAAAATTTGATAACTGCGGCTTTTCAGTTTATTTGCATTAATGTTATATTAACGACCGAAGCGTGATTATCATACCCAAAAATTCTGGGCAAGCGCATATTTTCAACCGCGAGTTGTTTCTGAACGATATTTTTTCGCACATCGTGAGACTGCACCTTAACAGTCAATATATATCCGCAGATCCCTACTCGGTACGCTTGCAGGCTTCTGCTTTTTATTGTCAAAAACACACTCCTTTGGTTTTCTACGGTAGCCAACTACTGGGTGCGAGGGAAGGACGAACTTTAAAAGCAAGGTTTTGATACTCAGTCGAAGATATTAGACCACTCCCATCAATGAGTTCATAACAGTATGTTACAACATTCCACAGTTGCCTCACAATTAAAATTGGTGTCCAAGAAAGCTGAACTTCATGGCAGTTTTTGTGCGCCTCGTGTGATCTCAAACGCACCTTTGACGTCACAATCGCATATCACTCGCTATTGAAACCGAAAATTATTGGGAGGAGAAACTCAGATATGAATTATTCAGCGTGGCCGAAATCCACGTGGTGACCCATTTTGTTGCACATATCACACAAATGCAGTTCATGAAAATACATGCATGTCAGCGAGTTTTCCGAGTTTTCCCCTTTTGAAGGTGTGAAAGAGCAACTCATAAACAAATGGAAGAGGCAACTCAAGTGGCTACATTCTTCGCAGTCCAAAATATACAGAGCTGTCAGATTTGGTCTGCATCAGCGTACTTCAGACCACGTGTCTCGACCATCGGCTCCAGATGCTCAGACACTTCAGTCGTTGGAGTGGCTGTTATTTGCAACTCATCTGACGTGTGAAAGACAGTGCACTACTACAAAAATATTCTACTACCTGCCTGTCCCTTCATTTATTTTTTATAGTTCGGGAACCGAGATATTTTTCATGATTGGAATAGATAATCATCGTCAGCAGCCTCAATGTGCCAGTGCAAGTCCATGACAAAGGCCTCCCTTGGCCTGTGCCAACTGCGGTACCCTAATCCCCGCAAACTTTCCAATCTAATCAGTCCACGTTAATCTCGATCGCCACCCCCTGCTCGCTTGAAGAGTGCTTATTAATTATATCAATGCATCCTTCTTCGATGAAATTTCCTGCTCAAAAATATATTCCGTGAGAGATTTAACTCAAATAGACGCTTTTGGATTGTCAGGAATTATGTTTGCTTTCCTTTATTGTAATTTTGCTGAATGAAAAGAGTCCTGCGAAGGTTCCGTGCTTATTTGCGCGTGTTGTGAAGTCTGCCATTAACGGCAAAATTTTGCGGCGTCACAAAAAGCCGGTATTCAGCAGTCTTTTCGCGCCCTACTCTGATGTGCTTATCCGGCGAGCGGCAGCGCACTACGGCGCATGCAAAAAGCAGAGATAACTAGCGCGCGCGAGTGTATCTTGCGCAAAGACGCGAAAACACAAAAGCTGGTGAAGAAGCCATTCCAACATGGCAGCGGTCTATTCTACAAATGATACACTTTCTACGCCTAACTTCGCAGAGCGCATGGGCTTCTCGAAACGTAGGCTTCAGAGCAGATTTCGAATGTTGCGCCAAATCCTTGTCACAACCCGTTCGTGTAAGAACAAACATTGCGGCTTAGCGCAAGTGCATTCCACGTGCGGTGCGCGAGCAGTTGATTTCCGCATCGGATGATTTCGGTGGCAAGATCAAGCAAGCTGTGAAAGAGTTGTATGCCCATATATGTCTTGACTTGTTTACGCTGCGTGTGGGTTATAAATTGCATGACTGATGACGCAACTGAACACGCGTTTCTCCTATTTCCTTCTCAGGTCCGGCACAGTAGAGCAGGCACATGACGAAATGGAAGGAGCGGCGACTGCGGGAGGCGGCAAATTTTATGCGAGTTTCGCTGTCAGCCGAAAACGTAGTCTGTGGAATGGGCCGGCACAACTCACAAGGGTAAAGCTGTCAGCGTCACTTAACGCACGGCGGCGGAGCTACGAGTCGTGTAGCAGGCGACACACTGCTAACCGTACTGGTAACGATGCTAGCGAGATACTAAACCGGATCTCGGGCAGCACTACCAGCTTGTAGGCCCTGTAGAACCGTTCGGGGGTGTAGCTCAGATGGTAGAGCGCTCGCTTAGCATGCGAGAGGTACGGGGATCGATACCCCGCACCTCCACAGATTTTTTTCTTGCGAATTGTTTTCTTTTTTTTTTCATGGTTATTGCCAAATCGGGTATCAACCCGCAGCTCCTTCACGACGACCTATTTTTTTTTGTTCACAAACCTTAACGCACCACTTCGTCTTCTTTTCGCTTATCATGCCAGCTGTAACAAACGGCCTGATCTTGCTCCCGTTAATAGTATTTCATACTTATATTGGCTTGAGAAAGGCAGGAGCAAAGCGTTCCCTGGATCCTATGCCTCGCCATCCAGGACGCGAACTTATTCTGGCCGCCAACCTCTAAACCCGTGATGGCTTGCAAGAAAAAAGATAATGCAACATAGCTGTTAGAGTGGGAAGAACGCGGGCGACGTCGGACACCCTCAGTTGTTGCATTTACATGTGTTACACTTAAAGCAACTGTACGGGCTCGGGCTTCAGGGTAATTCCACGAGTCCGACCCGTGACCGGACCCGACCCGACTGTCCTCCGGCGCGCTCACCCTGACACATGCTTGCTTGCTCCCAGATACCTACCCGATTTGCATGAACACTTGCAGAAAGTGAAGCTCGCTGTGACTTCTCTATAACAGAGTCGACTAGCAAGGCAAGATGCGTGGCTTGAGCCAAGATGTGAGCACGAGGTGGAACTATGAACTTACTACGATAAAGTCAGCCTTGACGCTATTCGAAGTTGTTGAAAGACTTCTTGGCTCCAGAGGCAATTCAGAGATGGAAGGCATCAGTAAAGTAGCCCTGAAATATGGCGTGAACTTTC
Source organism: Amblyomma americanum (assembly GCF_052857255.1). Taxonomy (NCBI): domain Eukaryota; kingdom Metazoa; phylum Arthropoda; class Arachnida; order Ixodida; family Ixodidae; genus Amblyomma; species Amblyomma americanum. Next base: position 64,263,349 of record NC_135498.1, on the reverse strand, counting down.
AATCGTTCAAGGAGGCCAGTGGCTGTATTAGTTCGAGTATATATGCCAGACAAGTAGCCAACGCTGCAACTTGTTCTCTACTACGCAAAGCTGAGAAAACACCTTATGGTGAGTCCAATAAGCCCATTGACGGGCACCACATTGCAGAGGAGAGGATATAATTTTTCGAAACAAATATGCAACTTCACTGCGCACCACTGCAACATTTCTGTGGCGCTTTTCTGCTATAGCTTCGCGCGTTTAGTGAAGCGCACCAAAGCGCAGACTGTCGACGACATTGTGAGGAAAATGACGCTAGAGGTGGCCGAACTTATTCCCAAAGACAAAAACTATGATAACCAGTCCTCTTGCGCGAAAGCGACGAAAGCACAGGCTCGTGAATTAATTCCAAGCCTCACACGACAACGCGGAAACTGAAGGTGATGAAGGCGAGCCAGGCAGCTGTCTTAATTCATGTTGCTGGCGCCTGCCAAAATATTGACATCTTGATACCGTGGTAGATGGTTCATACCAAGAAGTTTCTGCACCTTTTTGTTGTTGTCGAGAAAGTTTCCTACATATACTAGCTTCAAGTGCAAGTAGTGAGAGAAGCTTCAGTGCCCCTGATTACATATTTCAGGGGCAGAAAACCTGTTTCAAGCCAGGATCTTTGGACAACCTTTGGTTCTTGCACAAGAACATGTCGGTTTGTCGCTTTTGAATAAAGACCGCGTGTGGGAGCTATACATGTGTTGTCCTTGCTTGTATCCCGGCATCTGAGGGTTGTAACGTCCAAAATGTTGCATGCGCACTTTGTGCCCCCACAAGATGCTCGCATTTAAGCAACAGCAGGGCCTTGAGTCCTCTGACCAACATTTTAGCACTTCAAGGAGTCAACAACAGGGAGACCACCAAAAATTTGTAATTTTGAATTGCAACCGTGAACAGGTCAGTTCGAGTGCGAGGCCCGGCATCTGCGATCGTGACTAGAATCACCTGAGTTGGGGCCAGCGGAAAGAAAGGGACAGCGAGTTGATAATGAGGGGAAAATAAAGAGGTGGAGGGATAGGGATAAAGGATAGCGGTAATGACTGACTGACTGACTGACTGACTGACTGACTGACTGACTGACTGACTGACTGACTGACTGACAGACAGACAGACAGACAGACAGACAGACAGACAGACAGACAGACAGACAGACAGACAGACAGACAGACAGACAGACAGACACACAGACACACACACACACACACACACACACACACACACACACACACACACACACACACACACACACACACACACACACACACACACACACACACACACACACACACACACACACACACACACACACACACACACACACACACAGCGCGGTGTTTCCACCAGATTGTCTATATCGCACGCGACACGACACCATCAGCGAGAGAAAACATAGAACATGTAAAAATGAACACTTCCATGAGATTACATTTCAGACTTCAAATGGTGTGGCTAGCGTTTTTATTCTTGCGGGAAAGGCCAATACGTCACCAGGAGACAGTGAGCGACACAATCGAAGACATAGAAAACCAGTATGGTGCGTTTTTGACAATAAAAAGCAGAAAATTAGAAGCGTGCCGAGCACGGAACTGGGGAAATATTGATTGCTATGGTGCAATCTTACGATATGCGAAAAATGGCGTTTGTAAACAACTTGCCTTCGAACAAAATGCGCTTTTGAACAATTCCTGAGTATGTTTTGTTTGCAAGTCGACATTGCAAAGCTACGCCATTCCAGATGAGTAGGAACAAGTGGTTCGGGTCACCAGCTGAGTGCCATAACCACTGGCGCTCAGCTGCTGACCCGAAAGACGCGGGTGCCATCCAGGCCACGGTGGCCCGTGTACTGTGCGCTGTCGGTGCATGTTAAAGAACCCGAGGTGGTCGAAATTTCCGGACCCCTTACTTCGCTGTCCCCATAGCCTGAGACGCCTTGGGACGTTAAACCCTCATGAACCAAACCAAACCAGTTAAAGGAAATGAGGGGCCCGCCCGTTTGACAAACTTACGAAGGGAGCCAACAGTCACCGAAACCAAGGTGCATAGGGGAATGCTTTTTTTATGTGTTGTGCTTATCAGTGGGATATTATAGTACTTAGATTAATAAACCGCTTAAAGAAAATTACTTACAAAGCAGCCGAAAAAACAACTATGCCGCCGGTGGGATCCGAACCCACGACCTCCGAATATCGCGTCCGGTGCTCTTACCAACTGAGCTACGGCGACGGCTGTCCAATGTGCTGCTCTCTTGGGTATTTATGTTCATTGGGTGTAAGCGAACCTTGAGAGTGTTCACCAGCGCCACCCTCGACCATAGCGGCGGACGCGGACGTAGCACGTCCTGTAATACCGCGAGCGTGACGTGGAACGTCATCTAACGGCGAGGGCACCTATGGCATCAAGACTGCCAGAACCGAGACCCTCGTTAAGCTATTAGCAGATAAGTTAAAGGAAATGAGGGGCCCGTTTGATAAACTTATGAAGGGAGCCAACAGCCACCGAAACCAAGGTGCATAGGGGAATGTTTTTTTTTCTATATGTTGTGCTTATCAGTGGGATATTATAGTACTTTGATTAATAAATCGCTTAAAGAAAATTACTTACAAAGCAGCAGAAAAAACACTATATATTGCAAGATTTCCCTATAACGAAGAATAAATTCACATATCTCCCCTCGGCAGGCTTGCATTTTAACGCGAAAGCGTTAGGGCTCCGTGTCGCACAAAAGCCGGTGTCGTCGGCGTCGGCGGCGTTGGCCGTGAGCAAAAATCCCTCCTCCTCCTCCTCGCAATGTACGCCACTGCCCCAACAGATAGCGCGCGACGGCAGCGCCTCCTTTAGCGCCTACCGCTCGTCTCGTTCGGGCGCAGTGGGGCCGTGCGGGGACCCAGGAATCATGCGGTGAGCGCCGAACAGCGCAGCTCACATCCAAGGTGCGTTCACCACGAAGCTTGCGGCTTGCTGCCCGTGCGTTAGGCGCTGAAGCTGTGCTGGCGTTCGTGGCATCGGGTTTTTCGAGAACTATATGCCGACGAACTACGACTGCAACTTGATTCCCGCGCGTGTCGGCAAGGCGCCTGGCAGCGCTTCTACGTGGTTTGCCTCTCCGTGCGTTCGTTTCACCGTACGTAGCAGAGCGATTTCTCCAACGGGCATGGCGTAGCGCCGAACGAGCGATGGCGTTCCGTGGACTCCCTGGCAGTGCTGCAACACGCTGTCGCGTTCCACTCTTAAAGGCGAAGCTTAAGCGTCCTCCGATTTTTTTTTCGGCTAACGTTCTTGCTATCCTCAAAAACGTTCACCTTTGGTTTTTTATGGCTGTCTTAACTATTCGATGCGAGCGATGGAAAAACTCTAAAAGAATGATTTCGCTATTTCACAGAAGAATGAACCATAATCTAAACCTTTTCCTTAACAGTACGTTACAATCTTCCTCAGGTGCCTCGCAATAAAAACAAGAACCTGGTCTCCAGGCATTAGGCGTTCTCCGAAGAAATGAGTCAGTACTTTTATCTGTAGCATATGTCCCATGGTGCACTAGCGCGAACAGAGAAAGAAAATATTTTCTTTTCCCCCCTGTTGCGGTAAACTGATGGACGGAGCGTTTTCTCTGATAACACAACACTATCGAGTCTTTTAACACTTACTGCCATATCGTCAAGAAGGACCCTATGACCGGTCCACTTCGTCGCCCGGCTAGCTCAGTCGGTAGAGCATGAGACTCTTAATCTCAGGGTCGTGGGTTCGAGCCCCACGTTGGGCGTAGTTTTTTTTTTCTGCGCGCAGCCTGTGTTTTTTTTACTGTGCATAGATGTGTTCATAACCTTATGGACCGTTGTACAGGACTATTTCAGTGCGCAAAAAGTGACGAGAGGGAAAGGCGCCAAGACGGGTAAATTCAAATTTTGACTACAGATAACGTCAGTTTCCACAAAAAGCATCTTAAAAATTTTTGCTGGAGGATATTTGTGAAGTGGCGTCCTTTAACCATACCGCCACTCTCGGAGCCCCTTCAAGGTTCATTCACACGACGCATGAAATCGGTTTCGTCCGGGCGCGGACACAGCATTACGTGGCTCGCCGTCACTGGCTGCGCCGAGACTGCGCAAGCCACAAACGGGATGCGTGGGTTGCACACTGCTGCTTGAGCTGAAGTCTGCTGCGCTTCGAAGTACAACTCTTGAGAGTGCGCCCTCATAGCCGAGCGAGCTCCACGAAAAGCCTCAATTACTGTAATTTTCGCTTATTCTCTCTTTTACTAGGTTGGGGGCGCTTTTGTGTGATTAGATCGGTGTGGCTGGCGCGGTTCTGTGGCTTGCCCATTTCGTTTGTGCTAGTGCAGTTGTAGAGTGCGGCACTTGCTCGCTCCTGGGAGGGAAGTGCGAGGATGACAGCGGAAATCAACGAGAGGGTGATGGCGCGGGAGAGAGAGGCTTAGCTGTATGGTTTTTGGGGGGATTTGGTGAGAGGGAAGTTGGTAGGAAGAGAGGAGGAGGAGACGGAGGAGGAGGAGGAAAACTGTATTAAAGTGAAGGGGAGTTGGGAATGTGCAGCCCGGTAACTAGGCTTACCACAACTCATTTCCCCGTCCGTCCGCGATGTCGTCTACTCTCGCTGTCCGCCATATGTGACGTCGGGTGACGTGGTGCTGTGTCCGGGGTCGGAATCAGTGATTACATCCGTCGAGTGGATCGGCCTTAACAACAATATTTTCGAACTGAACGCCTTCAGACTTCCTATGTCTTGATGCCGCGCTGCACTTGCGGAGAGCCCCGCGGCACTGTTGCCGCATAAAATGGACGGAGATGTTTCCGGGCACCGTGCTGTTCTTAGCAGCGTTTGCTTTGGGGGGCTAGTTCGCTGAACTAGTAAAAGGAACGACTTCATAGCGCAACACACAGCTCATAAAGGTAGATGGAACTAGCGTTATTACAGCAATATGTCTGACTATATACGAAGACTGAGGGATCGCTATGTATGGATATCAGTATTTTGCCCTCCCCAGTGTATCGCAGCAAAGGTAACCTCGATAGAGCTGCGCAGCTTTCTTTTCCGTCTTCTAACATTAAATAATCTCTCTGTTCTGCTCGCAGCTGCGATGGTGATTGTTGTTGTTGTTGTTGTTGTTGTTGTTGTCCTCAAGAAGATAAGGGCGCATAACCACTGCGGGGGATTTGCCAAAACACAGGCGGCGACTGACAGGTGTTCAAAGCGTTAAAAAACATTTATAAAGTAAAATTAAAAATAAGAATGCATATTTGTTGATTGAAATTAAAAATCAAAGACTGTGAGATGGGTGACTGAAAAAGAGAGCGGGGCTAACCGTGCCGCGTTTAGGAAGCTTCGGAGAACTTTGATAGGAATTGTGAACACGAGTAGCCAGGTGACGAAACTCGAAAAAAATTTAGGATGGCTGCCGTTTCGTGTCTGAAATGTAAGTTTGAATGGCGGAGAGCCGATTCCTGTTGCTGCTCTCAAGGGGGCATGCACCACGAGACAGAATAACCCTAGCAGACAGGCTTAGACCGAGCCGTCGTAACGGGTGCTCTAGCAGGAGCCTCCGTAAAGACAGAAACGGCGGCAGGTCAAGAAGTTATCTATCGTCTCGGGTTTCGCGCAGAGCGGGCGCAATGGGAAGGCCGCCAGACCAGACCTATGTTGGCAGAAGTTGAACTGAGGCACGAGACAACCTAGACGCGTGAAAGAAGCCTCAAGCTTGCGCGATCGCCATCCTTTACTGCACCACCGCGTACGCGCCAGGGGAAACGCGGTCATGGTGAAACCGTGGGAAGCTGCCACTATCAGCTTACGCTGTAAATAACATTCAGTTTATATGACCTTAGCAGGAGGATATATTGAAGACTTAAGACACAGCGGAATAGGGATTCATCTCCCTAAATAAAACAACCTCCTCTGTGCCGCCGTCTTCTGAGGCTAATCCCACGCGGATATTGTGAAAGAAGAAGAACCCGCAGGCTGGTGAGTCCTCGGGTGAAGAAGAAGAAGAATCGTCGTGCTTTCCGTGGGCTGCTGTCCTCGAGCTCCTGTCGTTCTCTCGTTCGGCTGTCCGTCAGAAATTCCCAGCCCCCTTCCATACATCTGCTGTCAGTCTTCGACCACGCGTCATAAAAAAATGTCGCGCAGCCCTCCACGTGTCCTTCCGGACCAGGACTCGAAGATATCGCTCGAAGCGTCGCGCACGTCGCGGGCCTTCCGGGCATCGCGGTCCGTCGTGCGGGCGCTGCGTCAAAGCATCGCCACCGAGCTGACGGTGGCGCTGAGCGAGGCGACCGGCTCGCAACGGCCTTTCTTCCAGGCCGACACCGAAGTGGACAGGGAGCCGCGCAGCTCGGCCACGTTCTCCTGGGACGCCTCGCTGCTGGCGGCCAGCGCCAGCGTCTTCTGGGTGCTGCTGGACGTGCTCGTCAAGCTGAACCCGTCCATCCCGACGCCCAAGCTGCTGTTCCACTTCTCGGAGGGCATCTTCGTGGGCAGCATGACGCTCATGTCTGGCGTCGCCGAGCCGTACGGCCCGCTGTCGGCGCAGCCGCTGCTGTTCATACGAAGCATGGGCGTTTCTGGTGCCCTGTTTGCGCGCATCTTCTCGCTGCGCTTCCTCACCGTGTTGGACGCGTTCACCGTCAGCAGCCTGGGGCCCGTGCTCTCCGTGTTGCCGAAGTGCGTGTCCCGAGAGGGCGCCACCGTGGGACGCGTCCTGCCACTGTGCATGGGCGTCCTGGCGCTGACTCTGCTGGGCTACGCGCCGCACTACGGCAGTGCTGCCGACGTGATGGCGGCGCGTCGCTTCATGGCTGGCTGCGTGCTCACTATGACGGCGTCGGTGCTGCGCGCCACGGTGCGTCAGTTCAACGACGCCGTGTCGGAGGTGCCGAGCGTGGTGCAGGCGTTCCACTTCTCATTCGTCAGCCTGATCGCGTCGTGCGTGCTCGTCGTCATGTTCGACAGAATGAGTAGTCTGTACGACGACATCGACATGGGCACCATGGTATTCCTGGCGCAGGTGAGTCGAAGCTCTGCTCCGTCACTGGCTTGGAGCGATTCGCGGGTCATTGGTGCACTCAGCGAGGTGTTCCCTATTGCGCTCTTTCTGCCTTACCGGCTACCTGCAGCTCTCTTGATTATACGGTATAAGGCGCCAGCTAAGACCCTATTATTTACTCTCACATTAGGCGGCCGGCAGTAGGCTTCTGCGTGACAATCCTGTACCGCTCCAGCCGCCATACGCAAAGTTCTCGAGTTCCAGAAGACGATGCACAAAGGGTAATATAGGTAGAGAGCGGATAGCGAACCCCGCTTCTCTACTATGTGTACCGACGGGCGCTGGCAAAAGTCCCCCCAACCAAGCTAGGCTTGGGGCGTGGGTCATTATCGTATTTGTCGGGAAACAGGATTGCGTCGCTCGTGTGGCCGTGACGCGATGTGACCTCCATGTTGCTGCCCGCCATGGTTGCCTACATATGCGCGCCGAACAACTGCCACCACATGAATAAGGTCTATGCGGCATATGTTGGTATACTCAGTATATAGTGCACGATATGCGATATATGGTGCAGACGACGACGACGAAGCTGTTTACACTGGAAAAAATTTCCGCGTACAATTATCAGTGCAAAGCAGTGTGATATCTTGCTCTAATAAACAGGGCATTGAAATGCTGGAGCCTGCAAGAATACTGTCTGCGACTATTGACTTTGTAAATGAAAAAAAAATTAATATATGCCGAGTACACACTAAACAATTTCTCACCCTTTAGGGTGTAAATCAGCTGTCCCAAGAATACCCTTTTCCGATTGTTCGGTGCTAAAGAAGGGTGCAGAGATCAGCACCCTTAAAGAAGGGTCACCTAATGATACTTTAGAGGATGTAATGGTTGCACCCTGATTAAAGGGTACTATTTTTCCATAACACCTCTATGAATGCATGTTGGAAGGGTGCTCCACATTGATCCACCCATGAAGAAAAAGTCTAAGACTGATGCGCGCTCTCTAAACTTTCATGCTGTGCACCATTCCTGAAGGGTTCTGATCTCTGCACGCTTTTTAGCCCCCAAAAGGGTGCTCGTCTGGGGACAGCTGATTTGCACCCTTAAGTGTGAGAATTTGTTTAGTGTGTAACCATAAGCCTATAATATTGCAATCCACCGGGTGTTTTTTTTTTTCTTTTTAACAGTCAAGAACACAGCACATTTGAAGACGCGTGGTGTAGACACACTATGCCGGTGCTTGTCCCATTTCTCTCTGTACACCATCGGGCACCGTGTGCTCTGGGCGCAGGTGAGCTTCGCGTACCTCTTCTCGATGACCAAGGCGCGTAACCTGGAGAACTACGACATGGTGAATGTGTTCATGTACGTCCTGGACGCCTTCCTCTCCATGGTCGCGTCGCACATCGTGCTCGAGGAGGGGCCCAGTCGCTACAGCTACTACGCCGCCCTGCTCGTCATGGCCGCTGTGGTGATCGTCGAGGCCTGCAGGTTGGGGCAGCTGCACCTCGACGTCTGCAAGCGCCACAGCTGGTGGAACCTGCTCAACATGCCCATTCTGCCCCGCCCGCGACCGCCGCCCTTCCGCGGCATGGCCAGGGCTGCCACCTAGGTGTGACGTCAGGTGCCACTCACGACAGGCAGGACCCCTGAAGACTCAGTTGGGTGAAACGTCGCCTGCTTCACATGCCAGTCACCATTTTACTCGAACAAATTTTTCATTACTGCTAGCGGTCATGTTTTCTGCATCACTACGCTGCCGTTTTGTCTGCTCCGTCTGAACGATTTTCTGTTGCAGTGAACTCCCAGATGAAGCCGAGTGCACGAACAGTTGCAGATGAACTGATTTACTCGCTATCGATTCTGTATCGAAGCTTCGATCTCAACGCGTATTTATATCTTTTCCAGGAATACAGGACAAGCATTTCTAGTTCCTTTGGCTGCCACCATGGGGCGCATGTCATTGAACATTTAAAGCTAGCGCGTTGACACTACCCGTTATGTAAGAAAACAAGGGAATGACTGAGTGGCTGAAAAGCAAAAACCTGATAGGCGACCATGTTTAAAGGCACTGGCTAGGAGCTGCCCCAAATTCCTGATAATGGTATACCGTCAACAGTAATATGGGTGTTCAGGGTAGATGACAACGAAGTTTGTCGAACGTGGTTGGTTTCACTGACTATCAGTGCGCGGCGAAGTGGCGTCCGCGTGTCTAGAGGATAAAAGCTTCAGGAGGAAGAGGAGAGACTATTATAAGAAAATAACAAAGCATCCTCAAGGGTGGGCTCCTTTGTCCAAGGGTCTACGGGCCTGGGCTTCACGGAGAGCTCTGTCCACTCGCCATGTTTGGACAACTGGTTGAACAGCTCGCAGGGCAACCTCCCATGAGGAGGGGGATGTGCTGGGTATGGGGGAACTGTCATGGGTTCGGGGAATTCCCATAGGTAGCGCATGAATGTACGGTGCCTAGGGGAGTGCACATGCTTGTGCATGAGACTGGGTGAGCGGAAGCTCACAGCTTTCGTTTGCAAATGAGCGATCCTGCACACCTTCTGAAGGCTCCAGTATAGTTCCAGTACTTCCAGGGACGAGTGCGAACCCAAATATTTCGCAGTTCATCGCACATTGTTGGAACGGAGGCTGCTGGGATCGACAAACAAGCTGTCCACCAGCAGACGCGAGGTGTTGACGAAGGTAACGCTCCATCACCATTTGGCGGCTCGCCATCGCCAGTAGATTTCATGAACATGTTGAAGGAGGTGATTGAAAGTGAACTGTAGGAGGGGTTGGAAGGCGGCAGCATCATTCAACACCCGCAGGTATACTGTTTGTCACTGTTTTGTTATGTTCTATTCTTCATGATTTTCAGATATTTTTCACAAACGCCATATAAGCATCTTAGATAAGTGTCCAACATAGCAAGACACTGAAACGGAATCACTGCGATCACCGCAACTACTGCATTGTGGTTTAATTTTAGGTTGTGAATTTTAATCATGCGGCTTAACTCTACAGCTTTGTGTAATGTTGAAACACGTGGTCTTCTTTATTTTTTCGCCAGGAACCACTCCTTGGCAGTGTGAACAGATGGGAGGAGGCGGGATGAATGCATAGCCTTACTGCTGTGAAATTGCTTATGCAGTTGGGTCGGCTCTCGTTTAAACGCGATGCTCCCGTATATAGTTTGCAGTGTGTGCTGCGCAAGAGAAATTGTTGAAAAGGCAACAGATTTTTGCATATTAATAGTCGCGCTACAGTGCTTTTATTTGTATCGTGAAAAACTGATTACACCTGTTTTAACTGCAGTGACCTGAGATAAGCCACTGTATAGAAATGAACCGAACGCGTTTGATTATGCACTTGTAGAACAGCTTGTGTGGCGCCTCTGCCATGGGCTCAGCATTCAGGCTTCTTGGGCGGCTGCACCTTGAGCGAGAAGTCGACAGTTGGATAGCCCTGGATGAGCAAACTCGAGGATATGATGTCGATGCCCGGCACAGCGTACTGGGTCACGTTCTCGGGCGTGATGCCCCCCGATGCCTCGACCAGCACGCCCGGGAACTCGGTCTTGAGCTTCTGCGCGGCCGGTGCCAGGTCCTGCAAAAGAATGTGAGCGGCGTTTACTGCGCGTGGGACTGCGACACGGTGGCGCAGCCGCTGACTACATCAGTGAGGGATCGAGCGTGTTAAATCCAAACACACCCGAATAGCTGACTGTGCATTGCACAACAGGATGCCTCCGCCTCGTATGGCGTCGGCTATGACGTCTGTGTATCTGATAGTCGGGGCAGTCTCGAAATATCGCGTAGGCCTGCCGGGCCCATACCAGCGCCGGTGTTGCATCCGGACAACTCATCAGAACCTCTTCAAACATGAGGTTCAGCCTTGGTCAAAAGTGCTTGGGCGCATGGTCAGCTTTTCAGCCGCATATTGGAGCACTCAAGGTACCCGTAAGCCTACAAAGGCTCCTTTTGCCTTAGAGAAGTTGTCTGGAACCTTGAACGCTCCGCTATCCAACTGAAAAGCAAGCCCTGTGGCCCAATGACTTTTGATGGCGGGTGTGCATGACGAAGTAAAGGGAAACGTTTCGTAAGTATAGCGTCATGCGGTTCATATATTGTGGATTCTACAAGAATCGGCGGTCGTGGCAGAGCTTTCCGCAAACTGCGTGTATTGGAAGTAAAGCGTTATATAGTCGCCATGAAAGCTTTGCTGCAGCCCTGTTTCGGTTACGCGGTAAACCAAGCAGCTGGGCTTTTACACAAGCTGCACTCCAGCGAGAGTGCGGTGCATTAACGACCGTACGTATACGGCTTGAAAGGCCAGTATACATCGAGTTGTTGTTGTTGTTGCCTGAAAGATGATGGCACATACCCACGGTGGGGGATTGGCCAGGATACATACATTCTCTCATACATCGAGTGAGAGAATATATGACCGCGAGAGATGCGGCACGTTCAGTGTGAGGTGAAAAGAAAAAATAAGCGCATGATAAAAGACGGGACTGGCGTCGCTTTCTTTCCGGCCTCTCATGCTGCGGCTCATCGTTCCTTGCAAAGTTCTGATTTACTCTTCGTAGCAATGCACTGTGATGTTGGCATTTTTTAGTCCGAAAGCACTATTGCCCTCATAACCTGGAAAATGCCGGTGATGCGTGATCACACGATGCGGGAAATGGCAAGAGGTAAACAAGATTTGAATGCGGCTGACTTGGCCAACGTGGAGAATTAAAATAACTGCCACGACTGGGTTTAGAACCCGCGGTGGCGCGAACAGATCAGCTACGCCGGCCGCTGCATGCACGCGAGCACTCTGCCAGCGCCTCCTCTATTTTTACAAAGAGGAGGCGCTGACTCTGCTATCGCTGCAGCTGATCACGCATCGAGTTAAACTGCGACACCCTATCGCAACGCACGTCGTCGACTTTATCAACTTCCATCTATGCGCAAGTCACGAAAGGAAAGGAAACGCGCTTTCAATCGCTCTTTCAGGTACGTGGTGTTGGTATCCACCTGGAAAAACCTGGTTTCGCACAGTGTTGCATGGTTAGCAATGCTAAACCACCAGCAATTTTTTAACGCAAAGACCACGGTGCTGCAGGACGTCAGCAAGACGAGCGCTAGCATTCTGCTGCAGACGTGCGCAGTAGCGCTCTTTATCATTACGCAGTTCGTGATGCCTGGTAAGACGCTGGAACAATGATGCCGCACCGAGTGCCTTTAGAAAAACGTCTAATTGAAAATGAGGGAGGGTTGGTCATTGCGGGTGTATTTGACGGGTGGTGCGCAGAAAAATTCGACCCTTGTCTGCCGTCGCCGGTATACCACTGACTGCAATCGTATACATCGTCAAGTTAATTTCACCGCATACTGACCTTTGCCTCAAAGTTGTCCAGCATGATGATGTCTCCTCCGGCTCGCGCGGCCTGCTGGGCTTCTTCAACCGAGCGGCACTCGACCTCCACCTTGCGGGTGAAGCCGCCCATCTTCTTGGCGATGCGGACAGCCTGCGACGCATACACGCCGCATGTCTCAATCCTCCGGGCTTCTGAGTGCGGTCAAATAGCTTGCAGGGTTAGAAAACATCCTTCAAGTAACACCGAGTCTGGTGTATCAAGCCAGGACAGCTTTCAGTCAGAGCAGAATCCCAGTATGTGCAAAGAAGCTGAGGCGGTGCAGTCAGCCAGTCCGCGCATGAAATAGTGCGGCTCCGAGGTGGGGCAAGAGACAGGGCGGTTTGAATCTGTGGTCAGTTCAAGGATGCATGAGTGAATTAATAGTTCGAGTAACCAACTGCGGCGACACCAGACGTTCGCAAGAAGCAGATGGAAGCTTCTGGTGCTCAAACTGCTTCTTGAACAGGCACGTTGATGTTACGACCGTCGATATCTCATTGTCGACATTCTAAAGGTACACTAAAGGCGTCGGTCGCCGAAAGAAAATGTTGGCAGAATGTATGAGCAATTCGTTCAAAGCAATTCGTCCAATCGCAGCAAACAGTCCAGAGCTCAAAGCTAGAGTGGCGTACGGGCACGCTCCGTCTACGGTACCTCCTCTCTCTTCCTTTAGTATCCGCATTCGGTTAAAGTCCTCCTGAACAATGGTTTGGCCGGGAAGCGCCATTTTGTTCAAAAGGATTGCGCAAAATTTTCTTCTCCAGCTTTCTGTCTGAAACCGTACTACTATGCAGTATAACGGAGAGTTGAGCTAGTTCGTACATTGTTTGAACTTGCCGCGGTGCTGTGTTTGTAGTCCAATTTCTATGCCTGGCAGCTGCTTGGACTACATCTCATCAACCAGACAGCCGAACCGCGGCCATTCAGAATAATAAAACAGGGACTCAAAATTGAGTCCTGACTTAGAATGACCTAGTCTTTGTCATCGCCTTAAAAAGCGGATCTCAGCATCGCGAGGCTCCGTCAAGAACCAAGAGCCTCGCACAGCGCGCGTACCTTCTCGATGGATCCGACGGCGGTCAGGTGGTTGTCCTTGAGCATGATCATGGAGGCGACGTCGTAGCGGTGCGTGTCGGCACCGCCCACCAGCAGCGCGTACTTCTCCACCAGGCGGAATCCAGGCGTCGTCTTGCGTGTGCCGGCCAGCACGCCGTCCCAGTGGATGTCGTTGAGCGCCTCGCGCATGCGCCTGGCGGCCGACGCCACGCCGCTGGCCCGCGCCAGGCAGTTCAGCACCACGCGCTCCGCCAGCAGCACGCGCCGAGCCTGCCCGGTCACCTACGTTGCGAAGCGACGACCACTCACCTGGACCACTCAGTTTTCAATACCAGTCGCTTTACGTCGTCATCTCAGTCTGAAGACAACATATTCTAAGCTCAGACTCCGGTGTAGTCGCAGCTCAGACGGGAGACTGAGCTAAGAATACATCAGGACTCCAGCCTCAGCCTGGTCAGTGCACCGATACCTTGGGATAATGCGATAACGATACGAGGTGGCACGCGTAGCTGCTGCGCGGCACACAGGAAACAGGTCATACGCTCTCTTCGAAAATTCCACATACACATGGGGTTTTCACGAGCCGAGATTACATGAATGCAACAGCAGCGCATCGTATCAACATTCTGGCGTATCGCACTCATGTATAAACAGGGAAAATGCTCCAGGTACGCACGTCGTGCTATTCCACGAGGCAGGGGGAGATACAGAGGCAACTCGACTTTCGCGATGAATGGAAACAGGTTTGGAGGTGCCCCTCCTTCTACCAAAGCAGACTTCGCTCAAGATGGGAGCGGCTGGACCCATCCCTCGCGTGAACTGGGCGAGGGGTCACCGTCGCGACAGACTTGATGTCGTGCATGTAAACAGCGGCGTGTCGGTTCCGCGAGGTGCGCTTGGAAACACGACGCGCCACAGTCGTATTCATGTAAACGCTGCAGAAAGCACGTGCCCCGTGTCTCGCGTGCTGCGCAGGTGCGTCACAGACGTACCTCAGCCACCTTAGCGACGGGATGCAGCCACTCGCCCTCGTTACGCAGCCACTTGATGTCGCAGTCGAGCTGCGAGAGTACTGCGTTGGCGAATGGCACCCCGGCCAGCACGCCGGGGCTCTTGCACCAAAGGTAGGCGGTGGTGTCGGCCTCGCCCACCACGTACAGACCCACGTCCAGGCTGGGCTGGTCCTCGCGCAGCCAGCTCAGCGCCAGCTCCTGCAGCACGGCCGGGTTCAGCAGGGAAGCAGCCATAGCGTGTCTCCTGGGCTCCTGTAAGGTTTCTGATGCTGCCTTTTGCTCACTCTGGGGTGTCTCCCTGCGCAGTTGAGGGAATGGAGGATGGAAGACTTTTCCGGAGAGCCAGCAACGAGGGAATAGAAGAGTGCCAAGACAGCAGAGGTGACGAAATGGCACAGGCGCATAGCGATCGCTGTCTTCCAGCCCTACTTCTTTTGTCACGCTTTATACCAGCTGTTTCAGGGAAGACGGTTTGGTTTATGGGGGTTTAACGTCCTACAGCGACTCTGGCTATGAGACGCCGTAGTGAAGGGCTCCGAGAATTTCGACCACCTGGGGTTCTTTAACGTGCACTGACATCGCACAGTACACGGGCCTCTAGAATTTCGCCTCCATCGAAATTCGGCCGCCGCGGCCGGGATCGAACCCGCGTCTTTCGGGCCAGCAGCCGAGCGCCATAACCACTCAGCCACCGCGGCGGCTGTTTCAGGGAAGACAAAGTTATTTTCGAACGTAGTGTTTTTGGGGTAAAAATAATAGCTTTTCCGGCATAGTATTACCAGTGTTGGCGGACGCCAGGAAACTGGTGAATCGCTTTAAATAGTAAGCTGGTTAACTATTTTTAATAATTCACTATTTAACTGTTAGACTTAGGCGCCTAGCAGCAATTAGAGATTTGTAGCCGGTCGTTAGTAATAGGCATATCAGTTCTTAGAATTTCAAAAAACGCGATTACCCTCGGGGTTGTGGCTGGACAAAATTTGCCTGCATCGTGCCAAAATACATGCGCTTTCGGAAAGAACTCTGGCAAGGCAACCTTTTCAATGCACGTAACTAGTAAAAAAAAAAAGCCCAATTTTGTCGAGCCACAACGCCAAGGCTATAATCGTGTTTTTTTAGATTTTAAAAACTGATATGACTATTACTAACGACTGGCTATAAATCTCAAATTGAAAGTAGTCGCCTAACTCTTACAGTTAAACAAATAACTATTAAAAATTATTCAACCAGCTTACTACTTACAGCTATTCACCGGCTTTCTGGTTTCAGCCAACACTGGATATACTATACCGCAAAAGCCATATATTTTTACCCAAAAATCCTCTTTTTGAAAATTACTTAGTCTTCTTTGAAACACCTGGTATGTACGCACATATGTACGCATGTATACAATGTATACAACATACACACTTGAGGCGCCGTCAAAAAATGTATAATAGTAAAAAAAAACGGGAATTCAAAGAGAGCGCACTCATTTCCTTATGACGGCCACGCCGCGATCTAAATAGGAAATTGATGTTCTTTCTTAGTGGTACCTTTTCCAATCATCCATTTTCATTTTTTTTTCTTTTTGGTGGCGCTTCGTGTGCATGTATACCCTGTAATATGGAAACAATGTAGAATAGGAAGTAAACGCTACGTAATTGCTCTTCCCTGCATGACTTACACGTGAAGTCGCGGCCACCATGATGGCACACCGTGCACAGCTTGTACCAAGGTTCCATGTGCAAGTGCTTACTAGAAAAACGCGCATAATTTCGCTTGCTGGACGTTGGTGCTAGTCACCTATGCAGTGTTAAAGGGATTTAAGACAAACCCCGACGGGAGCATGCAGGAAGGTTGAATTGTGCGAAGCGCATTGGCTCACGTGCAATGATGGTATAACCACGCCGTTTGTTACGTCTACGGCTACAATTCACGCAAACTAACTCAGCTGAAGCGCAAGCCGTTGAGAATGGCAGAAACTGGCTTTTACGACACTTCAATTTTCTATAGTGGTCATGCCGAAAATTTCTTCGTGGCGCTATCCTGATATTTGCTCGACGCCAGGAGGGATCGCGCTGCTGTGGCGAATCGACAGGTAACGTGGTACCCCGTTCGTTATATGCGGAAAGGTTTGGTTTATGGTGGTTTAACGTCCCAAAGCGACTCAGGCTATGAGAGACGCCGTAGTGAAGGGCTCCGGAAATTTGACCACCTGGGGTTCTTTTACGTGCACTGACATCGCACAGTACACGGGCCTCAAGAATTTCGCCTCCATCGAAATTCCACCGCCGCGGCCGGGATCAGATCCGCGTCTTTCGGGCCAGCAGCCGAGCGCCATAACTACTCAGCCACCGTGGCGGCTTCAGTTGCAAGATGAACTCCCCGGGTAATCAGTGGGTGTTACATGGTCAACAGTGCAGTCTCTGCTAAAGTATGAGCAGCAATGCATCATTTTGTAGAAAAAAGATTATTGCTCCGATCTTTCATTTGTGGCCATCAAACAGATTGCATATCAAGCCGAAATACCATTTAATTCATGCTGTAAAATAATGCCATGAGCCCAATTAATGGAATAGGTACATGACAGCCACTGGCAAACAGGGGTTTGAGTTTTAAGTCATTAAGTAGATAAGAAGACATAAGATTTAATGAAATATTGCTACTTTTCAGCTGAGGTCGCATTTGTTTCTTGGTTTCTTACACTTGCCACCATGACACTGCTACCACTTAACACTTGTCAGCACTAGAATACATAAAAATGGGCCTGTCCACTGATAGGAAACTTCTCCTCAAATACAATTTAGTACTTCTGATGCTACCGCTGTGGGATCAGGAAGCTCGGAAACTTTACGCTGCTCTAGCACAATGTAAGCCCTCAAAGCTCAGCTGTTGGTCCCTTGAACCCCATGCGTCAAAAGGAAAGTGACAACAGCAGCATACAAAGAAACTAATAACAAATATAGGCAGATACAGTTGACATTACATGACTGTTAGCTATCGCGTACAATATATATATATATATATATATATATATATATATATATATATATATATATATATATATATATATATATATATATATATATATATATATATATATATATATATATATATATTGTTCGCGACAGCTAACAATGCCGTTTCGGCTTTGTAATAGCAGTAGCTAGAAGATTAAAAAAAATTGAGTAAAACTCTTGTTTGAGCTGCTGATTCATGATGAATGTAACATGAAGACGGTGCGGACAACGAGAACAGACAGGACGCGCACATACAAAGGACGCTGGTCCTGTCGTTTGCGTGTCTTTATCCCCGTTGGTGGCGTATTCTTCATATATACTTCTAAAAAAATAAGTGCTAGCGTACTAAAAATCTTTGCTTCTGTATGCTGCACAGGACACGCTGTATGATACAAAACGAATTACACGGACAGGTTTATCGTTTAACTCTTCCACGTTCTTTACACTGGCGGCATCTTCTTCCAGCACTAAGGCAGCACTTAATATTCTGGCTCCGTCTGTTGATAAGCCCTCGGTCGAATATCCAGTCACATGGTAATCCGAATTGGATCGCAGGCAGATCTAAAGGGGACTGGTGGTGACCGCCTTAGTGTCTTTTTTTTGTTCAGTTAAACTCGTTTCTTTCCCATGATGGACAAGGGAAAAAGATACAAATCGGAAGGAATAAAGGATGGACTGAAAGAAGAAAGGAATAGGTGCCGTAGTGGAGGGCTCTGGAATAATTTCGACCACCTGCAGAGAGAGAGAGAGAAATAACATTTATTCAGGGATCTTTAACGTGCACTGACTCAGGCTCAGGTTCAAAATTTTAAAATAAGCATGTGAAGTCGTGACATACCTGGGAAACATCGTTTCCCACGCGTCCGTAAAGGTCGAAGCATGAAATGTGAAGAATACCACGCAACAGAAAAAAAAAACCGAAAGTCGCGCTTTGGCAGTCGTCAACCATTACTAGCATAGATAGAGCCAACGGAACCACTGCCCGGCTAGCTCAGTCGGTAGAGCATGAGACTCTTAATCTCAGGGTCGTGGGTTCGAGCCCCACGTTGGGCGTTCCTTTTTTTTTCTTTTAAGCCCATGTGTTGAGTGTTAACGTCTTTTGTGCTGGGAGACAGCTGGAGTGATTTGGGCGACATTTTAAAGCACCAGCCGGGCGTGCACGCACGCTCCTGGGATCTGCGCTAGCACGTTTTTTCTATGCCTATGTTAAAACTTCCGATAGACATCTCAGGCCTGCTCATCATGTCATAAAGTTAAGCTGCGCAGTATCCAGTTATTTTCAATGAAATATAGTTCAATCTCGGCGAATTCCACGCACAGCGGTTGTTGCGACAGCTGTAATCCAGCCATATTCCTAGCCACATTTCTTTGCTTTGTCTGTTTCTTAGTGATAAGATATCGCTTGACCAGCCGAAAACTCGTCGCCCGGCTAGCTCAGTCGGTAGAGCATGAGACTCTTAATCTCAGGGTCGTGGGTTCGAGCCCCACGTTGGGCGGTGTTTTCTTTTTTGCTTTCTTTTTTGACAATGATCCTTATCAACAGAATAGGGGCACGAAGTAAGAGCGATGGTATATATGTAGCCCTCAGCACAGTCATGTAGAGAATGTGTAGGATGTTTACCATATAATTTGTGCTTTATTATACCTTATTATAATTATGCATTAATTACCGTGTAAAGCAGTGACTGAAAAGAAAAATTAACAGCGTGAGAATATAAAGAATTGAACTATATCCCCGTTGAGCTCTACAATAAAAACGCCGTTGAATCGGTTTAGCGCATAACTGTTTCACTTACAATAGATAAACTTTTTTTTTTCTCATCTGTTGAAAAAAGGGGAAAGTCAGCCATCTCGTGCTGCGTGTTTGTGCTGAAACGCTCTTCGGCCGTGCTTCGATGCGGCCTTTGAAATTTTGACCAAGACCGCAGTTTGTGAGAAGCGCACAACATACTGCCTGGAAATACGAAGCTGACGTCAAGTTGAAGAACATAGACAAGCGGGAAAAACACACTGATAACGGAATGCTTTTGCGTCCGTTTTAGCACGTCCATGTTGCTTGCAGCACATCAGGGAGCCTCACGCGCAGGCGCGCGTTTAACCGAATTTGGACAATTAAGGTCGGCGCGGAGAAGACGGTATATATTTGCATAGCATTACACTGTGTTTTAGCACACCACATAGCTGACAGCTTTACTCTCCGTCATCACCGTCAATCCAGCTTCATCATCTGCTGGACAAAGGCCTTTACCACTGACATGAAATCAATCCACGTCCACTATGTGCGCGAGACGCAGCCACCGTAACCCAAGCCGCGCCTACCTACATCTCTGTAAACTGCTCATTGTGGGTTTTTGCCGGTATTGGACTTTTGCTTACAACTGCTGTGCGCATTACATGATCTGCTCAAGTTCATTTCTTCCCCTCGATTTCGGCTAGCTATAGGACATCACTGAAACGAGTTTTGTTTTCATCTGCACCGACCGCGGCTGCTGCATTTTTATGGAGGAAAAACACTAAGGCGCCCGCGTGCTGTGCGATGTCAGTGCACGTTAAAGATCCCCAGGTGGTCGAAATTATTCCGGAGCCCTCCACTACGGCACTTCTCTCTTCCTTTCTTCTTTCACTCCTTCCTTTATCGCCTCCCTTACGGCGCGGTTCAGCTGCCCAACGATATATGAGACAGATACTGCGCAATTTCCTTTCCCCCAAAAAAACAATTATTATTATTATTATTATTATTATTATTCATCTGCACTCTTCACCTCGTGAAGTATTTTTCGTATAGTCGGTGAGCCACACTAAATACGAGCTGCTACCGGAGGAAGCGCTTCGTTCCTGTTGTTCCATTTGCACTTGAAGCAGTTTTCGCAATTCAAACCTTCAAAACTACCGAATAATGTCGCACTGCTGGCGCCAGCGTACATGAACACTGCCTATGAAGATTAACTGTAATATATGTAACAATATAAATGGCTACGATTCTGTTCCTGGTACCGTGGGCAGCCGTGTCTATATCTACATATTCGGTACGGTCGCAGTTACCGTAGTTGCTGTGTCTGCCGCACGGCGGTGCTAAAACTCTCTATTGAGTCGACTCGACCGGTTCAAAATGAAAGATAACAGTGTGCAGAGGGCAAACGTTAACAAAAGGGACCCAAGTGCACGCTCATAATCACGGGCTCCTGGCCCGCGTCGTCGTCCAGCCACGTGCATCACTAATCAAGCGTTGGCTGCAATCAGCCGGCGAGTTCGTCGGCAGCCACGCAAGATAGCCAGAGAGAAGAGAAAAAGAGAGCCCCTCCGGGGTCTGACCCGTCCTTCGTCTCGTTCGCTGCTTTCTCCGATTAGATAAGTTTGTCTGGCAGGGCTAGTGAGGCAAGAACCCGGCGATAATGCTTATATACAGTCGAGGCACAGAGTTGCCGAGTCACTGCCACGTCTAGACTACTCGACATAGGTAAGAGGAACAGCTCACCAGATAAGAAGATAGGGTGAACAAGATGGAACAGCCCAGGGTCTCGCTGCCGGAGAAGTGAATTAAACGTAAGAAGCTTCGGCAACTGGGGAAGGTGTCCCGATGCTTTTTTTCTTTGCCTTGAAGAGTTATCGCTGACGTCTTCTCCGTTTGCCGGGGCGAACAGCGCGGGTCAGGCGAGTGATGTCTAACTGCTGGGACGCTAGCTTCGTGAAACGATGAGGGACTCCCGCTGCGCTGCGGACCGGACTGAAGGGGCGCGAACTGTGAAGAACCGTGCGTTGGAGCGAAAGGGGGCGTTAATGCGCTGCTTCCGCTGCCACTTCCGGTGCGGCTCATTGAGACTTCCGCTTTTTTTGATCGGACGCGGGCCACCCGGAATGACCTCGTGCGACCTTTGTTTTCAACGTGAGGGCACGCGCTCCTCGGTGACAAGGCGTCTAGGGGTCAACGAGCTTTTATCGGCTGCTTTTGTTTTTGTATACATGGTTATCGACACTTGCCAGGAGCAGAGACGACGACTTGCTCTCGTAATTGACGTTTGTATTTTTTACGTGAAAATAGGGAATCATGACACTGTTTGGGGCCATATCATAGAGTAATAAGCAAGTCTGTATATTTAGCAAAGCGTAGATATAGAGGCCAGAGCTTTCAAATTTCCATCCTCATAACAATTCGGTAACAAAGAACAAGTGAGATAAAAAAAGCGGTTCTTCGTACTGCTACGTTATGGAGGCAAAACGCCAAGGCGCCCGTGTGCTGTGCGATGTCAGTGCACGTTAAAAATCTCCAGGTGGTCAAATTTTTTTCCGGAGCCGTCCACTACGGCACCTCTTTCTTCCTTTCTTCTTTCACTCTCTCCTTTATTCCTTCCATTACGGCGCGGTTCAGGTGTCCAACCATATATGAGACAGATAATGCGCCATTTCCTTTCCTCAAAAACCAATTATAAAACCAATTATGTATACTACGTTGTGCATGCTTTGGTTTCAATGCAAATAGTGGTTTTTGAGGAAAGGAAATGGCGCAATAATTGTCGCACTTCTCGGGGGACACCTCAACCGCGCCGTGAGGGAAGAAGGGAAGGTGGGAGTGAAAGAAGAGAGAAATAGGTGCCGTAGTACAGGGCTCTGGAATAATCTCGACCAACTGGGGATGTCCAACGCGCACTGGCATCGCACAGCCCACAGTGCCTTTGCGTTTCGCCTTCATCGAAACGCGGCTGTTGGCTACTAGGTTCGAACCTGGGCAAAAGTAGCCGAGCGCCCTGACCAGTGAGCCACCGCGGCGGGTATATAACATATCCATAGCCCCCCACTACGGCAATACTTCTCTTTTCCTTGTTTCATTCCATCCCTTCCCTAGGGCGCGGTAAACCATAACCACGCGTCTACCGAGAAGTGACACTACGCCCTTTCCTTTCCTCAAAACCAATTACGTGACCAGCAAAAGAGGCTCACTTGAGGTAGGGGATAATAATAATAATAATAATAATAATAATAATAATAATAATAATAATAATA
This sequence comes from Amblyomma americanum, assembly GCF_052857255.1. NCBI lineage: Eukaryota > Metazoa > Arthropoda > Arachnida > Ixodida > Ixodidae > Amblyomma > Amblyomma americanum. Next base: position 64,240,855 of record NC_135498.1, on the reverse strand, counting down.
ATAATAATAATTGGTTTTGAGGGAAAGGAAATGGCGCAGTATCTGTCTCATATATCGGCGGACACCTGAACCGCGCCGTAAGGGTAGGGATAAAGGATGGAGCGAAAGAAGAAAGGAAGAAGAGGTGCTGTAGTGAAAGGCTCCGGAATAATTTCGACCACCTGGGGATATTTGCAAAAAAGAGTGTTGGCTTCTTTGAGAAATCTGACGAGCCTCGTTAACCAATGCGTGTGACGTTCGTTCCGCCTTCTTCCCGCGTTCCCTTCGTATTCGCTGCTGCGGTATATATAGGCTGTATGTGAACGTGCACGTTCGCAGAGTTGCATGTCTGAAAACCTGAGCTTGTGCACATTTCTTTTCTTATTGAGTGCATGGATCTCCTGCGTTACACATACCGTCTTTGACACCCTTTACAGTTGTTTTATGGCGGCTAAGGAGACTGTATAGATAGCGAAAGCTACTTTCACGGTGACTTAGACAGGGCTTCAAGATCTAGCTGTCGCGCTAAATGGGCCATCGTGGGCAAGAGACCACATACCAGGTGTTTCGGTGAAGCTGCCAATATTTCTACAAATAGGTTTTCTTAGGCGCAAAGATGGTTTTTGCGTCGTACCGCTGTCATTAGTGGTGGACGTCAGAAAAGAGGTGAACAGGTTCCGTCAAGCCCTGGACTTCAACAGGTGAACTATTACGATTATCGACTCATTGTTGTGATTGAAGATATGCAGCAGGCCGCTGCCCGTTAGTAAGAGCACCGGTATTAAGAGTTCGGAAAGCATGATTACGCCAGGCGCAGTGGCGCCACAGATTTTAGACACTCGAAAAACGCGCGCTTGTGGAGTTCAGACGGGAACGCCTACTAGTACACGTCGCAATGTGACTAACTTGTCACGTGATCCTCTATATTCCGCCCGGGCTAGTGAACTGGAACAGCGAGCAGAGCCAACGAAGCTTGGCAGGCTTCGAATTAAATAACATTTCGATATACGACGATAAAACCGCCGGCTTCACACACAGCTAGGGCATGTCAGCGCAACTCGGCGCGTTGCGGGAGCGCCATGCCAACGACTACAACGCGATCAAGTTGGCACCACTTTCAAAAGCACGCCCTTCTTGCATGTGCACTCTATTAAGGAAGAGAAACAAATCTATCAAGCAGAATGGTATAGAGTAAATAACTATCAACTTAATTATTTTCTTTAAAAAAGAAAGTATGTATTCGGAACTTCCTATTCCTTTAGAGGTACTGTTAGATAATTTATCTGGGTTGGCAGCTGCAATGGTACAGTGTCGTGCAATTTGCCGGATTAATACGGGCGCACCAACAATACGAAGTGTGCAGCACATCATCCCCAAATCAATTCATTTATCCTCAAGAAAATAACAGTTCTGCGTTTTTTTTTCAATGCGATATGATTAAAAGCCCCGTCGAAAAAAAAGCGTCGGCCCTAAATTTCACCCATTGGCTGGAGGGAATCGGCATCATCAGAGTGTATAATTCCAACTGGTTGGAGGGAAGTTACGTCACCAGACCTGACGTGACGCCACTTCCGGCAAAGGCATTAACGACTTCGAATGCTATCTCATTTCCAACACATAAGGTAATTAGGTTTCCCTGCCAATTGTTTTACTAAGGGGACTGTTCAAGTCGCTATAATAACGGGAAATAACTGGGATGCGTCCGGTAATGTTCAGCATCATTTAGAAGTTTAGACAGAGTCCCTCTGGTTTAGATTTATGCTGTGCGTGAAGCCCTACATCCACGTTCAGTCGTGTACGGAATAAAAGATGGGAAAGCAGGATCCTGCAATCTCAGTCCCGCAGGTTCAGCTAGTCTCACAGCGCTGCGCTGGTTGCTATACTAGAACACGTATTAAGATAACACGCACCTGGGGCTTAACACAGACGTGCAATCTTTTTTTTTTTCGCATAGTATTATTTGAGAGGTGTGTTCCACAGGTTTTGTCTCCTGGATTATGGATTGTATTTTTTTTTTTTTTTGCATCGGCAGCTGTTAAGCGCTCGTTCCTGGGCTTCGTGTCGTAGTAGGATGTCGCTGTCTGTCGTCGTCGGCGTAACCGGGGGGGGGGGGGGGGGGGGTGCGTTGCCATGAAAACCACTGGGAGGGCGGTTACCGTGCAAAGAGGAAGCTATCACATGAGCGGAGAAATGCGTAACCGGTGGGTGGTTGCCACAGGAACTATCCGGAGGGTAGTTACCGTGGAAGGAGGAGGGTACGGCGGAGCGTGAGAAGGCGCAATTTGCACGTGGTTGCCATAGGAACAAACCAGAAGGGAGTTACCCTAGATGGTGAAGGACGGTTTTCCGTGGATGGAGGGCACGGCTAGGGGAGGCATGGTGAGAGTGTGGGAAGGCATATCAAGGTGGTTACCGTGAGAAATCGGTTACCGTGGAAGGAAGAGGAAGGGTAGAGTGGAGGAATGTTGCACGGTACATATGCGGCAGCTGCTGCAAAACGCGCCGCCCGAGGAGAGGATTGTCGGCGGCGCTGCGCTAAAAACGACTGTGGGAAAAAGTAAAAAGAGCGCCCTAGAACCAGACAGATGCAATGATAGTGCAAAGTACAAATACCTTAACAGCTGTTGCTGAATCTCGCGTTAACCAGTGACAACCGTCCTGTAATTTTTTTTTTACTAAACGATGGAATTCAATGATGTTCAGTTGCGATTAATTTTGAATGTCCTCTTTCTGACATCGAAGAAGTCGCGCTTCGTGTTCGGCGAACACGAAGCGCGAACCTTGATGAACTTTGAAAGTTAGTATAGAAGGAAAAGTTTGTTTGTTTATGGGGTTTAACGTCCCAAAGCGGCTAAGGCTATGCGGGCAGTAACCGGCCCAATTCTCGGTGTACACCCAAAACACGCAGCCGGGAAAGGGATGAAGGAGGGAGTGAAAGAAGAAAAATAGTGTGCCTATATATATGCTCCCGCAGGGAAGAGCTCTAAATGAGAAAAGGTTCGCAACCTAAATAAACCGCACACAGAAGACCAGGTACAAAAAAAAAAAAAGACAAGACGGTGCTGCAAAAATGTGTTCTTGCCAGGGATCGAACCTGGGACCTTCCGCGTGTTAGGCGGATGTGATAACCACTACACCACAAGAACAGCTGAAGCAGTGGGCCGTGCAAATGCAACACAGTCCTGTCTTGTTTGTTTTGGTCTTCTCTGTGTGTGTTATTTATGCTGCGAATCTTTCCTGCATTATGGATAGCAACCAACTGGCCCAAACCGCCGTACCACCGAAACTCATTTTACTGAGATCTTTTTTACTTGTTCAAGCAAGGCGTTTTTCCAAGCTGTTCTTGTGGTGTAGTGGTTATCACATCCGCCTAACACGCGGAAGGTCCCAGGTTCGATCCCTGGCAAGAACATGTTTTTGCAGCACCATATTTTTGTCTTTTTTTTAAATCCTGGTCTACTGTGTGCGTTTTATTTATGCTGCGAATCTCTTAAGCATAATGGATAGCAACCAACTTGCCCAAGCCACCGTGCTACTGAAACTCTGGAGGAAGAGAGAAAGGGGCGCACCGGAATAATTCGGACACTTTGGGTTCTTTAAGAGGGAGCACCGTGGACAATTTAATTCATGTATTTTTCTCAATAAAAATTGATTCTGTGACACTGTGTGGCTATGTTGACGATTTTCGGGTATCGAAAGACGCATTTATCGACAAGAAAATTGCCTTTTAAAAGTCTTACCGCCAATCGATTCAATCTCGTGACGTTTTTACCAAAATGTACGGATTGCCTCCGTTTTGATTTGAATGGCGGAGAAGCGTAGCCTCCGGGATCCGCTAAGACATTTTACTTCTAAAATCGACCGGTGATGGCGACACCTGTATTTCGCTTTTTGGTTGTGAAAAAAACTGTTTTCGGTGAGAGTTGGCTCTTGGTCGCTGCGGTTGCCTGTCGCCTGTCGACACGGGACAACTTCTATTTTACCCTCCGTGTCCATTTAACGTGCACTGCCGTCGCACTGCACACGGGCGCATTTTACGTTTCGTAGTCATCAAAACGCGGCCGGTCACCGAAAGGTCACATGCAAAGCCAGAGAAAACTCTCCTTGTGACACGCCGAGAAGTTGTAACTACTGCCTTTTTTCAACTTGCTCGTAGCGTTCAGAAAGACTCGAAGTTAACGTTTAAAAAGAACGAAAACAACCACATGCGATCAATCTCTCGTCACCGCGTCGAATATTCTTTCGACGATGTTTTTTTTTTTTGTAGCATTTTTCTTTGGACAGCTGGATCGACATGACCGGCACTCAGCACAAAACAAACACATTTCCGGGCGCAAAACGATGGCTATCCTAACCGTCAAATGGTTTCGGCTTTCATTCTGTGTTCGCCTATGCGCTGCACTAAAGGTTTTAGCCGCGCCTATTCGCTTATTGCCTGCTCTATACCTTTGCAAGGACTCTCGTTCAAAGGTTGTTGAACGTCCGACGCCCGCGTTTTATGTTCTTTTCCCGCGAAGCGCGAGAATTCGCGCTCGCCAGTGTCGGCGAAGGACCGACTGCCTGCACTCGACTCACAGGATTGCCGCTGACGACGGCTATCGCCTCTCGCCCTCCTCTCCGCCGCCCGCTGCACCACGCGAAGGCATCAGGCGACCTCCGAGCGCGCGTGGCCTGAGGGTCCGTATACCGAACGATTAGATAAGCAGCTCGCTCCCGTCGAGACTCAGCCCTGGAGCGAAGAAATGCTTGCGCGAGTAGGGCCGCCCGCCCGCCCGGCCGGGGTAACGAGAAACTTTCCTCGTCGCACCCGATAATGTCGCTCGGCTGTGCGAATCTGGCTTCCTCGGTCCGACGTCACACTTGCGCGAGAATACGAAGCCGAGACGAAAACCGGAATGCTCGCTCGACGATTCGCTCGGGACCATTTCTCGGGACGCACGCACGGTGAATGTAAACACCTTCGAGGATGTGTTGCAACGAACATCGGGTACCTATTTCCTGGGCGCCTGAGGTCGTCGCTTAAGCCAGTGAGGAAGGAATGTTGGCGGGCAGAACTTTAGTGAGCAGTTTATGCCTGTCCGCTTAAGGTCGTCGAGGTACTTGTGCGCCTTTTCAGTCATCGACCAGGTGTTATGAAACGAAGGCTCAGAAAATAAATAGTAGTGCAGCTTTTTGAACAGCCCACGGTGCTTAGCGGCTGAGACTGTGGAACCGTGGCCGAGACAACAACAAAAAATCGTGTGCCCATTTGCGGGCACCTGAATAGCTGTTGGTCATCAGAAATTAACTAGGAGTTGAGTTATAACGGATTACATAGGCACTACCTCATAATCCAAAGAAATACCATGGAACACAACTGCACGTAGCACTATACGATAATTTTTTGCTGCGAAGACACTGCATGTGCTGAATTTGTTGCATTGAAGTGCGCGAAGAACTGAACGGCAAGGCAACTGCTGAGCGGTGCTCCCTATTGCATATTAACGGTTTCATATCGGTAAACCGAAGAGAAACTCATTCTTCAACAGGTAAAAAAAAGCACACAAAGTTCATATGCGAGCAACATTTTTCTGAAGCACTAAGGGTGATTTACATGCGATTAAAAAGCGCGGGCAAATTTAGGACACAGCAGTTTCGTTTTCGGTTTTGATGTCCGACGCGGTACACTGTTTACTTTTCAGTGTAAGTTTTCATTTCTCTCAACGTCCCCAAAACTCAAGGACATTCGCTGAGCTGAATGCGCCGCTTACGCCCTCGCAACACTTGCGATAACGCTGGTCTCGCCGTGAGAAGCGCGCAGAAGCGAGCAAGACGCAATAAACGAGCGCCAATTTCGCAACTTGGAAAGTACGACTTGCGACCGCTTGGAGCGTCGCCCTCTGCGCACGCGCTTTATCTGTCCGGAACAGTAGTGATTACTGTCCCGTCCTCACTACTTGACAAAATCTCTCTGCTAACGGTGAGTGAATGCAACCTGCTCTCGCAGTACTGAGGCATGACTGAGGTGACTTGGATGTGTGTGCACCTACCTCGGACTTAGCCTTCCCGATCACCAACTAAAGAAACTCCCATAGCCCGCGTTGGCTGCGGCCGACGCTGCTGTCTCTTTACCTGCACCCGACTGGTCCGTCTAGGACCCGCCGAAGTTCTTGCATCGGTTTGCATTGAAGATTCTCAGATCTTCGGCAAATTTCGTGCGAGCGCTTCTCGTTCCTAGGCTGCGAAGGTCAGCCGCGCCTAACGCCCTCGCGGTCAAGAACTTCGAGGTGAGCCGTTGACGCGCGAGCCGTAAATGAGCAGCAGCGCTGTACCCACTTGCTTTCAGAATGCACTGCGGCCGGTTATTTTCGCTCGCTCACCTCCGCGCGCTGCGCTCCTTGGGTCGCGTGTGCATTGGGTTGCGTACGCACTTACTGTTTTCCTTTGGCGCGTCGATAACTCGTGTGCAGTAGCTGCGTAGGCGGGCCTGTCAATACCGTCACGCTTTTTCTGGTGCTTGTGAATTTCTTAGGCTTAGTTTGAATTGGAATTGGCTGACTCTGGAAGCCGGCTAGGTCTTTCTTACCTCCGTGTGCACTGCGCGGCGCTCGATCCTAGGCTGTGCTTGCGCTTGCCTGGCACTAATTTTTTTAACATCAGTTAGGAAAGGAAAATGTGCGACGGATGTCGCTGTCACAGCTGCTACCATCCGCTTTACGAGCTGACAGATGCGGTGGATCGGGTTCACGCGATGCAGATCGTCGGATTATGTGACGTGCGCGGCTCACGTGTGCATTACTTTCTGTCTTCGTTACTAATGGAAGCAGTTGGTACGGACGCTAAATATTGATGCAGAGAAATGCAACAATGACGAATGTTTGAATGCAGTTTTTTTTTTCCGCCGTACACTTCACGCATCGGTGACCCCTCCGCTATGTTAATAGCCTCAAACGCGAGAGAAATGACACTGCTTACTACAGCTGTCGTGCTGCCATTGACGTCAAGTGCATACTGCTGCTGTTGCACAGTCTTGGCACTGCGCCATTCCTTTAACGCATCAAGTCGCGCCACTCGGGTCACAGACAGTGATCAGGCGATCGCTTGGTGTTCTTGAGGAATGCTGCAGCCTAGCGTGCTCACCACAGATCGCAATAAATTGTTCACACTTTGCGTCAGGCTTATTGCATAGGCTGAATCTTCAGACAATTTGCTAATACCTGTGTAGCTCGAATAATTTGCTCATGGATTTATATGCTGTTCCCGGGTCCATGATCATGCATGTTTAAATATAAATTTCTATTAAATTCAGTTTTGATTTGGTGTGTACTGTGTAATAACAGCTGCAGGCTCTTTCAAAATGAATGTCTCAGCTGGGAACAGCAGTTTATCGTACTTTACTCGAAACCATCTTATCGCTCCAGCAGTAAATTCTTGGACATTATTGGAAAGTAAAAGTTAGTTTGTGCTGCTTAAAATCTTGATGCATGAAATCAGTGAGCTTTCAGGACATGTTTAGAAAATTGGAGGCTACACAGGGGTGTGAATTCTCTGTTACAGCTGGCAGTTTTGCAGTGATATGGCTTGTATGTCAGCTACAACTTGAGTTAAAGCATAGTTAATTTGTTCAGTGACCTCAGTGTCGTGTAGTGCATGTTCATGTTATTCAATGCCCGAGGGGAAAAAAAATGTGCTGTGTCATTCCTTATGTGGAAAAAGTTGCAGGGGAGAAACAACCTACGTAAATGCAGCTGATTCAGGGGCTGTAGTGGAATCTGTTTGCCAATGACCTTCACTGTCTGCAGAGTGGCTATGACTTTTGAGTGACATACAAATTCCATCCGCAGTGTCATGACCCCGAAATACTCTGTACTGCAGGTTCATTATTCAGTATGTTTCTCGCATGGTCTTGAAAAGTGGAGGAATTTTTTCAATGTATAAAACATTTGGGAATGACCTTAGTTGACCTCTGAGATCAAACAAAAATGTAAAAATTTGATTTGTTGCACACTTAGCCGCTGTCTATTTGATGTGGGTTGGAATTCTTCACTTCCGCTCATCAGAAACATTTGTCATGCAGATTCTGCAGGCCATTACGGTCCGTTCTTTTTTTTATTTCACAGCAGCATTCTGTCATTACACTGCACTTGTTTATTATATTAAACATTCAAACATTGGGGAAAAACCTAAGTGGCCTGGTATTGATTGACTACTGCATTCTAATGACATAAACTCTACTCTCACTGCAAATGGTATTTTTATAATCTAGACAAGACCGAAAAATGGAGTGTTGTATTATTGCCAAAGGTAGTTTTAATTTGAGGACTGCTATTACATCAAGCAGTTTTTGTCTGGATGTCTGAGGCCAGACCACACTGCCAACCACTTCAATGTCATCAGCATCGTCACTGCTGACATCATGAGTTTGAATGGAGTGGCAGACCCAAAGACCCAAACATGCATTGTAACGGAGAAACAAAGCAACAGACTTGCTCAGCTATTGCTTAAAGTCTGGTGCCATAATATAGATCTGTTGGCAATCTCTGAATGGACTTTGTAGACTCCTTGCCAGCATTTCATTGAATGTCAGTGAGGGCTCAGGCAAAGGGTTTTATTTCTACAAGCATTGTTGTGTTTCTCGAAGCTTTGTTTTTTTTTTTTAGAGAGCACTTGTAAAGCCGGCTCAGTGGGTGTGGCATTCTGCTTTTAGACATAGACTTGCAGGTTTGATTTCTGGCCATGGTGGCTGCATTCTATGCAAGTAAAATATAGATGTACCTATTGCTGAGGTTTTTGGTGCCCTATAAAGGCCCCTAGGGTGTTGAAATTAACCTGGAGCCCTTCATTCATATCTTGAAACCTAGCTGTTGCTTTGGGATATATTTTATTTATTTATTTATTTATTTATTTATTTATTTATTTATTTATTTACCTTCAGGGCCTAAAGGCATTACAGAGGGGAGTGGGAGGGCATACATACATACGCACGTACATACATACATGCATACATACATGCACACACACATACATACATACAGTGCAGCAAGAACAACAACTGGTGTAAGGCGGCAAAAAAAGACGAAGAAAAAAAAAACTTGAGGTAAAAAAAATTGACAGCAATAACAAATGCAAGGGAAGTCAACAGAATTTGTAAGGAGAGATTACATACGGTAGTCTTAAAGTACTAAAGTTAGTAATGCCGCGGTGGCTCAGTAGTTATGGCGCTCGGCTGCTAACCCGAAAGACGCGGGTTCGATCCCGGCCGTGTAGGTCGAATTTCGATGGAGGTGAAATTCTAGAGGCCCGTGTGCTGTGCGATGTCAGTGCACGTTAAAGAACCCCAGCTGGTCGAAATTTGCGGTGCCCTTCACTACGGCGTCCCTCATAGCCTGAGTCGCTTTGGGACGTTAAACCCCCATAAACCAAACAGTCCCTTTGGGACGTTAAACCCCCATAAACCAAACCAAACCTAAAGTTAGTAATGTCAGCTACAAAACTGGGTAGGCAGTTCCAACTCTCAGAAGTGCTTGGGACAAATGAATAAAAATGTTTAGTATGACATGAAGGAACACCTACTTTATGACTATGATCAGTGCAGCCTGAAATACATCTAGGAATCTTTTTTTTTTATCTGCCAGTGTGCTGAAAGCTGAGTGCATCTGCGTGGCGGCGTTTAAAATTTGTGAAGCATTGTCTATAAACGTTTGGTTGTTTTATCAAGCAATTAATGGCAGGTTCTTAGATCATCCCTCATGAGGATGGTTGTGTCATTTAACCTGCAGGCTTTCCTGGTATCGGGATTTACTGATGTAACTAGATAGCAATATTCTGTGACGCTTGTTCTTGTGTATAACAAAGTGCGGTGTTCTAACCAGTGCTTCAATTTCTAGTTGGCGCAGTGTTGTGTGCATCTTTCTTTCCCTGTGTCTCAATCTGTCAGTGCTTTTTCCTTGTGATGTTGAGTGCCATGTCCCTATTGTAGCATAGGCCTGCCGTGACCTGTTGTGTGTTGTGGGTGCAGTGCTGCTGTGGGACGAAGCGCGGGATGCACGACACGGGTCAGAGCGAGGGCCACCTCAATGGGGTGCTCCACAGCGAGCGGGTGGCCATCCTGGACGCGGGCGCCCAGTATGGCAAGGTCATTGACAGGCGCATCCGTGAGCTCTGTGTCGAGTCGTTATGCTGCCGCTGTCCACCAGCGCCAAGTCGCTTGTCAGCCAGGGCTACAAGTGAGTTCCCCTGTGTGCTGAAATCAATCAGTATACACATGTGCAATGTGCTTGTGCTGTATGAAGGGACGCCAGCAGTCTTTGAAAACCAAGGAAGATTAATGAAAGTATTTGTTGCTGCTGCCAATTTTTTTTTGTTAAAGGGATGTTATTGGGTAATCATTTTAGATAGGGGATAATTTGACAAAATAGAAGAAAAAATGACAAGGTTCCAATGGGAGCTATGAGTTCCATTGCTTTCTTCTGCCAAATTATCTCCGACCTAAAATGATTAGCCATTTAGTTTTCCTTTCTAACAATTAAAAAAAGAAAATGAGTAATGTTTTCCTTTGCTTACCTTGTTTCCAAAAGACTAGTATTGGCCTCTTTTATACCTAGTTAAGTTTGGCGTGTATGCGTGTCGGTGAAAAGACTATTGTAAGTAAGAAGGCGTTGTGTGATCCGTTCAGTAAATCTGCCTCCATCCTATGTACTGCAAAATGTTAGGGCTGTGTAGTGTGCCGAAACTGTGTATGGAAACAATTGCCTTGCTGGCAACTCCGGTTCTTCTTGCACAAAATTTAAGGACTAGAAAAAAATGGCAGCTGCAGGGAAGATCACAAACGGGTATTTGTTGGTGTGCTAGACATAAAGCTGAGTCTGTATTCCTTTCATATATATAGGTCTTGCATGCATTTTTGCTCTCTTTGTGAGAGTACTTTCAGGCCTCTGCTGTTTTTAATTTATTTTCACATCGTCTGATTTTCTTCCCCCCATTGCACACACCAGGGCCATCGTCATCTCTGGTGGTCCTGGGTCGGTGTATGCGCCCGATGCTCCCAAATATGACCCAGAGATATTCCAGTGTGGCCTTCCTGTGCTGGGCATCTGCTATGGAATGCAGGTATGCTGTCATTTGGGGGACATTGCTTCAATATACCATATTAACTTGTATAATGAGCAGACTTTAGTTCTGCCCAAAGAGCATGAAGATTTCGGGAGGTGTATTCCTGTTTAATACATACGGTAGTATTTAGAAAAGCTTTATATTTTGGCAACAAAAATAATGGGTGCATTCAGTGTGTACGCAGATATATTATGCATTTGGCCGTGTCAGTTCCTGTTTTGGCGTCCACAAGCTCTGTGGCGATATTTGAGTAATATTTTTGAGTGCGAAGCTCTAATCGACTTTCCAGTATTTCAGCAGATTATTGTTTGTTTTGTCTACTGTTGACCACAGAATATGTTGATTATTCTAGCGGAATTGTGAACTTTAAAAGCTTTGAGTAGAACATGTTGGGCTAGTTGGTGTAATTCTTCAGACATGGCAAAGCTGCATGAAAAGAACACACTCAAGATGCAAGTTGCACTCTCCTGTCTCGTGTGTGTGTGTTCTTTTCACACAGCTTGGCCATGTCTGAACAAACTTTATCAGAAGAGAGTGATGTTTTCTAATGGTACAGAGAACTGCACCTCTGCTTCTGCCAGATTTTTGTGATGAAAGAAGCCAGAGTGCATAGCGTGTTAATCATTCCTTTCATTATTTTTATAGTTGTTCCCACTAGCACTTCTCTAATTAGGTAGGCTTACCATAAACTTGTGAGGTCATTGAGGTTCATGGACGATCTATAATTTTAATATTCCTTTCTTTGACATTATTTATGGACACTTGCACTTGTATACAAAAACTTTAGCCCACATGTGTGCCAGATTGTTTGCTTGGGCATGGTGAACTCTTTTTGCAGTGCATCAACAGTCGAGGAGCATGCAAAATTTCATGCCGTTGATTTGCATAAATATTGCTGCATCATTGTTGACGGGCAGTAGCTGTTTTCCGCACCTTTGTTCCGGTTGGTTGCCACATCTCTTGTATGTAGATGTGTCCTTTCTAAACTTCATTTCTTTTTAACCCTAATCTTCTGTTGTGCCCCACCCAGATGATCAACCGGGAGTTTGGTGGCACAGTGACGCAAAAAGACTCTAGAGAAGATGGACAGTTCAAGATCCAGGTTGATCAGAAGTCCCCGTTATTCAAGTGAGCTGGTGGTGTTTTGTCATTATTTTGACACGTGCATTTTTGCAAGGCAGTTGCAATATTATCGTCTGTGGTATCATTCCTTGTAATGCTCCAACAGTCGTGTAATGTCAACTGTATCTGCCTATATTTGTTATTAGTTTCTGTTTATGCTGCTGTTGTCACTTTCCTTTTGACGCATGGGGTTCAAGGGACCAACAGCTGAGTTTTGAGGGCCTGCATTGTGCTAGAGCAGTGTAAAGTTTCCGAGCTTCCTGATCCCACAGCGGTAGCATCAGAAATACTAAATTGTATTTGAGGAGAAGTTTCCTATCAGTGGACAGGCCCATCTTTATGTATTCTGGTGCTGACAAGTGTTAAGTGGTAGCAGTGTCATGGTGGCAAGTGTGAGAAACCAAGAAACAAATGCGACCTCAGCTGCAAAGTAGCAATATTTCATTAAATCTTATGTCTTCTTATCTACTTAATGACTTAAAACTCAAACCCCTGTTTACCAGTGGCTGTCATGTACCTATTTCATTAATTGGGCCCATGGCATTATTTTACAGGACGAATTCAATGGTATTTCGGCTTGATGTGCAAGCTGTTTGACGACCACAAATGAAAGATCGGAGCAATAATCTTTTTCTACAAAATGATGCATTGCTGCTCATACTTTAGCAGAGACGGCACTGTTGGCCATGTAACACCCACTGATTATCCGGGGAGTTCATCTTGCAACTGGCCGCACATGGAATGTCTGCGTTCAATATACTGCTATTAAAGCTACTGAAACATTAGCCTTTAATGTTATAGCTTATAGCATTAGCCACCTTGGGGGATTTTCATCAAATATATTGAAACATTAGCCATTGTGGATCATATTCTGCTCTAATAACGCCGAAGCAGAACTATGCCTATCAGGTCTCTGCCTGAATTTTACATCAGTCATCTGGCACTCGCAAGAGACTTGCTTGGCAGTCTTCATTGAATCACTTCAAAATAAAGGAGCTCATTTATTACCCATGATTATTCATACCTAACTCAGTCAGTGGGCAGTGAAGAATCCTAGGTGGTCAGAATTAATCCAGGGCCTTTGGCTATGGCCTCTGTCGTAGCCCAGGTGTAGCTTGTAGACAATAAACTGCACATACCATAACTTAGCATTTCTGCCATCACCTCTCACAAAATTTTGCTCTGCCTTCAGCCTCTTTTCTTGGGCCCGTATTTGTTGTGTGGATATCATTAATGATTAGCGATTGCCCAGCGCATTCTTGAGGGTTGTGTTCTCAGTGTGCTGCATGCATCTTGTTTTTGTTCACCCCACAGAGGCATGGACAAGGAGGAAGAGGCACTCCTGACCCATGGTGACAGCGTCGACAAGCCGGCCGAGAACTTTAAGGTCATCGCCACATCGGGTTCTACGATTGCAGGTGGGCTGTGGGGCTTCTTTGTTTCTGCACGTTTCCCTGCAAATTGTATTTCACCCTCTGTTGCTTCACCGAGCCCAGCACAATTAGTGTTTGCCTGTACTTTTGTTTGTCCAAGAATGTGCATTAAAACATTCAAGTACGTTCTGGCAACTGCTTTCTAATGGGCAGTGAAAATGCCTTTGTGCCAGTCTTTGGGTGTATGCTGAAAGAACTGCAGGCAGTCGAGGTTAATTCAGAGTTGCAATTGGGTGTCTTTTGTAGTCACTCATGTACCTTGTGGGCAATATGAAATTTGAGTTGAACGATGGTGAAAAATTAATCAATCTGCTCAGTACTCCCCCCCCCCCCCCCCCCCTTTTTTTTCACATGCAAAGCACTGTTGCAGTTTTCTTCTCTACGGTTTATTTAGTAAAATCAGTTTTAATTGTCATAGCATCTCTCACAATCGGTGCTGTTACAGGACATTGAAGACATGCACTGGGATGTTACAATAATGGTCACCAGAAAGTGCGTCTTTCCAGCTTGTAGCTGAGCTGAAAGCAGTTAAATTGCATTTCCGGTTACTAATTACCACATTTTTTTCACATCCGTTTCCTGTTGGTGCACAACGGTTGATCCTTTGTTTTTTCTTTGCTACTGTTGCATATTGTGTACATGAACCCATTGCTGCAAAAGCAATAAATGGCCATTTTCTGGTGCACTTCAGTGCTACATACAGACATATGTTTAATACATTACATTTAAACACACCTTGTGTTCCTTGTTAGCATTGGCGTTGAAAGAGCTGAAAAGTATGCGATGAGAGAGGAAAGCACAGCCCTGGGTTTTTGCTGTGTACTGTATAACTTTTCTGTCCATGAAATTCTGGTAGCAGTAAGTGCCACAGCTCATGCCAAAGGAGGCTCTCGTTTGATGGTCGTCTTATATGAAGTGATGGGTAGAACCTCGATTATATGACTTTCAGGGGACACCTTGCCAAACTGTCATAAAATCCGGGTGTTGTGTAATTCGAAATCTCTCACAATTGGTGCATTCGAATAGGAATACACCCTGCTATTCTGGCTCTCTAAACGAATATTTATTTTCCTCATGCCTTATAAAAACTGCCCTGTTTTCGTTCTGCAGTAATTAGTTCTTAGACCGCCTAGCAGGAAGGCCTTTCGGCATCAACGAGAAGTGCATGCGCTTACGGCACTGCGCGTTAAGTAGGCATCACATGCACCTCGAAAAACGGATGATTCGGATGACGCACCAGAATTGCAGCTGCTTTGACTCATCAAAGATGTTCTGCAACGCACGACATGACCATGCCGACGGCAATAGAATCTATGTCACTTGCTTATTTAAGCAGCTGTGCCTGTATACTAAAAGCTTGTTTATTTGACCCCCATTATTTCGATAATTCGAACAGCTGGCTCTGTCTCGGCCAGCACACATGCAAGTCTATGGCGTTGGACGCTTGCTTATTAATGGTGAACAGTTTCGATTTTTCTTCATTGACTTTGCAAATCTCCTTAGATGCTCGTGTGGGCAGGAAAGCTTCTCTCCAGGCTTTTCGCCATACGTATGACTGTGTGTAGGGCACAGAGTTTGATGAAGTCCACCTCGTTTTGTTGCTTCCCCAGGCTTGTTAACTCAACTTCCTAGCTTCCTTATTCGGCTGTTCTTTAAGTTTTTACTTGAACTTAAACTGTTTTATACCTGCATTTTTTTTTTCATAGTGGAACTATCGGGAATCAATAGAAACAAGCAGTTTACACGAGTAATCATGCTGCGACTTACTCTCAGAAAGTTGGGGGGGGGTTTCATGTAAAGCATAAAAGTGAAACGGCTGAATACAAAGCTGAACGGTGTGCAGAACGAGCAGCTGTACTGAAAGTGATAGCTCAAATTGCTAACTTGTGGACCAGGTGTTGTTAATTTGAGATAATGGCGGCAGTGTAGGTCCGGCATGATGTCCTCTTGTTCTCGGTCTCAGGTTGCCTGAAGTCAGTGGATTATCCTGGCATAGGCACAGTGACTAGTTGTGTTATTTGATGTGATATGCATTATTAACTTTAGGGACTGCAGGAAGTCTACAAATTAACTGGGATTGCTAATATGTAGACTCATATTATCAGGTTTTGCTGCAATATGATGTGCTCTCGGCAGATAGTCAGAACAGAGCAGGGAAAGCCATACTGGGATGCATTGTGGGCTATAATAGCTGGGTTTGTTCCAGTCTCTGATTTTTTAATCTATGCTGGAGGAACCAGGCCAGAGCTATTAGAATACAATATATTTGGGAAAGTATTTGCATCAGACAAATTGCCAGGGTTTACTCTTTTGTCTGAGGTGGATAGCCTGTAACATCCACATCCAGTTGACCTTCCTCCTCTTTCTGCTATGCCGTGCGGAGGCTATCGACCTCAGACTTTTGCATATGTGAAATTTTATAAGTTCACGAAAGCAGCTGGCCTTGTGAGCATTGCGTGGCAAGTAATCTCATTCATTTGTTAGATTGGGAAGTCTTCCAGCTTGAGATCCTGGTACTTTGGCAGTAGCGAACTTTGTTTGCTTAATTTGTTTTTTCTCTCTCTACATGTGCAGCGTTGGCAAACGACAAGATGAAGGTGTATGGTGTCCAGTTTCACCCTGAGGTGGACCTGACCCCCAAGGGAAAAGCCATGTTCTCCAACTTCCTGTATGACATTGCGGGCCTCTCGGGCAACTTCACCCTCCAGAGCAGGGAGCTTGAGTGCATCGAGTACATCCGGCGCACTGTTGGTCAGAGCAAGGTCTTGGTGAGTGGGGCTGTTCCTGTCATGGGGTCTGTGGCAGCGACAAGGTGGCTTAGATGATGCCATTTCGGGAAGACGGGGTAGGAAGAGCTGAAGGAGAACCTACCGTGGGCCATGTAACCTGACATACCTGGGTAATTGCCAGGTGGGAATTCAGTGCAGCTGCTGGTATGTCATATTCATGGTAGGTGGAATAAGCTGCCACAGATGCGGTGCTATTTCTTGAAGAAGCCTGGGATTTTGTGCTTCATGGCGTGTGCTTGCTTAGTTCACTAAAACAAATCAAAATTGGTTTTGACGAAAGGAAATGAGGCAGTAATTGTCTAAAAAATCTTGGTGGACACCCGAACTGCACCGTAAGGGGAAGGAATAAAGGAAAGAGTGAAGAAAGGAAGAAGGATGAGCCATAGTGGTAGAGGTCTCTGGAATAAATTCGACCACCTGGGGATCTTTAATGCGCTCTGACATCGCGCAGCACACAGGCTCCATCGAAATGCGGCCGCCAAGGTCGGGTTCGAACCCAGGTACTCCGACTCAGTAGATGAGCACTTTAACCACTGATGGGTAGCACTAAAGGTAGTAGTGAGTGGTTTATTAAAATAATAATAAAAAGGAAGGAAAAGATTTTTGCTACTGAAGCACACCTGAGCTAGGGCAGCGGAAATAAAGGATAGCAGGCAGAATGGAGAAATGAAATGAAAGGTGAGGGAACAGAGAGAGAGGATATGGGGGAGAGGTAATATACACAAAAACTATTTACACAATAATAAATATGTACAGGAAGCACTAAAAGCCCCAATCTCAGATTTTGCCGATGTTTGACTGTCTGTAGAGAAAGTAGGGAATGACCAATTCTGCATTAATGATAGCGCATGATGTACATAAAGCGGAGCTTAAGTGCAATTTCGCCAATCTTTGCTTGACCTTGAAAACTGAGCCAAAACCGATGGGAAAACTGAAGTACCAGCGCATCTAATTTGCTTTTGATTGCCTATGAAAATCACCTGCCATTTTTTTTTCTGGTGCAGTGAGTATTTTTTTTTTTTGCTTGTTTCAGTATAAAGTGGGTAGAACTGGTGCTTTACTGTAAGCTTTACAGGGCAGCATACAAAACGGGACTCTAAGTGGTAGCAAACAGAAGGTGCTGAAGATCCCCCCCTTCTCCCCAGTTACGTTAATTGAAGTGAACTAAAGTTCAGCTTTGGGAATAAATTGCACGGCTGGCTTACAAATTTGAATTGGGTTTTCCTCGTAACAGCCTTAATTTTATTTGGTGCTTGTGAAACAACTACTGAACATTTGTCTCGTTGCTACTTAGTCCGCTGTGCTGTACAAGAATCTGTGCAAATGGCATGGCTGATGTTTGACGTTCCCGTGGTGCAGATGTTGGTGAGCGGAGGCGTGGACTCGACCGTGTGTGCTGCCCTCCTGCACAAGTCCCTGCGGGAGGACCAAGTAATTGCGCTGCACATAGACAACGGCTTCATGCGCAAGGACGAGAGTATGCAGGTGGGTTGATGTACTTACGTTGGCTGTCACTGACAACAGAGGGCGCAGCATAGGCAGTACAGTTACTCTGCTTGGTGGAGGTCAAACCTAGACTTGCAGCACGGTGTGGTGTGGTGTGGAGTGTGAGTTTTGCTTTTTCACGAGGTTGGTAAAGCACCAGGGTACCTTTGATCTGGGAATTGTCGCATAAATACCTAATAGATTAAGAACCATAATTATATGCAGACGTGCTTGTTGCAGATGTCAGAAGAAAGCTCAAATTTTTTTTAAAGAGGGATGGTATTGTGCAAACTGTGGTTAGAGATTTTTTCGTGTTTCTCAGCTTCCGTTACGGCAGAAAACTCGAAATTTCCTGGGTGTTTGATTTATAAGTTTTCCTGAAGCACACCATGTTATATTGAAAAATATTGCGCAGATTTGAACTTACAGGAAAAACAATATTAGTGCTGTGGAACTTTGAGAAGGGCACATTTACAGAATAACTGTTGCCATCAGAACGACGAAAATTTACATAAATATTTTGCGAAAAAAATTGTTTAGAATTTTGACATTCAGTTTGTCACCCCCCCCTTCAGTGATACAAAAATTAATCTAAAAGATACGTTTGTTCAAATCCTTCTTTTTCTAGTTCAGTAGTTGGAAAAGGCTTACATTTAAACATCCTTAGAGTTTCATTTAATGTTTTCAAAACTCTGATGAGAAAGTGTTCCTTACATGCACAAAAACTGCATTTTCAGAAATTGCCGTTTAAGCCTTGGTTGCACTGTACCAATCCTATTTTGTGCCTAGTGCCTATCGTTCAGCATTGTTTCCTTGAAGCTGTTTATAAAGCCATTCCGTGCACTTATCTTCATCTTTTACGTCGTCTTCGGCAAAGCCACGAAAATATGCCTTCGATGCCAGGTTGTTGTTCATATGGTTCACTAACACGCTACAAAATACATCTTATGTAGCACACTGGTTTGCTGCGTACACTTCCCTCGTGAATTGGAAGAGAAATGAGGCATCGTTGTCTTAGCATTGTATTCAGGAAGCAGCAAGCAGCCTTCAGGTTTAGCAAACTCTTCAAAACTAAGGCTGCTCGACTGACAAAGCAACTGATGGCAGTTCAACTCTAACAGACTGCTCCAGTGCACCAGAAACAGAACTATTTAAGCATAGAATCTCTTTTTCCACTATATTAAGTCTAGTTTATGAAAAAGACACTCTCTTTTGGAGGTATTCTTTATTTCCAACCAAAACAAGCAGTGTGAATGCATCCTGCCTCAAGTCACGCTCCATTTAAGCACTGAATAGGTGTCGTTGGAACCCTTTTAAAATATCGTCCTACGCTTTTACGAACATGCTTCTTGGAGGGCATGTTCTTTAGGAATCGTGGAATTTCTAAAGTGCAAAATCAAAAAATCGTTTTTTGGACAACTTTGCCTACCATCCCCCTTATTAAAGCAGAGCAGCACGATGTGTTCTTTCGAGCATTATTCTTTTAGTGGGACTAGTCTTAAAAAAATAGTTGTCTTAATGGGTGTTGTTTGAACTGAATACTAAGATTGAGTTGCCTGTTCACAGCTGGTTGTTTTCCAGTAACATTGCTCGCTGTTTGGTGCAAATTGTGAAGAACTGATTTTAAATTGTCAATCCAAACTGAAATTCCGGGACCAGGGAAATCGGCAAAGGTGATAACATGAAATGAAGAGGAATATACCGTTTTTTGCTACAGAAGTGCGCTTACAGCCAACCTTGCGTTCTTTAAACTTGGGTGTTTTGAATTGATACTGTAGTATTATCAAGTACGCGTGATAAGTTATCAAGCACGCAGGCTGATGTATAGCTTGAGCCAAGACTGTGTCACACGTGCCGCGTATCATGCCAGTCATGTGGCATGTGACCTTTCCGGTCTTTATAAGCCAGCAACACCCGGCAATAAACGTTCATTGTTCTGCCACTACCCACCGGCTACGTTCAGTTACTTCAGTGGCGACGAGGATGGGATAGCTGCACGATGACAGCCAGGCCACCCGAGTTCGACGATACGACAGGTAGCTGGAGCAGTTACCGTGTTCGTTTGGAGGCCTTTTTTGAGGGCCACGGCATCACAGATCCGGGAAAAAAGCGTGCGCTTCTGGTGTCGGCCCTGAGCGACAACGTGGTTCGCGTGCTTCAAGGCCAGTGCCAGTCGGAATCGGTGAACAGCTTGAGCTACGAAGTCGTCATACAGCACCTGGACAACCACTTCGATCCAAAAGCCAATGAGATTGCAGCAAGCTACGCATTCTTTATGCGGAACCAAGCGGAAGGCGAAAAGGTACGGGACTACATCACCGACTTGAGACGTCTCGCAAAGGACTGCAGTTTCGAAAAGTTTTTGGACCGCATGCTGCGGGATAGGATTGTCTGCGGAATCCGTGATGAACAAGCTCGACGACACATGTTGTCGCAGCAGAAGTTAAGCCTGGCGGAGGTAGAAGCGTTTTCTCAAGCAGCGGAAGCCGCAGAAACGAATGTCCGGGCAATGCAAGAGAGGAGCTTCAACGACAACGGTGCTGCCAACTTCGTACAGAAGCACAGGAGGAATCCGCAGAAGTCCGAACGCGGGCATGGATCCATGACAGAGTCCACGCAGTGCGGAAGGTGTGGCTCGAACCATGGTTCGGAAGTGTGCAGACACAAGAAAGCGACGTGTCACAAGTGCGGCATGAAGGGTCACCTGGCAAGGATGTGCTCCAGCGGTCGCACTAACCGCTCAGGCACCTTTGCGGTGAAGGAGCTAGACGGCAGTGACGGAAGTAGCGAGGATATTCTCTACGCTTTGGAGGCTCACAACAACAGTAGGAACTTGTCCGCACGGCCATTTGAAAGGGATTTCATCTGGGAAGGCCGGAACCTGCGCATGCTGGTAGATACAGGGTCCACTATCAGCGTCATTCCAAGAAGGGTATTCGATAATAACCGCGAATGGTGGCCGCCACTGGAGAAGACTTCACTGCGCCTGACGTGCTTCCTGGGGCCGCTGCCGGTTCTTGGCCGAGTAGCCATGAAAGTCGAATGCAGTAACACGCAAGTGGACAGCTCGCTGGTTGTAGTGGATTGCAACGGGCCTCTTTTGTGCGGCCAGAACACCATACAGGCCTTCCGTAAGGCTGGCCTGGCACTACTGGAAGAATGCGCGTCGCAGAACATACATGTAGTACACAGTGACGCCACGACGGCGAAACTTTTGACGGAATTTCCAGAAGTTTTCGAGCAGAGTTTGGGTTGCTGTAAGGGACCACCCGTGAAACTACACAAAAAAGATGCCGCTCTACCACGCTTCCTCAAGGCTCGACCGGTGCCATACGCGCTTCGGGAAAAGGTGTCTGCAGAAATCGACCGCCAAGTACAGGAAGGAGTGCTTTCACCAGTGAGAGTTTCTGAGTGGGCTACGCCCGTCGTGCCCGTAGTGAAGCGAAACGGGGATATTAGGCTGTGTGGAGACTTCAAGTTAACCGTGAATCTGGCGACACACCTGGAACAGTATCCGTTGCCAAAAATTGAGGACATCTTCGCATCTCTGTACGGCGGAGAGGTGTTCACTACTTTGGATTTACGACACGCGTACAATCAACTTCCACTGGACGACGAAGCACACGAAAAATGGCCGTGTTGAACACACACAAAGGGTTGTTTGCATACAACCGCCTCGCTTTCGGCATCGCATCTGCTCCAGCTTTGCTTCCAGCGCCGCCTCGAATCCGTTCTGCAAGGTCTTCCTCGTGTCAAGGTGTACTTGGACGACATCATTATTGCTGAAAAGGAGAACGACGATTCAACTCTCCGGCAAGTCTTCGAGCGACTGCGCGACAACGGACTCAAGTTGAACCTTGGCAAATGCAGGTTCCGCGAGAAGCAAGTTACGTTTTTGGGCCACAAGATCGACGCAACTGGCTTGCACCCCCCTCAGAATATGGAAGCCATCACCGCCGCACCAAGACCAGAGACGGTGAGCCAGCTAAAATCCTTTTTGGGTTTGATCACATATTACGCAAAGTTTTTGCCGAATCTTGCAACCACGTTGGCTCCACTCTATAGGCTGTTGGCGAAAGGAGCATGGTGGCAATGGGCAGCCGAGCACGAAAAATCATTTCAGGCAGCCAAGCGCGCTATGGGGGAAGCGGAACTTCTCGTCCACTACGACCCCAAAAAGCCGTCGCGGCTTGAATGCGACGCTTCACCAGTGGGGGTCGGCGCGGTGCTGTCACACCGAATCGGGAACAAGGACCACCCCATATTGTTCCGTTCGAGAGCTCTGACGCCGGCTGAGCGGAATTATTCGCAACTGGAAAAAGAAGCGTTGGCCTTGGTGTTCGGCGTTACCAAGTTTCGAGATTACTTGTTGGCAAATCATTTCACTCTCGTGACGGATCACAAGCCACTGACCGGGCTGTTTCACCGGGAACGGCCAATTCCGCACATGGCCGCGGGAAGAATCCAGCGCTGGGCCCTGTTGCTGTCGGCTTACCATTATGATCTCGAGTACCGCCCAGGACACCTAAATGCTAACGCAGACGCGCTCAGTCGCCTACCCTTGCCGGGCTTGGGTGAACGAGAAGGGCAAGAATCAATGGAATACGTGCTTTATACACAGGGCCTAAATTCCATGGCCCTTTCCGCTCGGCAACTAGCGGACCTAAGCCGCTCGGACGATAAGCTTCAGCGGATCAGGGGGTGGATCTCACGCGGCTGGCCACGGCACTTATCGGCAGCACAGCAACACCTGATGCCGTACTTTTCTCGCCGTAACGAGCTCGCCGCCAGCCACGACCTGGTATACTGGGGCCATCGAGTAGTGTTGCCGGAGGCGGCGCAGCGATGCATGCTAAAGGAACTGCACAACAGTCACCCCGGTATTACAGCCATGAAGCGCACAGCTCGAGCGCTATTTTGGTATCCTGGACTAGATAGGGACATCGAATTGTTAGTTCAAAGTTGCCCTCAATGTGTTCAATGCTGGCCCATGCCAGCTGCTGAGGTTCCGTCTCCATGGCCAGCGAGCAACAAA
This sequence comes from Amblyomma americanum, assembly GCF_052857255.1. Lineage (NCBI taxonomy): Eukaryota > Metazoa > Arthropoda > Arachnida > Ixodida > Ixodidae > Amblyomma > Amblyomma americanum. The sequence goes on along the minus strand of NC_135498.1, from coordinate 64,217,921 downwards.
CCATGGTACAGGTTGCATGTGGATTTTGCAGGCCCCATCAATGGCTACCAAATTTTCGTTTTGGTTGACGCCGAGACAAAGTGGATGGAGGCCATACCTTTAAAGACCGCCACAGCAGAGACCACCATTCAAGTACTTGAGGGTATTTTCGCACGGTTTGGCCTACCATACTGCTTGGTATCTGATAACGGACCACAGTTCACAAGTGCCACCATGTCTAGTTTCTTGCAGGAAAGCCATGTGAAACACGTCCGAACAGCCCCATACCATCCTCAGTCAAATGGGTTGGCGGAGCGGGCCGTGCGGACGGTAAAAGAAGGGCTTCGAAAAAATTCAGCAGGGACATTGCAAGAACGACTAATCAAGTTTTTATTCCGTTATAGAACGACACCTTTGGAGCGAGGGAAATCGCCAGCGGAACTGCTGTTTGGTTTCAGTCCCAGAACCAGGCTGACGACTTCACTCACGGACATCAAGGTCACAGAAAATGATTCCGGTGAACCTGTGCCAGCAGTGACAAAATCACCAACACGTTATCAACCAGGAAAGCCTGTATGGTCGCGCCAGTTTCGGTCTGCTCGGAAATGGATGCCTGCGACTGTGGTGTCCACGACGGGAGCGCGCATGGTTACTCTAGAAACACCGGAGGGATCACAGCGCCGCCACGTGGACCAACTCAGGCCTCGGCTCGACGTGGGGTCGTCCCCTAGCAAGCCGAGCCCAGTCCGGACCCCTGACGAAGCTCAAAGTAGCTCTGAGGAGGCAGAAGATCATCAAGGTACGGAGACACGGGAAGTCCGCTCTCAAGCTGAAGACCAACCACCACGTCGCTCGACACGCCCACGGAAGCCACCGGATCGTCTCACTTACTCCAGCTTAGGGGGAAGGGATGTAGTATTATCAAGTACGCGTGATAAGTTATCAAGCACGCAGGCTGATGTATAGCTTGAGCCAAGACTGTGTCACACGTGCCGCGTATCATGCCAGTCATGTGGCATGTGACCTTTCCGGTCTTTATAAGCCAGCAACACCCGGCAATAAACGTTCATTGTTCTGCCACTACCCACCGGCTACGTTCAGTTACTTCAGATACGATGAACAGTTGTAACACCTCCTTGAAAGCGCAGTTTAGAATTATGGGAATGTATTGTACATTCACTAACAACGTAACTTGAAATGATGGAATGATGACCAAAACTACGTGTGGCTCTGTACAGCTGTGAGACCATGCAAAGCAACTTGTGCAAAACATAATATAAAATCCTTGCAAAAATAGAAGGTGCTCAGGAACAGACTGTACAAATGGTGCAGTAAGGCGCAACAGAAACACACCCATTTGTTCACCTGATGCCTGTCCTGCGTATTGAGGCACACTTGTTTACATGGCATTGTGATATTCTTGTGGCTCTATAGCACAAATGGAAATTTTTTGTTGCCACATTTGCTTTTTCTGGTTAGCTTCTCTGTGTACATCTGTGTCAGATTTGTGTTTGCAGCTTGTACAGCTGTGTGCTACTCGTGCCCCTGTGCAGTTGGCTTTTTCTGAACACTCTTATGCCACTCTCATGATTGCTGTTCTTTTGTGGAGGCTTGCTTCAATGTCTTAGTTGCTCATGCAGTCACATTGGTTCAAGTGTTTTCACATCGGCTCTGTTGCACTTGAAATGCATGTGTGCACTCGGCTTTGAAATGCATGTGTGCACTCGGCCTACAAGGGCCCATTTTCTGGCTATAGGAACAAGCAGCTGAAGGCTGCATCGTGTGGGTACCGTGTTGGACTTAGACAAGAGACACTGCAAGGACGACAACAGACGAAGTGCGAACTTTCAACTGGCACTGTCATACTATGTAGAGCTGAAAGTTTGCGCTTCGTCTGCCGTCGTCCTTGCAGTGTCTCTTGTCTAAGTCCAGCGCGGTTCCCACACAATGAACCACCAACTAGCTCCTGTAATCAATCGCTCCCTTGAAGGCTGTAGTTGATTGTGGCCCAGGCAAAAACCAGTCCTGACAATTCTACGTTAATGTTGGTCGTGCATTGCTTCTAACAGGATGCTTCGTTTGTTGAATAATGACCACTAGTAGCTAGTAAGCTGCTGCATGCTTCATGGTCTTATCAGGACGTTATGCATCTGCATTTAGGATCCCATGATCTAGATTGTGCATACGGTGCATTTGCACATCTTATTGTGGTCTTTAATTGACTGACACTGTCAAACTAGTGCGGTATGCAAAGATGCCGCACCACTAGAATGCATGAGCACTGATAAATGAGTTCGCTTTACTGGTCTCGGGTGTGACAGTTGACATGCATCCAAGTGCAGTGAAGATGGGAAATGGCCATTGTTGTACGGAGGCTTCAGCAGTATGTATATGCATTGTCACACATTGAATTTTCTTGCAGTTATTCTTGTGACTGATATATCTTGTTTCCATCTGATGCCATACAGAAAAATGATGGCAGTGTTGTATGCTTGAAAGAATAGTGTATAAGCAGCTCACCAGGCTGAGCGCAAATAAAGTATGCCGAAGAAAAACATGTGGAAATGCACGACATTGCCTCTATTGCCTCTTTGCTCATTCAGGCTAATAAATTTTGCAATCTATTGCTGCCTTAATTCCTTCGAGATGGATGCTCATGAAAAGGGCACTCGAAAGGGTGATAACACTCATGACAGGTTATCTTTTTAAGAGTGCTGCTCAAGAAATCAATCAGTATGCCAAAGTGTTGATGGCCGCTTGAATGACGCACCGTCGGTGTCCTTTGCATGTTGTGGCAGGTGGAGCAGTCCCTGAAGCACCTGGGCCTGCGGCTGCGGGTGGTGGACGCGTCGCACCAGTTCTACAATGGCACCACCACGGTGCCCATTGACCCCAAGGACCCCCAGCGCAAGCGCACCACCAAGATGCTCTGCCAGACAGCGCATCCCGAGGAGAAGCGCAAGATCATCGGGGACACCTTCATGCGGGTGCGTTGCATGATTGGCTGGAATGGGCCAGCATTATGGAGTGCGAAGGAATGGGTGTAGGAGTTCCACGTTATGAGTGGGCACAAAGTTGGCCATATTTGGTGTTAGCCTGCTTTTCATGAGCCACAACAGTCTGTGTTCTGTCATTCATTTGGCAAGACACTCATTAGTTCATGCCCACAAATAAGTCTTATTGTTGGGAAAAACAGCTGCTCTGGTCAGGGGCTTGTCTGTTGTTAGAGCACTGGCTCACGAGCACACTAAGCGAGTTTAAATGGCACCAGTTTATAATGAGAAGGCTATGTTAAGAGTTAGCAAAGTTGTTTTTGGATTAGTCGATGCAGCACGCGAAGTTTTGAAAGCGCAGAAAAAAATCCTGCTGCGACTGCGCAGGTGGGCTGTTTACTGAAAAAGTTCCCGAATGAACCTAGTTGTGAGTAGCACTTCTGCCTTTCAGTTCTATTGTCCCGTGTCTTTTTTTATTTTTTATTTATTTATTGATACTGCGATCTTTTACAAGACCTTCGCAGGGGTGGGCACACAATACATAAATTCTGGAAACAACAAAAACGACCTCAGGAACAAGCAAACAATCAAGAACAATTGATCAACAATTTAAGATCAAGAAACAATGAAACAAAGAAATGTAGCGGTACGACATTATAAAAAAAGTTAAAGGTGGCTTTCAAACCTTTTCAGTGAAGTTTGGGTTACTGCATCATTAGTTAGATTATTCCAGTCTGTAATCGTTCTGGGGAAAAAAGAGTACTTAAAGGTGTTATTTCGTGCGTTTAGTGGTGTTACTGTAAAATCATGGCGTTGTCTTGTGTTGTACCCTGAGGAGAACGATATAATATTGGGTGTGTCAATATTGTACTGACCTTTGATTAACTGAAATAAAAATTTTAGACGACAGATGCGATTTCTATGAGAGACTGGAAGCAAACCACTTTGATTAAGAAGTGCAGTGATAGATGTGCGGTTATATGAATTGTAAATAAACCGTGCTGCTTTCTTTCGGACTCTGTCTAATTTAGCAATGTTAGATTTAGTGAAAGGATCCCAGATTATGACGGCATATTCTAACATAGGGCGAATAATAGTGTTATACGAAAGTGAACGTACACTGGGGGGGCCGAGCTTCAGAGCACGTCGGAGGAAAAATAGTTTGCGTAGGGCATTAGCTGTAACGTTGTCAATGTGCTCTGTCCAGGAGAGGTTATTGCAGATCCGCAGACCTAGGTATTTGTAAGTATTCACTTGAGAGAGAACTTTGTTTTTAGCAGTATAGTTAAACAAAAGAGGCTTCTTTTTCTGGGTTATACGCATGAACACTGTTTTATCATAATTAACGCACATTTGCCATTGGTCACACCATGTTATTATCTTAGTGAAATCGTTATTTAACCGTACTTGGTCCTCAGTAGTAGTAATCTTTTCATATAACACACAATCGTCAGCATATAATCTAACAGAAACTGAGATGTTATCGACAATGTCATTAATAAAAATCAAGAAGAGGAGTGGCCCAAGAACAGATCCTTGGGGAACGCCGGAATCAACAGGAACTGGAGGGGAAGGGGAATTATTTACTACTACAAACTGACGACGGTTTCTTAAGTAGGCTGTAATCCATGCAAGTAATTTGTCATTTTTTAGTACATTACCTAATTTGCGAAGAAGTTTGTTATGCGAAACTTTATCAAATGCTTTTTTAAAGTCCATAAATATAGCGTCAGTCTGCTTTCCTTCATTTATTGCCTGCGCAAAATCATGTATAGTTTGTACTAGCTGAGTGGCAGTGGAAAATCCTCGTCTGAAGCCATGCTGTGCATTAGTTAGAAAATTGTTTTGTTCAAGAAAATCTGCTATATGTTTATGAATGATGTGTTCCAAGACCTTGCATGCTGTAGATGTTAACGATATCGGACGGTAATTCTGAATAGATGCTTTGTCTCCAGTTTTGTGAATTGGTTTGATTCTTGCCGTTCTCCAGTCATCCGGTAATGATCCTTCATTTAGTGATTTGTTAAATAAGATGCATAAGTACTTGGCACACCATTCTGCATAACGCTTCAGGAATGCGTTGGGAATGTCATCTGGTCCGGGAGATTTTTTTACATCAAGCTTCAATAATAAATTGAGAACACCTGCCTCGGAAATCACAACATCAGGAATTGAAGGCAAATTCACGGAATAGCAGGGAAGAGAGCTGACATCCTGCGTAAACACCGATTTGAAGTAGTCATTGAAAGCCGTGGACACCAAAGCATCATCACGCTCACATATTCCATTTACTTTGAAAGTATCATGAGATCGTGAAGCTGGAGTTATCTGCCTCCAGAATTTCTCAGGGCATGTTTTAATGAAGGTAGGTAGCTGAGTAGAAAAGTACTTTTCCTTGTCATGGGCAATCAGCTGTTTGAGTTTTTCTGTTTGTTCATCAATGATCGTTTGGGAATAGTTTCCTGCTTTTAACCTTTTTTTTATTCTTTTTAGCTTTCGTTGTGAGCGTAATGTCTCTCGTGTTATCCAAGGGTTACATTTTGGGGACTTTTTTGCAATTTTTGGAACGAAGCGTTCAATACACTGAAAGACAACACTTTTGAAAAATAGCCATAAGTCATTCACATTTCCATTAAAATTCATAAAGCGGTCATAATGAAAGTCGAGCATATCAAGAATAGATTCATCATGTGCACGAGAAAAATTAGGAAAGAAACCGACAGTATTTCGGCGATCAAAGTTTGCATTTATCAATGTCAGTACAACAGCTTTGTGATCAGAAATACCGGTCGTTACATAGCATTCGACATTTTCTTTGACAGTACCATTTACAAAAAATAGATCAAGAATTGAATATGAACCATTGTGGACTCTAGTAGGATCTTTAACTACCTGAAGCAGGTCAAAGGCAATAGAAATATCAAGCATAGTTTGCTCAATGATGTTATTAGAATGCGAAAAGGCAGTCCAGTCTATGTTTGGTAAATTAAAATCGCCAGTCAACATTAGCCTATCATTCTGTTTTATATGGCGCTCAATATATTTTTTTAGATTCACTAGGAGTGCTACAGAGGAATTGGGTGGCCTGTACACGGCTCCTAAAACGTAACGAACATTGTTTTTGTAAAATTTACAAAAGATGCCTTCTACATCGTCAATATCTGGCATTCTAAAGACTTGCAGTGAAGATTTGAACAGTATGGCCACTCCACCGCCCCTTCCATCTCGGTCTTTGCGAAAAACTTTGTAGTTTTGTGGTACGAATTCGCTGTCAAAAATATTTTTTCCCAACCAGGTTTCAGTGAGTGCAGCGATTTCTACATCATACGTCAACAGCAGGCCCTCAAGTTGCGTAGCTTTGCAGACAATACTTCGACAGTTGACGTTTATCAGTGTGAACCTTTTGTTCATAATATGCGTCTGTCATTCCCTCTTTTTAGATATACGATAGGGCTCATTCTTCACTTCGTCCCATCCGAACATAGCACCGTCGATAACCAGCTTATCAAATATCAGTTTGGCTTTAGCGCCGTTAGCCTTCTCCACTGCACAGCTTTGCCACAGCTTTTTTCTAATTTCACGAACTCGGCTGGAAAAGTCTTCAGCCACAGAGAATTTGGTTCCTTTCAGCCCCGAACAAGCCTGTAACACCGAAAGTTTTTCTCTGTAGTCCTGAAACTTCATAATTACGGGGCGGCTTTGATCTTTCTTCTTTTTTCCCAGCCTGTGACACCTCTCTATGCTATTGATTTCAACTTTCAATTTTTCTTCAAAGAGTTCTTTCCGGATCGCATTCTGAAGACTGGTAGGAGTTTCTTCGTCACCCTCCTCCAAACCATAAACAATCAAGTTATTTCTCCTACTCCTGTTTTCTAAATCATCAATTTTTTTTAGCATGTATGAATTATCTTGCTCAAGTTGAGCTACCGTTTCTTTTAGATCACTGACCACTTTGCTTATAGATGCCAGACAGGATAGTTTGTCTTCCAGGTTGGTAATGCGAACAGATAAACCTCCGATTTTATCCTCCAGCGTAGTCTGTTTTTCCAGCAACTGGTTAATAGAGGCAGTCATATTGGTTTGGCCTGAAACAAGCTGAAGCAACAAATCCTCCTGTGTTGGACCGGGGTTAGATTCAATGTCACCGCATGACAATAGATCTTCTGTGAATGACCGGACATCAGATAAAAAGTACGCAATGCATAGTGGGCAAGGCAGCAGCAATAGGCAGCGGTTATCGCTGCGGAAGCATTTAGTAGGCATATAAGAACAAACCTGAAGAATGAAGCAAAAATGGCTCCTGAACATCGTTTCCGATGCGCTGCTGCCGAGCCCACTGAAGATGAACGCAGATGCAGGGCTCCTTTTAAAGGCTTGGTGAACCACGTGCTCTGCCGTCCCAGACGTCGGGGCATGCGCAGAAATCCTGGCTGCCGGTTCGATGATTCTGTGCTTTCAGTATTCATTTATGTTAGGATGTGTTCATGTAAAGGCTGATAGTAATGAGATGAAGCATGGGCAACTGGTGACATTTTGAGGGGAAATATTTGATTAAAGTTTTGGTTTGGGCTATAGTTGGTTCGTGTTAAACTTTTAGAAACAGCGCAAAAAAATGAGGATGACCGAAAGGCACATTTACAGACAAGACAAATGCTGGTCTTGTCTGCAAAATGTGCCTTTCTGTCATCCTCGTTTTTTTTCATGCTATTTTTACAAGTTGAATATTTGATCTTAGGCATAAAATAGGCAAAAAATTCAGACATATGAAGGTGGCAGACTAAGCGCACTTCCAACTAACCTGGGGTCACTCCCTCCCGCCCGGGTCTTCGCCATTTGGAACATCTGGCGAAGGCCAACTTGGGCGACCTATTTGAACTCGGCCACCCGCCATAGCTCGGATCATGGTTCTCAGCGCCCTTTGCACTCAGCCAATCTTCAGTTTTCTTGATATCTGTGTATCATTTTGTACCTACCACTTCTTCCACGTAATTAACAGGTTGATACTTGAGAGATTGCTGCTGTTTTCGCATGTTGTGGATGGCTGACTGTCGGCCTACTGGCGTGTCCATTCAGGTGGCCAACGAGGTCATTACCGAGCTGCAGCTCAACCCAGACGATGTGTTCCTGGGGCAGGGCACTCTGAGGCCTGACTTGATTGAGAGTGCCTCACACCTGGCCAGTGGGCAGGCGGATGCCATCAAGACGCACCACAATGACACCGACCTGGTGCGGCAGCTGCGGGCGCGTGGTCGTGTGGTTGAGCCCCTCAAGGACTTCCACAAGGACGAGGTGCGCGCCCTGGGACGGGACCTGGGTCTTGCTGCCGAACTCGTCCAGAGGCACCCCTTCCCTGGTGAGTCTTCTGGGTTGGGAGGGTACAATGGCCATCATAAGGGTTGTACAGATCCCAAGATGTTTTGTGTTTTCTTGTGAATTTTTTTGTGTTTTCTTGTGCATGGGTATTTTTGATGAGGATAATTTTAGTAAATCTACCAGTTTTCCTATTGATGGTACCATGAAAAGGCGCAGCTGACCATCAATAATTCGGAATTGTAGAGGACTGAAAATTTGTTTGAATTGTGCAGAGTTCGAGTGAAAAGGGGCCCTTTAATCCACTTTATATAAATAGGACTGAAGCCTCATTGCAAATAAACTGGTGGTTCGAAATAAGGAAGCTGAAGTTAATCAGAGTCTATTAAGAGTCCATTTTGTATGTGGGAAGTTACATTCAGACAAGCCTGTATTTAAGCAAGATTTTTTAGTTCTATTTTTTATGTAAAGGCTTTTATAGAGTGGGCTGTCATTATAATACGGGAGTAATTACTCATTGGCATCCACTCAAGCGTAGCCATACGGCTACAAAGGAAAGCTATACAGCTTTCTCAGAAACTTAGTAGTTAAAGAAAAATTCGTCCTGGTCCGGATTTCGACCTTAGGACCACCGCTTCACCGGAGCAGTCTCTCTACCAACTGAGCTAATCGGGACAGCAAGCTTATTGTAGGGCGAGAGCGAATTGATCAATAACTCGAAGTGGGTACAGTGTTGGTCAAATGTTTAGGGGAATCCCCCAAGGTGGAGTAAATTTGGAATAAGGGAGTAACTACTCATTGGCATCCATCCGAGCGCAGCCAGACGGCTACGAAGGAAAGCTATAGATCTTTTTCAGAAACTTCGTAGTTAAAGAACAATTTGTCCTTGTCCGGAGTTCAAACCTGGGACCACTCCACCTTGGGGTATTCCACTGAAACATTTGACCATGACTTGGCTGTCATTAGTTTGAACTTGCCTTTTTGAGCAGCTGATTTGTTCAAACTGATACTTTTGACACATCAACAACAAGTATGCTAAAAAGCCTCCCCTTAATTTGAGCTATGTGTAATTAAAATACTTTCGCTGTCCCTTTTAAGCTTGAATTATTAAGATTTGACTATATCGCAATATTTCTATTATATGTTGTGTCAAGTCCGTGTAAGTTGTTTTGCCATTACTGATTAGCAGCAGTGCTGATTTTTCATATTTTCATGATCCTGAGTACGCTTTCTTTGGCATTTATGATCATCAGAAACCTCGGTGTAAGAAAGTGAGGAATTTGAGAAAGCTAGGGGGTTAAAAACTTCTGTTTTACCTGTTAAGAAGTATTGCTTTCCTACATTTCAGTGTTTATTGTTAGCTTTGAACACGTGCTTATGGGTGGTTGTCTGTTGTGGTTTCAGGCCCCGGACTTGCCGTGAGGGTACTATGTGGTGACGAACCTTACATGGAGAAGGACTTTTCGGAAACTAGTGTATTAGTCAAGATCATCATAGACTACTCCAGCTCACTAAAGAAGGTGGGCTCTTGATTTTACTTGAATGCATTAAGCGTCCACTTTTTTGTGTCTGCCTGTTGCCCAGAACATGCATTATTTAGTGAAACTGGATGCAAGTATGAACCTAGTTCTCATTCTTAGAGAATAGGTTTTTGGAAGCATATTTTATACCAGTATCCTTGCATTATGCCTGTTTGACTATTGTTGAGGCTGTCACACATTTTGGGTATTTGAGCATTGGTTGTGTAGATGTGCCTGAGAGGAGCTTGGTTTGCACACTGTCTTTGCAATAATTATTTTGAAAATTGTGCACGGTGGTAGCTGTTGTCTACATTTAAGGAAGGCGACTTCTTGTCTTTCATGCAAAAAAAAACTGCTCGCTTCTAAGTGTCAGCACCATCTCGTTTTGTAGAAGCACTCCCTCATCAACCGGGTCCAGAACGGTGCAACGGAGGAAGAGTGTGAATTCCTCAGCCGCGTCTCACAGCAGTACAAGCTCACGTCCACCCTACTGCCCATCAAGAGTGTCGGTGTCCAGGTACGTGTGGCTGTCGTGCCACTTTTAGGCGCCATTCTGGTTTGTATTGGTACTTGTTAGTTGTTGTTAGTTGTAACACTGTTCATCTGTGCTTGTATTTTGCTATACGTTTGATGTTATTATTCATCTGGGCACTTAAAAACTTTGTCGTGCCTTATGCAGTGGGATAAGCTCTATTAATAATAATAATAATAATAATTATGAACACGGTCGATACACATTTCAGGACGACGCGAATTCATATAATTCCCTGGAGTGTATTTTGTAGAATATGAAGAATATTGGATATTCCAAACTCTCTCTTGCGTCACTATGGATGATTTGAACACGTGAGCGATGGCCGTACCCTTGAGCACTAAGCGCTGCCTGTACACCTCTGGCGCCACTATTGTTAGTCGTGCAGTGCGCACCGCGAGCTGTGAGCGGCAGCGGACACATCGTTGACGTTGCCCTCGCCATTCATGCTTTACACACCACAAGTAGTGCTGTGGTCGTGTGGCCTTACATAACTCCTGTTGGCCGTGAATAGGTCTGTGTGAATTCATTTCCCATGCTTCTGCATACGGATTTTGTTTTGGATGATATGAAGTTTCAGATGCGAATTTTTTCATGGCCTCTGAGGTAAGTATCATCGAGATTCTACTGTAATCAAAATAACAGTAATAAATTAATGATGATGAAGGAGGAGCGAGCAGAACAGGAAATTGGACTATTGCTCACTGCTTCTTCCACAAAATGCTGGCGCTGTCGGCTGGATCCCTAGACTGAATATGTTAACAGGTCCAGTTTAAAGTGCCGGCGCAAGGCAAACAGCTGGAGTGTACATGTTATGCCACAATGAAAATGACTCCTAATGGAGGCCATGCATGAGATAGTTTCCTAAAGCAAGCAGGGTATGGAAATTCATAATGGAAAGTTCAGTATTTTTCAGCAGTAACTTTATATATTACAATACCTACAGCACCCATAGTTGGACGTTATAATAATGTCCCCCCTCCCAGTAATATTGGGAGGGGGGAATTGTACATGTGAGTTTTCGGACAGTCATCAGGTAGAAGGTATGGAGATTTACTGAGTGATGTATGCGGCAGAAAACCAAAACAAAGCAGGACAACCACGTCGGTAAGAAATTTGCCATCAGGAGCACAAAATAAAACTCAGTTATGAAAACAAAACAGTTATGAACAAAAAATTCTACTAGGCAGAGAAAAAAAGATGCAGGTGGTACAGTAACAGTGCTTTTTATTCTGCTTAACAAATATCAGTGTAAACATAAAAAAGCCAATTAATTTGTTCAAGAATGAAAATTACATGGAGTTCTCCTCAGTATCCTTTGAGGGAGGATGTGGCTTTTGAAATTGTGAAAAATGGCTGAAAGGTAATTCGTCTTTTAATCATTGTATCCACTCGTATGCCTCGTTTTGTGTGCTGTCCCGAAGTTTCATTGGTGGAGTCTTCTGGGAAGTACTCTTAATGGATTGTTTCATGCACTGTGGGGGCACTGCATATCTGGGAAATGCTCGAAAAATCGTTTTTCTCCATTGCAATTTTCTGACTAGATACCCACCTTGTGTAGCAGATTTCTTCACGATTGTTTCGTCTATTTTGATCCTCTTTGTTTTGTTGCACTCTCAGAACTTCGCTTTATATGATGACATTCTTGTTTTTTCATTTTGATGAACTGTACATTTTTCGTTTGACATCTTTCTTTAGTTCAGACATGTATTCCAACTGCTTTGTAAAAAAAGAAAAAAAGTGTAATCGAAAAAAATCTAAGAATGTCATCACGTGTAGCAAACATTCAGAAACGCAATGAATGTTGAGCCAGTCTTCCACCATGTTTTGTCTAGTCTGTACATGTTTCACACGGTGTAGGAGAGAAAATATTGGTGCAATTAAATGCATTACTAACATGTAGAAGTTTTATCAAAATCCGCCAAAAAATAAAATTGCTTTTGAAAGCTGTGTCCCTCCGACGACCCATATGATATGTGCTACGCTGATGCTTGAAGTTAGTTCTGGCTTTTTCAGTGTTCTCTGTGTGGCATGTCTTATGTTAGGTGTGTTTTGCTTCTGGTGGCGTTGTTTGTGAACAAAAAAATTTTCTCTGGTGTTGTTGGTAGGGTGACCGGCGGACATACAGCTACGTGGTGGGCCTCTCGTCAACGGAGGAGCCCACGGACTGGGAGGACATTATGCGCCTGGCCAAGCTCATCCCCAAGATCTGTCACAACATCAACAGGTATGCTACACCATGCTGGGCATAGTGGCATATGGCTTTGTTCTGCTCATCGTGAGCCATTTAATTCGTAGCCAAAAGTCAAAATAGGGGTGTTACTATTGAAATTTCAGTTCTAAATCCATTTTTTTGATAAAAACTGCTGACAGTGGCCTGAAATGGATATGTTTGCTCAAGAAAATTGTTGGCTTAGTGCTGTAGTATACTGAGAATGAAGCTATGGTGCTTGCTATGGAGTCTTATTTATTCCTTATAAATATATCCTTCCTGTTCCTTTTTTATTGAGCAGGTGACATTGTACCTCTTCTGGTGGCTGCTGCTAACCTGTTGCTTTTTCCTTTTTCATTTTATTTGGCCCATTTCTTATTGTCAACATGGTTGATAATTGTAGCAAAATATTAAAAATTGTGAGTGGATAATAATTCCTGCCATGCAATGGACAGATCATTAGAGGCACAAGGAAAAGTATGTGAAGCTTCTTAATTATGGTAACACCACTCAGGTCAAACAAGACGCACGAGAGCAACAGCCAAGTGTCTCTTTCTCCTGCCTTGTTCCTCCCTCACTGTGTAACCCTTACTATGTTTCACCAACAGCTAGTTCAAACTGCTGCCTTAATCAATGCTCATTTTAGCCGCTGTGGAGGCTCATTGGTTACGGTGCTCAGCTGCTGACCCAAAAGGTGTGGGTTCGATCCCGGCCACAACGGTCACATTTTGATGAAGGCGACATGCTAGAGGCCTGTGTACTGTGCAGTGTCTGTGCACGATAAAGAACCCCAGGTGGTTCGAACTTATCGGGAGCTGTCGACTATGGCATTCCTCTTAGCCTGATTTGCTTTGAAATGTTAAACCGTAAGCCATATCAAATGAAGGTTCATTTTATGCGTATTGCTGGTGTTGCTGTCTTGCTTCTTCAACGTGCACGGCACCCTCGTCCAGCAGCATTTGGTTCCCTGTTCGATCCTTCGGCTTGATTGACAGGTGCTTGCAAGGTTGTGTTGTTACCCAACAACTGCTGGTTGACTGTGCTTCACTTGTTTGGTGAGAGGTGCGGAACCGCTGGGAGAAAATGGGAGAGATTCGAGAATCTTTGAGAGCAATATGGAGACTGCAGACACATGGTTGAGCATATTGTGCTGAATAGTTGTACAGCTGCCATGCACACTCCTGCGAGCCTTGCAAGGGTGCTGGCCTTTGCTTTTCTTGATGAGGCATTTCGTTGCTACTTGTGCAGGGTGGTGTACATCTTTGGTGGGCCTGTGGCGTTCCCCGTGCAAGACGTGACGCCCACGTACCTGACCCCGCTGGTGCTGAGCACGCTGCGGCAATGTGACTTTATTGCCCAGCGGGCACTGCGGGCATCGGGCTACACGCCGGCCCTGTCGCAGATGCCTGTCATCCTGTTGCCCCTGCACCTGGACCGGGACGTGGTGAGCCGGCAGCCCTCATGCCAGCACTCAGTGGTGGTGCGCACCTTCATCACCCAGGACTTCATGACGGGCATCCCCGCCACGCCCAACAGACACCTCCCCCTTGATGTGAGTGGGTGCCTTGCAGGGTTTTCTTTTTAAGTATTATTTGTCTGGAAGGTTGGGGCGGGGTGCCGTGTGTATCGAAGTGTGCGCCATAGTAACACCCAACTGAGCATTGCTTCTGAAGTCTTGTTATTTACATATTAGCAGTTTACATCCTTTGCTTTTATGTTTTTACATTTTTCTCTTTCATGCCCGTTTTTACGCTCATTTTGCATTCTTTGTTTTCGCATTTTTTTACATTAGAGAAGCAGAGCTTCTGAGCAAGTTATGACATATAAAAAGTGACATCTTAGTTCTGTGCCGCAAAAGCAGGCATATTTAACCTTGCGTTTGGTGCATGACAACCTTAGTTGCTTTTGCACCGTGAATAGCAGTACAATTCGGGACGCATCTGGAGGCGACACCTGCCCATCCTTGGAGTGGTCAGTGTTGCAGTGAAATGAGCTTGGAGGGGTCTGCACAGTAGACTGTGGTCATGAAATGGTTGGGCTATGACTGAGATGAACTGTAGCAATGATGTCAGATCAATGCAGCTAAGCTTGCTTTGCATAACACCAGGCAACACGCTCTCTACTGAAAAACATTTTCATTCTTTCACCTACACTCGTGATGGGGTTTTAGGACTTGAGGTGTAAATGTTTGGGCTGCCTAGGGTTCTGCCGTATTTATTCGAATCTAGGCGTATAGTTTTTGTAAAAACACGAGATATGAAACTCTTAGGTCAGCTTAAATTCCAGTGTTTTGTCCTTGTACTCTATAAACGCTTGTAAGGGCCGCACCCGTGTATGGGCTGCACCCCATTTTCACCAAGGAAATATTACTGAAAAATAATATCCAAGTAAGGGCTGCACCCAAACTTTTCAAGACTCGCGCAGGAATAGCCTTCGAAATGCATGCGCCTTGGCCTTCGCGATCAGCTCCGGCTGCGAGCAACGGCGCACTTGATCGCGGAGGCAACGCATGCACACAGGAGCTTTCAGGTGCCGCCCACGGATGGCGCCCGAGGTGGCAGCTTATCATCATCATCAACTTTTTCCTCCGTTGCGAGCTCCCACTATCCATATCGGCATCAGTATCACCAGCTCCACTCTTTTGTGGCTGTCAAAGGCATGGGAGTTGTGGTAGCGTGGTAGTTCGCTGTCGTTGTGGCTTTCGTGTGCTGTCGCCGAGTGTTGCAGTTTTAGCACGATAAGGCAAGCACCTTAATAGCTACATGGCTGAGAGTTTGCTGTCGGAACACGGTAAGCGTGCGGCGGGCAGGAAATTAGACGTGGCCGAGAAGTGCGTCCGGCAATGGTGCAACCAAAAGGATGCACTAACAAACACAAGCTGTAAAAAGCGCGCTTTCCGAGGCAAGCCGTGCAAGTTTCCTGAACTGGAAGAAGAGCTGCTCTGCTAAGTGATGGAAGCGCGGAACGACTACACGTTGACAGCGGAAATGCTGCGCCACTTGTTGTAGGATGAGCGTGCACCAGAGCACAGCACCAGCTTGGAGTCGAAATACTCCGCGAGTGACTATTGAACATAGAATAAATGCCACTCATTCCCTGATTGTTGTGTTTTTACTAAAAATTTTTTTTTTCCCGCACATCGCGTGTATGGGCCGCACCCCGAAAATTGGCCCTCAAATCTGGAAAAAAAAGTGCGGCCCTTACACGCGTTTACACGGCATTCGTGATGAACCTTTTGCTTAAGCCGCAGCGAGGAGGGCCTTCACGGCCCCGAAGGAAGGCCGCCACCCCGAAATTGAATCAGCACTGGCAGAGTTCGTGAAATAGCGGAGGCCAGTGGCATTTCCAGTGATCACAGAAGTGCTACAGGCCAAAGTGAGAGAGCTGGCTAGAGAGCGAGGCATTCTACGGGACCTGTGAAATGCATGAGCTAACTCCAGTAGGCAGCATCAGGCGTGTGTCGCTAGGAGTTGTAACTAACTGAAGCGCTGCAGCCTTGGTTGACATATCTCGGAAAGCTTGGTTGCTCGCTCATTCGGAAAGTGCAGCATTTCGAGTGCACTTGGCGGCACAGAAGATTGTGCCCTGTGTGAAAAAGACGGTGATAATGAGGTTAGCGATGATGAAGGCGAGTGAGTGGGAGCAGGTTTGTGGAAATAAATGCCGTTTGCATGCTGTCCCTTCTGTCATTCTCATTTGTTTCTCCTGCCGGCTTACATTCGAGGAAAGCTTTTTTTTTTATTTGGTCTTTCGGGTGCCAGCCTGGAATCGAGGCTGGCCTAGATTCGAATAAACGTGGTAGTAGTTCGCATTGCTGAACTGAAATGTCATTGAACTGAACACAGTTGGGGTAAAACTGAACAGAACACAGCTATGTCTGAATTCACTTGCGCTATGTATATTTGTGTCCCAGTACTAGCGTGCAGTTATACAAGAAGAGCTGCAAGCCCATGTTCATAACTAAGCGTTACGGGCTTCCTGATTTGTCAAGTGGCAACCCATGTTGGGGCAGTAATGCTGCCGGGGTATGCTGCACGTACTGTACACTAATGTAACTCGTTTTCTTCTGAGTTTATTTATTTATTTATCATCATACCCACAGTGCCATTATCTGGCATTACAGTGGGGGGGGATTGAAAAAGAAAAAGTACACAAATACCACTGCGTGTAGGTGGTTAAAAAAAAATAACATTGAGATAGAAAGAACATGAAATTATTATGCATAAAAAATGAAGAAAAAAAAACTGTCACAGCATGGAGGAAAATGAATCATTGGATAGTATAGACACTACATCCTCGGGCAGCTTGTTCTATTCCGAAATTGTTTTTGGGAAAAATGACATATATTAAAAAGGTCAGTCCGGCATCTGTATTCAACTTGAAGTGAATGATCTATCCGTAAAGACACATAACAAGGGTTGACTATATATTTGGTTCTCTCTGTTCCAGTTCTTGAATGAAATATATTATGAAATAATTTTAAACGCAGAACTTTCTTACGTTTTTGAAGTGTGTCCCAACCCAAAGCTTTTTTAGCGCTCGTTACACTGAAATATCACCCATAGTTATTAAAAACAAAATGAACGGCCTAATTCTAAACTCTTTCTAGCTTTTGAACGTCGAGCAAGGATTTCGGTCCCAGACAGTGCAAGCGTACTTAATTATGCTTCTAACATTTGTATTGTATTATACAGCAGTTCTTTTGTCTTTAAAAGGAAAAGTTTTGCGTTACGTCGTAGGAACCCCAAAACAAAGCAGGCTTTGGCTGTAACAAAATCCACAGTTCTTCGGTTTTAGAATGCATCTCATGTTATATTCGGAACCGAGGAACGAATATGACGCGATTATTTTCTTCTCACTGCTCCTCAGGATAGCTACAGCAGCTTTCACCACAAAACTTCCAACCTGCTAGGAGAAGCCAACTTTTCGACGATCTTGGGACCTCGTGGAGCGCGCGAGCAGAAAAGGGGGTGGCTGTGCGAATGGAAAGAAGAAAATGTGGATCGTTGAGGAAGAGAAGACATAGAAAGAGTTGAGTGGAGCAGAGAAATGAAGGAAGGATAAATGGGTACCGGACTGGACAGCACGAAATACAAAGCAGCTGTGGGATAGCATTGGTGGGATCCACTGCTGTATTGGTATCGGAGGCTTTGCTGCGCTTGATGATGTCACGCGTATCTCTGAAGCAATGCACCTCAAGCAAATTTATGTATTCGTTGCTTCTGTATTTTAGTGTGCCATTTCCATTTTTCCCGGAATCCTTGACTTAGTAGGGATACCAGGTTGATAGTGCATTATAATATTATTCAATACTTCTTTTTTTTAAAATTTCATGCGGTCTCATATTCCTCCATCATTTTGTATTTGTGGTCGCATTGTATTAATGTGGCTGAAATGGGAATGAATTCCACATTTGAATTCATACGTGCAGAATGGGGGATATTCAGCAATTAATAACTTCTGAATATCACCACTGGCAAGGACATATAATTGCCAATTACATGTCCTTGCCAGTGTTGGGCATTGCACTCCAGTTGTGAAGTTTGAAGGAGCTGTAAACCCTTTTGTTGGCCCCCTTATGTTATCTTCTTTCCCTGTGTAGCTGCTGGGAGTACAAGATGTTCAATTGACTATTGTCATTGAAGACTGCTTTCCGCCATTCGAATTGTTTGCCCTGTTTTACTGCATACTTTTGTTTTAATAGCAGTTGTCTGTGGGACTGCTCCCAGAAAGCTTGTTCACGACAGCACTGTGGCTACAAAGATATGGACACTACTTTCTGCTCTTTTAAGGCAAAAGCCGTTAATGGCACATGCTCCCGATCGACATCCTTTCCATCTATTACGTCACCATCCGGAAGTCATGACAACGGAAGTGACGTCATACCCTCCGTTTGTCCGTTACGCTCTTCAACTTGATAAGAAAAAAAAAATCTTCGTGCACATTTGGATTCAAACCACCATCCTTCCGTTCCGCAGCCGAGCGTGCTAACGACTGCGCTACTTCCTGCCAAAGCATATGTAGTTTTCTTTTTCTAGGACACTGGAGAGTGTTTGCAGAAAGGCGTTGAATCAGACGGATGCCTCCCAAGCGCCCTCCTGTGTCTCCAGCATTTAAGATTCGCAAACAGTTGTGTACTTAATTAACATCTTAACCACACATCAGCGATACAAGCAGCAACACCGCGCTAAAGGCTTTTGCCTCACCGCACTTTAGGTCAACAAAGTTCCCCCTTGAATTTTTTATTGGAAATGTAGTTTTGAAAATTTTCTGCATCACTAGTGGCATTAACAGGCCTTTATAACTTTTGCAGAGCCCTTAGCTACAGTTAAGTCTGCTTTTTAATTGTTTCACCTTATGTGTGTGTGCTTGTGCATGCGTGCATGTGCACACTCTTGAGCCTTATGTTCCCCAGTCTCCAAAAGGTGTACGTCGCAACTCGCCCACTTATTGTGCTGTTCCGTGCAGGTGATCAAGAAGATGGTGAACGAAATCCAGGGAGTCCCCGGCATCTCTCGGGTCATGTATGACCTCACGCCCAAGCCGCCGGGAACGACAGAGTGGGAGTAGAGAGAGAGACGATGCACGCTTGTGACAGCATTGACTCCATTGTGCTCCACCGCGTCTACAATGGCCCAGGAACCCGACTTAATTTTTTTCGGCAGTTTTTTTTTTGTTCCTACCCCATAGCATTCACACGTCGCTGCAGTGAAATGTCGCCGCGTGACATTGCATGCCGGTCGTTTATTTTTGATCCCGATTTGAACTCCTGCCGTTATTGTTTCCCGTTTTTCACCATATTCTCATAATTGTTGTAGCTCTTCAGAAGCTTTTTTTATTTTTTTAGTTAAACAAGCCACTTTTGTGGTATAGTCAAATATGGGATATTAGAGCGGACCGACCCAGGAGCAAAGTTACGTTAGCCTTGTTTCGAAAACTTCCGATGTGCAGCTAATTTTCAGATATTACTTTTTACTCCTTGCATTCGTTGCCCTCTTGTTTTCTGGAAGAGCTGTGCGTACGTGACGAGAAGTTGAAGTGCTACAAACTCGTACTGTTTTCTACTATGCCGTGCGGGCAGTAAGGCGTCTGGTATGATGTGTATACTGTTGACAGTTTAGTCTGATTTTGTCTGATTCGTGTTGCAAAGTTTTTGCTTGATTTTAATATACGTTAATAGATACTGAAATAAACACTAGCCATTGCTCCTTGTCTTTTACCTTGAAAGCGTGTTGATGCGGAGGGACATTTTCTGCTCCTAAACAAATTGAACCAGGGGGTTGATACAGGCATAATACAGCTCCTCTTTTTTTTTTTTTTTACTGCAACCTCTCTATTATTTTCTAGGAGTGCATTGGGGTCCCAAGAAGGCTGTCTGAAGCCCTGCGTTGCAGTACAAAATTTGTGCACCTAGGAGATACGTCTGCGTTTTTGATGAACTCTTGCGGCACGAGCAGAGAGATTTTGTTGAGTGGGTGATGCGCGACTAGTAATTGAGGTGAACTGTGTCCCTGTGTAGATTGTGGTTAGCTGGAAGACATTAAAAGAAGAAATTTTGGCAACTGTATCGGAAGCCTGTGTTTCTTAGCACTTTGTCACACATTGCTGTCATGCTTTAAATATTGTGCCAGATGTGAATGCCTTTTTCTGTGTATGAGAAACATAGAATTGTAGTGGGTGATCTATTGCACCCCTGATCAATTACTACTGTGGTGGAAAGGAGAAGGTGGCTGAAATGGGCCGCATTTTCCTCTGTGAGGCTATAGCTAGAGGAGTTTCATTCTTGCAACTGTTAGAAATTCTCTTATGCCCCTGTCACATGGCATTCCTCAAAGACCTTTCCAGCAAAGGCAGTTCTTTTCACTAAAGGACCGAAAGCTCAAAGGAGCAGTGGTGCTGCTACACGGTGCAGCCCAAACGTGAAACAGTCGTTGAGGCTTGGCACCTGCTGCTGTGCTTGAGGCGGCTGAAGTAAGTGTGTTAAAATTGAAGTGGGGAAGTCTGTTCATTCGTTGAGCTCAGACAATTTTTTATTCTAATTGCTTCCTTAAAAGAACTGCAATGCTTACGCTCATCAGCAGCAGCAGGTTTTGTGTATTGCCTTGGCCATCAGGGGCGCTCGGTGTTGCTGCAACACTTTTACTGTTTTGAAAGCTGGGCATAAAATATAAACACCCGTACAAAAAGCAAAGCCAGACACACCTTTTATATTTTTTAAACTACGTTTTCAAACATTATTGGCTGCATCTATCTTTTTTCATTGCTTTTACTTTTGTAGCAATAGCTACACTACGCCAGCCACTTCGCGAGGTCAGCGTGGCTGCGCGCTGAGCCGTGGCACCGCCGCTCCAGCAGCTGTGCGCATGTGCGAAGTGATGTTATAGCCCGCAGCTGGTGTGTGTGCCGCGTGCCTTGCCGCTGCGCCGACGGCGGAGCAGACGCCGCCCGCCTCGTCAGTTGTGCGCATGCGCGGAGTGACGTCTGAGCAAGCAGCTGGTGCGCGCGCCGCACGCCTACATTACGCTAGCATTTCGAGCTTTCAGTGTGGCGGCGCCGTGGCCACCGTGGCAGCTGCTGGTGGTGCGGCGCTCTGGCGAAACCGAGTGGGGGAGGAGTGGAGAGAAAAAGAGAGTGAATCCACGTCCAGAGACGAAGGTGGAGAAGGAATGCCCAGCGAAACGCAGCGGCGAAAGACTGACTTTGGGTTTGGGCACTCGGCTACTAAGCCGGAGTACTTGGGTTCGAACCTGCCGCAGCGGCTGCGTTTTTATGGAGGAAAAACGCTAAGGCACCCGCGTGCTGTGAGATGTCAGTGCATGTTAAAGATCCCGAGGGGGTTGAAATTTTTCTAGAGCCCTCCACTACGGCACTTTTCTTCCTTTCTTCTTTCAGTCCCTCCTTTATCCCTTTCCTCACGATGCATTTCCTTTCCCCAACAACTAATTTTCAATTTTTTCATGCAGTCTGGGTGCCACAAAGTTTGAACTTCATAGTCAGCTTCACAGTTTTTCTGAAAATTCGAATTCTTGTGTGAAATGAGATCTGTGCCACTGATTAAAATGCAAACAGTAGCAATCCTACAGTTATAAATTCCTAAACACTGGTGAAGGTTTTCAATTAGACAGCAAGGCAAACCTTGGGGATGCTTCTACGCAGTTGGCAGAGTATGGTGAAAAGACCAAGTCGTCTAGATTTCAGTGTACTTAAAATTGATCACACATGTGGAAAACTGCAATTACTGTGAACTTCAGCATTCGATCAAAGGGCACCGCTTGCCTTCTTGTAAGCGATTCTTTGCATGCCATTGTACTGCAAGAAATCCAGTTGTTATTGTCGTTCCTCATGCAATATGTCTGTTGCTGTAACACCGAGTGAAATGCAATCAAGCACTTTAATACAGGATTTATAGCAAAAACCTTTATGATCTTAGTATATCTGATGCTCAGTATTTATGCAGTGAAGGAAAGAATATACATCACATACTTTTTTTTTTCCTTGTAACGAATGGACACCACAATGTGACATTTATTCCTTGCAATATGGAAGGAATTAAACGGGGTGTCAAAGTTATCGCACAAGAGGGGGCATCGTCCCCCCTTTTTTACTGCACTGGACGCTCAAATACATGTCCAGAGATAGAATAAATGCAGACCATTCAGAAGGATTCATCTTATACAATGATACTGCAGCTGTTAGTGAAGGATGCCTTCGAATTCTGAGACGTGCTTTCGTGTGCGCAGGGCTCAGCCTTTTTAGATGGTTCTGAAACGTAAATAAGCAGACAGAAGACACAAACGTGATGATGTTAAAGGCAGCATGAAAATTTTATTTAGTGCAATCAACATGGAGTTGTCCAATCGATGCTACAGACTGTCATTGACAAAATCATAATTGGTTATCCTTATTTAATTATCTCTCTTCTGATTGGCTGCCCTCCTCTGACTCGCTTCCTTCCTCTGACTCGCTGCCTTCCTCTGACTGGCTGCCTTCTTCCGACTGGCTGCCTTCTTCCGACTGGCTGCCTTCTTCTGACTGGCTGCCCTCCTCTGACTGACTTCCTTCTTCCGACTGGCTGCCTTCTTCGGACTGGCTGCCCTCCTCGGACTGACTTCCTTCCTCCGATTGGCTACCTGCCTCTGACTGGCTGCCTTCTTCCGACTGGCTGCCCTCTTCCGACTGGCTGCCCGCTTCCGACTGGCTGCCCTCTTCCGACTGGCTGGCTTCCTCCGACTGGCTGCCCTCTTCTGACTGGCTGCCTTCTTCCGACAGGCTGCCCTCCTCCGACTGGCTGCCCTCCTCCGACTGGCTGCCTTCCTCCGACTGGCTGCCTTCTTCTGACTGGCTGCCCTCCTCTGACTGACTTCCTTCCTCTGATTGGCTACCTTCCTTTGACTGGCTTCCCTCTTCCGATTGTCTGCCTTCTTCCGACTGGCTGCCTTCTTCGGACTGGCTGCCCTCTTTGGACTGACTTCCTTCCTCCGATTGGCTACCTTCCTCTGACTGGCTGCCCTCTTCTGACTGGCTGCCTTCTTCCGACTGGCTGCCCTCTTCCGACTGGCTGCCCTCCTCCGACTGGCTGCCTTCTGACTGGCTGCCTTCTTCCGACCCGCTTCCCTCTTCCGATTCGCTGCCTTCTTCCGACTGGCTGCCCTCCCCCGACTGGCTGCCTTCCTCCGATTGGCTACCTTCTTCTGACTGGCTGCCCTCCTCTGACTGACTTCCTTCCTCCGATTGGCTACCTTCTTCTGACTGGCTGTCCTCCTCTGACTGACTACCTTCCTCTGACTGGCTGCCCTCCTCTGACTGACTTCCTTCCTCCGATAGGCTACCTTCTTCTGACTGGCTGCCCTCCTCTGACTGACTACCTTCTTCTGACTGGCTGCCCACCTCTGACTGATTTCCTTCCTCTGATTGGCTACCTTCCTCTGACTGGTTGCCCTCTTCTGACTGGCTGCCCTCTTCTGACTGGCTGCCTTCTTCCGACCCGCTTCCCTCTTCCGATTCGCTGCCCTCCTCCGACTGGCTGCCTTCCTCCGATTGGCTACCTTCTGACTGGCTGCCCTCCTCTGACTGACTTCCTTCCTCCGATTGGCTACCTTCCTCTGACTGGCTGCCCTCCTCTGACTGACTTCTTTCCTCCGATTGGCTACCTTCTTCTGAATGGCTGCCCTCCTCTGACTGACTACCTTCCTCTGACTGGCTGCCCTCTTCCGATTTGCTGCCTTCTTCCGACTGGCTGCCCTCCTCCGACTGGCTGCCCTCCTCCGACTGGCTGCCTTCCTCCGATTGGCTGCCCTCTTCAGACCGGCTGCCCTCTTCCGATCCGCTTCCCTCTTCCGATTGGCTGCCTTCTTCCGACTGGCTGCCTTCTTCAGACTGGCTGCCATCCTCTGACTGACTTCCTTCCTCCGATTGGCTACCTTCCTCTGACTGGCTGCCCTCTTCCGACTGGCTGCCTTCCTCCGACTGGCTGCCCTCCTCTGACTGGCTGCCTTCTTCCGATCCACTTCCCTCTTCCGATTGGCTGCCTTCTTCCGACTGGCTGCCTTCCTCCGACTGGCTGCCCTCTTCAGACCGGCTGCCCTCTTCCGATCCGCTTCCTTCTTCCGACTGGCTGCCTTCTTCAGACTGGCTGCCTTCTGACTGGCTGCCATCCTCTGACTGACTTCCTTCTTGCGATTGGCTACCTTCCTCTGACTGGCTGCCCTCTTCCGACTGGCTGCCTTCCTCCGACTGGCTGCCCTCCTCTGACTGACTGCCTTCTTCCGATCCACTTCCCTCTTCCGATTGGCTGCCTTCTTCCGATTGGCTGCCCTCCTCCGACTGGCTGCCTTCCTCCGACTGGCTGCCCTCTTCCGATCCGCTTCCCTCTTCCGATTGGCTGCCTTCTTCCGACTGGCTGCCTTCTTCTGACTGGCTGCCCTCCTCTGACTGACTTCCTTCCTCCGATTGGCTACCTTCCTCTGACTGGCTGCCCTCTTCCGACTGGCTGCCTTCTTCCGATCCACTTCCCTCTTCCGATTGGCTGCCTTCTTCCGACTGACTGCCTTCATGAGACTGACTGCCCTCCTCGGACTGACTTCCTTCCTCTGATTGGCTACCTTCCTCTGACTGGCTGCCCTCTTCCGACTGGCTGCCTTCTTCCGACTGACTGCCCTCTTCCGACTGGCTGCCTTCTTCCGACTGGCTGCCTTCTTCCGACTGGCTGCCCTCTTCCGACTGACTGCCTTCTTCCGACTGGCTGCCCTCTTCTGATTTGCTGCCGATACTGCTTTCGTATGAATCATTTTCGTAGCTCACATCTCTTTCAGTCAGAGATGGGCGAACATCTGTTGCTTGCAGTCGTCTGGCAGCATCTTCATTATGAGTTACGGATGTAATAGGCGCTGCGAAGGTAATGCTAAATAGAGGAAAGTTGAGAGGATGTAATTAAAACCACTGCAAGAGCCTCAGAATACACCTGACCTCTTCAAGAAATAATAGACAAACATTTTTGAATTGCGGGCTTTTGAAAGTTTTGTACACAGATTATTGTAAGCTGGACAAAACATTGGTTACTTTATCTTGATTATCCTTGCTGCCCTTAAATCCGCTGAAGGTGGTGCAGTAGTGGTTTTTCACTGTCTCACAGAACCAACTATGAAATGGGAGTTTTTTTGTCAATCACTTCAAAATATAATTCAATTTTTTTAATGCAAGTTGCATTGCAATCCCTATTATTATTATTTATTATTATTATTATTTACAAATACTGCGGCCTGAAGGAGACCAAGCAGGTGGGTGTGTCGTACATTTTCTTCCGATTAACATCAATTATACATATGCTCTTGCGTTTAACATGTGAAAGATAACAAAAGTGAACAAGCACGCATTTCAGTTTTGTAGAATGATCTTCACGTGCTCTCCACAGAAATGAACTTGCATACGCCACCCGTCAGAATAATGATAACCTGATGAAAGTACGGAAGAAACTGCACAGAATGTTACTACGCAAAATACAGCAGCGCCTGGTCAAAATTGTCAGTGGAAAAAATTTGAGAGGGGAGATCATTCCACTGACTAACTGTATGAGGAAAAAAATTTTTATACAAGTTAGTGCGGGCATGGAAAGGGAGAAAATTGTGAGCGTGACGCTGCCTTGACGCGCGTGGTAGGTAACATTGAATGTATGGCCGTCCGCTAAATTCCAGCTACTTATCATACGTCGCGAAAAGAAATTTAAGTCGTGCTATAGTTCTTCGCGATTCTAAGGCAGGGATACGGTTTTCAGCAATGAGTTGTGACGGGGAATCAATGGGCCTGAACTTGTTGAAAATTAACCTCACTGCTCGCCTCTTAACCATTTCAAGTTTATGTTTATGCTTAAGATGAAAGGGATCCCATTCTATGGCTGCATACTCTAATTTCGGCAATATGTAAGTTCTGTAGGCTAGCAGTTTTAAATCAGGAGGTGCTGTTTTCAGCTTATGACGCAGAAAGCCGAGTTTTCGAGAGACGGATGCGTAAATGTTATCAATGTGTTTGGACAATGAAAGAGCGTTTGTAAACGTAACGCCTAGGTATTTGTGTTCTGTGACTTCCTTTATTTGAGTATTATTGATGCAATATGAAGATGAAATTGGCTGTTTTTTGTTCGTGACGCGAAGTAAGACCGTTTTTTCAGTGTTTATGGTCATAGACCAAGCTGTGCACCATTCATTTTGTATTGATCTGGCATTTACGTTGAGAATGAATGCAGTTTTAAGAGGAAATTGTTGACATTGTAATTGTAGCAATTGAAGCTACTTTTAGGTGGCTGGCCTGGGAAGCTACTAAACCGGACACACAAACTGTAGCACAATGCATATAGACTGCGCAGGTGGGCGCATATTATCGACTGACCTTTTGAAAAAGTGAAACTGTACGGGAAAAGTAATAGAGACATGGCCACACTGAGATTGATATTGCTACCGAACACAAACACGTGAATACAATATCACACGGTATACTTCTTCATTATTTAAAGTTCTTTGGCGCTGAGCGTTGCAAATGGTGCGCTGACGCACACACTGTAATATACTGATACTATGTAGAAAACTAATTTCCACTCCAATGTTCTGACGTTTTGTGAGAGGCATAATTAATACTGACAAATTACGTATAACAAGAGCAGCTCGAGCAATATCTAGCCAGATTTTCTAACTAAGGGGTCTTTTTTCATGCGTATTGTTCTTTAATCATCGTTCACAGATTGCCCAATATGTCTGACATACGCGTTGTCACAATATTGCGCAGCATTATGTATATGTTTTTCCATACACTCAACAAATTTACATGCGGCACGTTAATCACGGCAGTGTGATGATTAACACCTTATCGACGCCCTGTGTTGCACAGAAAGCTGCTTTCGTGCTGCGGAAAAACGATTCCCTTCTGCTTACCTATCCCCGCACCGCAGCCTGACACACGTGCGAAAAGCTGAGAGTTTTCTGATCGGAAGGTTGCAAGAAATCTCTTTTCTACTCAGGGAGGCGGACTGAATCGTTCAGTGAACACATTCCATTTACAGAGAGCGCAAAGCCCTCGCTTGCCAGTCGACACCACAATTGTAGTCTCTGTTGATCTGTACGAACAAAGGAAGGCGCGTTTCAGGCTAATAAGCGTGTCATTTAAACCAGCTGCCTCGAGGGCATCATAACTACGGGCGTGTTGAATGAGCAGGTGCACCTAATGAGGCCCGGTGCCAAAGATGTATTTGAGAAAGCGTGAGGGAAATTTGGCCGCGGGGGCTGTTTCTGCTAGCCTTGCACCCTCAACACACGGCCCACGCCGTCTCACAGTTTTAACGCGGTAGCGTGAAGGGTCCCGATCAGCGAAGAAGCCGGCTTCCTAGTTGGCATTGGTGTGTCAAGAAAATAGGGATTGGTCAAGAGGGTCGTTCCATCACACGACTTCGCGCGGGTAATTTAAACACCCTACAACGATTGAAAGAAAAATGGTCGAGGTGGGACTTTAACCATTGCCCCTTGGGTCGTAGACCGGACGCGCTACCCCTCGATCACTGAGGAACGCTCGTTCGACTTGGTTAAAGGGAGGCTTGTGTTTCTTGTGATAAAGTAAAAATAAAGACAAATATAAAATGAAAATTTAAAAAGTAAGACAATAAAACAAAATAGAGAACGGTGTCCGTGCCTGCAGAGTGATACGTAAAGAGGACGCCATGCCGCTTAAGGGACCAATTAACGCTGTCGCGTCATACTATAAAGGCGGAGCTTAATGTCCCCTCAATTTCGCTTCCGCATCGCGCCGATGGATGGCGCCTCTGTGTTCGCGGCAGAGTTGTGCGCCGCCGTCAATCGAATTACGTAACGGCGGGCGCTCGCCCTGCTCCACATGTGACCCCGACGGCGCGTGGCAGGTGGGTGAGGAGTACAGCCAGCTCTATGCGGGATGAGGCAGACAGCATCGCAGTGAAGGCGAAGTGCTGCCCTAGCTGCGCTGAACGAGACGGTGGAGGCGGAGTCGCCGAGCGGATTAGGAAAAACACGGGAGAGCTACGGGTAACGGGACTATTTCTACTCGACTCTGGTGAGGGTGCAGCACAGCAGAGGTTCATACCGATGGACCAACCGATGGTGCGCGTGCCGTTTTGAGGATCCCCTGCTCGCACTTACTTTCGCACTTTACGCAGCCTATAGGGTATACATTAGACAATTTTCGTATCTCGGCCCTGACGGTCGCCAACTTTTAATTACCATTATGCCGTGGCGCAGGCGGCGGTTGCATTACTTAATGCGTGCCACTATCCGGGGCGATTGGTAAATAGAGGTGAAGAATTGGGGTTTGGGTTCTTGCATTTCAGTGAATTTGACTCCGACATCAGGGAAGCAACCATGCCTGGGCCGTACGCGCGTGTTCTCGCTCCCGCCACGCGAGAATGTATTCTCATGAACGCGCCTTATATTCGCCCTTAAGGCGCCATTTCTCGTTCCCAATGGGCGAGCAGCTCCTAACTTCCCTTTGTCGTGAGTCGAGGATCTTCTATTTTTATGGACGGACCGCATGTTGATTACAAGAAAAAATAGATTCTGTTCGTGTGAGGGATATCTCGTAAGATCTCCTAGGGATGCCACATTCCTTTGCCTACTGCCCAAACTGATCGAAGTGATGCGTCCACATTGCCATTCGGTTGGCCAAATCGCAATTCACGTCTCCTACATATATACCTAAGGTCTGAACGTCTATCCGGCAGAACTCAGTTTGCCAGCCGCCGCGGTGGCTCAGTGGATATGGTGCTCTGCTGTCGAGCCGAAAGACACGGGTTATTTCCCGGCCGCGGCGGTCGCATTTCGATGGAGGCGAAATGCTTTATGATTTATGAGGGTTTAACGTCCCAAAGCGACTCAGGCTATGACGGACCTCAGGGGGTAGACTTTATCCAGAGCCCTCCACTACGGCGTTCCTCATAGCCTGAGTCGCTTTGGGGCGTTAAACACTATAAAACCAAGCCAAACACACGCTTAACCCTTCTGGGTTGCTACGAGCTATGAAGCGCTGGAATGCTCTTTCAGAGCACATTGCTAACATGCGCTACCCAATGAAATATACAGAAAAGTTCAGCGCTTTCTTGCACTCGTGATGCATCGCCGTATAAATGTTTCATCATGTGCTAGGTGATCTAAATGCATTGCCACTAACCATTGTATAATGTTCTGATCTTTTTGTGTCAGTATATTTTCTTATGCGCTTTGCTATTTCTTGGGAGTTCAAAAGTCATAATATTGTTTATTCTTGCATTCTGAGGTCTCGCACTATATGTTTCAAGTTTCGGACTTATGAGGTATATGACTACATAAAAAATGAATAAAAATCCACAGGCGGTCATACGGGGCGATGCGACCAGATACGCCAAATCTGGATTTGGACTTTGGTTGTTTCACGTTTAACTTTGATCTCCTTCCCACTGCGCCTTTCAATTTTCCTGCTCTCACCAGTCTCTGGTGGCAGGAAGCTCCTGGAGGGTTGAGGGGGGTGGGTGAAGCTTTTGAATGTGGAGGTGGACAGAGGCTTGTAGGTGGGAGATGAATTTTTACCTGTGGGCACCCGGACGTATACTGACAGGCAGGATGCTTCCTCCAATGGGTGGAGGCTTCACACATACACGCGTGCACACCCACACGGATATTTGGGGAAAGTGGAATATACTGCTAACGCAGTTAACCAAACAGATAAACGCACACTTTTATTTTGCATCCACGGCTACAGCGCACAGCCTCCCATATTTGAAACCCATTCGTGAACCCATATGTGAACTGCCAGACTAGGTGAGTGTATGGCTTAAATTCGCGTTCCTGCAGCTATGAGCATTTCACGCTGAAAAGAAGAAAACTTGCCACCTGACATATTGCGTTTCTTATTCATCGACGAATACTTGAGAAAGCTAGCTCCCAGAAGAGGTATTTTAGACAGATGCTGGCGCTGTAGCAACATCAGTAAAGCTAGGAAAGCTGCATTATATGACGTGCCTGATAACTAAGCGAAAATTTTTCTTAAAGGTTTCATTGAGAATTTTGTTTTCAGTTTGCACTCTCTTATCGGCATTACAGTTTGGAGAACTGGAGAGCAGTTTCTTTTCAGATGATACTTTGATGGCCAGGACATTTCTGTGGAGCAACTCAAGCACGCAGGCATGACTGCTTACAATGCTAGGAGGCCCCTACACCCCTCTCTCACCCATACTTTTATAAGCAGAATGGCGTAGCAGTGACCTGAGAAAATTTCCTGTGCTCCAGTTAACTAGCGCAAGCAGTGGATCATGTGTGGCAGATTACTAAAGCTAGGGGCTCGTAAAAATCATGCTGAAAAGTCCCCGATATTGCCGAATTTGAAGCATCACCTGTCGGCAGAAGGTTGCATCTGTACTGGAGCTGAGCCGGCTAGAAAAGGCTATAAAGCTTCTCACTGATACTTTAAAATGGGCAACCTTCAAAGCGGTTATGTGATAAACATGTGTGATGGGATAAAAATATACGATTATATTCAATGACCATTTCGGTTTAGGTTTATGGGGGTTTAACGTCCCAAAGCAACTCAGGCTAGCTATGAGAGACGCCGTAGTGAAGGGCTCCGGAAATTTCGACCACCTGGGGTTCTTTAACGTGCACTGACATCGCACAGTACACGGGCCTCTAGAATTTCGCCTCCATCGAAATTCGACCTCCGCGGCCAGGATCGAACCCGCGTCTTTCGGGCCAGCAGCCGAGTACCATAACCACTCAGCCACCGCGGCGGCTCAATGTCCATTTCAAATAAAGTCAATTCGAAGAGGAGGGTGACGAAGAGGGTAAGATGCTGAGCAGTCCTAGAACACAGTAGGTCCTGCGATTGAGGTGAGCGTTACTCTGTGCGCATTCTATGAGGTGCACTGAAAGTACTGCGTATTTACCGATTTACTGCGATGGAAGTGTGATAAGTTAGCGGCCTTGTCTGAATATGAAGCGCGCTAGAAGCGGCAGTGGGGTATAACTACCTAAAAGTGAGGTTAGTTAAATTTTGACGTGGTTAGACGAACTAGCTGAGCATTAGGAGTATCAACTTGATCAAAACGCTGGTTAGCGTGGTGGGGGCTGCCATGACATGCAGAATAGGGCGAATAGGAATGATTTCGAAAAGTCTGAACCAACACTACTTAGCAAGCGTTAACGGCCGTGGCTTACATGCAGAGGGCAAATTTGAACTCGATTTTTGTGTGCTTTGTGATTATTGTCTCATATTAGGTCTCATTCGTTCTTAACTTTAGCACTTAGTGGCGTTCACGTGGGATATCGCTCGCTATGCACCACACTGGCTGTGCAGTTTCTGATGTGGTGCAGAAAAAATTACAAGTGCCACGAATTTTTTCACTGCTCGGTAAGATAGGTTTGAATCTTCGCATGAGCGTGCTGCAGGTCAAGGAGTGTAATCTCTTTAGGCCAAGAGGCTAGGGGAAGGGCTATTGAAATCGGTGCTAGGTCTTGGTGCTTTACAAGAGCTGACATGTTTCTTCATGGCGAGCTTTTTAAATATCTGTACCAATCGCTTAATATATCTACCAATCTTTACCAATAAATATCTGTACCATGTAATCATAGCGCCTCGTATTAACATATATGTTTTTGAAATTATGTTTCTCTTCTTATTCGTAACATTTTTAACAGCGCTAGCAGATGCGCTCCCGTGATCACTAACTTCTGCGAGATTAAGTGCGCTGCAAGATGAAGACCTGTTTTATGGTCGCCAGTCAGCCCTTTCCACGGAAGCCAAGGTCACTGTATCCTAAGCAAATTTCCTTATGCTCCCAGCTTAATACCGCCTTCTACCACTGCCTACGCTTCATTTTACTTGGTAGTTACGATGTTACCCACAAGGATGCAGGCTGGTTCGTCGTCCCATTAAATGTCTTGTTTAAGTCCTTCCCTCGTCTTGATATAAGCTGGCATACCGTTATTTCACTTTTGTTCTCTAACCTGCCATGTTACATTTGTACCCCTTAGAGTAAACCTTATGTATCCTGCTTTCCATTGCTCGCTGCGCTGTCGTCATTGTTAGTGCCTAAGCTTCGAGCCCTTTGGGGAAGACTCGCGGGTGCCTGCCGTGTTGTTTAAAAGATTCTAACATGTACAATTACCTACTTTGGACTCGCGGTTGTACTGTGACCGAATCCGTAGTTGAAATATGTTATTCGTTGACGATAATACAGCACACCCAGTGAGTGCACTCCTGTTTACTTAGCACTTGTTTGGCAATTTCCGGTCTGTTCTTGCAGATTGTAAAAAGGAAATGTATATAACAGTTGGGCAAACGATGTCCATATAGATCACCAGATACCTCCTTTTGCTGAAACTTTCTGAAAGTGAGTGGTCAAAGGGACAGTCATCTCTTGCGCCTCTAACAGTACGAATAAAATCCGCTCTGGCGCAACTTCTTACTTCTTCCACCCTCATCGATTTCTGCATCTCATTAGTCCGAGGAGAGAGAGAGAGCGATCTTTGTAAACCCGATTACGTCCAATTTAAATGCTGCGAAACATTCCTCGAGAGAGCCTCACAAGAAGAAGCGCAAAGCGAAATTACAGCCGCACCTTATACAAACCGCGGCAGTAAGCAATCCCAGGAGTGGGTGGAAGTTGGCCATCCTCATTCTTGGATCTTCAAGCCTGCTGTCCAAGAAGATGATGTCTCTGCTGGCCGTCTAGTCACCGCCGATCATATGGTGCGCTTTTCATGCGTTACAAGAGCAAAAAAGCTAACAAGAAACATTTCGCCTCAAATGCAAAGTTCTTGCAGAAGGTCTGCGAGGCAACCTTTCGACTCTGGCCTGTGATCGCTCACGTTATGGCGAGCCACGGTTCGTGTTGTACGTCACACGCAGCTGGTGCGTTGCCTTATGAAGCTGGGGTCAGACTATTTTGATAGGACTAGGCCGCGGGCAAATATGGTGGTAGGTCGTGGTCTTGACCTAATGTAAGGATCTGCAGGAGCAAAGCCCTCTGGAACAAGGGCCAGAGAAAGACCACCATGACTTTCCAACGCGATTCAGAAAGAAAAACCTTTTAGTGCTTGTTAGTGCATGTTTAGCCTAATATGAGCACATTGCTTAAGTGCTATAATTTTCTTCAGATTATTTTCATGATTTATTGTGCGCGGAATATAATGAGCATAAAGCCGCCTACTGCATTTACCATACAAAGGCTGCTTGGGCCCACACCGCACAAGTAGTAGCGTAAGCAGCCTGGATAATTCAATAAGCAGTAACCTGTTCTCTTCGTTACAAGCTCCACACAAGTACTCTTATACTTGCTAATTATCTCTGCTAAGCTAGAGTGAACACGATCGAGTTCGTTTTCTAGTGCTCGCCGAAGAGTTTGTCTTCATGTTATCCGTATCATTATTGCTGCTTCTTCGCTTCGTTTTCTCATTTTAATGCGAAGGGTTTTTTTTAGCCTCCAGGCTTCAGCTCCGTAAATGACAACTGGCAAGGCCCAACTGTTGCACGTTTTTATTGGGGGGTATTGATAATTTCCCATTCATAATATGAGAGATCCTGCCAAGAAAGCCAATTCAAATGTGTTCCAGCGACACTGAGGGCAAATGGAAGTTGGCCTGGATCAATGGGGTACTGCGTTCCTATCATAAAGAGACCACTCTCACTGAAGAAGGACCTTTTATAAGCTTGGAAAGACTAAGAAACGAACTATAGGTGTCGCCGCCGCCGACCGATTTCGGAAGTAAAATGCATGCGTCAGCATCAATTTGTGGCGCGGATTCTGGAGGCTATGATGCACTGCCATTCCATCTAAAATGGTGGCAACCCGTCTTTTTGGTGAGGACGTCGAGTTTTAATCGTCTGGCGGGAACATCATTAAACCAATTTTTCTCGCTTATAGATACAACTTTTATGGTCGGAGAGACGTAGACATAGGCAGAAAAAGCCAGCGAATCCGCTTTTACGGAGGGCAATAACTGCACGAAGTATTCCTTAGTGCCCTTATAAATTGATTGTTTGTAAAAAGAAATTGTACGTGAACAGTTTTGTGAGCCTTAGGTTTACTGCGAAATTGCCGCACATCCTATGAAAAGAGAAAGGTTACAGAATTTAAAATTTCCGCTAGATGGCCTCGTGTTTCGATCTTCCTACGGCTGCCAGCACTCCCTAAGAGGCTGCAGCTGTGGAGCATCCCAATGAACGCAAACAGTGAGTCAGTCAGCTGTCACGGCGAGCACAGTTTTTTGCTCTTCCGAAGTTTCGAGTGGTCTCCTAAGAGCACGAGAAAAAAACGCGGAGAACAATGCTATATGTCAATAAATTCCGCCTTTTTGGGTGTACTTTTTTTGCCATTTACAGTTCTCAACAAAAACGTTTTCTTTTTATTAAATTTTAAAAAGAACGACTGACCTAAACGTTTCGTGAGATTAAGCTGCAAATTAAGAGAGCGTACTTCATATTAAAATAGGCCAGCACGTTAATATCGAAGAAACGAAGACTTACAATTTGAATTTCGCTTTGAAAATCGCATAAACCGAGCTAAATGGATATTCCGCAGTGACACTTTGGTGTATCCCCATTATCGGTGTATCCCCATACGGGTCTACATGTCGGTAAAACTTGACCTGTGTCGTTAAGCGCACATGTTTGTTTCATTCATGAGTGTTCGCCATATTTTGTTCTGGCGTACACTCTCTTCACTGTGCCCTTCAATGAAAAGCAACGCTCCTTTCGCGTCGCTGATTAAGTTCTTTGACTTTGGGTCGTTGTTACTATAGTCGTCGCAGTGCTTTTTCACTTGTTAGTTGAAGCGTTATCCATGATCCCCTAAAACTGCCGCCAACGAGGCGTGCGCCACTGTGTCGTAACAAAGTTTAGTGTACAAACTAATGTCGACGCTTAACTAAGCCATTGATTTTCAATTACTGTCAACTACATTAGTTTTTAGTTCATCGCTTTCTGCTGGCGTGTAACCGAGCTGAACAAAGTTGTCTATTAGGCTAGGTTTCCAGCCGAAAAATATGACAGAGCCGATCGCAAAATACAACAGGAATTTTCGTCGTCCTGTTGTTACAACAAATTTTTCTGTAGTATTGCGAAGTTTTCTATTGTTGCGACTGAAGTACCTCTGTCGTTACTGCAGGAGACTGCTGAATACATCAGCAAATCCTGTTGTTACTACAAGTATTCCTGTTGCGAAGTCCCAAAGTGCAACAGGAAAATCTGTTGTGACAAGAGAAAATTTTCCGGTTGTGTTTTTCGACAGAGTTTTTTTATAGCGTACCGAGTTTTGAAAGTGTACTTCAAGACAAGGGACGACAAAAAAAAAAAAAAGGGATACGGCAAGGTGTCTACTGCAGTCGTCGCTTGTCTTCGTCTGCGCTTTCAAAATTCGACGTGCCGTGGCGCTCGCTGATTATAGTTTCCAGTGTGACGATCCATAAAAAGTGGCGCATTGATTTATAATAACAATCTCGGTAAAAATCTTTTACGACATTTCTGACAAAACCTCTGTGGAATCACGAAACTTGGACACGAAGTTTTGCTTTGCGTCAAAAAATTTGTCCTCAAGTTTAAGTTGTAGGTCCCTTTAGACGTGGTAATTAGAGGCAGATCTCTGCCGTAATGTTCACGTTCTAATCAAAGGGATACTGCACCCGAAATTGTAACTTTCGGAGAAATTGCTGAAATAAAACTGAGAAAGTGAGGTTATACCAAGTTACAGTATTTATTTCACAGTTTTTCACGAGTGGGTTTATTTTCCTTTTCTTGAGCGTGCGCCAGACCGCTTCTCCGAGGCCCGAGAGTAACGCCACACTGTGGCCACCGCGGTTGCCGCGGCCAGGCAGCTGCTGTTCGCCTGCGGCAGTGGCAGGAGCAGCGAGGATAACGACTGGGAAGCCGTACTAACATCGAAGAGACGCCGCGCTATACAGCCGCACAGTTATGACTCCGCCACGTCGTTCATACGACCAACAACAGGCACCCGGGCAGTCCAACAAGGCGTGTGAGACCAGCAACATATGGGAAGCGTGCACAATCAATGAAAAATCTAATCAAGTGTCAAAATTTGTTTTGCAGTGGCGCGGTAGGGGTGTGCGCTTCTGACATATCCGCGGAGGTTTCAGAGAAGCGCCTGCAATCTTATTGATAGATGCAGCACGCACAACACTGTGCTGCTTAATTACGTGGTCTCCACCGCCAATTTGGTTGGTGACTGATATGGAATCATCAAGTTAATTTTGGTGCCTATCAAACACTACAAGCGCGTCATGTAGTTCGCAATAAAAGCTGATGTGATCAGCTTCAGGAGAGTTGATGCGAAAGTAGGCTCTAATTTTTGGTTGTCAACATGAGTTACAAGACGTGGTACTGGTTCCGGCTACGGCAGCAGCATTTCGATGTAGGCGAACAGCAAAAAACGACCGTATCAGTGGACGTCACAGAGCAGCAGGAGTTAGAAATTATTGCCGACAAATACAAATATGAAAATATTTGGGTGCATATTTGTTATTTTGAATAATTTAAAACACTATTCTAGTGAATGATTTTAAAAATGCTTTGTGTACATTTGGTTGGAAAATACAGCGCCTGTTTTATAAAAAAAATATTTAGTTTCGCATTCTCTCGCAGCACAGGCCAGCGGCTCTTATGCCACCTAGCTCGACCAAGGTCAGTTGGTTTTGCCGCTAGCTGCCGGTCTTAATTAGCTGGCCTGTGTAGGTCTCGTTGTCTCGTGACTCCGTTGCGTGCGGTTCTCGCCTTTCATTCGGCGTCAGTTTTAGATGCTTGGTTGCTTTTCGCCGTCCTGCTACGTTCTATCTTGTTTATTTTTTTTTCCATGCTGGCCACACTTCCAATCCTAGGCTTTGGCGCTGCTGCCTTCAGAAAGACGATGTGGTTCGGGTCGAAGAGCGCAAAGCACGCGAAGAACTGATGCTCCGTTGGAACGTGTAAAGTGCGAACTGCTCCACAGGCCTCACACTGCAGCGATAGGGTGTTACAATAACTTTGGTACGGCGTTGCCAATGGGTGCCTATAAGAACAAGAACAGTGTCTTAGAATGCCTGTGTAGGAGGCATCAGATGTCACTGTCGGATAATCGCTTGATAGTTTGCATGAGAGCCTGCTAGTTTGAATCAGGACTGCTAATTTCCTTTTACTGCAGTAGGACTGCAGGATTGAGCTTGGTGTTGACTGTACTGAGGGAAATAATGCATAAGAACTATTTTTGCTCGTGGTGAAAAAACGCTGTGATCAGCGTGCATTTGGCAGTAATTTGAAGTATACATTTGCTCCATATCCCTCTATGTCTTGCGCACTGCTTTCATAATATAGAAATTTTTAGGGCTACCTCCTGCGAATACGAGGCGAATGATGCTTTGAACGCTTGCGCTGCTTACACGCTTCTGGCTACTAAATACTGTGACTGAAAATGACTGCGTACACATTGAGTTTTGTAGATATTATGGTGATCTGATAGTGCCCTCTTAATATTATAGATCAGAGAAGAGAGTGCTGTACGTCACATGTCATGGCCTCATCCCTCCACGAAATATCGCATGCTGAGATGTTATTTCTATTTGTGTGTTGGGCACAAAGTAGTCTTTAATGAGCTCAGCTGTTTTATTGAAATCTTCCTGGGTAATCTCTTGGAGGAAATGCTTGCTTGAACAATTTCTATTACTCCAAGATCACTATTCATATTTGTTCGTTCTACCGTACCTTGTCTAGCTTTCTCACTTTGTGAGCGCTTCATTTTATGTTTGATTTGGTCTGCGTAGCTTTTACTGTATTGACGAAAATGTCGGTCCTCCGTGTGCTCTAAAAGGTAGCCCTAATTTCACTGGTAAAGTGCGGCGGTATTTACAGCACTTTATGCCATTTATGCTCAGGAGGGAACTAGCTCGTTTTCTTCGCGCGCATGTTGGGTTAGTTCAGCAACCGGTTGTGTCACTATTCCGAGTCCCGTGTGTTGTCAGGTCCTCGAGTTTTTGGTTGGTTGTTTATTTATTGCATGTTTTATTTAAATTTTTAAACAATTTTATTTACTTCCTGTGTATATTTTTCATACTTCTCCGTTCAAAAGTGTATAGTAGCTATAGAGAGCGCCCAGTAGCTATAGAGACCAGTAGCTATAGAGAGCGCCCCTTCTGTGTTATGGGTTCGTCCACGACCAGAAGGTCTTCAGCGCGTTCCTCAAGAACGGAGGACGTGCATTCGTGGGATCTTGAGAACGGACAGGCCACACGTCCGGTGCCGACCACGCCTGAACCTCGTAAGTATTAGTGGCTCCTCCCACATCCCGTATAATCACCAGACAATGTGGCGAGCGAAGACAGGCGCCTCGGCTGTGCCTGGTAGGCGGTGGGAGGCTTCAGGAGGCGAAAGGAGGAAGAGAGAATGAAGGAAGAGCAGCTGGTCGTTGCGATGGGCGCGTAACAACTTCGCCGCGACACCCCAACGCCGGAGGGAGTGTGCGTCGAGCCCCGGTTGGCCCCGTGGCGGGCACGTACACCCGCATGGAGAACCCACTGGGAGGGTAGAAAAGGGAGAAATAGGAATGACGTGGGGCCTAAAGGAGGGTACAACTCAATAATGAAAGGCATACGCCCCTTCGTTCTTACTTGTACCCTATATACTATAGGTGAATTTTCCTGGCGTGGCATGCGTCGCAGCTGTGTCGGGGCCGTGGAACTCCGAATTATTTACGTCGCAGTCCCTCTTTTTTTGCGCATTAGCCTTATTTCGCTCTGCGGCCCGGATGACAAAGCAATTTCGCCCTTAGGCTGGGGAACAGAACTGACAGCAGTAACTTGCCCCCGACCTATACCGAAACACATGGGCGCACATTTCAGGTTTTTTTTTAGACTGCGCCCACTCCTTGTGTCTCTGCACCTATACTTAAATCGCATCTTACTGCAAAAGCTGTTTCTAGGCCATTTTAGCTCCGGAACACGCGTCGTCCCATCCAGTTTAGTTCGCTTAATGCAAGATGGCGCTGATAGTCTGCTTAAACTAAAGTAGCTTAAACACAGATAGCGCTGTCCCATTCTCCAGAACAAATCAAATCTTTGTTTTCATGCTCACCGGAACATGGGGCAATTAGAAAAGAAAAAAAAGCTACTGCTGTAAGTAGTTGAAAGGGTTCCCGTCCCCCTTGATTGCCAGGGCAAGAGAGGTGTTATTACCTCTCCCCCTATCCTCTCTTCCTGTCGACTCACCTCTTTCATTTCATTTCTCTATTCTGCCTGCTATCCTTTATTTCCGCTGCCCCAGCTCAGGTGCTTCAGTATCGATTGCAGATGTGAGAAGTTACCGGTTTGTGAGAAGTTTGTGAGAAGTTACCGGTAGAGATACAAATATTAAACACACAGATAAGCGAAATCGTGATTTTAACAGCTACAAACTCTCTGACACATCTGAATATTAATGGTATCACAGCTGCTGCTATTCGTTAATTGTGAAACTAGATGGAATTTCCGGCTCTGTTAACGGGCTTAAGTATATTGAGTGTATACTACCGACTGTCGTATACTGAGGGTGGTCTCCTGACGACAGCAAAAAGGACATCTTGGCTAGATGTTTGCTGAAAGTATTTGCTAGTTCATTACCCCGCGGGCTTCGGTTCCACCGCTGTTTTTCACGTTCTTCGTACATTTGCCTTAGGGACCACATCTCTTTCTTTGAGAACGGTATAGAGAGAGTGCTCGCACAATAATTTTTCAATTTTGAGCAGGTGTCTGTGTATTACATTCCATTAATTGAAAATCCGACTGCGATCAAGTGGCTTGCGAACCTCACAGTGTTTTGAATGGTTTCCTTTAACCTATTCAAGCACCACACGGTTTGGCTTGTGCAGAATTTACCACACGACAACGGCAAAGCGCAGGGACTCCGGAACTTTTTTTGTTTGATTGGGGGAGGGGAGGGGCAAAACTTCGAGCTCATTTTGTTATTTATTTGTTTAATGCTCATTTAAATAATAAATTTTATACTTTATTGTTCTTTATTTTTCAATGTTCAAAGGTTGGCGCAAGCTGTCACATTGTGGTGATGACACTCCAGCAGTCAGGAAGACAATGAAAGGGCTTCTAAAAGAAACTGTCTAAGGGGCTGACTCGCGCCCACTAAGAACTGAATGACTCGGCGGCGGCGATCGCCTCAAGTGTGCACGGAGGTCATCGGACTTAATGCCTGCAGTTCTTGGCCGCGCTCAATTAAAGCTGGCAAGAAACGTTCCCTTCGAGATAAAGAACCAAAAGTGACTGCTACAATCTGGAAAAATGTGGAAGCAATTGCACGTGGCCAGGATCAATGGAGATAAGTCTGGTCGCATCTCGCATTACAAAACAAAATGATACCGTCACGAAGTGGTGACTGCAGTCCGGAGAGCAGAAAGGCTGCGAAAATGGTGTCTAAGCAAAACTCTTCATTTAGGCTGACTTGCGCCCACAATGGACTGAATCACTTGGCGGCGGTGTAGCAACAAGCGTGCTCGACGGTCGTCGAACAGAATGCCCGCCACTGTCGGCCGTGCTAAATTTAAAGCTGATAGCGAACTTTCGAGATAAAGCGTGAAAAGTTACTAGAACATTCCGGAACAACGTAGAATCGGCTCTGCCTGGATGCGATCAATCGAGATAAATCTAGTCGCGTCTTGCATCGCAAACAAAGCGATAAAGTGGCGTGGCGGCAGATTTGAAAAAGCAACAAACGCTGCAAGGATTCGCGGCAATAAAGTCGCGTGCCGGCGGTTTTGAGTGCGAACGAACAAACGGCGCAAAGGTTCACGGCAATATAAAACGAATTGAAATGGGAAACTTTACAGATGGGAAGCTTTACGCACTAGGAATGATCAATTCCATTAAAAAGTTTGTGCATTGTTTGTTTAAATTCTGCTAATCATGACCATGCACACGGGTCGGACAGTCGCTTCTGTTGGGACATGACTGGTTTAGGTCACTCACATACGAAATGTTTTACAACTGGCTACGAAGTCATAAGATTTGCCGGGCCAGTTGGTTCATACTGAATGAAAAGGGTAAACTGCGCGAAAGGGTTAAGGCGAAGAGAAAGGAACACACACGACACTGCGTTAGTAAGTGTCGAATGTGTTTCTTTCTCTTTGTCTTAACCCTTTCGCGCAGTTTACCCTTTTCGTTTTTACGAAGCCAAGTAGCTCAGCCCCACTGTGCTTCTCATTAAAATAGTCATAGAACTGAAGTGCTTCAATTGTCAGAAATCTGACCCAAGTGCAAGCAGTTGAAAGTGCAAGCAGTTGAAAGTGCAAGCAGTAGGGGGGGGGGGGGGGGGAGGGGGGGGCTAGCTTCCTCTGGAAAAATGTTGGGGGGGGGGGGGGCGACCGCCTTCCTTGCCCCCCCCCCCCCCCCCCCCCTCTTCCGGTGTCCCTGGCTGACCCGAAAGACGGGGGTTCAATACAGGCCGCGGCGGTCGAATTTCGATGGAGGGGATATTCTACAGGCCCATGTATTATGCGTTGTCAGGGCACGTTAAAGAGCCCCAGGTGGTCGAAATTTCAGAAGCCCTTCACTACGGTGTGCCTCAGAGCCTGAGTAGCTTTGGGATGTTAAACCCCCATAAACTATAAACTATTAAAGGAACTGCGATAACACGAATAAAGCTGACAGCACGTGCCACAACGCACACGCAGCGAAAACAAGGAACCAAATAACTGAGCGCAATATGAAACAAAAACGCGTCCTTTTGTTATTTCTCGGCTGATGTTCACAGCGGTCGCCAATTTTATATTTCGGTCGGACACCAGCGCCACTGGTGCTATGATGAGGAGACTTCCGAGTTGCTCAATCGACGTCATCATCATCACCACATCTCCAGTGCCCCAAGTTCTTCCGAATTAATGAAAATTTCACGCCATAGGTTAGTACATATGTTTGACAGGTTCAGGTGAGAGGCCCGAATTATCACGTTTTTCCAAATAACGAGATTTTATTGAATTTCTCATTCGGCCTTTTCATAGCCGATGCTTCGCG
This sequence comes from Amblyomma americanum, assembly GCF_052857255.1. Taxonomy (NCBI): domain Eukaryota; kingdom Metazoa; phylum Arthropoda; class Arachnida; order Ixodida; family Ixodidae; genus Amblyomma; species Amblyomma americanum. Next base: position 64,175,859 of record NC_135498.1, on the reverse strand, counting down.
ATAACTTCGTCGTTATCATGTAAAGAGCGTGCTTGCAAGATGGCGCCAAACACTTTCAAACGCCGTTCATGACACTGCATGGCGACGGCACTGCATGACGCCGCAGACTGCGCGCCTGCGCAGTAACAGCTGCATCAATTATGGTAATGTGGTTAGCGGCGCGTCAGTCATGTCCTCGGGAGGGCCATGAATACAATCGAGGGAGGGCGTCGTGTCCTGGACTCTGCATGCATGCTGAAGACGAACGACTGACTGCAAACGTGATGCACCACAAAGTGCTCAAGTCCGTGCCAAGAAGCATCGCACATCATAAGGCGCTGGTTGGGAACCTCCAAAAAGAGAAACACAATCGTCACACACTCATGTGTGGCAACAGCATCCAAAGCAAATTCAAGAAAAGCAAAAGCACAATAACAGTAGCTAGCCCGATCATCTGCATTACCAGAGAGGTGTTCTTTTTTTTTGTTCTTTTTGACGTGGTCATCAGTATTTGCATGCCAGGCAACCTCCTTTGCACACGTGCTGGGGACTTTAAATGCAGAGAGTAAAAATTTGAGGAAAGCCGAGAGGGTGCCTGTGCATACTGCCAGTTAGATGCTCAATGCACAAGGGGTCCTGATAAGGCGACCAAGTTATTCAAGCGAGAATGTCCTTTAGGTTTCTGGGGGGAGGGTAGAGAGAGAGATACCTACTATAGATGCCCTCGCTACTGGTAAAACTTGTTCAAAGAAAGCAGCTTCAAGTGATACATTTAATTATGTAGAGAACTATGTTACAAAGAATTGATAACACGCGGACAGTCGGTAGTAAACTTATGTCCTGATACCTAGCACACAAGAAAGGTTGCATAAGAAAGACGAAACATTTTTAACCAGCGTAACTTTGAAGTCGCCAGCACAAATGTTTTATTTTTCGCCACCAATTATGGTGTTTTACTTACCAATTGCTTTGCTTTATAGGAGACATTTTATTTTTCGCCTTGCATAGTAAATCAGGGTAGCAGTCTAGATGGCGAGGCCGAAGCTGATTTTGTTAATGCTTTCCGCGCCCTCTGGACACGGTAGAGAGAGCGACTTTTCAAGGCAGCACTGCCATTATGTGGCATTAAGCAATTCACAGGTCGGCCTGCAAAGATCGTGAAGCGGAATTTTCTTTTTTTTGTTTGAATTCAGTGACCACAAAGATCATTAAAGCCTATGCAAAAATTATTTCTAGAAGCAGAACGGAAAGGAAATTTGTTTAGATATAACCGGTTACAGTAAATGATTTAATTTCATCTTCGCTCCATCGCAGATCGTTTTCAAGCGACAGCTATTAAGCGTCCGTTCCTGGCTATCGCGTAGTAGTAGTAGTATGTCATAGTAATAGTAGTATTATACTAGTAGTAGTAACATGTCATAGTACATCGTCGGTGTAACCGGCGGGTGCGTTGCCATGGGAACCACCCGTAGATACTCTGCAAGGATGAGGAGGTCTATCGTGGAAGAAGGAGGGTACGGAGAGGGCGTAGGAAGGCGTAACCGCAGGGTGGTTGTCACTAAGGTCCCTCTATAGTTTTAGTTGCCACAGGAAGCACCCGGAGGGTAGTTACCCTGGTAGTAGGAAGAGGATTACCGTTAAAGAAGGAGGGTGCGGCGATAGTGTAGGAAGGCGCGCTCGGTAGGTGCTTTCAATTGGAAACACCCGGAGGGAAGTTACGCTGGAAGGACGAGGGTATAGCGAGAGCGTAGGAATGCTTAACCGGAGAGTGGCTACCACTGGAACCATCCGGAGGGGCGGTTACAATGAAAGAAGGAGGGAGAGCATGGAAAGAGCGGAGGAATGTAGCACGGTTCATTTGCGGGGGCTGCTTCTAAAGGCGCCGCCCGAGCAGAGGGCTATGGTGGCGTTGCGCACCGATATCTGGAGAGGATAGCTAGTTGAAAAAGGAGCGTGTGTGGAAACTAAAAAGAGCTCTGTAGAACTATACATATTGAAATGGCTCTCATATTCTTTACCTCAACCGATCGTAAAATATAAATACCTTAAAAGCTATCGCTGAATCCCCGCAATAAACAGTGCTAACCGTCCTGTCAATATATTTGTATCATTTTCAACGTGGCCAAATGTGGGAGGATTTCGGTCGCTTTTTGCTGTTCACGGAGCACATCGTACACATACAAAACCGTTGAACGCTGCTATAGGTGCGTGCAAACTTTCAAAGATGCTTCTTTTATTCTCCAATTCTATTCATTTAAATTCATAATAGATACCTTGAAATATAAAATAATTTTTTTGTTTACTCAATTGAAAATACCAGCCCTACAGGGCGGTGCTCTAAGCCCGTGCGCTCTGTGCCATTCTCTTTTATGCCTATAGGCTGAAAACAGCAAAAACGAGCAAGTTTTCTTTCACATTCTCAGAATATTGCATAAATTTGGAAGAAATGTCACTGCATGCTCTGAGCTCCAACCGCTAACTTTCACAGGTCCTCGAGTTTACCGATCGCTGACCGCACTGTCGTGCTATTTAGGGAGGATAGCGTCTGTGGGCTTCAGCCTACGTGTTCAGTGCCGTAGGGCACCTCTACATTTCGGTAATGTCGCCGTTAATGTTAACGCCCATTTGCAAGGCATGTTCGTACGCACATTCTGTGCTCGTATAAGGCGATTGGCAAATATCACATTTTATGTGTACGTGTCTTCCACTTATATGACCGACCTCTCTCTAGCTTCAAATGACCGATGATTTCGGTCAGTTCAGTGCACGAGCCTCCGTGCTCTTGTTGTGGTCAAGTTACTGACGTCAGCAAGAATTAGCAAATGTCATAAAGACTCCAGTAAAGCTTTTGCTTCTGCAAAGTTCTGTTGTTACGCCTGTTATCACGGTGCTTTTGTCTCTCATGGGAAGGTCTCTTAGCATAAACCCGATGATGTTTCGGTATCCCCGTTCCGTCCGACCAGAAAGCTCTTGCGCACTTTTGAGTCTTATGCAAATTTTTTATTGTAGGCATAAAACAGCTTGATTCTTATCTCTGCGTCGTCCTCCACAACTTCTGAAATAAATAATAATAATAATAATAATAATAATATTAATATTAATAATTGGTTTTTTTGGAGAAAGGAAATGGCGCAGTATCTGTCTCATATATCATTGGACACCTGAACCTCGCCATAAGGGAAGGGGAAAGGAGGGAGTGAAAGAAGAAAGGAAGAAAGAGGTGCCGTAGTGGAGGGCTCCGGGATAATTTCGACCACCTGGGGATCTTTAACGTGCACACTCGCACATTAAAGATCCCCAGGTGGTCGAAATTATCCCGGAGCCCTCCACTACGGCCCCTCTTTCTTCCTTTCTTCTTTCACTCCCTCCTTTCCCCTTCCCTTATGAAACTTTGCCATTATCTCGTTTAAAACGCGCAGTTTCTTTCTCGTGCAAACACGCCTTACGGAGAACATTTTGCTACCACTTGCGGGTTTTTGAAGTAAAATTTTACTTATGTTTTAGCGCTCCTGTAGTTAAGTGTAAAAATAGTCGGTAGATGGTAACTATATGGCAATGTTCGAGAAAGGTATATTAAATGATGCGATTAGCAAACAATCATTCGATAAAATATTGGACTTTTAGCACTCATGCAAATAAATGTTAGGCAGTCAAAAGCTTAAAACAAATGGTAACTGTTTGCTTCTCTTTTTGGTCCAGGAGCTCCAATGCAAGGACAACGAAGAAAGTGAAAATGACGGATTGAAATCCACCACGAGAGGTTCTTTAACGGGCACCCAAATCTTATCGCAAGAATATTTTTGAATTTCATCTCAATGCAAATGCGGCCACCTCTGCGGTGAAAAATAACCGCATGTTTACATCTATGGGAACGCGAATAGCAATGTCAGCGGGGGGATAATAATAATAATTGCTTTTTTTTGGGGGGGGGGGGGAAGGAAATGGCGCAGTATCTGTCTCATATCGGCGGACACCTGAACCGCGCCGTAAGGGAAGGGATAAAGGAGGGAGTGAAAGAAGAAAGGAAGAGAGAGGTGCCGTAGTGGAGGGCTCCGGAATAATTTCGACCACCTGGGGATCTTTAACGTGCACTGACATCGCACAGCACACGGGCGCCTTAGCGTTTTGCCTCCATCGAAACGCTGCCGCCGCGGTCGCGTTCGAACCCGGGAACTCCGGATCAGCAGCCAAGCGCCCTAACCACTGAGCCACCGCGGCGGGTCATCAGCTGGGGGAATTATGTAGAATACGTGTACTGCAGGAAGTCGGAGTGTTAGGTAATTCTGAGCTAGATGTGGGGTTGGGGTCTATGGTAGGTACACGTCACGCACGGTCACTCGTCCAGCCATAGAAAAGGACATCCGGCGTGACAAACGTATATATGGAAACAGTAGAGGGAGAGAACAAATCAGCGTGAGTCGCTGCAGCTGCAGTGTCTTTCGTCGCTTCCCATTTACATCACTAGTGGCCAGAGTATTCACAGTGTGGCGCGCAGCACCTATTGTTTCTCTCCTTTTTCTGCTCCTCCTCGCACTTCTTCGTGTTAGGATGGCGCCACGATGCCGGGAAACGTTGCCTTATCAGGCGTCACTGCAAAGGGAAGAACAGCAAACGAATATCACGACACTAATAGGCTGTCACCCGGAATTTAGGAGATGAGTTAAAATTCTAGGTATGACAAGTACGAGTAAAATGTTTTCCGGATGCGAAATGCGCATTGAAGCGCGAGGTTTGATTCTAAAACGCCACTCTATTCTCATTCTTGTTATCTCGCATATTAAGTGGCCTTTTTGCACTGCCTAGAACAACTCTAGGTAGCCAAATCTGCGCGGTATTATTTTTCAGTTCTGTTTATGTATATACACAACACACGCACGCACCCACATATATTGCATGTGGGTCTGCGCGTGTATTGTTTACACATCAATAAACAAAAAATGAAACGTCATACTACGTAGATTTAGCTACCAAGAACTATACATACAGTATATCAACGAACGCTAACAGCCACTGAGAGCGAGGAAAGCAAGATGGAATGTTCTTTTTTTAAATCATATTGTGTCAGTCAATGAAAAATAAAGTGTAATTATTTTATGACTGAAAGATAATTGATTATTAAGTTGAACAAGAAAGAGCCACATGCTACAGGTGGGATCCGTGACCGCCGTATGTCGCATGTGATGCTCGACCGATTGAGCTACGGCGGCTGGCAAATCTTATACTTTCGGGAGTATTTGTGTTCAATGTAACATAACTCTGAGAGTGTTCACCAGTGCCATCCTCGACCATAGCAGCAGACTTTGGAATGTCGTGTTGCACTGAAGTGCCACCTGGAACGATGCAACGGTGAAGGAGGCAGCCGTGGGGGAACCCTGTTATGCTCCCAATGGCATCAAAACCGCCAGAACCGGGGATCTCGTTAAACGATTAGCACACAAGCATTGGGAACGGAGGGGTTCGTTGCGATATACATATCAAGTAAGCTAACAGTCACTGCAACCGAAGAAAGCACAGGTGAATGTTTTTTTTTAATTTGTGGTTTTAATCAAAGGGAAAGCTGTAGCGTAACAATGATTTATATGAAAGATAAACGATTAGAAGGTAAAAAAAAACACCGCATGCTGCCGGTGGTGTTCGAACCCACAATTTCCGCATGTCGCGTGAGATGATGGTTATTAATATATATATATATATATATATATATATATATATATATATATATATATATATATATATATATATATATATATATATATATATATATATTGGCTGACCGACACCGGCCTGTAGCTTAATCTGAAGAAGTGCCACTTTGGAGCCAGGCGTTTCACCATCTTAGGCCATACTGTCGCTAAGCAAGTCATTCTCCCTGACCCCGGCAAGCTTCATGATGTTGCGGAGTTTCCTAAACTGATTTCCATTAAGCAACTTCAGCAGCTTCATAGGTTTGTGCTCCGACTTTCGGCGCGTCGTCTAGAATTTCTCGTTCGTAAGTGTGCCCATCAAAAAGCTGCTCGGCAACAGCACCCACTTGTCCACTTGTTCGACCGAGTGCACGCAGCGTTCACTACCTTGCGTCGTCTTCGTATATACTTCACCGCCAATACTCCGACACTACGACCCAACAGCGCCCATCGAAGTGCATACAGATGCAAGTGGCGTCGGCCTCGGCACTGTCTTGGTTGAGCACAAAGATGGTTTTCAAGAATCCGTCGTTGAGTATGCGAGTCGCGTGCGCACCAAAACTGAGTGTTAGGCTACTCTGTTACGGAGAGGAAGTGTTTAGCTATCGTCTGGGCTCTAAGGAAACTCTGGCCCTGCTTGTAAGGCGCCCAGTTTGATGACGTAACGGATCATCATGTGCTCTGATAGCTGCTGTCTCTTAAATACCCATCCAAGCGCTTCGCCGGGTGGGCCCTCCGGCTTCAGGAGTGCGACATGCGCGTCATCTAGCGATCTGGTTGCAGACACTGTCATCGTCGCTGCATACTCCTCGGCGGCTGATCCGTTCTTTCGCCTCTTACAGCCACTGATATGCCTGATATGCGGAGCAGCGGAAAGACCCGTGGCTTGCGTCCATCATCGACGTCTTGCCCACCTCACCAACCGTTGTAAATTCGCGTGCGCTACGCCGTCAAGCACCGCATTTCACCCTCCGGGATGGCCTCCTCTACCGCCGTAACTACATGCCTGATGGCCGGCGGTGGATCTTCGTAATTCCTCGCCTCGATCAGAAATTTGTCTCTTTTTCACGCCGGCCGTCAGTGTGCACACACCGGTGCATATGCTCAAGACTTTCAACAGAATTTCTCGGCGTTACTATTGGCGCGGAACGTGCCGCTATATTCGCAGATACATACGGTCCTGCATCGCCTTTCAGAAGCGCAAGTCACCCTCACCCCGTTTAACCAACCCTTTCAGCCACTTCTGTGCCTGGCCGCCTTTTAAGTAGTGCTGGCGTCGACCTTTACGGCTCGCCTCCCTGTACGGTCCCTGCGAAGCGCTGAATTATCGTCGCCGTCGACCACCTCACCCGGTATGCTGATACGACCTCCCTGCCCGCTGCTACCGCCCGCGAGGTCCCTACCTTGCTCCCCAATAATTTGTCGTTCGCCACGGCTCGCCATGCGAGCTGTCAAGTGACAGAAGTCGAGTATTTCTTTCTCACGTTGTTGAAGCACTCCCTGCCGAATGTCGCATCGTTCATCGGTCAGCCACTGCCTGCCATCCTCAAACTAACGGGCTGACCGAGCACTTTAATCGCACTCTCGGAGGATGCTCACCATGTACGTCACATCGGATCAGACGAACTTGGATGCTTTTCTTCCTTTTGTGACGTACGCCTACAACACTGCCGCACAGACGACCACTGGAGTTTTTCCTTTCTTCCTACTGTATGGGAGTGAGTCGTCCTCCTTGATGGACACGATAATACCTCACTCTCCCGACGTTTCCGAGTGCCCGCCCCTTCCGGAAGTGGCAAAGCACTAAAGAAAGAAATTTCGATTAATTGAAGCGCTGAACTAAATGTTTTAGACAAAGCGGAGATAAAAAAGAATCGTGAGCATCTTTGCACGATAATATTTATGATGTTATCATGGAACTGCCTTGGCGATAAGAACACACGTATTTCAGGCTAGATTTTCAGCGTAACAAAAATATCACACCATAAAATATAACGTAGTCCTTTAGATTCGAGTTACACCTGAAGGCCAGTGCAATCACAGAGCCCAGTATACTCACGAAATAACAGGGGAAAGCAGCCATATAGGTGACAACAAGAAAATTAACTTCCTTCTTAGCATAACACTGGGCCCAGTGTGTTTGCATTACCCAGTCTCTGTATCTGTGGGAGAGGGTAAGGCTGCTACTGTCAGTAAAATATGTGAATAAAAGACTAAAAAAAAAAACGAAGATGCATAACAATTTCAATATTTTAAAGAACAAAAAGCTCGGCTATTGTTGACGGCTGTGATATATCATAAGTGTGCTGACAGAGTACCAAAGAGGCTTCAAAGGGCTCATCAACAAAAAAACAGCGAATGCTGGGAAGGCCGATTTGCATGCGACGCAAGTGATGTCTGTGTTCAGCAGTATTGCACTGAATTATTTTCCTTCCAATAAAAGGTCGCAGTCAGAAGCACGGATGGTATGGTTCAAATGTTATAATAGTGATGCAGTTTTCGCAGCAGATTCACATGCGAATAAGTAGCTACATTCTGACACATTGCCTAGGCGTGGTTATGTTTGCGAGGAGTTTCTCAGAAGAACATACACACTGCAAGCTGCTATGAGATTACTACGAATTACTGCTTGGCCAGTTTGTTTAGCGAGGCATGTTCTTCTCGATATTGAAGCACCATAGAGCTAGAAAACCTTCGGCTGATTTTTCTTGTTATTCAAGCAGTACACATGAAAATGAGCAAAATCACACCATTAAGACTGGCAGTAAGCCTTTTATAGTTCCCGTTGTTAGAACGCTTACTGAAAGCTCAAAATTTGTTCAGGGCAGCTGTGCTTGTTTTTCGTAGTTCTACTGACACTTGTTGACCGCAACAATTTTCTAGAAATATTAAGAACTTTACTTAATGGACGTGCGGGAAAAAGGTAGTCATTTGTCACTGCGATGAATTTTGGCGTACCCAAAGGCTCCATTTTCACTTCTGGTATATTTGCTGACATCATTCCGGGAAAATAAAAACACAAATTAAAACACTGTTAGCGTGCAGGTGCGGGTGGAAAAGAATGCAGATTTGTATATATGGTTTCCGAATTGTTCTAGCATCTTAATTTTGCAACTATGCTGTCGGCATGCATGACAGGTTTAGTGGTGAAGTAACATTTATATTTTGGTACGTATATGTATTTAAATGCACTGATTTTGTCACTGCTGTATCTAAAGGAGTAAGGATTGCATTTCTTGGGATTCCTTGGCAATTGAGAAAGAGTTGCGACTTCTAAAAGGGTACATTTCGTTCACTTGTCGAGAAAACTCATGGCTCGGAATTACAGAGATGTTTGTACAATACTTATTGGGCTGCCATTTGTGTAGCTAACATAAAACAGTTCACAGCACAGTGTTCAGTCGATGTGCCGGGACAGTGCTCGAGCAATGATATTCACACACGGGGCGAAGATACACACTTGCATTAATGAGTAAGGCAAGCTGTTTGTAGAGGTAGCTTCCCACATCCAACATTCTAGGACAAAAATATTGAAAATTGGAAAATTGTAAGATACTCTTATGAAATTGAAGTTATAATGGTCCATTCTTCTGACATGCAGCAAAATATTTCTTTTAACGTGTTTCCATCAATCGCACATAACAGTTAAGAGCCCCATAGAAAAGCAATAGGGAACGCTTTTGACGATAGCAAAAATGTTAGTAGAAAAAAAATTCCAAGACTGCCATCAGGCGACATGCGGATATATTGATTGTTGTAGTGAAATCTTACATTATATGAAACAATTGATGTTTATAAACTCTTCCCTGTTCAAAAATGCTTTTGTCCAGAATTGTTGGGTATGGTTGCACCTAAAAAAAACGCCTACAGAAATATCACGTCGATAGCACTGCCGTTGTATCGTTGACCGTTAAGGGGGGACGCAGCAATTAATCCTATTTCAGCAATTGTGCATGGAGTGTAGCCAAATTTGGCGCTAATATGGAACTGCTTATGTTGATTTCAGAACAGCAATTTATTTTAGCACATATTGTGCAGTTGTTGAGTAATTACACCTAACACTCCATAAAGTCATCCCCGGGGCGTTAAATATCTTATGTTCGAAAAGCTTCGTTGTGTGCAGTAGAGTTGCGCGTAGGTCTGCAATATTTCTACGAAGGATCCAAATTAACACGGAAAGCTGCAACTCTTGTATGCAGGAAGCAGACTTGATGCAGCGGTTAGAGCGAGTGAGCGTTCAATCCGTTTCGTTTTGTCCGCGGAACTTGCTTTATATTCGAGATACAATACTGTTTCAGATTGGCACAGCTTGCAAGTAATGCGTCAGCTGCACGAAGACCTACTTCAACGAGTTACGAACGAAATTCTCCGCATTTGGATGGGTAGCACCATCTGCTTTCAAGACAAGTCCACAAGATGTGTAATCGGAGAAGTTCCCTCGCGTGCCGCGGGGCGGCGCTGTGCTCAAATCAAGAGAAGAGTAAAATTTCATAAGTCATGGCTAGGTGGCTTGAGCCACCGCCCGATTTAAAGGGTTCAGCCGTATCCATCCATCCATCCATCCATCCATGCCATCCATGCATGGCAAATGCTTGGAGAAGCGCATACATCGGAGGGTGCACGTGTACAATATGGCGTCAGCTTCGCTCTAAAATGTGTTGACAGCCAGAGGAAACCGCAAGGAAATCAAGGTACGTCTCTGTATATCCTGAAATCAGGTTTACACAGTGCACGTTGTTTTTTGTAGCATAATACGATCGAGACGCAGCTAAGGCTGCGGTGATGCATGGCTTGATGTGCCGCATTGCACGTGTCTTGAAATATCTATTCTGGCGAGTGAGCTGCCGCTGTGCCTAAACGATGCCCCTACAACGCTCGTCTTCCTTTCTTTTTATCTCTCTTTTCCCTTGAAAAAAAAAAAAAGCGTTACTGTTCCCGAGCTTTCCTTTCAACGTGGCCCCTGACTGTCTTCTGGGTCTGTCTTTTGAGGTACACTTTCTCTAGCCTCGTGCTGAACAAATTATATACTCGGGACCCTTCCACGCATGAATTTTTTTTTACATTGTGTAGCTTCAAGCGAACTTGAGTGGTGTTGGTAGTAGGCTTTCCAGTCCTCAAGTGTTGCTGATGAAGGGGCTCTGCTACTATCACCCGTGTGTTATGTATTATCGCGTTGTTCGAGTCATTTCGATTCACACAAAACATTATTTTGATAATCAGGGACATTGACCTCATGAATAATTTCCTGTGTTTTCAGGAACATGCCACATTGCTGCGTGCCATGCTGCAAATCCAGCACAAAAAAAAAAAAAACAGCTTGGCTTAAGCTTCCACGAATTCCCAGCTGATGAAACTCTCCGGCACGCATGGCTGAAAGCTATATCGAGGAAAGATTTTACTCCGAATGATAAGTCCGCCAGCAGTGTCGTCTGCTCTTTGCTCTTCTTGGGCAATGACTATCGTTCTGAATCCGCAAAGATCCGGCGTCTAAAACGGACTGCTGTACCCAGTATATTTCCTGAATACCCGAGCTATATCCAGCCGCAGATAACCAAAAAAGCGGCGAAAGTTGGAGCGGGAACAACCACCTTGCGCAGTTCCTAAAACAAATGACGCTTTCAGTCCAATGAACTGCATTAGTGAGAAAAATTGGAAAACAACCGAGGGCCATGAAGAAAGCAGCCATCTGCTCTTACCTGCTGTAAACAGCCAAACACTGAATTCTGTTCTTCAGGCTAATCCTCAAGACTGAAAATCATCGCCCAGCTACTTCAATAGTTGAATGTGTTACTCAAACAAGTGGTGATATTGTCCCCCATAAACATTCAGATGTAAGAGAAATAAAGAGGTAGAGGGTGCAACTTTGCAGGAAAAATAAAGCAATTCGAAAACTTCGCACAGAAAATGACAGGTTGAAGAAAAAACTCAGTGATTTTAAGTCCAGTACAGTGCAATCTGCATTGAGCAAATGCTTTCAAAAAGTGGGCACAGCAAAGCTTTGCCTGGAAGACTGTATAGTTGAGCAGCTAGCAAACTCTTCAAGGCAGCGTCCTTCTTGGTCACCGGATTTTGTGAAAAAGTGTGTTGTAATATACTACCTATCGCCAAATACCTACCGTTACATATATACGTAACCGAGGCCTTCTAAAGCTACCCTCAAAAAACACTTTGCTCCAGTATGTTGGGAAGTCCGGCAATAAAAGTTGAGCCACACCGCTGATGAAAGAGCGTCTCGTGCAAGAAGTCAGGCAGCTAAAAGAGCAAGGAAAGATGTGTTCAATAATTATTGACGAAATAACCATAAGCTCAAAATACATATATGACAGCAAAATGGACTGTTTCTTTGGTCATGAAACAACAAAGCCTGACACGTTCGCCAAGAAAATGTAAGCAATTTTGTAGTTCCTAATAAGGTGTTGTGCTTTGTGGCTGCAGGGCTGTCAACATCTTACAAATTTCAATGCGGCTTCTTCTTCACGAACCGGCTAAGTGGTAAAATGCTGCACAAACTGACAAAGCATGTGATCGAAGAAGTTGAAAAGTTTGGTCTTCATGTGGTACGAATCGTTACATAGCAAAAAAGAAAACGCAACCGAAACAGGCTTCAATAAATGCTCGAGGAAACGAGAAAAGGTTATAGTTGCACTAGAGTTCACCGTTATTTTTGCCAAGTGCAATATAAGTGATGCACAAGTTCCCCAGTCTCTCGATATTTTGTGCTTGGGTATGTGTTTGCGTGTGTCTATAACGTAACACAGTAACGTGTCATGCAGTCGCGTAGGCAATCTACAGTAAGTGCAGTGGCCAGATATTGCTTTCGAACTCTTTAGAAATTGTATGCACTCGACCAAGGACCGCTCCCCTCAACATGAGAGCCAACAAGAAAACCCCAAAAAGAGCAAGAGCGTTTCCCGTGTATACAAAATTCCTTACATGGCAGAATTCCCAAGTAGCTGCCAGATGGCGACAGTTATCTGCTGCTGTCGACATTTTCATATTATAGCTTGCCGCGCTGTGCAGTTGTGTGTTAAGTTTTTAGAGATGTTATCCTTTGCTATGATACATGTAATGCCAACCTGCTAAGGTCTCAACCAGAGACCGGCAATATTCCACATAAATAAAAAATGTTTTAGAGCGCAATTCGCCTGTATTTGAGGCGTACGGCTGAGAAGCACTTCCCTGGAGCTCGCCTGCTCATAGATTTCGAAATCGAGGAGTACGGTGGCCACAGGCATTGTAAAAAAAAAGTTTTAAAGTTACAGGAATTTCGAACTGAATGGATGCAGTCAAAGATGGCTTCATTTACGAGGGTGGCGAGGAACCAGTCTCGAGCAGCGGGACCGAGGCGGCTGCGTTTTTATGGAGGAAAAACGCTAAGGCGCTCGTGTGCTGTGCGATGCCAGTGCACGTTAAAGATCCCCAGGTGGTCGAAATTATTCCGGAGCCCTCCACTACGGCACCTCCTCCTTCCTTTCTTCTTTCCCTCCCTCCCTTATCCCTTCCCTTACGGCGCGGTTCAGGTGTCCAACGATATATGAGACAGATACTGCGCCATTTTCCTTTCCCCAAAAACCAATTATTATTAATATTAATATTATTATTATTATTAAGCAGCGGGAACATCAGTAGCGCAGAAAAAGCTTGAAGGTATGGGCGCAGCGTCAGACCGTATGGCACAAGGAAGTAGTTTTAGCTGAACACAGATGCAAAGCTGAGATTTGGGTGAGTTGGTAAGCATTCATGTTAAGTGAACAGCGCAACAGATGCAAAATTTAATTGAAATAATGGTTTTTATGTAAGAGCCGCACCCAGCCGAAATCTTGAAAAAAAGTGCGGCTCCTAGTCGAGTGCATACGATGTATTCTCTTTAGCGGTCACTATAAATGCGAATGGTCTTCCCAATAATGGCTGTGAATAAAATAACGAATGCTCTGCGCTTTGACCATTAATGAAGTCATAGATTAGAACTTTACACCTTCTGTTCCTCTAATCCAAGAACATATATTCCCTTTAACCGAGGGCGGCATTAATTTTCAAGCCATGCATGATAATTAACAAATAATTTAGCAGAGCTCGCAGTACAAGTGGCGCTAGGGTAACTAGGCAAAATACTGGCAGGCTACTTCGGGCGACGAAATATTTGATGAAAAAACACCAAAACAAGGACGCCCTTAACCTCATAAATTGAACTGAACTGAAAAAGAACTTAAGCAAATATTATAAGGAAGTGATAAAGCATACTTTAAAGAAGAAAGGTAGCCTAAATACTATCTGGAGGAAATTAAACCGCACCGAAAGTCAGATATACGCACTATGAGACAACGAAGAGGCAAGAAGGGCAATGTCATTACAAACACACATTTGAATAAATTCCACACAAATCAATACAATAGTCGAAATAATCATGGTGCTATTGACTTAGGTGGTCATGTGAAAGGGGAAAGCAGGACGTGAGAATGAAATAATTACATATTCAAATACGGTGTGGACATCGCTTTGGGAAAACTTCCTACCCTCTAAATTAAGTGCTTTGTGACCTCTAATGCATCGGAATATCAGAAAAATTCTAACAATGTTAGGGAGAGTTAGGGATGAAAATATACAAAGAATACTTTTGTAAAGGGGGGGGGGGGGCATCCTAATATCGTGGCCAAACCTCTCGCGCGATCAAGGTAGAAGTGGACGACCCCTTACTTAGGGCAGGCAGTGACCACAGATTAGGGCCACGATAGTGAAATAACACGGACAAGACGAATGGTGTGGAGTACATTTGTCATGAGTAGCAAGCAGCTTGCCAGTATCTCTCAAAATAAATATGTAAATAAGTTTGATTTTGCAAGCAATGAGTGGTCACAGATATGGGGCAGAAACGTGGTGGCTAATGAAGAGGCTCGAACTTAAATTTGGGACAGCGCAACGAGGTATAAAAAGGAAGTTTATAGCTGCAACGTTAAAAGACAGGGAATGGGCACAATGGTTCAGTGAAGAAACGTAAGGTAAATATATACAAGTTGAAATCAAGAAGAAGAAATGGCCATGGGCAGGGCATGCTATGTAAATGAATACAGCATAAGTTCCCTTAAAGTAATAGAATGAACTGCAAGAGAAGGTAAGCGTAGGAGGCGCCGGTAGAAAGTCAAGTAAGGGGATGAGATCAGAAAGTTTGTAGGGATAAAGTGGCATCATCTGGCAGAAGAAAGGGTTAATTGGAGTGACATCAGATATGCCTTTCTCTTGCAGTGGACGTATTAGAGTAATGATCCGGCTGATGAAGAGTCTACATTTGTATTTCAGGTCTTTTGAAGAAATATGCTTGAAAGGTGGCGAATCGAAAAGCGTAAACGCATTCATTGAGAAATAAACCCGCCTTCTTTGAGCTGACAGGTAGAGAACAACGAAAGCGTAGCTTTATGCGAGCTGTTATTTTGTTTAGTGAAGTAAGTAACGTGTAAGAACAGGTGCAAGGACGGTGACGAAAGCCGCGCACCTTATTAACGTCGACACTCGGAAGACAATTCTTTACCGTTTCATTGCCTATGCGCAGTAAAGAATGGCGCTGGAAAAACGCAAGATGAAATAACTGCGCGAAATCGAGAGCTGAACAAACCACTGCTTTTTGGGCGCAATTTTTAAAATTTCTTACCACCTACTTGAGCTGACTCGCATCGTATGTGACTCTTATTATTCTCTATCTCACCTGACAGAACGTTGCTGTGCTGTGTAACTTACAATTAATTTAATGAGCGGCAGGTGCGCTGAGCATAATGCCGTCTTTGCTAAGGAAGCTTTTTCTTCATGGCAGAACTCACAGGAACGTCAACCACCAACGTGCTTATTTCTCGATAGTTCTTTGATGAACCGCTGCGATCGGTGTGCGCCCGTCAAGAGTAACTGCGCTTTCAAGGGAGCAAGAATGTGCCATGTTAAAAACATGAAGATGTTGGGTGGAAATATGAATTCATCGACAACAAAAGGGCTGACTCCTCATATACTTCAATAGCCGTCTTACTGATACAACCACAAGATGTAGGGCGAGAAATAGGCTGACTAAGTTTGCATATGCGCCCTCATTCATAAAAAAAAAATATATTTCTTATTCACCTTACCTAGAGTATCATTCACCTGTACTCTCACGTAAGTACAGACACACCCAGTCAATTGATTTAGTACCGAGTAGCATGTTAAATATTTATCACCTCTCGCAAACTATCACTATGTGCGACTGTTTACCACAAGTGGTTATTCGTAAGACAAATCATAATAAGGTCTTATGCTGTTGTATACTCTAGTGTCCAGCATGAGTTTCATGGGAAGATAATACCACACGTTTTACACCACAGAAAACAATATTTATTATCATAATATGGCACAGTTTGTTCCCACACCAAAAATTTTGAAGAAATGCTTTCTGAAGTGCATAAAGGCATCGGCGATAATATGACTTTTTATTACTAATTGAGACTACAGTTTCAAGACAGCTTTTCACAATAACTGAATGCCGTCCCTACATCGCAAGCAAGCCTTTTGCGCGATGACTGCTTGACACCGTCGAGGCAAGGAGTGCAGCATGCTCTCATTGAACTTATATTCTGCTTTCCTCACTTTCGCAGCAGATGGTAGAATTTCACGTCGAAGAAGCTGGCTTTTCTACCCTTCGGACGGTGCGCTAAGACTATCCAAAGATGTTCAATTCAATTGATGTCCACAGACAGGCTTGGCCATTCTACTTGAAAAAAAAAACGAACAAAAAGCAAGCAGTTATGTTCCCAACTTCTACCGGAAGAAGAGGACATTATTGCATCAAAATACACGCAGGAAAAGCAAATAGGTAATGTCTTTCCCGGAAATGTTGAATTTATACGAAAAAAACTGAAAATGTCTTTTTTTTTTAACTGCCGCGGCGGCTCAGTGGTTAGGGGCTCGGCTACTAAGCAGGTGTACCCAGGTTCGAATCCAACCACGGCGACCGCGTTTCGATGGAGGAGAAACGGAAAGGCGCCCGTGCGCTGTGCGGTGTCAGTGCACGTTAAACATCCCCAAGCGGGCGAAATTAATCCGGAGACCTCTTCAATGGCACCTCTTTCTCTCTCACTTCTTTCACTCCCACCTTCCTCCCTTCTCTTGCGGCGCGGTTCGGGTGTCCACCGAGATATGTGAGACAGTCTCTGCGTCATTTCTTTTACTCAAAAAACTTTTTAAAAATCTTTTTGTTCAGTGTTATAGTTGTCTCTGCATTTAATTACATTTTTCGCTTTGGAGAAACAGTGGCTACAAGGAAGCAGCACAGACAGCAACTACCACAGGCCTGCTATATCAGGTAAGCAGGAATGTTCTAATTTTTTTTCTTGTGTCTATTTCACCGCCTATACTAAAGCCGAAATGAGTTGAAAGTGCGTTCTCAAATTCATAGTGCACATTTCTTGGTCAAAGTACAGGGGGGGGGGGGGGGGGGGGGATCCCGATGCTCTTTGCTACGTCGACAAACGACACAGTACTCGACTTTCGCTAACGGCGTACCCGAAATGGAATTAGTGTTCCTGGCGCGTATCGCAGGTCGAAAGCTGGTTGTGTTTTTGTCTTTAGGATTTTGCACTGTGGGATCTTTGCCGAATGGCTACGCACGGGAATGGCCGAACGCTGAAGTAGGGGCGCAAAAAAGAAGTTAGCAATTCTAATACAAGATTGCTGGCTAATCTACGCCAAGATTACAAGAAAAAAATGTTTGGAATTGAATAAAATGAGGTACTACTGTAACTACTTTCAGGTAGCGTGCTCATCGCTTTAATTTTAGTGAGAAGGATCCCAGTCGTCGAAGAAAAAGTCTGCTTTCATTATTTTCTTGTAATCTGCAGGGTGTCGGCCTATTATTAGGGGCGGAAAGGGTGGACGAAAAAGACAGACGCCCAGCACAAAGTTTAAAAAAACTAAAAGCCACTTTTGATAGTTGTTTTGACGTCCTATAGTTTTGAATTGTATTTAAATAGGACAAGAAACAAGCCTCCTGTTATTTGTGCATTCATTGCCCGAGCTGCAGACGTGCGAGGCACTACCTATAGGAGGGGTTGTTAACACCACGGGCAGTGGACTTTTTCGACGAAGAATCTAGCAAAGTCTTTACAAAGAGCAGATTGAATTCCTGCGAAATACCACGGAGCTCAAAATGTCGTGATTTTAGCTATTAAATATGTATCATAAAACAATATATAACGAAACCGGTGGCTGAACGAAAGACGTCGATATAGTAACGCGTGATCGTGAATAATACACGCGTGCCGACTGTTTTATTTGAGTAATTTTTAAAAATAATTTTATAGCATGAGTGCGTGCGCAGTTTTGCATAAATTTAATGACACAGGTGTCAACAAAGACGTCATAGGCTTTGGCACTGAGGCAGTAAAATATTTCTATTTTTATTTTGCCTTACTCTTTAGGCAGCTTTCACATCAAACTAAACATCGGCTTGATAGAAACTTTGGGATATGTATGAGCACTACTTCAAGCTATTGTAGCTTGTTAAAAACCTTAACGCAAAAAATATTTTGTAAATACGACCGAGCGCTTCAGAAAAAAAAAATAAGCAGGGAGGTTTCAGTAACCGAAACTGAAAAAATAGTAGCCATTTCCGGTCACTGCAAGTGACGAGAGGAAACAGAATTGGTCCGGCGGGGTGAGGCGCATTTGATAGCTGCGTGTCCATGCGCCGGCGATATTTTCCGCACTTTAGCACTAATAAGTGCCCAGTCATCGCACAAAATAAGATAGTTGTGTACGTTCACAAATTCCCTATTCATTTGAACCGAGGAGCCGCAGCTATTTAAACATGTAAACACCCCCCCCCCCCAAAAAAAAAGAGCTGTACTTGTTGCCGGTCATGCTTGTACAACTTTATAATTTTTCCGACATAAGGGTGCACTTTTCTGCCAGTTGCAGCTTCGCATACTTAGACCAGGCAGTCTGCAGCGTTGTAAATTTGGAATACTAATAAATTAGGCGCTATTAATTTCAGCTTGCGCAATGTAATATTCTAGCCTGCATGACTGTTTTTGCTTGTGTTCAATACTGGAAAGGAGGGGAGTGAAGTATATGATCAACGCTGAACAATAAAAGAAATCAAAATCAGGGGAGACTCGGGGGTCTCTTGAGACACTGAAACAGAAAGAGAATGAAACAAAACTTTTCGATGACTTGGAAGATGTGACATGGGCCGAGGGAACTGGCTGCCTTCGATGTGTGAACCGACCATCTTCCGCGAAGTAGCAGGGCGATTGCGCGCAAATATATATTTTTGGCAAAAAACAGAACGAGCAGTGAGAGGTTAGCGGCAAGACGATTAGTGCTGCAATGCTGCTCGTAGGTGAGCAAAATCTTTAATTATTGCTTTAGCGCGTCCGTGGCCTGACGGTTCGAGCATCCATTTCGTGTGCGGAAGGTACGGAGTTCAACCCCCAGTGCCACTGGTACCCATTGATTTTACAATGGGTTAAACCTTTTTCCTGACACGGTGGACGGCTTCTCTGAAGTGAAATTCTTGGGCGACGGGTCTTAATTCCTACTTCGGGCACACTGAACAGATCAGCCACGGAACTTTGTGATCGAGCTACCTTTGCGTCGTTGAAATAAAATCACCATCAATGTAATGGAGGCTTTTTTTGCGAAGTGAACCAAATACAGAAACCGAAACAAAGTGAAATTTTCCTGTAATTATTATATCCATAGACCTAACGCAAAAGGGGGAACGAAAGGTTGCCAGTAAGGCTTAGCAAAACTGCGTGAAAATCCTATGTCAAATAAAAAATGAGCCAGATCCACTCGTGAGAGCGTTCTTTGTCAGGTTCAGTCTCATAGGTCAGACTGCTTCGAGCGTGGTTTCATCATTTCCTTCTCCAGCGATACTTTCTCATCATCGACTAAGAAGATGTGAAGAGATCGGCGGAAGATCTGAATCCTAGAAGACGACGATAATAGTGGGGCCACTAGCTCCGTGGTCCACCACCATTCCTGGCGCAGTGGTGCAGCGTTTAAGCGATGCGCCACTGCCCTGCGATGGCAGGTGCTGACCCAGGTTGTTCAGCCCGGAGCAACCTCTCGCGATCTATCATTACTTAACTGGCACCTGCCACAATGGGCAGTGTTCTCACATTCTGGAGGGCAGGGCTTCACTCCTGTAGGGCTTCACTTTGTTTATCGCGACATGTCCTCTCTAATTTTCACGCATTAATGAATATGCAATCGATCTGTGTCAATGGTTCTCATGCGACTTGCATACTGAAATAAATATCTGGCTGCTTTGAGCATGGCACAAATGAGCAACCAGTCCGATGGGTTCCTGAATTCAGGGACATCAGCTGAATGGCGGGAAAGGCGCTTGTTGGAAGAGCTCGAGTGACTGATTTTTTGATTGTCTACAATACGGTAGCGTTTTGAGCCTTCAGCGTGGCGGCGCCGTGCGGCGCGGATGCGCTGTCACGTGGTTGGTCACGTGGTGCGGAGGAGGTGCGGGCAGAGCGGAGCCGTGGCAAAAAAACTTATATGAGAGATTTTTTTCTCCTATTTTACGATCGCTTGTGTTTAATAGTTCTGCATAGAGGACGGCCCGAGATACCAATTGGATATCAGATTTGTTGCTTTCTTCCATTAGAGGGCACTGCATCTCAGCAAACTTCGCACTCTCACCCACCCACCTGACTTTCTGGCGCCAGCTGCTCTGTTTGTCATGTCTTGGATTTCACTTCATTACCGTAAGGGACTACCGGTTACCTACTCTTCGCATTGCATACTCTGTTAACGTTCCTTTCCTGTTCTTGATTTCAGCTAGAATGCCATTAAGTCGTGTTTCTTTCCTGGCCCACTGCTTTCTACATGTCTCCTGAAACTGCTCGTGTCATTTCTCTCTCCATAGATCACTTTCCATATTTGACTAAACTCAGTGGTAAACTCTTCAAATAACAGCCCCCCCCCCCCTCCCCCCCTCAGCGACCTGAGTAGCCCTTTCAATGGCCCCCGGGTTTGAAAGTCCATGTCTGAGCAGCAAGTGTGTGATCGCTCAGGGTGTTTGAATTACCCGCGCGAGTTCATGTGGTTATGTCGTCACGAACCAGTCGGTTAGGCTTACTTTTTCGGCCACGCCACCGGTCAAAGCAGAAATCGGTTTTTCTGCGGCACGGGGCCTTTAACGCTAACGCGTTAAAATTGTTTCCGCGCATAACCATCTTGCTGGAACCATTACGCTTGGCGACACCATGCCGCGAACTGCTCCCGCAGCCCCGCAATGTTCGCGCGGTCTTCGAAAGCGCAGGGGTGCTTTTGTTACTGGGCAACAATGCACGTTTTGCAAATGTGGGCCTTGTACAGCATCGAGGTGCTTGTACAGGAGCGAGGCTTGCGACACAGATTCGGCATTAGTACGTGGAACTGCTGCAAATGTTTGCATGCAAGTATTTTAGCATATATGGTCACCTTTTGAAAAGAAAATGCAATTTAAACTTGCTCGGAAACCTGCCCGTCCTTACTTACTGTCCCTTGTATGTGGAGCCTCTAGACTTATTCCTGACGACCGGATTCAAGGCGTTATCCACAGGTTAGGCAGCTAATGTGCCGACCGGAACCCTACGCTATTTTATTTCTTCAATAAAATCTAACATTGAAAAGTTTGCTGCTTTCCTCATTCTGACGACACCGCAATGCTTTAGATATAAAATAGCTTTGATTTAAAAAACTGCGGCTGCTGTAGTCACATTGGAAACAAGACACCGAAAGAATCAGGGAATTCATATGCCTTTTATTATGCAGAAAAATACCGAAAAATACCACAAGCCAATCAAAGCCACGTCATAAGTTGCTTTTCATTTTTTCACTCATGCCATGTTTTGATGAAGAGGAAAATGAAATGTTCGGAGTCAGCGTTACTATGTTTATATCAAGACGTACTTTAACAGCATCTTGAACCTTTCGCACGTGTTGCAGCGATGACGCGATGTAGCATTACCTGGAGCCTCAGAATTTTGCGTGCCCTATTATGAAACTGCAACGGAGGTAAATGATTTGGCAGTAATGCATTCCCACAAACCCGCATGACCTACTTTTTCCAGGAAACTACATGTAACAGATGTACTGCATTGCTAGTTTTCAACTAATTACACTTGCGTAACTGTACCGATTGTTCGAAAAAAAAAGAACGCGAAGAAATCCAAAACAAAGAAATTTTTTTTCGTCAGTTCTTCTATTTAGCATAAGCATCCAGGCGGTCGAAAAGCATTCCATGATAAACAGTAAAATATCGCTAGCTCGGAGATTAAAGGAGCAATGGCATTTCCTACACCGTGCAGCTTGCACCTTGGAGGCATACATGAGGGAAAAAACCATTGACCTTAGTTCAGGTACCTACCGCGTTTTTTTAGTTGGCCCTTTAGAGATCTGGCAGTTAATGTTAATCTTTCGAAGTTAAACCAGTATTAAAAGATATGTTATCAACTACAGTGAGCGTGCCGACCTTCTGCAAAAAAAAAAAAAACAGCTTCACTATCGGCCCGAAAGAATAAACTGAAAAGGGTTTGCAGCCACCATATACACTGTCCAATGTGCGCCTCGATTATGTGTAACAATCCTGTTAAACGGCCATTTCGAACCCTTTTAAGCTAAGTGGGACTTTATCTTGAGGGAGTTATCCGCGGCGTCTTGCGGCATGCAGCCCTTAATGCATACAAGACAGTCGAAAGGAGTTCTTAGCGAAGTAAGTTCGCCGGTCTTCTTTGAAGGCTGAATGGAGACCTCCCACTCACAGTAAACGTGCGCTGTTGGAGAATAGTTTGCGCCAATTTTAAAACGTGACCTTTGGTTACAGAAACAAATAAATTGATGACGGTTTAGCACTGCTAACCACGAAAAATTGTTCGAAAGCAGGTTTTTGCAGGTGTACACCATACGCCATCTGTTGTTGCTGCAAAGGCCCAGGCAAGCTGTCCATCTCGGAGCAGACTGAGTCGCCCCGGGCTTGCCACGCTCGTTTTGTTGTTGTTGTTGTTGCCTTAGTGACACGGCACATACCCACGACGGGGGATTGGTCAAGGTTCAGTGAGGAGAGCCCAAAGAAGTTAAACTGGTGGCAAGTTAATGATTGTGCCCTGGGTGATATATCAGAATAATTAAAGAGGAAAGAAAAAAAACAACAAAATAACGGGAGAGAATATCTGGGAATTGAACACATAAAAATTACTAAAATATCTTTTAAATGCGGAAATTTTGGATACAATTAGCAAGGTAATCTGCAGGTAGCTATTATGTAATTGTGGAGGGAGTCGCAAACTTGACGCAACGCTCGTTTTAAAACCCCAACCACGTTGCTCTTCTTTGAATAAACTGTATTTCTAACTTTTAAGGGCGTTAGCTCTTGCTGATCGCGTTTCTCGGTTTCTTGGGGTCTGCTACCGGTCCTTTCGGCGTGAAATTTTCTACGCCCGAGAAATGCAAGACGGCGGCCTCCATAGTAAATAGATATAGCAACCCAATTTGTGATTGATTGGTGACGTCACCAGTATATCGAATTGGTGATTGATTGGTGACGTCACTTATAAATCCAAGACGTCAAGTTCATATTCCTCTTGGTGTAGCTCACATTAATCTCATTCATATCAATTCTAGTAAACCAAACAGCAAACGCTCGTTACTTCAACGTCTTCCAGATGGTGGCGGCATCTTTTTCATTTCTATTGCCTATTTACGCAAAGAACGCCGGCAGGCTATTGCTCAAGTGCCGCGTTTCTGCCAGCGGATGCAGCGCACATTTCTCTCTCAGTTCACCACCGCCACGTAGCTCAAAGCTCGAATGAACTGTCCACT
Organism: Amblyomma americanum; assembly: GCF_052857255.1. NCBI lineage: Eukaryota > Metazoa > Arthropoda > Arachnida > Ixodida > Ixodidae > Amblyomma > Amblyomma americanum. The sequence goes on along the minus strand of NC_135498.1, from coordinate 64,152,361 downwards.
GATCTAGGAAGCAAGTTAGGCGCGTTTCCTTTCCTTTCGTGACTGTCTCAGAGGCTTCACGACCACCTGCGGATTTTGCGGGGTAATAGCCTAACAGGGCTTTTTGCGCACGTTTGGGAGTTGAAGAAGACGACGACGTGCACGCCCAGAGAGAAAGTGTGGCAGTTTTAACACAAGCCATGATCGGCTGGTGTGACTGTGTATGACGGGTTGCAGAACGCGACCTGCTTTAATCGAGCTTGAAGCTTGTCAGGGTGGGTGCACTTCCATGTAAGGAAGAGAAAAAGTCGCGCCGATAGCATAGCGCTCTCGTGCAGTGGCCAGTGAAGGTGATCTGTTCGTGCCTCCTCGGGTTTGACACCCTGTCGCGACTATATTTATTTTATTTGACAGGCTTCAAAGACATAACGCGCTTTTCAGGGTTGCTAGCGAAAAAATGCTTAGGCACTAAAAGTTACTTCTTGCACGAAACGAAGTTCTCAGCAGTGAGCTCGTTTACGATTCATGCACACGACAGCCATACACTGTCTGTTCTGTTCCGTGCTATTCCATGCGTCTGCATATTTTAGAACTTATCGGCTCGTTTTTTTCTAGTTGTTTGCAACATCCTCGGTTGCATATTACCACGAATATTTGTACTGTTTCTTTGTTCACTCTAAAAGGCACCGGCACTGGGCTTTACCTTTTTGTCCTGACAAGACAAGACAAGAGATGCGACCAGACTTATCTCGAATGACCGCAGCCAGGCGCGACTGCTTCCGCGTTGTTTCAGATTTTTGCAGTTACTATGGCACCTTGCCTGGATGGTTCTTTACCAGCTTTGAATTCAGTGTGTCCGAGAGCGACCGGCATTCTGTTCGACGACCGCCAAACACTCCTGCTGCTGTCACGGCCGCCGAGTCAGCGCAATAAAGTTTTTTTCAGAAGCCCCTTTCGCTGTCTTCCCGGCTGTTGGACTGTGGTCACCACTACGTGACATCTGGTGGGGATGCTGCGCCGTGAGCCTGCGCTGGTCCTGAAGATGGAAAGTGACACTGCGTCATGACTACAACAGGCAAGTGACCCTACGGGGTTCAGTGGTCTACCCAACGAAGACGCGGAGGAATGGTTGGACCAATTTCAGCGTGTGGCGACATTAAACCGATGGCACGAAGAGCCCAACTACAGCATGCCTTTTTCGTACTGAAAGGCCCAGCTAAGACATGGTACGAGAGTTACGAGGTTTCGCTGTGAACGTGGAAATAAGCAAGAACTCATGCAAACATTCACAAACAAAGGCGAATTGCTGGTCGATACACGCGTCCAACAGCCAAATGAGACCATCTTTGCGTACGTCGAAAAGATGCGCCGTTTATTCTGGCGTACCCTAACATGTCTGACGAGAAAAAGATGCGCTTCTTGATGCGGAGAATCAGAGAACAGTTTTTCGCCACGTCGGTCTGAAACCTTCCTAAGGTCTTTGCCGAGAACCCAATCGAAGCGTCTACAATCGAGAATACCCTCGACATCCGGTCTCAGCAATACGACCTGATGCTGTCAGCCTTCACCATGAACCATGCGGACACTTCAGAGATCACCGTTGACAGCTTACGGGACATCATCTGCGAGATCATACGGGAGGAGCTCTGCCAACTATTGCCATCTTAATCGCCGCCTCAGACTGCGGCGCTTGCGGACGCTTTTCACGAAGAAGTTCGCTATGCTTTACATGTCGTCGAAACGACGAATCCAAATGAAGCCCCTCAGGCCATGACCTACGTCGTGCATTCGCACTCAAAGGCGCCCCGTAAGCCCGAGCTCCGAGCCATACGGACGATTTTCACGACCACGGTCAACAGCCCGACAGGCCACGGTTCCGCACCCTCTGCTTCCACTACGGCGAACCCAGGAACATCCTACGACACTGCCTATACCGAAGAATGGACCTCCGAGCCTTACCATACGAAGCACCAATCAAACTAGCTGGACTATTGAAGCCCATACCACCACGGACTAAGCCCTTTCAACAGATTGGAATCATAAGTCAATATCGGGCAAGTGGATCACTGTGGCGACCGCATGCTTGACCAGCTACGCCGAAGCAAAAGCTCTCCCGTGTGGTACTGCGGCTGAAGTCGCTAAATGTTTCGAGCTGATCCTTTCGCTCCACGGAGGCCAAAAATTCTGGTCATGGATAAGGGCAAAGCATATACTGCCGAGCTTACTCAAGCTATTCATGCCTACAGCCGCACATGTCACCGGCGAACTACAGCATTCCATGCGCAGACCAAAGGACTTACGGAGTGTTTGAAAAAAAAAAAAGATCACTGACAAGCCATTCTCCCTTACATCGTTCTTGCGTAAAACGGCGCTGTGCAGGAGACCACCCAGACAGCACCGTTAGAGTCGTGGACGCCAGGAAGCACTAGCACACTCGACGCCATGCTCCCAAACATCACCGATGAAGACAATATCGACGTCGCCGCCTACCTTCAGCACGGAGAAGAATCCCGAAGACTTTCGCGTATACAGAACAAAAAAACAACAAGGCACCGACGCCTTTCGTTACAATATACGCTGATGCCATACTTAATACACTGAGCCCAGTGAGTGCGTGTGGGAGGGGACGCCCATTTGCCACCGCAGACTCAGCGAAAAGCTTTAACGCCGCTCCTTCTTCCCATACAAGATTCTTCGTCGATTCGGAGAACTTGGCTACGAGGTCGTCCCCGATGGAGTTACAGCATCTCAGCGGCTCTGTTCACGCCCAGTGGTGCATATCGTGCGCCTGAAGCCTTATTACGGACGCCAAGGAACGTACACTTTGTGTTCGCATTCGCAGTATTTATTTTGCCTTCCTTTCCATTTATTGTAAAGCATCTAGCAGATGCTTCTTTGAGAAGGAAGTAGTGACACGAATCGTTGTAGTTCCCGCTCAAAACCACCGGCACTAAGCTTTATCATTTAGTTTGTGACGCGAGACGCGACCAGGCTTATCTCTAATAATCGCAGCCTCGTGCACTGCTTCCATATTGTTCCAGATTGTTGTAGCTGCTTTGGCGCCTTGTCTAAATGGTTCTCTTCCAAGTTTGAACTGAACGCCGCCGAGACAAGCAGGCATTCGTTCGACGACAGCCGAGCGCTCTTGAGGCTATCACCATCGACGTGTCGTTATGTTTTTTGCAGGCGCGCGTCAGCCAAATAAACAGTTTCGTTTAGAAGCCCTATTAGCTGTCTTCATGACTGGCGGACTGCCGTAGCCACTACATGAAAATATGTCTTCTGTTAACATTAATATCCTGTATTTTGTGTTATCTGCATCGCTGCTTTGTGTCGAACAGTAGGCGCATCACGTGTGTGCGGCGCGCCCTCTCCCATAGTGTTGTCTGTCAGACTATACCACGCAAAGAAGGAGCCTCCTAACCAAGCATTCATCGCAGTGCGCCTAGAGTCGCGCAGGGGCATATTGCCTTGTAGAGATGGCAGATCGGGGAAGGGTGGATAGTTCAAGTCCAATACTAAACGCGACTCTGGATAACGGCTTAGGAAGGACACACGGCAGAAGCCAGAACCAAACGATTGCCGACTAATTTGGTGACATTTGTGGGGCTATAAATCACGTCTTCACTTCGCCCAGCACTTTCCGCACATGTTCACCAGCACAGACATCGACCATGAAAGAATGCGGTTCATAACCTGTGTATGCCATCGACCGGAGTATTCCAATGAAAAGGACAGCCAGCTTTCTTGTAAAAGAAAATTTGTAATGCAAATGTTTTTTTTGGTCACCACTGAAGTCGCCATTTCTTTCGTTATTCAGGGACAGAATCTGCACGAAAATGTTTTCGTGCTATTTGAAGATAGATATTTGTGTAAAGATAAAATAACCAGCGCGTAAGGCCCCTGGTGGCATCCGTGAAAACCTTTTTGGTTTCTTAGATCCCGTGAATATCCTCTTAGGTCCTGTGAATATCTTCTGAAATCTCGTGAATGACATCTGCATGCAAGCGCTGGACTGGTAGATACAAGAGAAAATAAAAAATTCATTTACACAGTTTCATCAATGTTTATTTCGCAAGAAGGCATAGTAAACGGACGAAATCAACAAGGTTCAGCGCCCTTAAGCGGCCGGCAAACACGTGAAATCTTCTTAATGTTGTCCGCGAATGCATCTTCAATAATTCATATTAAGGTTTATTCATTGGCTATTTTTCATTTGAGGCTGTCATCTGAGAACTGGCGAGTGACAGCAGGAAAACGCGTAGTGTTATGCTCTGGTATCAAACATGAGGCTGACCAAAAAGTAAGAGGTTAAAAGATATTGAACGAGAAAATATTTGTTAAAATGCGCTCCCTTCATAGCGATTTCCAATAGGAAAATAGCATTGAGTGAAGGCTTGTCCCTTCCGCTAAAAATAAGGCGCACGACCTGGTCGTTAATATATTTCCGCTGTGTACCACCAATAATTCAAACGGGGAGTTTGAAATCCAAATATCCACGAGGCAGCAAGCAAATAGATCCCGTGGTGCTGCCGTCTAATTCTTTGTCCTTCTCATATGAGCGTGTTTAAGCACCGCAAATAACGGTTGCAATCTTCGGGGAGCATAAAAGATCCTGACTTGTTCAAAGATAATTCAAAGTGCCAAGCACCTGGCGTCCCAAAGTGTAGCACTAGTAGTTGACGCCCTTTTTAACAGGTTAAAGAGCTCGTGGTAAAGCACACACAGCCTAATTAAAACGTAGCTTGCTAACTGTAATCGTAGACAATTAGGCAAAGTGTGATGGCTACAGTAGATGTCAGTATAGAAAAATAAAATGTTTAAACGGGGCTCGCGGTTAAATCTGAAAGGCAAAACTATTTTGGTGCTGACTTGAAATTCCTCACACTTTGCCCCTTACGTTGAATAAATTCATCCTTTTACTTCAAAGAAAGCCAAATAAAAACAAAGGGCATGCCATAGGACGCACACGGCTATTCACATTTGCCTCTGTTCCTTTCAACTCGACCAAAAATCAGACGATAGCATTCTCTCTTCATTCAACCTTTATTTTTGCATAAACAAAGGTCTGGCTAATAAATAAATGTTGGAAGACAACCAGGGGATATTTAAAAGGACTCACTTATAAGCAAGGGTTGTGCTTCCTATAGAACCACTCTTTCCCGAGCTAGTCGAGTGCTCTGCAAATATGAAAACTTTCAATTTGTTCTTGATCACCCTTGTTCTGTGTATCGCCAGATCTTGGTAAGCACCATGATGTACTTTCTCAGTCCATACCTTCCAAACTGGATGCCTTTAGTTTAATTATTTCATGCTGTAGTGTGTTTTTACTTTTTTAGGTGGTTACATTGGTGTTTTCGCTAGACACTGCGACAGTAATTCTAAAATTTCTTGAATATTGGTGTATGGGGGTTTAACGTCCCAAAGCGACCCAGGCTATGAGGGACGCCGTAGTGAAGGGCTCCGAAAACTTTCCACCACCTGTGGTTCTTTAACGTGCACTGACATCGCACAGTACACCGGCCTCTAAAATTTTGTCTCCATCGAAATTCCATCACCGCGGCTGGGATCTTGAATACTTCCCAGAACTGATTTGTTTTCGTAAACAAACCGAATAAGCTAACCTGACAGCCAATCATTCTATGCTAGAGTATTAGTGACACGGGCTATGGGGAGGCCTTAGTGGAGGGCTCCAGATGAATATAGGCCACCTGCGGCCCTTTACCGCACGCTGACTTCACACAGTACACAAACGTCTTTGTATTTTGCTTCCATCAAAATACGGTCGCCACGGCGGGGATCGAACCTGCGACCTTTGGTTCAGTAGCCGAAAGCCAAACCCTGTGAGCGATCGCGGCGGATGGATAGCCTCGTCACACCTCGCGTACATCATAATGCACGTTTGTATTTTACTGAATTAAAAAAACGCATCAGTACCACAGCCTAAGAGTTATTGAAAGTCAGAGAGCACTCTTCTGCTTCCACGCAATCAGCCTCTCATGAAAGTGTGAAACGATATGCTTGCACTGAGCAGCTTCCCAAGTTGGCTGATATGTCTAAACCAGATTTCTGCTCCCAGCGAACAGACAGCTCCCAAGTTTCTTGTGAAACGCTTTTAAAAATTTAATCCTGTCGGCACTGACACAAAAAAGAAACGGGAGCCGCGATCGTTATTCGCCCTTCGCAGACCGACATTGCTAAAATTAAAAAAAATTGGCAGAGCCGAAGCGCTGTTCGCTCTGCATATGAAAATTAAGGTTGTATGCAGCCGATATTTAACTGCGATACCAATGCACAGAACCGTACCAAACAAAACCATGCGGATGTCTTCCGACATAAAAAGACTTTTTGTTGTTTTGCTATCTAGGTCTTTACCTCAGAACGACACCCAGCCGCGCGTTGCAGCAAGGTATGGTGAGTCGGTGGAATTTTGCCCTATGGGATCGGTAAGTTGCTTTTTCATGAGATGCATTACTGTTACTTGAACCTATAAAATGTAGCAGCAAAACAAAACACCATATATCAGCACCGAAATTTGTGTAAGTTACATGTAGCTTCACTCACAAGGTGCATCATAGGCAGTTATAATTACGCATTACGTAATTACATTTCACTACAGTCCATGAAGATTCTATTCCAAATAATGCAGCATTTTCAGGTTCAACCAGAAAGATATAGGCAAATACATTTCTTCCCGGTACGCGCAGATGCATATATTTGTTCATATTAGCCCATAGATACTTGGGGTTGCTTTCTGATTACTGTTTTCTGCAGCTACCAGTGTAGGCATCGTCAGGCAGCATGTGTCGCGTTTTATTTAACGAACAGAACGCTTATTATTGTGGTTTGCTCATGGAAAGTTATTCTTGCGAGAAATTTAACAGCGATAATATTGCATTATGGTTATTTCCTTATCATTAACACCAACTCTACAAACAGAATATGTTGCGCTGCACTAGCACTGAAGACAAAGTGTTTGAAATTATGTGGACTAAAATTGCATCCACTGTGCTACTAGAAGACAGCCTTAGAGGAATTATTCTAACAAGAAGAGTTCATGAACCAGGAAAAAGTAGCAGTGCCGGGCAAAATATAATATTGACTGGTTTATTCAGCTTATCTGCTCTAAATGTGTGCGAATGCAAGCACAAGATTTGCTTAAAAGCTGAAAGCGTTTAGTGAATTTCTGTCTGATGAACAAATTTCTTTCGCTGCCGGGATTCACAACCTGAAAATCACAAAAGCCGCAGTTAAGAATATTTACTGTGCGTTTACAAATTGCCGTAGCAGTCGTAAATAAGGTACGTGCACTACTCTGCAAAGACTGAATAGTCGAAAATACCGGTACAGTTTTCGAATAAAAAAAAAACCGGATGTTTCAGCGAACAATTTCAAATATTTTCAAATGTAGGCGTTTTGCGGTAAAAAAAAAGGCTTTTGCGGCATAGCATTACCAGTGTTGGCGGGCACCAGAAATCCAGTGAATAGTTTTAAGTAGTTAGCTGAATAACTAATTTTTAATAATTAATTTTTGAACTACCAGAGTTAAGCGCATAGTTACAATCAGAGATTTATATCCAGTCGTTGTAATAGCCGCATCAGTTTCTGAAATTTCGAAAACGCGATTACTCTTGGCGCTGTGGCTCTACAAAATTTGTCTATTTTGTCTAGTTACGTGCACTGGAAGGGTTGCTTTGCCTGCATGGTTTCGAAAGCGCATATATTTTCGCTTGATGCAGCCAAATTTGTCGAGCCACAGCGGCGAGGGTAATGGCATTTTTGAAATTTTAAAAACATATATTTCTATGGCTAACGATCGGCCACAAACCTCTAATAGCAGCCAGTTGTCTTTCTGTGATAATTCAACAGTTAGTTATCAGAAACTAATTAACGAGCGTACTACCTAAGAGAATTCACCCGTTTTCTGGTGCCCGCCATCATTGGTAATACTACGCCGCAAAAAGCGATATTTTTACCCCAAATAGCCTATTTCTGAAAATTTTTGAAAGTGTTTGCTGAAACACCCTCCATAATCTGAAAATGATTTTTTGGGAAAGTATCGTACATTGAGTGGCAACGTAATTAAGGTGGTGGTAGTGGTTTTATTAAAAATAATAGTAAAAAGGAAGGAAAAGATTTTTGCTAGCCCCGGCATCTGCCATCGATACTGAAGCACCTGAGCTGGGGCAGCGGAAATAAAGGACAGCAGGCAGAATGGAGAAATGAAATGAAAGAGGTGAGGGGACTGGAATAGAGGACAGGGGGAGAAGTACTATGAACCAACTATTTACACAATAAGTAATGTGTCCAGGTTGTGCGCGTGATTAGTTCAGTTTAGAGAAATTAAATCACACACGCGCACAGCACTGTGTAGGTTACAACTGGAGTGGGGCGTCCAGTTATTAATCGTTCAAGGTAGAACTCGCGGAGCGTTCGGTCACTGCGTGTAACTACCTGACGGAGAACAGACGGGACGTCAAGCCCGTGTGTTCGAGGAATGCACAGAGGCTCACCAAAGTTCGCTCACGAGTGCGCGCACTGCCCTGCGGCCACAATAGCGTCTTGATGGAGTCTGGTAGTATGCCCTGCGCCCTATAGGCCGCGAGCATATCGCGACGAGCATCGGCGAACGCGGAGCAGCGAAGGAGCAGATGTTCTAGTGTTTCCACTGCACCGCATCCGTCACACACATCACTCGTCGCGATTCCGTGACGCACCCGTCGTACAGGACTTTCCGGTATGAAACTACTCAAGCTATTTACTCTTAAGTACGTCATAAAAAGTTGGGGAGACACTTAAGCTCCGTTTCCTCTTTTACAGTAATTATGTGAAAGACCACTCGACATACATATAAAGCCACGCTTTAAGCAAGTTGCACGAACCTACCTCCGTGGCGTAGCGATAGCGTGTCTGACTCGCAACCTGAGGTTCAGGGGTTCGATTCTTCTGTAGACTATGCATAGGTGCGGTTACTAGGAATACATCGATTGGTCTGCTGTATGACAGCTGCTACGGTAATCGAACCTTAGGAGACCGCATACGGAACCCGCAGTGCCGAATGGAGGCGGCTCTGGGTTTCGACTTAAGCAGAGCGCTCAGCGTGCCGCTGCCGATCATCCTCGCCTCGGACGAACGGCCAACGCGTTTAGAGCGCGCGTTTCTGCGGCGCCATCTCTGGTGAGCGACGCATACCTTACCGACACTGTCATCGGCAAGCAGACAACGGCGGGTGCTACTCACGTGCCGCGGGGCATCGCGGCGCAACCTCAACTCATGCACATCCTGTATCGAGGAAAGCGCGGGCGCCTAGAGCCAATGGAAATTCGTGGCGTTGCTGGTGGTGGTGAAGACCTTTATTGTTAACGATATAAATGGTGGGTTCGCCCCCTGCGTGGCACTTGGATGCTCTCTCACTGTGAGGAGGCACCCCTACAAAGCGACGGATAGCCCTTGGAGAGCAATCCTTCTCAGAGCGCTGGAGATGATCCGAAGCTGGTCTCCAGGAGAAGTTCCGGTCACAAGAGCCTCCCAGTTAGACTCCGCCATGGTCGGTGATGGGGGATGAGGGAAGGCGGGGCATGTGAGGAGGGTGTGTACCAAGTCTCCTGGTTTTCCGAAAAGTTTGCATGAGGAGGAGAATTGGTCTGGGTATCGGGCATGTAGTAGTATGGGGTATAGAGCAGTCAGAGATTGTAGTCGTCGCCAGTGTGTCAGGGCCGTACGGGAGCCTGACTTATATTCCGCTGTGTCCCCGTAGACCACCTCATGGTACTCGCCATACTGTATGTGGAGGCCCCGAGCCCTTGCTGCTCTGCGGCCCGCGTCTCGCTCAGGGTGCATGTTCTTGGGTACGGGGGTACGTTGAGGTTAGAGCGGAGGATAGCAGAAAGGCGGACTCCCTCGGTAGGGTGCGCAGTTGGGGTCAGGCTTAATTGGGATAATAAAGTGCGGCCAGCCTCTGACTTGGACAGACCGGATATTTGTGCCGTAAAGGTAGCTTCTGCGAGTTTCTCAAATGTGTTGTGGACACCGAGTTTGAAGAGTAGGCTGTTTGATGTGCGGGGGGGAAGACGTAGAGCCGTTTTCGTGCAGCTTTGCAGGAGTGCATTTACCCAGTGGCGTTGCTGGAGCCCGGCCTTGTTTAACTCCGCCGTCGTACACTCCTCCTCGCGCTCTCGTCACTGTTGCCATCTTTCATCCGCCGCGCTCGATTACGGTGATGGCAAGCCACGCCGCTGAACCCGGGAATGGGCGCCTAAGAGCGGCGCTCTAAAAGTTACTGCAACCATTTGTAACCAACAAGAGTGTATTGGACATGACGGTCACCAGGTAAAAAGATAGCGGTCATGGTTTGGGGACAACTAAGCAAAATTTGTCCATTACTTTTTATTTCAATTTTTCCTGCATGTTCTAACCACAAGCGTGAAGAGTGTGTTCATTAAAGACAAATCAAACTTAATGAACTTGTTCAAGTGAATAGGTCTCAGCGTGCTTTCTGTTCAACGCCCGTTAAGCTCTTAGTTTCCGAATGAGTTGCGAAAAAGTCGTGAATTGATTGATGAATCTCTCCATACGTATCACACTTTGGCAATTTGTGTAAAGTAGATAAGTTTCGAATAAAAATCCCTTAGGATTGCGATGCTACAAGAAGCATGAAACGCATAATTGCAGCGATAAATAGCAAATTTAGGTTAGCTAGCCCAGATAACTGTGAGTGCTATCTCGTTTCCTTGTGTCCGCCGAGCCAAACGCACACTCAATGCAGGCAGCATACACGTGACGATGAGCGCCGGTTTTTATAAAGCAGTGAAGTATACAAAATCCCCCCGTATTTACTTAGCTAACCACTAATACAATCGCAGCAACGCTATATTTAAAAAAAACCAAAGACTACGAGACAAGAGACCATATTGCAACATCAGTGAGGTAATAGGAAAATTCGCAGAAAATAACAAATCTTTACACTATAGCCTAAAAGATTACGAGAGAGCATTTGATTCAGTCCAAACCTCACCACTCATCGTAGCCTGGGGTAACCAGGGCGTATAAGATGCATATCAAAAAGTAATGGAAATATCTACTATAAAGGCTGCATGTCTACCATAGTCCATCACAGGGAAAGTTATAAAATGCCAAGCAGGAAGGTTTTAAGCAGGGAAACTTATGTCTCTAGTGCTAGTCACTGCATCTTTACAGGCGGTATTCAGAGTCCTTGTTTGGGAACCGTTGGAGAAAGGAGTTGATGGAAAATACGTTAGTAATATGCGATTCACTGGTGGCATTGGCTGGCTAAGTATCTCAGGGAATGAATTACAAAGCATGATCAATGACCTAGACAGGAAAAGCGTAACGGTGGATTTCGAAATTAATGTGCAGAAAAATTATGTCAAGCAGTCTGGGAAGCTTAAACAACAGTTTACGATATAGCAGCGAAGCCTTGGCAATGGTAAAGGAATAACTCTACTTAGGGCAGGCAGACACCGCAGATACAGCCCAAGAGAGTAAATAACTGGAATAAGAATGAGGTGTAGCGTTTTTTGCAGGTACTCTGATATCATGACTGACAGTTTACCAGTACCTCTCAAGAGAAATGTGCTAAACAGCTGTATCTTATTGATACTCATCTATTGGGCAGAAACATGGCGGCTAACGAAAAGGGTTCAACTAAGATTCAGCTTAGAGACATATTAACAGAGACATAGTAAGAGACATAGTAACATAGTAGACATAGTTCAACTTAGAGGCACAGTAAGCTATAGAAAGGTAAATGTTGCGTATAATGTTAAGGCACCGAAAGAAAGCAGAGGGTCCCGGAACAAACGCGAGTTATTTACATCCTGCTCGAAATCAAGGAGAAGACATTGGAATGGGCAGGGCATGTAACGCGAAGGCAAGCTAACCGACGGCCAGTAACGCGTATAATCAGAGGGGATTCCCAGAGAAGGCAAACGGGGATGGGGGTGACAGAAAATCTGGTGGTGGGATGAGATTAGGAAGTTTGGCATGGATAAAATGGTTGTGGCTGGCACAGACTAGGGTAACTGGAGGAATACGGCAGAGGCCTTTGTACTGCAGTCGTTGTAGATAGGTGATAATGATGATGACAATGGAGACAAACCATATACGCTCCTGCTACATCTTAAAGAACTTTACCTGGAGATCAGTGTCAAATTTCCGCATTATGCTCAGTCTTTCCCAGAACAATAAACACTCCCGTTTTCTTAATACAACTCTTCACAAATTTATCTTTGAGATCATACGTTCTTCAAAAGCGAAACCTTCGCCGAGAATGCTTACATCCATATATTCTGCGGTAAAAGGTAATACCCAACGATTGCGGATTAAGACCTTAATTTTTTTTTTCTGTCATGTTTCCATAGTACCAGTGGGTAAAATGATTTGCCATGGAGGTTACAGTCATAGTAACTACTTTTTGATGGCAGTGGAGTAATTTCTTGCCCTGTGGTCTTCAGGGCCTTTACCTCCCATGTTTATATTGTACTGAAAGATAAGGTACTATTGATCAACATTAATGTTGCCACATTTCTGCTGTGATAAACGCCAGAGTGCTTGCTCCGCTGGCGTACTATAGGTGTCATAACCAATACCAGCATTGCTGTCATTCCGAAGTATAATTTTGTTATCAGCATCCACTTTGTAGTCAAAAGCATCCAGGCTCTTATTATGTTCCTTTGCTTAGTAGAGAGCAGTCGGTGGAATGAAGCTTTTAAATGTTTGGAATTAAAGCTTAGTTCTGTTCGCTAAATATACCGAAACTCAGAAAGTAAGGCTTTTCTTGCTCAAGGGTTCTAATGTTGTTGTAAAGCGAAAAACTTTAAAAGTTAAGAAAATAACTGAACGAGCTGTACGGCGAGCTTAAATCTTCAGTAAAAGTTTGTTGCATCTTTTTGCGATATATTTGCAGCTATAGATAAACAAATTGCGCAAAAAAAGAAGTGGGCGCAATGGTGGGAGCCCAGTTTCTCATATTAAAGAATTTTTTTTAGCCTCGAAATATCTTTTATGGGCAAATATAATCGCAGAAACATTTTTCGACATTGAGAACTGAAAGTAATAAGCGTTTTGAAGAATTCGACCGGCCGCCCATTCTGCGGTTTTATTTAAGGTCTCCCTTTTGAGTTATCAAGAATTTGCTACGGCTGTTAGCTACCGCTGCTCAGCAGTGCGGCCTAGGACTGTTCAATTGGAGGAGTCGAATTTTTCGGTATAAGTAATCGCGGAGGTAATGGAAATGGTTTCGGCACAGAATATAAGTTCTAGGTGATTTAATGGACACGAGAGTTAGCCGCATCTTGATTCCTTGCAAAAAATTAGTCCCGAAGCAACTCAAACTTTAAACAAGGCCGTGTCTACCGATTGGACGAGTATTTAGAGCCCTTTTGGATGACAAAATTGAAGTTTTTAAGAAATCTACAACTGAAATCACTTTTTTCAGGAGGCTTCAAATAAACCAAGAACTGCGCTTTCAATTATTCCATCAATTGCCTCCCAGACCAAAAAATATTGCCAAAACTAGCATATTCACAGAATAGCTACCCCATTTCTCGCTGCAAGGCTATTAGCCAAAACGTCCATACAAACTCACTCATCGCGCCGTATACGCGAATGGTCTGGAGCTGCACCGAACAGATCGAGGTTCTTTGATAAGATGTACCTACGGCAGTTCATTCTTTGACGGAAAAAATGCAGCCCTTAGTTTATCGTCAGGAGCTGCATAGTGGCAGCAGAAACTTATAATTGTATTATATTAATTGTATTATAAATGTTTGAAAAAATTGGTGGCAAAATTTGCTCTCCAGGCCTCTGGAGGATTTGGGACTGGTGGTGTACGTAAGAGGTAAAGTGAACTTTTTCGGGGTGGTAATGTACTACATAGAAAGCGAAAGCTTGCGAACGAAAGAATGCTAATAGTGTTGTTCTGGCGGAGTTTCGTGGGCTCCATATTGGCACAGGGTGACAGATAAGCGTCTGCGCCATTCTTTAAGCTTTGAAAACGCTGATGGTGCCATGAACGCAAATAAGAGCTGATGAAATTGCTTTTTATGAAAGCGGGCTTTTTCGAAAAGCTACTCGAAAATTAGCTGAAATGACCGGCAACTCAAGGCTGTAGGTTTCGGTTTTGACGATGATGCTGCTAATCCAGGCGTAGGTCTCCTAGTGGTCTGCCGCCTTAACAAGTAATGTATTACCAAAATGATCAGCGAAAAAAAAAGGGTCGACTCCTTGGAAGTCAAGGAGTAATATATATATATATTTGCTATCATCATTATGCACCAGAGTAAACTCGCTGCTGGGCGAGAAATGTTTCCACGCTTATGGCAAGCCACGACCCCAGCTTTTCTATAGAAGTTTAATCTCATCTCTTCGCCTGACCGTCTGACAACCTGGTTTGCGTCTTCCTTCCATACGCACCTATTGCCGTGGCAAGAGAGTGACTGCTTTTTGTTTTGGCACCTATTTTTTTGATTTAGCGAAAATTTAACTTAACTGCATTTGGGGAGGTTACTGTTTGTGAAATAAAAGCTACGGGGAAAACATTCGAAATGTTGGCGAGGTACACATCGCGTGCAACTGCCTATTCGCCAAAGAACCGGCACGATTGATTTATTCAGAAATGGTTTAGAGAAAAGCATTTGTGCGAGAGAAGGCAAATCGAATGAAAAAAGAAGTCGAATGAATCCGGGATATGTGAGCACCATGACCTTGTGGTTGTTTTGCTTTCTAAAATTACTTCAAGCTTTGCGTATACCGGCTCTTCAGAAGTAATTTTTCTTGCAGTGATCTGTTCTTGACTTTGCGTAGGAGAAAATTATTTGAGAAAAAAAAACATAAACAGACTAATTGTCATGAAAGGTGATATTGCCCCAAGACATAGTGAAAAATTGAACATTTCCGGCTTCAAAGTGAGGATTACAAGCATGCCGTTCTTTTTGGAGTTGATTTAAAATTCTGTCAGTCATCTTCAAAAAAGCTCGACCATTATTTTCGGTTTCTGAGCCTTATCTGTGGCCGGGTTGTCATTACTCTGCAGGAGAGTAACGCTGCGATCAAGTTAATATTTGTACATATGCGTTTCTTAATGCACCATAAAGCAATATGCATGGCTCATGATATGATGGAATATAATAATAATGGCACTATTTGCACCGCACCAATACACATGACGTTACAGCCATAGATCGGCTTGGAAAGTCAGTATCTTTGCAGCCGATTTTGAAGAAGAACGATAAAACTGATAAAAAAGCAATAAAGTAGATAACAATCTCGATTGTGGCTCAGACTCCCAGATGCGAAAAAGGCTCTGATATCTCAGTGTTTAAAAATAAAATTTTATATTAAGGAAGCTTTTAATTAACTACCACTTCGATTAAAAAAATCAGTTGGCACTAAGGGATTTTTATTATGTGCCAGCAAAATATGAATCAGCTTCAGAACGATCGCAGCAGCCACATGATTTCAGGCTCTCTTTGTGCATTCACTTTTGTTTGACCTTACAACTGACACTGTTTTTTTTATGCAGTGCTGGAACAACCCCTCTTACTGCGGACACTGCGAGTGCAGAGGCCCAAGTTGGTGGAGAAGGTGCTACGAGCGTGAATCCAAGTAATGAAAATAGTACAAACTAAATAAAGTCCTTTGAATTGGAAACGAGGGGATAATTTCACACATACACACATCACTACATACAGTGTCCATGTGAATTGGTACGTTGTCTTCACAAAGTTGATCACATCGCATGAAGACTCAAGCTGCAATATTCAGAAGCCGACAAGACATTGTGGGACGAAGGAGCGAAATAATGAGAAAGAACTCCGGCGCCGCACTCGTGCTCTCATCCCTCCGTGTGCGGTAACCCTCCCCCCGCGGTCTTACCCGTGCAGAGGAGGTTGCGCTTAGGAGGATCTGGGTCGGGGTTGCCCTCACACCAGCCATCACTCGGAAGTGGCCTCAGTACCGAGATTTGTTTCCTCGGCCAGGGTGTCCGATATGCAATCACGAGGACATTGAGGCTGACATTCATCACTTACTGTGGGACTGCCCAGCTCTCAAGCCTACAAGGATCCGGCACCTGATGGTAGCAGGTCTTTCACCAAGCAACCCTGCTTCATACATTGCCTGGACGCAGGGACCGTACCATCGTTCTCTACTGGACTTCATCATATCATCATTGATGCCCTGGGGCAATAAATATCGCTTCAAAAAAAAAAACAACTCATAAAACCAGACAGTTGACAGGCCAACGAGCCAGACAACGCCCTTTTATTGAGCCAAGGGACAACGATCAGGCTAAGCAATGACACACCAAGACGACGCGGAAACGAAAAAAAAGAAACAAAACAAAATAATATATATGAAGCTAAAGACGTTGAATTGAATGCGTAGGGGTAGGTTCGGTTGTGCAGGAGAAAAGCTAAGAAGCGGTATAGAAAAAACACCCTATGAACTTGAACAAAGCGTTTCACCCGGATGTGGCACGTGAGGAATGGCAAGGCAAAGCACGTTAAAACGATAACTGCCGTCAAACTCGTCAACCTGCAGTAGGATGGACAACTGGGCTAGTTGGTAACACTTAATTTTCGGGTGGAAGGAGCCCAAAATGACGAAAGATAGAAAAGTAGCAAGCAGCCTGTTTGTGTTTCCTTGTTTCTATTCTGTCTTTAATCCATTCGCGCTTTTAGTACGAAAACTACTTCACGAAAACCGGCTGGTCAGTTTGTGTAAAGCTTGGCCCTGAGGGTTACCTAAGGCAAACGATAAAAATAATTAAATTAAATAAATAATGCTGCGACTAGGATTAGAACCCCCAGGCGGCGCGAACAGATCAGCTTCGCTATCTCATCTGATCAGAGCACTATGAGACCTTTGGTAACTTCACTTCCAATAGAGGAGTGCCCCAGGGCTCTGTTCTCGTCCCCCACATTATTTAATAGGGCTTTTATTCCTCTTGTTCGAGCCCTAGAGACCCTACATTCTATCAGTGTGTTTGCGTATGCCCATGAGATAACCTTGTGGTCCTATCATCCAGATGCGTCTATTCATCAGTCGGTCCTTCAGCACGCGCTGGATGTATTGACATCTCGCCTTTTACTTCTGGGTCTAACACTCTCCTCTACTAAATCATGTTTCATTCGCATTGGTAATAAAGCCGGCTAACGGAAAGCTCCCCGTTTAATTTTTACGATAGATAATTCTCTGATTCATCAGGTAGAAACTGTTCGTATTCTTGGCCTTCTTTTTCATACATCTAAGACTGGCACCCCGTGGCTGACAGCCACCCGTAAATCGGCTCACGCTACTCTAGGTCTGATTCGTCGCATAGCTATGCGCTCTGGTGGCGCACGTGCTCATACGGCCCGCCAACTTGTGCGCTCTATTCTTCAGCCACGGATAGTATATCAGGCACAATATCAACGTCTCACCCGCAGACGTGGGACTCCCTTGAAGCTATCAATCGTGAGGCTATGCGCGCCATAACATATCTGCCTCGTTTAACACCCATACCTGTGCTAGAGGAGTTCGCCCAACTTAATACACTCAGTGAAATCATCGACCAACGGGTGGCAAACAGAGCTCGAAAACAGTCTCTCCAACTTCGTCGTTTAAGACACTTCCTCCGTGGTCATATTGCCAGCTCACTGACAATCGCCCCGCTGTTTCCCCATCGGTATCAGCAGCGTATCTGCCTGAAGGGTGCATATTGTACACGGATGCATCACATACTGCAGAGAGGGGAGTTACTGCTGTGTATAGTCCGTCTCATCCGCATCTCAACTCTCGCGCGACTTATACCGCGGATACGTGCACTCCCCGTGCATTGGAACTTCAAGCCATTTACAGTGCCATTGCTTCCCTTCCGCTCGTTCCCAAATTCAATGCAGTTCATATTTACACCGACTCTCTCGCCGCCCTTAAACAGCTTAAGGCTGTTAGACGCACATTCCAGATTACATAATCAATTCATGTACTCTTCGCAAACTACCCATGTCCTGAGCTCATGCACTGTGTTCGCGGCCATGCTCAGGATTCACAACATTCAAGCGGAGGTAATGACTCATCTTCACACATCAGACTATTCGCAACCTTCCACTCTTCCCCCAGATTCGTTCCTGCCCCATGTTTCCGATTCCGAAGTTCTGCGCCAGCGAACACGCGCTCTATTTCCTCCGTGTTCACACCCTCTCCCTCGTAGTCTTACTCGGCAGGAGGAGGTATCCGTGCGCCGGATTCGGGAAGGGGCAGCTCTGACACCATCTGTCCGTCATCGGTGGCGTGAAAAAGATCTGCCAGCAACTCGCAGGTGCCCTCACTGTGGCGCTGCACCGGACATTTGTGATGTGCGGCACTCATTGTGGACGTGCCCAGCGACGGCTATTAGAAAACGGCTCCTCTGGAAGGTGGGCCTGTGGTGGAACCGCGAACGTGACTATGTCAAGTGGACTATGAACAATCGTTTCATCAGCAACCTCTGCAGCTACTTCATCGCAACGGGTCTTCACTCCTTCTTTTAACTTTCAATCTCCCGCATTCATTCCCTTTTCTTCAACTTATGCCTCATGGCGCAGTTTTGGAATAATAAAAAAAGCACTATGCTGTCGCCGCAGCCGATCCCGCCTCTTTTTAAAGCGTAACATACTCGCTCTGTGCATTGCACATCATCTTCATCAAATAATACTACTATCGAACTAATATTCGCAATTTGAGCTATGTGGCGGAAGTGACAGAGAGATGCGCGCTACATGCGTTGGCGTGGACAACATTGTGGCAGAAACACGGCACTAGAGCAATACGCGTTGACGTTGACAACACTGCTGCACATAACGTGGCACTGGAGCCTTGGCAGCCGGCGCACATTTTGTAAATTGGCATTGATGATGAAAAGGCTCAAGACGCGCAGAATTGCGTCCGTGGGTCCGTGGACACCTCAGTAGTGCTTCAAGGTACGTGGCAGTGGTGTTCACCTGCAAAAAACTGTGCTTTCGAACGATATTTTGAGTTTGGCACTACTAAATTGCCAGGCAACTATATATATATATATATATATATATATATATATATATATATATATATATATATATATATATATATATATATATATATATATATATATATCATTTCGTTGTGCATAGAATTGTTTGAAATGGATCAGAGACAGCATTCTCAAGTCTACATCCTGTTAAGCATTTCAAGCTCGTGAGTTTTAGTGGTTTCAGCGAACCATATGCCTCCTTCACCGCCGGTGTTCGAGCTCATCCTGCGAAATGTTTCTTCTATCTTACCGAGCGTGGTGAGAAGTACCGTGATACCTGGCAGCCTGGTAAACCTATGAAGTCTATTCAAGGCGTCAGTCCTGCTTTACCGTTTCGTGTTTAACTTTTCAGAGCAAGTGCTGCACGAGTGAATCCGACCTCCTCATTAGCTTTGCTGTTTTGCAAAGTTATCCCAATTTTGTGGGAGATAAAACAGACCACATATTGTCTTGCTCATGTCCGACGACAAGACTCTTTTGCTCTTTTTTACTGACATGTCCGAACTCTCATTAAACGTTTCGAAAACATCATCATCCCCAGAATGACTGCGCCCACTGCAGGACAAAGACCTCTGCCATGTCTCTCGAATTAATCCTGTACTTTGCAAGCTGCGGCTGCGGCATTTCTGCAAACTTAACTTATTATTCTCATCCTCCCACCTAACTTTCTCCTGCGCCTCCTCTTGGAATGCACTCCGTTACCCTGACCAGCGGTTATCTTGCCTTCGCATTACATGGCTTATCCAAGCCCATTTCTTCCTCTTGATTTCGATTAGGATGCCATTAACACGCGTTTCTTCCCTCACCCACTCTGCTCGCTTCCGGTCTCTTAACGTTACACCTATCATATTTTTTTTGTAGCGATAGGTATATTAGGGTAGCATTTCGAGCCTTCAGAGTGGCGGCGCCGTTGCAATGGCGGCGCAGCCACCCTGCCACGCTGTCACGTGATTGGTCACATGGTGCGACGCGGCGTGGTGGCTGATCACGTTGTTCGTCACGTGGTTGGTCGCGTGACCAAGTTCCACTCGGCCAGCTTTAGCTATCGCGTCGCTCCAGGTTTAAAGAAACCTAAACCACCGCCAATATCCGTCATAGCTCGCGGCGTTGTCCTTAACTAAAGCTGAACTCCTTCTGTTAGCCTCCACGTTTCTACCCTTTAGCTGAGTACCGGTAAGATACAGCTGTTGTATACTCTTCTCTTGAGGAACATGGGTAAATTGCCGTCCATGATATCAGAGAACCTGCCCATATGCACGCCAGCCCATTCTTATTATTCTAGTTACTGCCCTCTCATCACCCGGATCAGCGGTCACTACCTGCCCTAGGTAGACGTATTTGTTTATCACTTCCAGCACCTCGCTACCAATTTTCAATTACTCTCCCATTGCGAGACTGTTGAGCTAGTTTAGTTAAGTTTCTGGGGGTTTAACGTCCCAAACCGACTCAGGCTATGAAGGATGCCGTAGTGAAGGGCTTCGGAAATTTCGACCACCTGGGGCTCTTTCACGTGCACTGACATCGCACAGTACAGGGGCCTCTAGAATTTCGCCTCCATTGAATTTCGGCCGTCTCGGGTCAGCGGCAGAGCGCCATAACCGCTGAGCCATCCTGACGGCAGTTGAACATTACTTTGGTTTTCTCAATATACGTGTCTCTACCAACCGTTCTGCTCTGCGTGCCTAACTCATTGATCATGCTTTGCAGTTCACCTCCTGAGTTACTTATCCACCAATGTCATCAAACAATCGAAGATGACGTATTCTTCATTAACTCTATTGGGTCACTCTGCGTCCAGACGGCCTTCCGTGCCACCTACACGCAGGCGTTATTCGTACGCAAAACATTTCCCCAACCTGTGACGCAGATTAGCAGCCATGGCAGGTCCGGATGAAATAGTCAACGACAAGGTACACTAGGAAATAGTTCATTATCCTAACGCGAGGCAAAGCACACGGCGGAAGAATGTTCTATCCGAAAAATAGATGTCCAGTAGCTCACCAAGTCGTTGATGTCGACCGGCGTTGGGTTCGGGGGCCGGCGGGCAGCGAAAGGGTTCCTCGGGGCAGTCCAGTCAGGTCCGACAGCCAGAGAGAGTTTCCCGCCGCGAGTTCCTCCTTTTAATCCCTCGGACATCGCCTCCCTAGCAGCAGATCGTTGCCGTCATGCTCAGGCATGCAACCCTTTCTGCAGTAGGCAGCGCGCTACGTCACGTCAGTGCTGGGCGGAAATGAGCAGAGTCGCAGGGGTGCCTTCTCTCCACATTTCCGGCAGCGCGCGCACGTGGAAGTCACGACCGCCGATAGCGCGGGAGACGAGGAGGGATACCGGTGTATCCCACAACTCTTATTTCCAAATTTTCGCAATCCAGGCTTCTGAATATCTCCTGTAATCAGGCCGTTAAAAGCATTGACGAGATCGTATCTTCCTGCCCGACACCCTTCCTGATTGGAATTTTATCGCTGACATAATGGAAGATTATGGTAGCTGATGAGTCGTTATAGATATCTTCCAGTATTTTCACATAACGCTTCCACACCCTAATTCTACACCCTAATCGCTACAGTCGTTTCCACTGAGTTAATTGCTTTCACGTAATCAATGAGGGCTATATATAGGGGTTGTTTATATTCCGCGCATTTGTCTATCATCTGACTGAAAGTTTGAATGTGTTCTATTGTCGAGTATGCTCCACGAAAGGGTACCTGAACATTTGGTTGATTTAAATCTAAGGTTGTCCTGAACCTATTAGCGATTTCTTAGTAAATACCTCGTAGGCAACGGACACTAAGCTGATGGGTGCGTAATTTTTTCAAATCCTTGATTTCTCCGTTGTCATGAATTAAGATAATGTTAGCATTCTTGCAAGCTTCTGGTACGCTCGAGGTCAAAAGGCGTTGCGTATACAGGGTACCTAGTTTTTGTGGCACAATCTCCCCTCTGTCCTTCAACACATCTCCTATTACCTGATCCTCACCAGCTGCCTTCCCCTTTGCATTGCTCCTAAGGCTTTCTATACTTGCTCTTTTGTAGCTGGCGGGATGTCCCATTGCTGTGCGCTACTGCCTCTCTCATTAAAATTCTTTGTACACTGGGTACCTTATAGATTTGGGTAGAAATCTTCGCTACACTATCTTATCCATACTGCTAATAGCATTGACCTCCTTGCCTCTTAAAGTATACATCTAGTTTTTACCTCTGCCTAGTTTCATCTTCACCACTTTTAGACTACCTTCGTTCTTTAGAGCATGGTCGATTCTATCCACATTAAACTTCCTTATGTCAGTTACCTAGCGCTTATTGATGAACTTTGACAGGTCGGCTTGTTCTATTCTGCCTGCGGGGTTTGATGCTTTCATGCTTCGGCGCTTCTTAATCAGATCTTTCGCCACCCGAGGGAGCTTGCTGGTATCCTGTTAAACCATGTTACCGCTTACCTGTGCGGCGCATTCTGTAATGATAGCTGTGAGATTATTGTTCATAGCTTGAACATTAAGGTCGCTGTTCTCAGTTAAAGCCGAATATCTATTCTGAACTGATATCCTGAATTCCTCTATTTTCCCTCTTACCGCTAACTCCTTAATGGTCTTTCTCTTCAGTACTTTCTTTCGTTCCCTGTTCTAGCCTAGGCTAATTCGAGAGCTTAACATCATGTGGTCGCTACAACGCGACTTTCCGAGGACCTCCACATGCTGCACAATGCCAGTGGGAGCGCATAGTATAAGATCTATTTCATTTTTAGCTTGGCCATGGGAGTTTTTCTATGTCAATTTCTGCTTTTCTCGTTTGCAGAAGAACGTATTCATGATCCGTAATTTTTTTCTCTCTGCGAACTCTACTAATAACTTCCCCTCGCGATTCCTTGAGCCTATGCAAAAATCGCCTGGCCCCCGGCCTGCTTCTTCATTGAAGGCGCCCAGCAGTAGAGTGTACTGCGGTTGTGTACTTTCGAAAACATTATTTCTCAGATGTGCCGGCTTTCTGTGATAAAACGTGCTAAGGCTGCGTTATGAAACTGAAAACCACTACGGCCATTAGTGTATTAGCTTTGCCTGTATTACCTTTACTACTGTTAGAGTATTATGTGCTGATTAAATCTGCAGCGCAATGTATAGCGCAACTGGGAGCCACACAAATAGCAACAACTGCCCTCGTGCAGACGCCACATGCTGCTAGAACCCGTTTTCGCTAGCTTATTTGCATCGTAACCTGCATCTCTTCGTTGGGAATAAAAGCAAACTGGGAGGCACAGTTCCCTTGGTACTGCTGCACCTACGGAGGTACTCTGCTGATATCCCTCATGCACTGAATAAACGGAATGCACTAATGTGATCTGTCTTCAGGTTGCAAGAACTTATCAGATATCGTCATTGTCCCCTACTAACTTGCAGCTTTTATGAGCTTCCTGCGCAATTCTTGCCGGCAGTTGCCATTCAAGTACACCTCTTAATGTTACGCATTCGGAAGAAGCGCATCATGGACACACAAAGCTCAAGAATACTCGACAATGTTGCCACATTTATGGTACTTGCAGGTGCCTTCCTGTCGGTGCCTGAGGAGGCCTTGTGAGGGGTCTGACATGCAATGAGCGAGCGGACATTGTCCATCTTGCACATTCCGCTGCACCTATGCCTTATAGAACGAGCTATATAAATAAAAACAACTAACTATAACTCACAGCTTGCAGCCCGCCATTTCGTCTCTGGCATGCGGTGTAATTCCTCTACAATGTTTAGTCATCCATTCGGGAGGTATACTCCTGTGACTGCCAACAGCGCTGCTATACCGGAATTAGCAGGGCTCATGCCCAACAATTCTGAACAAAAGCATTTTTGAGCAGGAAAACGGTTATAACCGCAATTTCTTCACATAATTTAAGATTTCATTTTACCAATCAACACACCCGCGATCATCCCACGACTGTCTTGCATTTTTTTGTGTTAACGTTCTTACTTTCGTCAAAAGCGTTCCCCATTGGTTTTCTATGGCAGTCTCAACTGCACGATGCGATCAATGAAAACAGTTTAAAAGAAACATTTTGCTACATATCAGAAGAACGGACTATTGTCTTCTATATTTCCATAAGAGTACCTCACTATTTCGTAATTTTCAAAATTTTTTCCGACATTGTTGGACACCAACGGAAATGACGCCCCGCTCCACTCCCTGACGACCTATTTTAAGGTTTATAATTGGCTTTTGTGGAAAGAAAATGGCGCAGTATCTGTCTCGTATATCGTTGGTTCTATTATGAATTCTAGGCTACCCAAGGTCGTCGTGAAATTCGAATGCAATTGAAGGCTTCAACCCCAAGTATACCAACCAAGCGCAGCTCCCTATCGCATTTGGCGACTGCAGGAAGCATCAGCGATACGGAAACATGAAAGAGGCCTTTACCCTGCAGTGGGCGTAGTCAGGATCGTGATGATGATGGTTGCGCACCAAGTGTGCCGACTGAGCAGAGCTCGTTATCGCATTCGGCGACTGGAGGCTCCACCATCAACTCCATATGACTTACAGACAAGAAATATTGAATTTTTAGCGTACACTTTCACCGGCTTCGCCAACGCATGCAAAGTGACGATCCTCATTCATGGCGGCTCCTCATCCCCTTTTGTTATCGCCTCGCATGTGGCCACCCACGAAAGGGGCGTGTATTAGAAACGAATTCACTGGCCTTTTTTCAGAGACCAGTGGTGAGTTGGTAAAATATGGTTGGATCTCTGTTCATTCGTTGTTCAGCTGTTCGCAAGCGCCGAAGAGCAGAGACTGTGGCATGGAGATTGTTCCGGAAGGTTTATGGCTTATGATTTATGAAGGTTTAACGTTCCAAAGCGACTCAGGCTATGAAGGACGCCGTAGCGGAGGGCTCCGGAATAATTTCGACCACCTGGGGATCTTTAACATGCACTGAGATCCAACAGCACACGAGCGCCTTAGCGTTTCGCCTCCATCGAAACGCGGCCGCCGCGGCCGGAATAGAACCTGCGTCTTTCGGGTCAGCATCTGAGTGCCATAACCAATGAGCCACCGCGGCGGCACCTATATTGATTGTTATACTGAAATCTCACATTATATACAAAAATTACGTTCATATACTGCTTCCCGCTAAAAAAATGCTTTTGTCCAGAATTGTTAGGTATCACCGTCATCATCAGCCCGACTATGCCCACTGCAGGGCAAATGCCTCTCCCATGTCTCTCCAATTAACCCTGTCCTGTACCAGCTGCGGCCACAGTACCCCTGCAAACATATTAATCTCACCCGCCCACATAACTTTCTGCCGCCCTTGCTACGCTTCTCTTTTCTTAAATCTACTCCCATTACACTTAAGGACCATCGATTATCTGGCCTTCGCATTGCATGCCCCGCCCAAGCCCATTTCTTCCTCCTGATTTGGACTAGGATTTCAATAACATGCCTTTGTTCCCTCACCAACTGTGCCCGCTTCAAGTCTCTAAACGTTAAAAGTATCATTTTTCTTTCCATAGTTCGCTGCGTTGTCCTTAAATTAAGCTGAACTTTAGTAAGTCTCCACGTTTCTGCCCCGTAGGTGGGTACCGGTGAGATACAGCGGTTGTACACTTTTCACTTGAGGGATATTTGTAAACTTCCATTCATGATCTGAGAGAACCGGCCATAGGTCCTCCACCCCATTCTGATTCTTCTAGTTATCTCCCTCCTGTGATCCGGATCAGCGGTCCCTACCTGCCTTAAGTATACATATTTCCTTACCACTTCCAGCATCTCGCTGGCAATTTTAAACTGCTGTTCCCTTGCTAGACTCTTGAACATTACTTTAGATTTCTGCATGCTAATATTGAGACCCACCAGTTAGACTAGGACGATCGCTCGGTGGTGGAGACGGGGGTCCGTTTGGGCGCGACACGTTGCACGAGGAAGATGAGGCGCAGACGTTTCTTGGTAGACATGTACAGCTTGGTTTATTTACACACTATTTACACATTTAGCACATCGACCGGGGTGGTCGCTACCATCAAGAACGATCGGGAGCGTCAGGCCAAAGCTCGCCCCTACGAAGCTCTGTCCTGCCTGATCGACGTAACTCGCGCTACTCGTCCCGGCTCCTCGTGCTTTGTCCTTAAGTCAGTTTCTCCAGCATTTTGGGGACCATTTTAGCAACCAATCAGAATTGAGCTTCTTAGAGCCAATCGGAGCATTTTCTGCTAAATTGAACGAACCAATGGCACGCCGGTGCCCACGAGCTCGTTTGCTCGCGAGGACCGCGTGCATTCCAAGAAGCCGATCGCGCTTTTCCGCTTTTCTACAAACTTCCAAAATAACACTGACAAGATAACAAAATACGCACAAGCACAACTTCCACCAGCCGTAGCTAAATATGCAGATACAGGGTGGCATATCTGAGCTACGCTGGCCAGAAGCAGAGCAAACACAGCTCATAACCGCCATCCAGCTGCACGACCGTCCGCACGTGCACCCAGCGGATGACCCGCCAGTAGCCTTCCAAGTGAGCTTCATTCTTCAATTGTCCTCAGAGCTTCGACACCGCCCTCGAAAAGCCATAAAACTGATCCCAAACAATGCACCGGGGCGCGTGACGGGCAGGCACTGTCCACGGAGCGGGTCCCGTTCCAGCACCCCTCGCTGCCGTCACTACTTTTAGTGTCTGGGTCGGTAGCCTTCTGCCAGCAGCATTTGATCTGTTTGTTTTAGAACGGCCGGGCGACCGTCGCCGGGGTGAAATGTGGATAGCCCACTGCCCACGGTCCGCAAACTCAACTCCACCGTTCTGCTCGGCCTGTCTATACCTTGGATCATGCTTTGCAGTTAATCTCCTGAGTGCCTTAGTAAGGGAATATAATCCGCGAATAGCAGATTACTTAGGTATTCTTCATTAATTCTTATCCCCAACTATTCCCAATCCTGCCCTCTGAATACCTCCTGTAAACGGGCGATGAATAGTATTGGCGGCGATCCTGTCTCCCTGCCTGATACCCTTCTTGGAATTTTATTACTGGATTCATGGAGGAGGTAGGCGTCACCTGCTACGTCGATGCGGGTTTCGTGTCATTATTTAGGCAATGTTATCGCAAAGCCAGGTTGTACGTACATGCGGTTATGAAGCCCTGGCAGTGCTGCTTTACTTCTTGTAATGCTCAAGGAGAGTTCGTGGCGTACGATTTACGAAAAGATGAGCGGCTGGTGTGGCATGGGTTTGAAAGAAAAAATTGTTTGGCGAATCGGTCAGACATTCTCACAAACGGTACTGCGCACACACAAAGACGAGAAGGTTAACACAGCAAGCTCAGATTCGTGACTGATTTATTAGACAGAAAACGCACGTTTTGTACCCAAGAAAATGCCACATCAAATCAGATTTTTGAACAGCGCGTGGTCGTAGACATAGCATTTTTGAGGGTGTAGTAGTGGTAAGTGGTTTTATTAAAATAATTTTAAAAACGAAGGAAAAGATTTTTCCTAGCCCCGGCATCTGCCATCGATACTGAAGCACCTGAGCTGCGGCAGCGGATATAAAAGATAGCAGGCAGAATGGACGAATGAAATTAAAGAGGTGAGGGGACAGGAAGAGAGGACAGGGGGAGAGATAATATACACAAACCATTTAGAAAATAAGAAATGTGTCCAGGTTGTGCGAGTGATTAGTTCACGAAGGAGCAATAAAAACGCACGCGCACAGCACTAAGTTTACTACAACTGGAGTGGGGCGTCCAGTTGTTAATCGTCCAAGGTAGACCTTGCGGAGTGCTCGGTCACTGCGTGTAACTACCTGGCGGAGAACAGACGGGACGTCATACCTGTCTGTTCGAGGAATGCACAGAGGCTCACCAAGGTTCGCTCACGGGTGCGCGCACTGCCCTGCGGCCACAAGAGCGCCTTGAAGGGGTCTGGTAGTATGTCCAGCGCCCTATAGGCCGCATGCTTATCGCGACGAGCATCAGCGAACGCGGCACAGTGAAGGAGCAGGTGCTCTAGTGTTTCCACTGCACCGCGTCCGTCACACACATCACTCGTCGCGATTCCGTGACGCTCCCGTCGTTCCCCGGGCCACACGCAGCCAATGCGCGCGCGGAGGATCATTGCATATTGCCACTGCGTAAGTGCGCGACAGCCGGTGATGCTGTCGATCCGCTCACCTCCTGCGATGCGTGGGTCGGGTGCTGCTTTCGAAGATGGTCGTGGATGACCGCATGCACGTTCTCCAGCGCAAGGGGCAGATCGCTGGGAGGTAGTTGATGTGCGGCGGTCGCGATGCCGCAGTGACCGGGTACCCACGGCGCATCCTCACTGCGTGAGGCGCTCGATGGGCGAGCGAATGTCCCGCACTAGTGGGGTACCGCGTCCGTTGGATTGCAGCCGGCTGAGGGCGGCGCAAGAGTCGCAAAGCAGAGCACTCCTCGGCGGTGGAGGGCCGAAGGTGAGCAGCAGGTGCAGCCTGAGCCGGATCCCCATTAACTCCGCCGTGGTGGAGGAGCCCAGGAAGGTTTCGTGTTGCTGGCTGTGCAGTGGCAGGGCGGGGATGGTAGCCGCCGCTGCAAGGGAGCAGCTGTCGCGGGCTACTGAGCCATCGGTGTACGCGAGGAGATGGTCCTGGAGCTCCTTGTGTATGACTGCTCTGGCCAGCTGCTGCACAGCACAGAGGGGTGTGATCCGTTTCCCGCGATGCCGACGATCTCTCACTGTACCTCCGATGCAGCAGGCCACGGCGCGCAGGAGCCGTAGAGGAGTGGGCCTTGAGTCAATTGCTCATACCCGAGCAGCGCCGCGCCCATTCGTGAGCGCGGGTGCGAGCGCATACGCTGCAGCAGCGAGCCGCCGTCCGGTGCGCGGTGAAGCCGGTCAATGTGATTCAGTGCCCTGCGCGCTGCTTGGAGCTCAAGTGGCCATGCTCCTGCCTCGGCCAGTGTTGCGGCGCACTGCGAGTTTTTGGGCAGGCCGAGGCACACGCGCAGGGACTTGCGGTGCTAGAGCTAGAGCTTCTTCCAGCACGGCTTGCGCACCGTGACGACCGGCAAGGCATAGAGCACCGCCCCCAAAGCTGCTGCATTGTATAGTCGCCGCGCGGCTTGATGGGAGATGCCTTGGCCTGGAGCGGTGCGCTTGTGCACGGCGGCAGTGATCCTCTTCATCTGCAGAAAGGCCTTGGTTGCCGCAGGGCGGATGGAAAGGCGCCAGTCGATCTCCAGGACAAGGTACCGCACCGATTTACGCCAAAGAATCGGAGTCCCATCCAGTGACAGCGGCGCAAGGTGCGCGCGCGAGCGCGAAACGCAGGCCATGGCCACCGATGTGTCCGCGCTCAACGACGCACCAAGGCCGCGCAAGCTGGCGTTGATTGCGGTCAGAACTCCCTGAATGCAGCCCCGCACGCGGGGCGCCTCGCCCGGTGGCCCCCGGCACCACAGAGCTATGTCGTCTATGGTGCCAGGGACCGCCGGGCGAGGCGCTCCGTTTGCGGGGCTGCTAGGGTGCATCGATCGCCAGCGCCGCTTTCAGGGTGAAGACACCGCTCTCGGCGGGGACATGTTGGGTCCCACTCTCCCGTTCAGCTGCATTGAGCGCCATGCGGCGGCGCGCCGTTTCGAAGAGAAAACTGCTGCTGCCGCGTGGAATTCAGGAAATTTGGTATTCTACTGAGACAAAGTGGTACCAGAGATTGTTTGAACAGTGCATCAGAGGTGGTTACTCTAATTTATGTTATATTTCGCCGCTAATCTGCCGAGAATGCTGGAGCCTTATGAACAGTCGGTGCTTTCATGCGGGTTGGTTGTGTTCTGTAGCATTAATTTTGCGCTGTGTTCCTTCATAATCGCATTATTACAACTTGCGCAGCATATTGCAGTGAAATCTCTTGACCCGGATACTCTACATTTGAATTATTTTTCCAAAAATTAGGATTACTTATTTCGAGCTGCAGTCGCATATTGACGAAAGACTGCCATTCAGGAACCTTCTCGTTCGCCATGAAATCAATGCCAGAAGGCTCGTTTTATGGTTGCTAATTTAAATACTTATCGGGAAGCAAAGATAAGTTGTGCGTTATACCTCCATGCCCAGTAGAAATTGTTCTGGAAAACAAGCGTTTCGCATGCCTTACCTCTCATACTTTGTGGTTAATTGTTGGTCAGGCAGTCTGGTTTGACCTGGGATTGGCCATTCTTTTGGCGCGCGCTGTCCCGAGCAAAGCCGGTGCACTTTAATAGTGTGAGCAGAACACTCGGGAACACAACAGTTCCTCATAACTTGGTCTCTGACTGCTGCATCACACACACACTACGAGCTCACTTCAAGCAAAAGGGCGTGGCCCGTTTTCACGGGACAGTGTTAAGGAGTTCGTGTCGCAGAACAGCCGGTGTCGTCGGCGTCGGCGTCTTTGGCAGTGAGCGAAAAATGGCGCATATGTGTGGACACCTGAACCGCGCCGAAAGAGAAGGGATTTTAACGCGACAGCGTTAAGGATAGATTGATCGTTGGATTGATGGATAGATTGATTGATGAATTGATTGATTGATTGATTGACGGATGGATGGATTGATCGATTGATAGATAGATTATTTGATCGATCGATCAATTTTTCCTTCCCTTACGGCACGATCCGGGTGCCCAGCGAAAAATGTGAGACAGGCGTCATTTCTTTGGACCCGCCGCGGTGGCTCAGTGGTTAGGGCGCTCGACTACTGATCCGGAGTTCCCGGGTTCGAACCCGACCGCGGCGGCTGCGTTTTTATGGAGGAAAAACGCTAAGGCGCCCGTGTGCTGTGCGATGTCAGTGCACGTTAAAGATCCCCAGGTGGTCGAAATTACTCCGCAGCCCTCCACTACGGGACCTCGTCCTTTCTTTCACTCCCTCCTTTATCCCTTCCCTTACGGGGTGGTTCAGGTGCCCAACGATATATGAGACAGATACTGCGTCATTTCCTTTCCCCCCAAAACCAATTATTATTATTATTATTATTATTATTATTATTCATTTTCCGTTCCTTACGGCCTGGTTCGGGTGTCCGCCGAGATTTGTGAGACAGGCGTCCTTTCCTTAAATTGTCCAATGGGCCACGCGTCGTGCCGAACGGGCGATGGCTTCCCGTGTACCCCTCGGCAACGCTGCGACATGCTGTCGCGTCTCACTCTTAGACGTCCTCCAATTTTTCACCTCGGTTTCCCAAGTTTCGTGCCTTCTCCGCCGCCCTTCTCCCTCCGATTAGACGCGCCTCGTTGCCGTCGCGCTTCGCGGCTTTCCTTCCTCCCAATTACAGCCGCTTCGGTACACATCGCACCTTTTGCACCGCGCTGTCAAAAGTCGCATGTTTTGTTCACTAGACCAGAAGCGCTTGCGCCGATGACGTAGGCCAAGAAAGGTGGAACAAAAAATCAACATTTTCCAAGCGGCTTCTTCACGACCTGATCACAAAGGCGTTTCCCAATAAGGCAGCCACATTATTTAGGCGCTCTTGCGGGTAAAGCCCCAACTCGATGGGCACATCCTACGCGTACGCGCAGAGCGCCTGTGCGCCCAGCGCCGCGTCGCGACGGGCGTCGCAAGTGGTGTGCACCTCCATAGCCTGTCGCTGACTCGCGCTCGTGCGCGCAATAGCACGTTGTTGCTAGACCTCATAGATTGGAACTGGCCAAAACAGTTAGACTGCCACTTGAAATCTTTAGATTTTGAAAGTAGCAAGGCAAGTTATGCAATATATAAACTGAACTGCAGTTTTAATAGTAGATTTTCATTCAAACTGGCACGTATGTCAGTGCTTATCGCGGAGAGATTTCCACCGCTTCTGAATGTGGTGAACGTTCTCTGCGTGATTGAAACATGAGGAATCTTAAGAACATTACAATCACGAAGTGCTCGTCATGAGCAATGTGCCTGCTTACCTTCACATGGTGTTCCCGGCATTATTTCCGCCGCCACCTCCTTCCAGGACGCTGCCGTAACGAGCTTATTTTTGTGGTGTTTGTGGCTGGCAAGCCACAGCGAGCGGCGCCTCTCAACAGCAGCGATTAATTTTTCATTGCTTATTAGGTACGACATGCTTGCGCAGGGGGCTGTCGCAGCTCGTTGACAAAAAAAAAATCAGTCGGCGCGCCACGGAGGCTCATTCCGGATATAGCGGGAACTGTGCCCTCTCATTGGCCACAAACCAGCGAGCCACTTCCGGCGCGTGCGCCAGCGCGTCGCTAGGGCCGAAAATATCTGACCTAAACAGATATCTAGCAACGCGCGCGCCTGCGCGCGCGTCTCGCTTTGCGCATGCGCAGACAGGATCCAGCGTACGCCCGTGCGCGTAGGCGCTCAGCCGGTACGCGTAGGATGCGTCCATCGAGTTGGGGCTTAAGGGAGTATGCGAAGCTCTGGTCCCAGCGTTTTGTCGAGTTTATTACAGCGAAAGCTTTACAGGCCGCGAACTTGCGATTTCGCCGTGGCGGTACTCCGAGGAGGAACACGACGCCACAACGCGCGCCTCGCCGCGGATATTTCTCTCTCTCTCTCTCTCTCGCTCCCTAGTCACTATAGCGCCGCGCCTTTCCTCAAAATCCAACTTCAATATTCACTTTTCTCTACGTTCTTTCCCTCCCTTTACGATGCGGTTCGGGTGTCCACCGAGATATGTGAGACGGTTACTGTGCCATTTCCTTTCCTCAAAAACAAAACAAAAATTTGGGGGAAGCTTAAGCTTCGTATTTAAGAGAGAGACGCGACAGCGTGTTGCAGCGTTGACAAGGAGTGCACGGAACGCCATCGCCTGTTCGGCGCGACGCGTGGCCGTTGGGGAACTTAAGGAAAGGACACCTGTCTCACATATCTCCGTGGACACCCGAACCAGGCCGTAATAATAATAATAATTGGTTTTGGGAGAAAGGAAATGGCGCAGTATCTGTCTCATATATCGTTGGACACCTGAACCGCGCCGTAACGGAAGGGATGAAGGAGGGAGTGAAAGGAGAAAGGAAGAGATGCCGTAGTGGAGGGCTCCGGAATAATTTCGACCACCTGGGGATCTTTAACGTGCACTGACATCGCACAGCACACGGGCTCCTTAGCGTTTTTCCTGCATAAAAACGCAGCCGCCGCGGTCGGGTTCGAACCCGGGAACTCCGGATCAGTAGTCGAGCGCTCTAACCATTGAGCCACCGCGGCGGGGCAAGAACCGGGCCGTAAGGGAAGGAAAATGAAATGAAAATTGGTTTTAATGAAAGAAAGTGATGCCTGTCTCACAATTCTCGCTGGATACCCATACCGCACCGTAAGGGAAGGAAAATCCCTTCCCTTACGGCGCGGTTCATGTGTCCACCGAGATGCGTCCTTTTCCGCTCACGGCCAACGCCGCCGATGACTTCTGCGACACGAGCTTAACGCTCTCGCGTTAAAACAAGTGCGCCGATGGCGTTCATGGAGTTCATTGGCATTGACAACTTTGCAAAGGCCGTTCATTTTCACGAAAGGAAAGGCGCACAACCGGCTCCGTGGGTCAGTGAAAACCTCAATCTCGCTTTCAGCTACGTGGCGTTGGTGTCCAACTGCATGCAAAAGCCTGCTTTGATTGCGTTCCGCACACTGGATAGGCAGCGCGCCGTTCCTGCCACCCTGGGAGGTAGCATGCAATTAATGGTTGATAGCGAGTGATTGATCGCCAAATTAACGCTGCGGCCTAGCTATTGCTGCAGTGCCGCATATCAGCCACAACGCTGTCAGCGCTAATGCATTCAGGCCACATCTCTCTCTCACCTCCGCCACATGTACGAATGAATGCGGCTCGAATGAGGCGTCCGGATATCCAGGGAGCCAGTTATGCGCCCTTCCTTTCCTAAAAGTCATCGCCGTCTAGAGCATTGTCAATGCCAACGCCAATGAACACAGTGAACGCCGACATATTTCGCTTGGTATATCATGGTTTAGTTTAGCTAATCCACGTTAATTTTTATTTGTTTAATCTTAATGCCACGAAGACATTATTACCCCTACCCTCTCTCTACTTCTTTGCGCCAGCTCATTACGAATATGCTTGCGCCAAACCTATCTTTTGTGCGTCAGTAAGCAAGGAAGGCATGGCTACGCGATGCAAACGAAAGGCGCCCCCCCCCCCCCCCAGTAATGGTTTATTTCCGTATCGCTTTGAAACACCAACTGGGGAAAAAGGCTCTTTTCATTGCCGTCACACAGCCACGTCAGTAAAATTCGTCACGCGTGTTTCTGGGCAACCATATCTTATAGATTACTTTTTATCTCATTCGATGACAGCAGCAGCAAGGATGAAAGCTTGTCGGTCGTGTTCACCAACCCGCGCCTTCCTGCGTGCTTTACCTCAAACGTGAGTTTTCCAAATATCCCAGACTCATTTCTTAATGAGAGATCCATTGCCTCTCCCGACGACTATCGAGTGACACTGCAAGCAACTGGAGCAGACGGTTCTCTTAGCAACTGGAGCAGACAGTTCCGCAGAAGCGAGTAAGGGGTTCGATCCCGACCGTGGTGGCCGCGTTTCGATGGAGGCGAAACGCAAAGGCGCCCGTTTGCTGTGCGATGTCAGTGAATGTTAAAAATCCCCAGGTGGTCGAAATTATTCTTAAGCTCTCCACTATGGCCCCTCTTTCTCTCTTTCTTCTTTTACTCCCATCTTCCTCCCTTCACATACGGCGCGATTCTGGTGGCCACCGAGATATGCAAGACAATTACTGCGCCATTAAAAATAATAATAATAATAGTCAATGGTTTTTGGGGAAAGGAAATGGCGCAGTATCTGTCTTATATATCGTTGGACACCTGAACCGCGCCGTAAGGAAAGGGATAAAGGAGAGAGTGAAAGAATAAAGGAAGAAAGAGGAGCCGTAGTGGAGGGCTCCGGAATAATTTCGACCACCTGGGGATCTTTAATGTGCCCTGACATCACACAGCACACGGGCGCCTTAGCGTTCTGTCACCATAAAAACGGAGCTGCCGCGGTCGGGTTCGAACCCGAGAACTCCGGATCAGTAGCCGAGCGCCCTAACACTGAGCCACCACGGCGGGTACTGCGCCATTTCCTTTCCTCAAAAACCGATTTTCAATTTTTTCCTATTGTTCCTGGCGGGGACAATGGGATTGAAAATAAGTACTTATCAGGGACTCACTTTGTGAGGTCTCTTTGTGAATTAGTCGCTTTTGATAATTTTTATTCATGTTTTTAGAGGGAAAATAAATTGTTTAGTTAAAGTTGTCCTTGAATTAGTCACTACGAATTAGGAAAACGTCGTCGCATCGCATGATGAGTCTACTTGTACTCAACAATATTCAAAAGGAAACGCAACCATCTGAATTATTTTGTTTAGGTACGAGCCACTAAGGCAAGCAGTTCAGAAAAAATGGTCATTTGGTTTCAGACGTGTCCTCAGCTTTTCACTCCAGAGCAGTGAGGCGGCAGACTAATTGGAAGAGAAATCGGACATTATTACGCGGAATTTTTCACATACAGCGCAGCAACAAGAATAAGACACTTAGAGAATGTTGGAAAAGTGTATGTTGGCTAAGCAAAAATATTATATTTGGCAGTTCGTGCATGCTCCGCGCTACTCGTGTACAAAAGAAACTTGGGGCATTGTGAACAGTCTTTACGTTCAAAACAACAAAAGCAGCATAATTCTATGGAATTCGGTGACCCTAATATAGTCCATATTATCACTATCAAGGAACACCAAATAACTGCTGCCCCTTTAAAGAGCAGCCGGTGACTGGGAAACACAGCAATTCTTCATAACTTTCCGATTATCGTGTAGTCGGAGCGAGTGCATCATGCATAAAATACGCTAAAAACTGCCAAAACACTACTGCCACGAGTGAAACAAGTGTGTACTGTCTATTTCCAGATCAGCAGCATTATTACAGTCCCCACGCGACCACACAGAAACCGTGCCACACGCATAGCGCACTATACGCAATTCACACGTGGGACCCAACATGCCGCTTCGAGGGGGAAACGGCGGCGCGGGGTGGTACAAAAGGTGTCCCCACCCTGAAAGCGAGGCGAGGGGGCATCCAGGCACCCTAGGGGCTGCCTTCAGGAAGGAAGCTCTGAAGGCAGCCCCGCACGCGGAACTCTTCGCCGCTGTGCCAGGGCTCTCGGCTACTGATCCGGAGTTCCCGGTTTCGATATGGACGAAACGCAAAGGCGCTCGTATGCTGTGCGATGTCAGTGCACGTTAATGATCCCCAGGTGGTAGCAATTATCCCGGAGCCCTCCACTACGGCACCTGTTTCTTCCTTTCTTCTTTCACTCCCTCCTTTATGCCTTCCCTACGGCACGGTTCAGGTGTACGCTGATTTGGGAGGAAGATACTGCGCCCCTAATAGCCTAAGTCGCTTTGGGACGTTTAACTCCCATAATAATAATTAATAATAATTGGTTCTGGGGGAAAGGAAATGGCGCAGTATCTGTCTCATATATCGTTGGACACCTGAGCCGCGCCGTAGGGGAAGGGATAAAGGAGGGAGTGAAAGAAGAAAGGAAGAAGAGGTGCCGTAGTGGGGGGCTCCGGAATAATTTCGACCACATGGGAATCTTTAACGTACACTGACATCTCAAAGCACACGGGCGCCTTAGCGTTTCGCCTCTATCGAAACGCAGCCGCCGCGGTCGGGTTCGAACCCGGGTACTCCAGATCAGTAGCCGAGCCCCCTCACTACTGACCCACCGCGGAGGGTAAAACCTTAAAGCATGCAACTGAAGGTACATATGCCATCGGTCCGAACACTTCTGGTGGTGGTGAAAAAATTAATGTGGATTAGCCTCGCTAATCCAGGATATAAAAAGCGAAATCGAGATTGAGGTTTCCACTGACCCACGGAGCCGGTTGTGCGCCTTTCCTTTCGTGAAAATGAACGGTCTTTGCAAAGTTGTCAACGCCAATGAACTCTATGAACGCCGTTGGCTCACTTGTTTCGTTTGGTTTTTGAGGAAAGGAAATAGCACTGTAGCCGTCTCACATATCTCAGTGGACACCTGAACCGCGCCGTGAAGCGCTACAGGAGGCAGAAAAAGAGGAAAGAGAAAACTGAAAATTGAGTTGGATTATGAGGAAAGGCGCGGCGCTGCGCAGCGGATGGAACACCTGTGCCTCGGTGCTACTAGTTGCGCATGCGCAGTGGTGACTAGAGAAAGAGAGAGAGAGAGAGAGAGAAAATTGGCAGTGGCTTAGCTCAGCTATGCCAGAATATACGCAGCGAAAGCTAAGACATAGTATGGTTAGCCTTGGCTAATCTTGATTGCAAGTCCTGCTTATTCTGGTTGTCTAGCTATGTTGTCGCATTAAAGACGACACAACTGTGATTGTGGCGCACGCGAGGTCTCCTTTTCAATACTTCGACATCTAATCACGCATGCGACGCAACTGGCGAAGCGAGCGGAGGCGAGCGCAACTACGAGGAATTCGGTGTGACGTCATACCAAACGGCAGCGGCGGCGAGCCGCGCGTTGCGACGTCATGCCAGATGGCGCGGCGAGCGCGCAAAGCACAGTAACCGTCTCACATATCTCGGTGCACATCTGAACCGCGCCGTAAAATAAGGGATAAAGGAGGGAGGGAAAGAAGAAAGAGAAGACTGAAAATTGAAATTAGCTTGTTGAGGAAAGGCGCGGCGCTGCGCAGCGGCGAAACACCTGTGGCTCGGTGCTACTAGTGGCGTATGCGGAGTTGTGAATAGGGAGCGAGAGCGAGAAATGCGCCGTGTGTCGTCGCTGCTCCTAGCGCATGTGCAGCACGGCTATCCAGGAATCATGCGAAACTGCTCAACCTGCGGCCAGTAAAGCTTTCG
This sequence comes from Amblyomma americanum, assembly GCF_052857255.1. NCBI lineage: Eukaryota > Metazoa > Arthropoda > Arachnida > Ixodida > Ixodidae > Amblyomma > Amblyomma americanum. Next base: position 64,114,547 of record NC_135498.1, on the reverse strand, counting down.
CTTTAAAAATTTATCGGTGGAGCCCTCATGGTTCACAATTTCATAGGTCAGCTGGCTCTTGGTCGTGGGTGGTGGCCGGCAGCCCGTGTCTAACGGCGGCCTTCGCCCACTGCACCAACCTCAGTTGCTCGGCCGGGTTGGATCTAGAGACCACGACCTCCCACCCCTCCGAGCCCGCGAGGGCCCACTGGGCAGGTGGTTGTAGTTGTGGGCAGATGAGCATAATGTATTCGAATGTGGCTCTCGGGGCCCCACAGAGGGAACATTCGGGGGTGTGAGTAGAAGGGAAGAAAAGCGCGAGGGAAAGGTGCAAGCCTGGAGTTGTCGCCAGGTCGTCTGTTGTGGTTTTGTCAGCGATGTATGCGGCGGGAATAAAGCAGACGTTCTTCGCGGTAGTGCAGCGTTATGTCGTGATATGTGGTCAGCCGGTCTCTCGCGCTGCCTGGGTCTTCGGTACACGCCGCTCGGTTAGCCTACGCTAGAGCAGCAGATTGGGCCGCTTGGTTACCAGGATTGCCCCAATGGGCCGGTAACAAGACTATTTGGATGGGGCGAGTAGGTCGGGGGTTAGGGATAAGAATTTTATGTGCGGCACAATGTATCTGCCCGCGGGAAAAATTTTGATTGGCGATTTGGGAATCACCCAGGATAAGAGTGGCAGTGCAAAGACGATATCGCTAGCGCAATGACTGCTTGTTCGGCTTCTATCGAGGTCTTTGCCCTGATGGAGCCTGATGTCGTGTGTTTTAAGTTGTTGGAGAGTACGCACATGGCGTAAGCTGAGTGTTGGGAGTACTCTGCGGCGTCTACGTAGACTATGTCCCGTTCATTTTCATGTGCTTTATGCAAGGCGCGGGCTGCCCGTCGAGCCTGGTGGTGGACTGGATGCATGTATTAGGTAGGGGTTGAATAGTGAGATGGTACCGGACGTATTGCAGGAACTTGTGGGAGTTAATGGGAGGTGGACAGATCGGTCGGAGCTGGAGTGGGGCGTCCAGTGGTAGTGGAAGACAGCGTGTCTATCTGGGCTATGTGGTGTGCTTCCGTCAGCTCACTGAGCGTGTTGTGGACTCCCAGGCGTAACAGACGAAAAGTGGGGGTGCGTTTGGGCAGACTTAAGGCCGCCTTGTAGGCGTGTCTGATTAGTGCATCTAACTTTTCGGTCTTCGTTTTGGCGAGGTAGAGGTAGGGCAGGGAGTATAGCATCCGGATTATCACGAATGCCTGTGCCAGTCTTCGGAGGTCGTGTTCGTGAATGCCGCGGTGTTTATTCGCTATGCGTTTGATCAGTCAAATGACCTGGTGAGGGGTGGTAGTGAGTTTGGAGATAGTCTCCGTATAAAGCCCGTTGTCTTGCAGGAACATGCGTAGTACGCGAAGCTTGTTTACTTCTGGCACCGGCTGCTTATTTATAGTGATGAGGATCTCGATTTTTAATTTCAATTTTTTTTCGGACATTTTCGGACAGGTGATTTGGTAATGTAGTAAATATGAATCTAATAGAAGCGTAACTGCAGGCTTCAGAGAACCTGGTGTAGAGAGACAATTACAAAATTTACTGACACTGGGTTGCTCGGTGAATCCGGAGATGCGAAATAGCGCTTAATAAGGGATGCGTCTGTATTGGACCTAATTGTCTGAAGCGGAAAAAGTGTCTAAAACCTGCGGCTTCAAAACGGCGCAGTAAAATATTATTTCGAGTTCGTGACGTAATTCGACTTAATATAATTCATGACGAAGAAAGCGTTCAGTTCTACTTGTAATAAACGTTTTACAGCGATAGCTGTTGAGCTCCTGACCCTGGTTCTCGTGTCGTTGTCGTCCGGCCGGCGTCGCCGTAGGCGTAACCGGTGGGTGCGTTAATGACAGCCACCCGCCGGGTGGATGTCATTAACGCACGCACTGATCATTAACGCACTCACATTATATCACGGCCAGCCTGGGTCGCATAAGCCAACGGGTGGCTCCGTTTGGAACAGACACGTACCAGTGCAAGGGTGCATCACTTGACCACTACACCGGTGCGATATGAGGTCACTGTATCTTTTCTACCTCAAAATATCCCCAAAACTAAAATGCCTAAACAGCTACCGCTGAATCTCACGTTACGCAGTCGTAACCGTCCTGTGAGTTTTTTTTTATTCTACATCCTTTGTCCGTGATGTTTCGAGACTGATTTATTTTCTTTTCTAGAAATGATTCCCCAAAACAAATGTTGGTGTGTATGTGTAGGGCCATCTTTCCGGGCTAACCTGAGTTGTTTATGTAATTGCGGTGGCAGCCGCTAAATGGCACTACATGTAGAGAAATACGTTGTCACTAGCCGTCTGCGCATTCTACTGTGAGTGAATGTTGAGAGATGGACGTCCAACTCGAACAGCATGTAAACATAAAATTATATGTGAAGAATGGCAAGGCAGCCACACAGACGTATGAGCTCCTTCGTGACGCTTACGGCAACGAGACATTATCGCGGGCACAAGTTCTGAGTTGCACAAGGGGTTCGTTTCGAGGAGAATGTCGGTGGAAGACGACACAAGGCAGGGGCGCCCTTAAACTTCACGGAATGAAAACAACGTGGCTCGGATAAAGGAAATCGTACAGCAAGAGCGCACCATTACAGTCCGCATGCTATCAGATGCTCTCGACATTAGCAAGACAACATGCCGCAAAATTTAGTGTGAGAGCTTGGGGAAACGAAAGCTGAATGCCAGACTTGGGCCGCACACCCTCACACAGGACGAGAAGGACACGCGGGCATCAATAAGCGCTGATTTGCTCTCCGAGGCAGAGAAGGAAGCTGCATTCGTCGACAGCATCATTGCTAAAGACCAAACATGGTGTTTTCAATATGATCCTCAAAGAAACAGAGCGCCGAATGGCGGTCCACAAGCTCTCCGGCGTCGAGAAAGGTTCGGCGACCGAAGACCAAAACAAAGACGTTGCTGATAGTTTTTTGCGGTGCAAGAGGTGTCATACACCACGAGTTCGTCCCAAAAGGACAGACGGTGAATCAGGAGTTTTATATCAGCGTGTCCCAACACATGCGTGATGCACTGTGACGCCGTCGCCCTGACTTATGAGCATCTCGACAATGGAGCCTTCTCCACGATAACGAAAGGCCGCACACTGCTCTCAGCGTGAGAAAATTTCTCGCCAAGCACAGCATCACTGTACTTCCCCATCCGCCACAATCGGCTGACCTCTACCCATGCGATTTTTTCCTCTTGTCAAGAAAGCCATAAATGGTCGCTGGATGGGGAGCGTGGAGGCCGTTCAAGACGCCATGACAAAGGAGCTGACAGCCCTGTCAAAAGAAGCGTTTTCCAACTGTTTCCAAGACCTCAAGAAGCTTGGGAAGCTGTGTATAGACTGCAAGGGAGACTATTTCAAAGGGGTGCTGCACAAATGATTTCAATGTTAAGTGCATTTTTTAATTGAACGCAGCCTCGGAACTTTACGGACAAAGGTTGTAAATCATTAGAATACTGGTTTAATAGATCCAGAGCCACGGGAAAAGACGACACGCTGTCACCAAGCTCCAATATGCCACACACCAGATCTGTGGCATGATACGGCGCATTACAAACGGACGGGCAGCCTAAAAGAACAGGATGCACACCGTGTCGTGAGAGCATTTCTTAACTCCAGGTGTACATAAAGTCTGCCCCTGTACAACACCCTATAAACTGAAGACCGAAAAATCGAAGCCCAAATATGGAAAGCGTACAGGGCCGCTCTAGTACCCCAAAGGTCTGCCCCAAAGACGCCATCCCGGACATGGGGGCCTTTGGCGCCGACGCCAAACACAAAGAGGCTGTACTGTTGGGTCAAGAGCACCGCCTGCTACTCAGCCAGACCGGCCTTCGCACGCTACACCGCCGTGGGCATGCAATTGACCACCCGACAGCAACTCTAAACTCCCTCTCACTACACCGCGGACCCGCCTCTTCCTGGAGAACAGAGGGGAGTACCGAGTGCTACCACTTCCTGCCAATATGGATTCCCAGCATCGTGGCAGCCACCGAAGATCACGAGCAAGACGCGTTAAGAACACCATCATTACCCATAACGTGCATATCCTGTATACCGACGCCAGTGCATACCAGAACCGAACGGCGGCCGTAGCCGTCGTCACCAGCGGCTCCGAAGAAGAGGTTGCCAGCGCTATAGTTCTAAGCAACGCCAGTGTTCCCGAGGCCGAAGAAGTCGCGATAGCCCTCGCAATTAAATATGCCCACGACACTGAAAATCTCGCTACGATCATGAATGATTAGAAACATTACTGCAAGGCCTACCTTGGCAGGGAGTCTTTCCAAGGCCGAAGCTCAGATCGTGTGCAACCCCCTCCCCCCCTTTAGTACGTAAATCCTGGCAAAAGAGGGCATCACGGGCAAGGAGGCGGCTGACCGGACAGTTCGAGGTCACACTTTCTGAGCCGCGTCGCTCTGCCAGAACCCTAACCGTCCATCCCGCAAACGTACGGAGAAACTATCGACTCTTCATAAACTCAGTCGCTATAAATCGGCCGCTCCCCAAACACGCGCGATGTACAAATATTTGGCTACACAAATGTCATACAGACCAGTGCCAGGCCTGTGAAGAGGCATATACTCTGCTTCACATGTTGTGGAACTGTCTAGCGTAATTCGAACTCTATGACGACACAGAAATAACTACGAGCAGTGGGAGAAGATGTTGGCACGATGTTGGCTTACTCAGAGCGGCCGTTACACCTCCAGCATATACACCAAACTTGGCAAGCGGCCTTCGGCAACGGGATCCCGGACCTAGGAAGACCGCCCGAGTAAGGCCAATATATCAGTAAAGTTTATTACAACTACTAATACCTAGCCTCGAGCTCAAGTTCTGTTTTTTTAATTAATAAAGTTTTCCTCTTCCTCCTCCTCCTACGCACGCCTCTACACGCAAGATCTTCGCTTTGTTTGCGAGTTGCGAGTTTCTATTAAGACGCACCACGTAATGGCCAGAAGACATTACGCGTTCCGATTTCCCATACTAAATTGCACTCGTTGTGGTCCGCACTGAAACTCCACGTCTTCAACATCTGCATAGAACTCAAGTATCTACTGGAAATCGAGAATGCGGAGGAGACAAGGGGATTGAGCGCGGAGTGAGGCTTTAAGCGAAGAGATTTCAGTGAGGTCTGTGGGAATTGCCTGATTGTGCCCAGAGTCTTCTCCTTTCGGAGCGAGAGAATTACGACATCTATCCTCTATTCGGTGCGTGCCTGCTTTAACTGAAAGAAGAGCGCCTACTATGTCTGCCTGTGACGGTTTTTCATAATTCGACAAGCCATTTCACAGCATTAATTAAGTTTATCCTCCTTCTTCACTTCCTTCTCTAGATTGTTGGCATCCCGAAGGCTGCCCTTTCTGTAGGTAGGACGTCAACGTATCATGGTTGAAAATTCCAGATTTGTAGTGAGTTAACGCTCAAATCCCATTTGTCCACCTTCACGTCGTGTATTATTGAGATTTCTTACAATAGAGACATCGCCTGTTTTTCTTAGCCAAACCAGAGAATTAAAGACAATGCTCTTATCGCATTTGTAATAAAAAACACCGACATGTATCCTACAACAAAGTTTTTCCTGTGGAAACACCAGGTCGCTATTTTCGATAGCGCTTCCGTTTTTAAACAGCTGCTTTCTTTTTTAGCACTTGCATATCTTCTCAGATGCCGCGAATGACATCTGCATTGAAGCGTTGTATTAAAACGTACTGCTGCAAAGTAGATAATTTTTTCAAGAATTTATCAATGTTTTTATGGCAAGAGAAGCCTATTAGAAGGCGGAAATCAGGATGGGTTAGAATCCTGAAGCAAGAGTTTGGATAACTTCTTTTGCAACAATTCACATCCCGATCCGTTTCTGTGGCCTTTAATATTGCCCGCCATCACCAGCCATCACAGACTGGTAGCAAGCAACATCGTTTGCGGCGGTGGCTTCAAGCGTGGGGCTAACTTAAGGCAAACAAGCAAAAAAATGTAAGGGCGAAAAAAACTTATAAAATACGTTCCTTTCGTTCCTATTTGAACTTGGTAAAAGAAACAAGTAAAACCCGCCCCCTTTCGGTAGAAAGTCATACGAAATTATCCTGTTTTGACTTCAGATAACATCATAATCATTATAGTCATCATCATCATCAGCCTGACTATATGCGCTCACTGCAGGGCAAAGGCCTCTACCATGTCTCTCCAAATAACACTGTCTTTTGCCATCTGAGGCCACCGTATCTTCGCAAACTTCTTAATCTCATGCGCCCAACTAACTTTCTGCCGCCCTGCTACGCTTGCCTTCTCTTGGAATCTTTTTTTTATTATTCGAAATGTTTGCCATTAGGCATGATGAAAAAGGGAGAGAAAGTTAGAAGACGGAGTGTAAACGAGCCTCGCTTAAAAAGTGGCAAAAGTTCTCGATAAACTGATTATCAGTAGTCCACTTGAGATAGTCGCCTCCAACGTCCCATCGCAGGCCTACCTTTCTTAGGAAGCGTCGTTTCCCGGAGCCTGTAGCCGGGCAAGTCCGCAGAAAGTGTTTTTCCTCACACAGTTCAGGCACAGCACCACAATGGGGACACTTGTCAGTCACTTCTAAACGTTTGTAATGCCACCGATGACGCACAGAGGGAGTCAGAGCCGCTCCTGCCCGAATCTGGCGCAGATACCTCCTCTTCCCGAGTGAGACTATGGGGAGAGGGTACGAACACGGAGGAATTAGAGCGCGTGTTCACTGACGTAAAGCTGGTTTCTCGGAAACGTGGGACAGGAACGGATCTGGGTAAAGAGGGGAAGACGGCGGGGTGTCTGATGTGTCAAGGTGTGTCATTGTATCCACATGAATATTATGTGGATCGGGAGCATGGCCGCGAATCCAGTGTATACGCATAAGACAGGGGCATTTTGCACATAGTTGGTGAATGGATTGTGTAATTTGGAATGTGCGCCGGACATCCTTAAGCTGCTTACAGGCGGCAAGAGAGCCAGTGTAAATATCAACAATATCGAAAGTGGGTACGAGTGGAAGGGAAGCATTTGAACTGTGTATCGCTTGAAGCTCCAAGGCAAGGAGGTGCAAGTATCTGCGCTATATGTACACTGTAAAAAAAAAATGCTCCGCAGTACAGAGAAACCCGCTGGTAATGCGTTGCCGGAGGGTTTTCCGCAACATGAGGTACGGACTAAATGTCAGAAACAGACTCCGTATGACGACTGTCACATTCTTGGTAACGGAAAGTTACGCCATGCTATGCACGAGACCGAAATCTTTTTTTCACAACGAATGCTTATGTTTTGTTCTTATTGAAGTTTCCGCAATGTGTATGCATACGTCCTCCGTTCACTCGGAAGTCATTTCATCTAGAGCGGAAATTATCTGTATTGTAATTATGTACTTTCTGTAGTACATGAACATGCGTCTTCGTATAGCTTCTGCCCACAATGTTCACTGCAGATATAGCCGTCCAGGTGCCGAAGGAATAAGTATTATGTACAAGGCTTTCCTTTACGCATATTATGTATTGCATACGTACAAAGAATGCAGCTTAGAATGAAAGAGTGGTAAGTGTTTGGGTGAGTACAAGTACATACGTTTTATTTTCATGGCAAACTACACACATTGTACATCTGCACATTGCTGTCGGATCCATCTGAAAAGCATAAAAAAAATCCTCATTTAGTGGTCACACAACACCAAATATAAATTTCACAAATACATTTCAACCATCCCCTATTGAACAATCGGCTTTCGTAGAAGCATTCAAAAGTCATTCACCGAGAACCAACCCGTTATAGTTTATTGCCCAAAATTCATTTCTCATAACAGTAAACAGTAAAAACCACAGGTCCAGAAAGAAGCAGACAAAATGCGCTTTCCCGGGCGGCACTGTGCGCATGAAAGTCTTTACAGTTGCTTATCATTTTGTGCAAATAGAAAGTAGCTCAGGATGGGGGCCAGATGCAATTCAATGCAGGTGCCTTTCTGCACATAGTACTAAATGCACAACTTAGCGAGCAAGGAACATTGGTAACATCTGAAAAAGGTGGGAGACGCTTGCCGAATTTATCGTCCATCCAATTTGTTATAGGCAAGACAAGACGAAGCGAAAGTCCCGCACTCAGTTTATATCCAGTTCCCGGGCATGCCCGTTGCGGCAGATTATGACGCTTTTTATTATGACACAAACTTGGAATACGGCCCCAGGAAGCACACTTCCCCAAAACCGCATGTTTTCACTCATAGCTTCCATTATCTCAGCATGTGCAAGAAAATGTACTAATATCTGATGTCAGTGAAAATGCAGTCACACGTACCAGAAGCAGCTCACTAAGGCATTCCAATATCTCTGCAGTGTGCCTCACAAAGAACGGATGCTCAAGTTTCAAAAAAAGGCTCTTGGCAGAAATTTAACCAAAGGCCATTGCCATGTGAACCTTTTCAAAATGATGACCCAGAAAGACGAAGTGTCCTTATGTGTCTGATGCAAAAGAAGGATGAAGGCATGAGTCTTTCTGCTTTTTGAACAGCTGTGATAAGTTTTTTACTGGTACTGCTTGGTGCAGCTTCAGTCTCCTTCTTGACATTTTGTGAAATAATTATATATCTGCGAAAGATCTCGCTAGCAAACATTTTGGCACTAATGGAGAAGCAAAAAGACCCATGTCCTAGGCCTTTTTTTGTGACACTAAAGGAAGGCTTGCCTTTTAGAGTCATTGATTACGAAGAGGTCCATGTGGCAACAAACTTTGAGAGAATTCCTTCAAGGGCTCTTTGTTCTCATGAGGTGCCCTGTAGATATATCACAACACCTCAGTGAGCTGTTACCAGCCCTGTGAGTTCACTGTCACTTGACATCAAGGGTATGTACTTTTCCTCGCCACATGCAGCAATGATGTATATGTCAAGAGAAAGCATAAAAGATTTCTAAGTGCAATTCCAGATTGCTTGCGGATTAAAGCACAAGAGTGGCCATGCTCGGCTGTTACCTTTGCTTCTTGCTCGAGTTCTACAGTGAGTACTACGTAATGACAGGTGTCTGCATCAACTCATATTTAACACCCGTCCTGTGCGACCTCCATCTTGCACTACATGACAGGCAACTTTATAACACCCTTCATGCAAAGAGTGTCATCAGGGTCGGTGTGTTCTGTCAGTTTCCTGGTCCTGTGGTTTGTGCTGTGTTTTCTACTCTTAAATTATTTACTGCCTTCATTCTCCACTCCATGAAGCCTGAATGTGCTACACTGGGCTGCTCCACGCGTCGTGGAGCAGGCCAGTGGCCATTTTTTTTCATACGTCGGAGGCACTCAGCTCGAAAGCTATGCTTACTATATTCAGCAGACAAGGGTACATGTGAGACACATCATTAATAACTAATTCTCACAGTGGTATCTGGTGCAAGAATATCTAAATACTACTCAATTTTTGCTTAAGTTTTCAGATACACTCTTAGATTAAAAACATAATTTGGCTACATTAGCAGAAGCACAGCACCAAGGTACTCACCAGTTAAATGAAGCACTGTACGCAAGTTCTCGTGCCATCATGAATACAGCACACTGTCCACGTCTTCATAATGCCATGTCACTCCAGCACTTCGGTAGCAAAATTTTCCTTTAAAAAAAGTAGTTTTGTTTATGTTAGACTGGTCATATTTAATTTTACTATATATGTACTTCTCATTGTACTGCCCCAGACTAAAAAATACCAATGATCACGCTTTGAATTATGTCATATGTGATCACCAAATTATGTGATCACCATTATGTGATCACCAATATGTTCTTAGAAATTCTGATTGAAATAAATCTGACAATATATTATTTCAGAAAATGTGGCACAAGGAAGGACGCTAGCTAGATAACCTGGACGAATGTTTTCAGTTGCATGCAGCCACCAGCACCATTGCACACAAAATGTACAATAAAGTGGGTTTTACCTTTCCGAATAGAATTTAATGCTGAAAACATTTAAGTAAAAAAATTTCAACCTTCCATTCCGCATAAAGGAAAGAAAATTCCTCTCGTTTTTTCACAAGCCTCTGCAAGTACACAATTCAGTGAATCTACTCTACAAGTACTTGAATCTATCAGCACGAGACAGGGACGAGAAAAGAAACAAAACAGGCACTGACTCGCAACTGAAGTTTATTGAAGTGAACAGAGAGTATACAGAAAAGCCACACGCCACAAACTACACAATTACACATAAGCTACATCACAACATAAGTAAAAGATTGCCCTTAACATTCCTCTCATCTAGACAGTCCAACCCGCTGCATGTTAACGCTATGGGCAGCACACTCACACATTCGTCACCGAGTCATAAGATGTGCCTAGCCTCAATAATTTTCTGGTTAATCTGCTGTGAACGTAGTGCCAAAATGCGTGTTGCCGAAAGGAATGGCTAGCAGCCTTCACATCCGTTGTAATATGCAGATAAGTTACAACCCCTACCAATATCCAAATACCTCTCATGCTCTCATGCTCATGCTCCGCACTGTCTGCTGTGGTGGCGTGGTTGTATCCGCGCTTGGTTCTGAATCCAAAAGTGGTGAGTTCGAATCCTGGTATTTTCATGCTTGTTGAATTCTGTTTCCTTTCTTGTTTTATGAAGTAGTAGTGGTTTGTGTAAGGTTATATATAATAAGTGCTCCACCCGGACAATCCCGCTCGAATTTGCACTGCAAATCGCGCTTCGTTTGCATTTCTTCTTGAAAAGGCTGCTCCCGGGGACTACTGTTGCACCGCTTTCCTAGGGGACTAACAGTTGCACCCTTTGCAGTTGATCCCGAAAAGGACTAATGGCTGTGGCAGATCAGTTCGTTCCCAAAGAAACTAACCTCTCACCCTCTTTTAGTCCTTCTTGGCTTAGAGCGTTAGCGGAACCAGCGCGCGATATTCGCATTCCAATGTTTGGAGGACTGCAGCCAAGTCAGAGCGCTGTTGTCTTTATCGATGGTAATGTGGTGACCATACATACACTCCAGAGACTTCAACAGGCTGGTGCCAACTTTGTGGAACAGCCATCCTGTGCCAAGGAACACCGCAGCTAAAAAACATCAGCCAGATTGGGAGCCGTATAGGATTGGGGAACTTGGAAAGACATGCTAAAGGGAAGAATGGCGCAGCATCAAGTAATGAGGACAGCAGGAGAGCGCACACACGCGTTAGCGCGGCGCCGTTGTGCCTGTGAGCGCTCTCCTGATGTCCTCGTTACTTGATGCTGCGCCATTACTCCCTTTAGCAGACCAGATTGGGGCTCTCCGTCGCCTCTGACTCTGTCGAGTATATCTTGCCGAGGGCACACACATCGACAGCAAAGCGTCAAACTTGTTCAGCTGTGGAGCCACTAAAAACAAGAGCCGTGTTTCGGAAGGCGCAAGAAGCAGATAGGGCTCTTCGAAGACTAGCGATTGGTCTAGGACGTTGACAGTTACCCCCAGGTCGACCAAGGCCTTGACGTAATGTCGAAGCAGGGTAACCTCACCTTAGGGGCGTTTAAAAACGCTGAGAGGGGCCGACGTGACGAGGGCAGAAGTGCAGGAACTGGCATTGGTGCACCATGGGCACCGTCAGTAAAACCTACGAGCCCGAGTTCCTCTTCGTGTATTACTAAGGCAGAGGTGCTAGTGCAGTTCTGAAGGTGGTGGGATTGTCCGCAGTGATAGGAGGTGGCAGCTGGAGACACGTTGACAGTTATTGATTATTCTGCCACTTGTGTGATTCCAAGGTGCCCGCGCTGGAATTTACTTGGCGTCATAGGAGCAGTCCGAGGGGCCCGCTCTGCGCCCGGCAAACAATGAAGACCCCGGTGGGGCAAGCAGGACTATGTCTCTTTGATGCCGAATGGCACGGCAGTGCAGAATGTATCAAGCCGTTTCAAGCGAAGAGGACGCTGCACCTTGGGGTTCCGGATCGCATCCAGGAATGACTCGGTTCCGGTAGCGGCCACAGTATTTGTCAGTGCGTTAGCAGTGAATGCAGGCGAGCAGCTTAATGGCTGAGGAGAGGCCTGGAAAGAACTTCCCGGGCTCCTGACGACGAGCTCGCAGGTGCACATGCTGCACAAGGGAGTGGCCCGACGCACCATCATGGTCGGCGAGAGGGCCCATCAGTGGTGTAACTGCCGAGATGTTCGGGGGTATGTTCTGAAGAAACTGTCGCATGGCCTTGCAGCTTGACAAAGACCATGCGGGCCTTCGTCTGGTCGGTCCATCAATATGGCTGCCGCGATCGAGTTAAGTTAGGTGCGGTATGACGAAAAAAATACTGTGAGCGGAACACTAAGAACGGGCAGGATGACGCAGACAAGCGCTTGTCTACGTCATACTCTCCACGTTCGTGTTCCCTTCGGGCTATTTTTCATCATGAATGTACAATAAACTCACCAAACTTTCGGTTTTAGATGTGGCAGGCATCCTGCGCCATGGTGCCGTCGTTCATGGGCAAATCCTGCGGTCTTGATGCTGCACACAGGAGAGGACGCGCCTGCGCCGAGCAGGCCATTGTCAGCTGGAGCCACCGGTCAGACGGGAACAGAGACTGAGTTAGCGAAGGCGCCCGAAGTGACTAGTCTAACGGGGCTCAGGATTGCCGGCACTCGGCTGCGGGCCTTGCAACTTAGCCCATCAGCCTCCCCAGCTTATGCAGCCAATCAGCAATCCCACGTATCCATCCGCTGGGAGACGTGGTCATGCGGAGCTGAAAGCCGTCGTCTAGATGCCTTGTGAACAGAGTTAGCGCGTTAAAACGACCGGGGCTATTGCGCCATCCCGTCCTGAGGATTCCTCACCTTCAGCTGGTGGTTGCGGAACCCAGCTTTCGGGCATGTCCGCCGCCTAGTTCGAGTCAGTAGGTCTGTGGTATCCCACCGCTGCCACCAAAAATGTTACGCACTACTCGGGCGCTAGCGAACCGGAACACAGGGTAGAGTTTTTCAGTTCTATGGGCGTTGAGCCGCCAATAACCGCTCTGCCCTTAAAAATGTCTTAAGGTCTATTGATTCAAGCCGATTCAAGAGGGTCTCCTTTCGCGCTGCTCTGTTCACATCTCACTCATCCATGGGCTCACAGACCAAACAGTGCTTTGTCTTTCAAGTGATCGAGAAAATCCGCAAGGTCATCTCTTCGCCAATACGGAAACACACGCAGATCTAAAGACGCGCAGTAGATCCTAGCAGGGTCGCCAGAAATTTGACCGAAGTAGATCATTTTCAGTGTGAGCGCGCTATATGCGGAAAAGACGGACCACACGTTTGAACATGGAACAAGATATTTTATACAATACGCCATTCACTAAGGAGACGAATACATACAAAGAACGCTTCCTTCCTGATCGGCCTTTTCCAATATCGATATAGTTCTATACCATGCTTCCTTTCCATTGAATCTATGTAATTTTTACATTCTGCGTTTTTAACCTGGCGTTTATTGCTGTTTCTTTCTCCTTCCTCGTGTCTGACGAACTTACTGGTTAGCTTTCTAGTTCTTTTCCGCCACTGTGAGTCAACGCTCTTTCTGTATAGGTATTTAAATACCTTAGGTGCCCACGTGTTATCGTCCAATTTCCTCAGGCGTTCTTTGTATAGAATTTTACTCTGACCTTCCCGCGCTTCGAACGATGCCCAGCCCATATCCCCTGTACTGCCTCGTTTGTGGTTTTCCCGTGGGTACCTAGTGGTAATCTTCCAACAGCTGTCTGCTCTACTTCTAATCTCGACTGAACTTCTGCTCTTAAGCATAGAACGGGATTCCCGAAAGTAAGCCCCGGCACCATTATTCCTTTACAATACCTCTCAGTACTTCATACTTATTGTACACCAACAATGCCCTATGTTTCATTATTCCGGCATCTCTTCGCCCTTTAGATATGAGAGACTGTTCGTGCTTTTCCGTGTACATATGTCCTTCGTTCACCCATACCCCGAGATATTTGTATTCGGCCACTCGGGGTATTTCATGGTCTTCTAGTGTAAGCTCCTGATCAGTTGTATTGTTGAAAATCATCACACCTGACTTTCTCCTTCCACCAGACTGTCTCCTTCGTCTCCACAGCAACTGAACAATGTTTGAAAATCTTCCTGGCTATCTGCTAGCAGTACAATATCGTCCGCATACATTAAACCCGGTAGTCGTTGCTCAACAATCTTTCCGCCTAGTCTGCACGACAGATCATAACCTAGATTGCTTCATTGTAGCCTTCTTTCCATACTTATCCTATAAAGTTTGATCAGCAGTGGTGATAGAGGGCAACCTTGCCTTAATCATTTGTGTACCTCGACAGTTGTACTGTTAATTCTTTCCCATGTTATTTCAACTTCATTTTCTCTATATATTTTCTGTAGCAAATCAGTTACCTCATGACCGACACCTTCACCTTTTATGCACCGCTTATGTCCAGGAAGGCTAAATACAAAGGTCTCTTTTCCGCCTTAGCTATTTCTATGCACTGGGTAAGCAAGAACAGGCTATCATCTAAGCGCCTACCACTTCTGAACCCGTTCTGAAGTTCTCCGAGGATTCCATTGTTTTCTACCCATGACTGAATTTTTATTTCACCACGTTTCATCGCCAGCCTGTATGTAACTGATTCTATCTTAATCGGTCGGAAGGATTTTATGTTCGTCTTATCGCCTTTCAAATTATTAATCAAATTCATTTTACTCTGTTTCAGCTGTGCGGAATTTGCTTATTTGTTGACTGCATCCAATGCTTTTATCAGCGTTCCCCTGCCCCTTGGGCCAAGTTCATTCATTAGCTTGATTCGAATGTCGTCTATACCTGCGGACGTGCATTTTGGGATATTTGGTTCCGCCTTTTTCTAGTTAAGATTGGTCGGTTCTAAGCTGTTTTCTATTGTGCTGTCGTGTGTTGCTCACTCATTTGGGGAGATTACCCTATCGTCTTTCTTAAATGACTCAGCTATAACTGATGAAATGTAGTTCACAGCGTCATCTTCCTCTAAACATTTTTCCTTGGCATCGTGAACCTGTTCCTGCTTTCTGTGATTCGCTTTGCCCAGCCAGCTTATATGGTTCCAGAATTTTATTGGGCCCCCTTTAGTTGCATCGTGAACTTAAGCCAGCCAGTGATGAGAGGACTGCTTTATTTTAGCCTGGATGAGCACCAGCACTTGCTGTTTCTTTTGTCGATAAGATACTTATTTTCGGCCTATTTACTCTTCAGATAACTGCGCCCTCTTTGCTTCTCTTTGTTCCCGTGATGCCAACCGTCGTTGTTCGATGGCCTCTCTAAATTCCTTATTCCACCAACTTCGTGGCTTCCTCTTCTCTCCAGGGGTTTACACCTTTTATTTTTGTACTAATGAGTATATTTAATTGAGTGTAATCACACTTTTTCGTGGTATGTTTATCTTTTGCTTCCTCTATGCAAGCCGCTATTAGCGCTATTTGTTCGTCATTCAATTTTGCATACTCTTTTTGACATCCCTGCATTTCTCTTTTGAGCAGGGCTCCCAACTGTAGTCTAACGCGCTTATGATCACTTCCGAGGCTGTGCTTCCCCTCTTCGCCTATTTACATTATTGCGAGCTTGCTATACATCCCTTGCGACATTAAGCAGTAGTCAATGGTCGTTTGCCTGTTACGGGACTCCCACGTGATCTGTCCCTCACATTTAGTTTCTCTATTTACAATAAGTAGGTTGTGTTGCTCACAGATGTCTAGCATCAACTTCCCGTTACAATATGTGCATCCATCCAGATCCTCGATGTGGCCATTCATGTGACCCAGCAGAATAATATCGCCTCCACCTTCTCCAAACTGCTTTATATCGTCATTGAGACACTTAACTAGATCCTTGGTTTCTTCCCTGCATTTGTCCCCTGTCCCTAAATAAACTACTCCTAGCCATGTCCTTTTACCGGCGATTGAACCTGATACCCAGACATGTTCTTTGCAAGTTGACTTTAATATTTGCCAATTTGTTGCTTGATGCATCAGCATACCTCCTCCTCCTCCCTTCCTCTGCCGTTGACGTTCTGTTGCTCGCTTCCCAGACGTAGCCATCACTAAAGGGTGGATCTTCTAGATCCCTGAGATGTGTCTCACATAGCGCGTATACACATGCTTTTTCGTCCTTTAACTGCTGATCTAGATCTAACCATTTCTCTCTCTTCTTCCGCTTTGCATTTTTACGTATCTGATCCTTGTGTTAAATTTCTTTTTGCAGTTTTCTGCCTGGTCCTCCTAGTGGCCATTTTGTTGTGGTCAGCCGCCATTGTTGCACTTTCTACTTTGCTTCTACCTACCCTTCGCCTTGAGTTGCAGTGTACCCCTTAAAAAAGCAAATGCCCAGCCTGCCAGGCACTATCCGATCTCTGTTCCTAGCTTTCCACTAAAATGGATGCCATCTCGTGTAAAGCCTCTGCCAAAAACTGCTCTATTCCCTTCCAAGTTTATATCTGCCACTTCAAATCCTTTCGCCTGGCTTAACTTCCTTATCTCTCATTTAACAGCCACAACGTCATTCAAAACTCCTCCGTTTCGTCCTTGCACCTCCGGCACTGTGCACACCACTATCGCCTTTAAATCGTCCACTCCCACCGCTAATATTTCCACTACTTTGGCGGCTTCACCATTCATCACATCATTTAGACCCGCCGCTACCACTACCAAATTTCGCTCTGCAACATTCTTAGAAAGATCGCTTTTTGCCTCTCTCAGCACTGCGTGCATTGTCCTGCCTTGGAATGCCCCTACTGCTACTCCCTTATCACCCTTTACACGCTCCATCATAGTTCTTTTGCATCTACTCATGTTTGAGTCACCACCGTTGAGCACTAGGGTATTCTCTTTCTCCCTCCTAACTTCAAAATTTTGATGCCTCTTATCTGTGACTATCACCTCATTTCATCTGGTTAGCTTGTTACCCTTCTCTTCATCGCCTCCAGACTTGCTAGCTGCCACGTCTGCGTTACTGTTCCTGTCTGAACCTGCCTGACCTACTTCCTTATCGCTGTCCATGCCAGTGTGCAGGCCCCATCCACGTGGTTGATGCTGGAATGTCCGCCAATGTGGCTTCGCCTGGCCGTATCAGCCATTTTTGCGTCCAACACTTGACTAAGCTGTTCTTTAAGTTTGCTCATCTGTACCCTCTCTACCTGTATCTCTCTTTCTAGAACATCCATACGGAACGCTAGGTTGGTGTTCGCTTCGTGAGCCCTGTCCAAGCGCGCACTTAATACGCAGCATTTGTACATAAAATTCGTGGCTTCGGCCTCCTCTACCGATTCGAAGCTCGTTTCCTTCAAATTCACCGACGCCTCACACTCCTTGCATTTAAACTTCAGTGGCTTGACCATTTTAGCAACACTCGATTATTGCTTCCACAAATTGCTAGAATATCTACAAGCTAAAAAAAAACACCCGCTTGCACGTGCTCAAATAAAAATTCTGCCTACCACAAAAGCTGATCAACAAAAAAAACGAATAACTATCTTTCTAAACTAAAGTCACAAATTAGCGCTACAGATCTAGCTGCCGGCCAGAAAAGACCCGGCCTTTAAGTAATTGACCTGCTCGTTCGCGAGCACTTCACCTAACTAGCCTAGATCTAAGAACTACCCTAAATCTAAACTCTTAAAATATTAAAGGAAAGAGCTCATCTATTTTACATAGTCACGGCGCTCTCGTAGTCGTCCGTCCGGTCATGGTCATCACGCGTAATCCGAAGAGCACCGAAACTAGCGTCCACACCGCACTGCTGTCAAAACCTCAGCGATGATTCTCCGTGGAGAGTGCACCCTGGGGAAACAGGGCGGAAGGTGGATAGAAGTTGAGGGGTCGGAAGAGTTTGGGTCTGGAGTCGCCTCCAGAGAATTTGTTGGGAGTGGGATAGGCGGGGTTGGGGAGGGGGTAGATTCGACGGGCGAGGCGTGCTTGTTGTGTGAGCTCTGACAACTTATGTGCCCGCTCCCTCAAGATATCCCGACTGGGGTCACCCGTCGCGGTGGCTCAAAGGTTAGGGCGCTCGGTTACTGATCCGGAGTTCCCGTGTTCGAACCCGACCGCGGCGGCTGCGTTTTTATGAAGGCAAAACGCTAAGGCGCCCGTGTGCGGTGCGATGCCAGTGCACGTTAAAGTCCAGGTGGTCGAAATTATTCAGGAGCCCTCCACTACGGCACCTCTTTCTTCCTTTCTTCTTTCACTCCCTCCTTTATTCCTTCCCTTACGGCGCTGTTCAAGTGTCCAACGATATATGAGACAGACACTGCGCCATTTCCTTTCTCCAAAAACCAATTATTATTATTATCGCCATTTACCCGGAAAAAGTCGTCGGGCTATGTTAATAATGATAATAATAATAATCGCGTGCATGCCGCGAGGGAGAGAGATGAAGTCTGTAGCGTGTGCGGGTATGAGAACTCCCAGAGTCCAACGTATGTCGCTGTGTTTCCGTGCCAGCCAGACGAAGGTACTGCGTGTGTTGATGTGCCTCTATAAGTTCTTGTATAGTGTTGTGCATTCCTAATTTTAAGAGCATCTCCGCTCTAGTGCTGTTTGGTGGGTTGAGTGCTGCTTTGGTACCAATGCGTATTAGAGCATAGATTTTATCTTTATCCGCAAAGGAAAGGTTCAGGTAAGGAGAGGCGTAGAGAAGGCGACTAAGCACAAAGGAATGCAGCGCCTTGAAACTGTCTGCTTCGCCCAGACCCACTCGTGTGTGTGAAACCCTTCTAAGATGATGGATGATAGAATTAGTGGGCTGTTTTAGTGCTTTTAGGGTAAGGTTGTTTTTTCCCCGTGTTTTGTAAATGCAGGCCAAGAATACGGAGAGTAGGTGTTAGCGGTATGGGAGTGTCGTGCAGATAAATTGTGATGGGGGCAGTAGGGACGCGCCGCGGCCGAATTATGAGGGCTGACTTTGCGGGGGAGCCGTCAAGGCCAATGCTTGCCGCGTGGGTAGCGATAACTGTAGCTGCCTCCTGAGGCGTCAATTCTATGTTGCCATCCGAGGTCTATGTGGTCCAGACCATTTTATCATCCGCGTAAAGTGTGTGTACCAAGTGCAGGATGCGGCTGAGAGCTTTCGCCAGGGTAATGAGGGTGAGGTTGAAGAGGAAGGGTGATAACACTGCCCCTTTGCAGAGTGCCAATGTTACCAAATGTAAAGGAGCGGGTCTCTATATCATCTATATGAAGGGAAGCCGTGCGGCTGTTCAGGACGGCCCGGATATAGTTATAGGTTTAATGGCCTAACTGCAGCTCTTGTATGCCCTGCAGGATGGCGCTTTACGTAATTTTGTCAAATTCTTTGGTGAGGTCTGATGGAAGGATTGCTCTGGTGTGATGTAACACTTGACTGAGGATAGCGTGTGAAATCTGCAGCAGAACGTCTTGTGCTGAGAGCTGGCTCGAAATCCTACCATGTTATGGGGATAAAGTTCATGGGATTCCATATGTTGCGTGAGACGGGTGAGGATGACATGCTCAAACAGTTTGCCTAGGCACAAAGTCAGCGATATGGGGCGGAGATTTTGGGCATTAATGGGCACATTGGATTTAGGGATGCAAATTATTTTCCCGTGCTTCCATTCAGCAGATAGCTCCTCCGTTTCCCTGCATTGATTGAAGTACTTTGTGAGAAGGGAAATAAAACGGTCATCCAGATTTCTGAGCATGACATTTGTGATTTGGTCGTGGTTGAGTTTCAGAGCTTAATGAGGGCTGCTCTGATTTCAACCTCCATAATGGGGGCGTCGAGGGAGGGTTGATCGGGGCCTATGTAGTCGTGATAGGATACTGCTTGGCCCACAGTAGTATAAGTTGATTGAATAGCGTAATGGTGCTTGGCGATTATATCGATTTTGATGGGTAAGTCTTTACAGTGTAAGGTGGGTTTGCTTTTTAGTTTGACTGGGGTCTATCATATCTCGTAGAAGATGTCAGGCCCTGGAGGAGGAGAGATTACCTCTTAATCTGTCACATAATTGGTGCCAGCTCAATTTACCGAGAGCGGCACTGTGCTCTTCTATTTGTTTTTGTAGTTCCGCCAGTTTTAGTTTACAATTTTCTTTCTGGGTTCTCCAGAGAGTGAGAATACTCTTCTGTGCTCTTAGTAGGTGTGCCAAGCGACTATTTGCATTGGGGGCTTCGGGGGTGACACTATTGCCGATTCTTGTGGATGGGCTCAGATCATTACATATAGGCAGGCCGTGCATCTGAAGGGTGTTGTACAATTCCGCTCCTCTCTTGTTGGTGCACGTGTAGCTCCAGTCTATATGTGCGCAGTTAAAGTCCCTTAAGGTAATGAGGGGTCCTTGTTTGCAGCGGTGGAGGCGGCTTTAATGAGAGCAATGAAATCTGAGACCGTTTGCCTCGGAAGGAGGTAACAGTTGATGATGAAGAGGGGATGAGATCTGTGAGTGGAGGGGATTAATTGTAGGATTGTCTGGGCAGCCGGAGAGGTTAGTACATGACGAGTGTATGGTACAAAATCTTGAACATACGTGATAACCCTGGGGCTTGGACTGATGTCAGAGGGTACCAGAGCGTATCCTGGCAGTGATAAATTTGTGCCAGCACCCTGGAGTGCTACTGTATCGGGGGGAGTGGAGGAAGCAGAGATGAGCTGCAGCAGGGGGTCTCCTTTGCAGCGAAACCCCCGCTGTTCCATTGTTCGATGCCTAATTAGAGATTATTGCCCGTCAACAGGGCCATGCTGGAGGGTAGGGGGCGAATTATGGGAGTTGCTATGGGGTTGCTGGCTCTGGTATGTGAAGACAATCCATCAATGATATGTGGAATTTGTTGAATGGCTGTGCGGCGCGTCGGCGCGTCGGCGTCGCTGGCGTTTTGCTTAGCTTGAAGCGAGGCCGTTGAGGGCTGTTGTTTGGGAGCTAATTCAAACCCGGGGTCTGATTTCGATTGGTACGAATCATAGTTTGCAGCTCACCAAGGTGCCAGTCCAACTGGTTGATGGTCTCAACATCCACGAGCTCCTCCAGGGCTGCTGGGGAGTGAGGAATGCGGCGCACCGGCGAGTCTTAGCGCAGCGGCGTGGCTGCCGGAGACTTTTCCACCGGGTAGTTCACCGAGATCGTCGGGCACATCCAAAAGATGGTAGCGGTTAGCGTCCATGGACCTTCCTGGAGCCGTTGAAGGCCTTGGTGGGTCTTAGGAATGATATAGCTGGACACAGGAACCAGAAAATGACGGAGCAGATGCACCTTTGCTTTTCTCAAAAATAAAGGAAAGTTTATACTCCGTTCATGTTGAGGAAAGGAAAGGCGCATAACTTGCTCCCTTGGTAAATATACACACATATTGCGCTTTGAGGTACGTGGCGGTCGCGTGCATCGGCTTTCGCACATTATTTCCGGAAGTAGACACAATACGGGCGCTTGTAATGCTTATACAATCCAACCAATGCAACAAAGTAACACTGAACAGGTTGACGACCTCGTTCCAGCAGACCATACGGCTCATTAAGCGCGTAAACCGGATGAGGGTCAGGGCGAAGACGTTAAGCAAAAAGTATTGAGGGGACAATAGTGCCGTTTATGTCGATGCGGCCCGTTATAACATGACAGGCAAAGACGCTTTCGCTGTGAGCGCGGTGAGCATCTCCCGCAGGGTAGCGGCAACGGTGGTCACGGACCGAGTGGAAGAGGCCGAAGAGGCTGCAATATTTTGCACTAGGGATCATTCAGAAAGTCACCACCACAATTCGTAAGGATTCTTAACGGCCTTCGCAACTTCGCGAGGGAACGTATCTCAGCCACTGTGTACAAAATTCTTCGTACGATGCCAAAAGATAGGAAGGAAGTGCATCTGGTCTGAGTCGCGGCCCACGCTGGTGTTTCAAGGAACGAGGCCGCTCACCAGTATGCTCGAGGTTTTGTCAGCCGAGCCGGTGAATGGTCTCGGATTCGAATGTCCCAAGGGGCGAGACGCTAATTACTAATCAGGCCATAACTAATTTATACAGGGAGCTCAAAGCGTGCCTGCCACCTCCGCACGTTTCGCTCAGCCGCGAACAGGCTACCACGTGGAGGCGGTTGCAAACGTGGTCGCAGCTAAACCCATGGGCATATCCTAATATCTTTCCCGATTCGGTAAATCCGTATTTTCAACTGTGCGGCGAGGCGGCAACCTTAGACCACATAATCTGGGACTGCCCAGAGGATCCGCGTCCGGCAGATCTAGTTACATCTCCCACGCTTGAAAAATGGGAAGCTGTTCTCGGCAGCCCGTACCCGCACGTTTAGTCCCGGGCCACGGCGAGAGCGTAGGATGTCGCCGACTGACTTAAACTGCCGGCCACCTTGAACGGCTGAAGTAACCCATTAAAACAGAAAACCGGTACAAACAGAAAACCGTGGGCTATCGTGAGATCCGTGAAAGGCGATGGATTAATGCTACACATATGTGGCCAGGATATGTGACAGCATAAGTGGGAGTGCTCCGTTTTTACGTAGTGACCCTCTGAAGGTATTGTCCCTCTACACCAGTACGTCTGCTGTGTTCTTTATTGTAGATATGTTCACTTGAAGTCCCTTTTTTATCAATCGACAGTGTGAGGAACACAATATTTTGTCAAGCTGTCGACCGTTCTCCGGATGTTTACTATTTATATCTTTAGAATCTTACGCACCTAGTCTGATTAGTCGATAACTGAAAGATTGAAACAGAAGGTGACTATTTGAACAACAAATTTCTTTTACAATCATTCTGGTGTTAAGAAAAATGCTTATTGCTATTTTGTAGGCGGAAATGGCGACCTGATTGGTTACTCTAAAGGGACGCTGTCCAGGTGTAGGAGGGAACATGTTATTGGCATTGGGAATAAATATTATAACATTAACAATTTTCTCTTGAAAATTGTTTCCAGAAAGAAATAATTGTACGACGCCCGCGTCTGACCACGTGCAGCATGCTTCCTAATTCAAGATCCACCACACAGCACATGATGTCGGCATTGGATGAGAGTATTGATGACAAGTTAATGGCATTTCAGAACTTCTAGCACCTGATTAGAAAACAAAAAAGTCATCGGCATTTTTGGATGGTTGCACACAGTGCTAATAACGAGAACGGACAATGTCGTGTTAGTGGTCTGGCAGTTACAACCATGATATTTCAATATATTTGCACTCTAACGGTTACTGCGCTCATATAGTTATGGTTGTCAGCCGCAAGCGTAGTTCTGTAGAGCGGAGGCTGGTCGTAATTTCCATAGAGGAAAGCGGCCGCGTCCTTTAAGCCGAATACCGTTTCAATTGTTCGCCGTTATGAATTCCTGCATGTCTGAGACGACGGCAATGGCAGGGTGCCTTATATAATGTAAAAAAGCACGAACTTATTCAAACTACCAAAAATAGTATCTATAGTCAACAGTGTGCTCTTGAGTATGCCTCGTTAACCACATACCATTACGAACAAGGAGGGGGAGGGGGCGGCAAGTGCTGACAGTAAGTTCTAACGCTAGCGTTAGCTTAGCTAGAGTGGAGAAGGAATTTTTAAAGCCGGAATTAGAGTTTTGAAACATTTACAATCTCGATCCGCCAGACTGACCCTGGTCGTCTTGCTGAAAAACTAATCTTTCTGTGAATATGTGCATAAAAATCGAAGGGCGTTTGGGTACAATGCGCCGCTCCGCACACAGAAGCATATGCGAATGATAGTTGGTAAAGACGTTCCTTTTTTATGTGATTTTTTGCATCTGATTAACGTCCTTGCTGACCTTTATGTGCTATTGTCACCAAGCAAGAGGCTTTGAACTTTTTGGTGCGGAATAAGTCACGCACGCGATCATCCTTCTAAAAGGTTAACGTCTCCGAAACCTATACCAGATGCCTATTTTTCATTCGCTTGAAGAAAATTTGTCCGCTAAGGGAACCTGGATAGAAAATACATTTCGGAGCCAAACTAAGTATTGAGAAAAATTTGGCTCGAGAAATTTTGGGGCTCAAAACTGAGACTGCTCAAAAGTAGAACTTTTCTAATGTTCTCTGCTCTGAATTGTTTTTCCCATGCAAAAGGAAGTATTCTAAGCATGAAGCCCCCTAAATGACCTCATTAAACGTAAAGTCAGCCTGTGGGACCGAATCTGTGACTTCAGTTAGAAAACCGTAAGAGCGATTTGACTAGAATTCTGATTTATCTTGAACTGAAACATTAGATGTGGCTCACACAGGGGCCCGCCGAATGCGGAAACTGAACAGATTAAATTCTGAACGTGTGTATCAACCTGGAAATAAAGCTGAACAGGCCGCAGCTGGAGATGTCCTGTACGCCAAAGTTCTCGGCAGAAGCCAAGAAGGTCAGGGTGCGTCAGATCTCGATACACTAATCGGCTGTCCACGGAAAGTTCGGTTAACCTAGCTCTTCTGTGAATGAAGCAACTGGTCAGCGAGTGTTTCAGATGTCTGAGAGGCTTGCTGAGGCAAAATTGTGCCTCTCCGGATCAATTGATTTACTTTAGCATTGAATAAAGCGTGCTATGCAGGCTATGGATTATTGTTTTTCATTCTTTTTGTTTGCCCCTGCATAATCTTTACTTCCCTGACCGTAGTTTTACTATGGACTAGGCACACCAGAGGGGTCTGAAAGGGGGCTGATTTTACTGGCGTCAGCTCAACTTGAGAAGCCACCCATTCCACCGTGTCGAGATGGCGTGCTGTTCCAGCGTGTCTTATCATCTTCAGTACATGTGCAGACTATCGCCATATTCAGAGTATCTTACACAGGTTTAAAATATGGGAGCGAGGCAAGGTGTAAAAGTTTACCTTATCGCAGTTAATAAGCTGGGCCGAGCTTCCACCAGCCGCGGTGGCTCAGTGGTTAGCGCACTCGGTTACTGAGCCAGAGTTCTCGGGTTCGAACCAGGCCGAGGCGGCTGCGTTTATATGGAGGAAAAACTCAAAAGGCGTCCGTGTGCTGTACGATGTCAGTGAACGTTAAAGATCCCCAGGTTGTCGAAATTATTCCGGAGCCCTCCACTACGGCACCTCTTTCTTCCTTTCTTCCCTAACTCTCTCCTGTATCCCTTCTCCTACAACGTGTTTACCAGGCCAACCGCACTGTCGACACAGGAGCGTCCGCGTCGAAACCCGGACATAAATTTGGATATATTTCGTATCGCTCCTAGTAGCGTCCATCCACAACAAAAAATTTTGAAAACATTGATCGTGGCGTTTTGTTTGGGTATCAAGGGCGCCTATGACAACGAAACACTTTAGGCCATTTTGGATGCCTTGGAAGTTGTTGAGGTCGGAGGCCGCATGTACAGCTAGATACGCAGTTATTTACCGGAGAGGTCGCTCTTTTTCCGGAATGAGGACGGACCAACGCCTTTACATCGAACTTCTTGCGGAGTACCAACAATTCTCTTCAACATTGCTCTTGTCGGCTTGGTGAACTTATGTCACAATCTGCTCAGATCTTCATCTACGCAGACGATATCTGTATTTGGGCTTCAAGTGTGGCTCACATCGAAGGTTGTGCGAGACTTCAGAAGGCGGCCCCTATATTGACGTCTTAGCTTTGTCTGCGGGGCCTCAATATTTTGACCTAGAAGTGTTCACTTGGGACATTCGCACGCAAAAGAATCTTGCATTTCGTCATGCATCAATAGCTAAGCTGCCCCCTATGAGATCATTCATCGTTTCCTTGATGTAATCATCTACAAGGATCTCTCATGGAGCCCTCATCTGCACAACATGAGAAGGTGACTGATGGCGATTGTCCATGTCCCCTGCTTCTTTAGCGGGAAGTCCTGGGGCGTATCAATGCGCTCGGGGCTAAAATTGTTCCGTTCACCCTTTCTGTTCTAGCTGTGGTACAACTCTCCAATATTCAGTAACATTAGACAAACGTCCGGACTCTTGAAAGTGTGCAAGCGCAAGCTCTCCGTATGTGTCTTGGACTGCCTAACTGTGCCTCTACAGCAGCGACTGTGGTCGCTCGTGAGCATCCAACTACTTCATATCTTCCTCTTGACACCATCAGAGCACATATTCGGCACCACACACGGGCCCCCTGTCATCATCTTGCAACTCTTCCAGTAATTAGGCCACATACTGCATTCTTCAAAGTCTTTGATGATCATCGTGCCTATCTTCTATCACAATTCACCCCTTCCTCAAGAAAGTGTTTATCCTTATTGAGTCTACATAAACCTCGAGTGCAACTCTATCTGGAAATAAGAAGATAGCTGGCGTATCACTGGCTGTTCATAATCAGATCTCGTTGGAATATCTGCATTCTAACCAGTCACTGCATCCATGCCAACACAGATGGCTCAGTCAACTCAACCAGTTCCACGGGGTATGTGGTGATCCCGGCGAGGTCCATCTTCATGAAGGTGAAGACGACCAATCACACTTCATCAAATGATGCGGAACTAGCTGCCCTTCAGGCTGCAGTTCATTTCATCAGCCAAGAATTCCGATATGAATGGTCAGTTTTCAATGATTTCAAAGCAGCCCTTCAATGCCTGCAAGCTGCTTTATGCTGCGGGGTGCCGAGATTCGCGAGGTGTACAACTGAGCCATATCGACAGGTCATTATATCATTTTTCAATGGCTGCCAGGACACTGCGGCGTCAAAGACAACAACCACGCGGACTAGGCTGCCCGATCTGGCCACAATGACGGAACTCAAGCCTGCATTCTTATAAAAAAGCCCACGGAGCGTTTAAGCTGCGCAGCTTGGCCCTGGAACTCACACTTTCTGCGTAGAACACTGGCCAGTATTTCAAGCATCGCCTCAGGGCACTGGACCATGCACTGAGCCTTCTTCCCCACAATATGCCGCGTCCTGAAGAAACATTGCTTTACTGTGTTAGGCTGGGTGTTGCATTCACAGAAGAATAAACGTTCCGGATTAGGATGGCCGACAGCCCTGCTTGTGAAAGATGTGGCTGAGAAGAGACAATTGTACAATGCTTTGTATGAGTGCCCTGGAGCGCCTTGATCCTCGTTCTTGAAATGAGGATGAGATCCTGTGACCGTGGTCGCAGCAATCGATTGCTTTCAATGCCTACAAGGCACTGTTTTGCTTCCCGAGAACGTCTAGCTTGAGGGAACAATTTTGACAGTGCCCCCCGCCCCTTCTCTCTTTCCCCGTTTCAGTCCCATCATTCCTCTTCCCCAGTACAGGGTACTACCAGAACACCTACTGGTTCCTTCCATTCCTATTTGTCTCCTGCTCTTTCTACGGCGCGGTTAGGGCGTCCACCGAGGCAGAAACTGCGCCATTTCCTTTCCCCAAAAACCAATTTTAAAGCAAATGGTTTACTGGCCACGAAGTTTTTTAATTCAGAGTGTGCGGCGCCGTGCGGAATAACCTGAACTGTAGGTTACGAAGCGAGAAGAGGAGAGGGAGGAGGATAGATGGTAGCACGATAATCTACCAGAAAAGGCTACAACGTTCCCTTTTCTTGAATCAAAAAATACCTAAGACAAAGATTGGCCAGTGCTTTAAAGGGCGACATTAATAGCACTGCAAATGATTGGAAGGTGGGGTGTCGGCCTACCAGACGCATATTATTGTAAAAGTTCTCCAAGTCTGCCACATTTTGATTCAACTGAATATTTTTACCCATTTAATTCAATATTTCGAGAGCTGTTTGAGGAGTACAGGATCATAAAAGATGCGGACACGTGTGGCGCGAAACCATTTTCTGTTAGCCTTAAGAGAACGAGTTGTTTTCAAAGTATTTTTTTGTTTCTAGTAGATAAGAATTGGAGTAGGCTTGGTGCCATAGTGGCGCGGCTTTTGCAATGATGAGTAAAGGCCCTCTATTTGCATGCAGAGGAAACTTGCCCTTGTTCTAAATTTTTTCTTTCTTTCGAAAGCCTATATATTTGCTTGTTCTGTGAATGAGTGTCATGTACACTCACGTAAAGGCCTAATATTTCTCTGCGATAGTGCCGTGTCCTGTGGCCACAATAAGAGAGTGGCATTTTTTCATGCTATGTTTCCGTCTACAGTGGAACGCCGACTGTGGGTGCCTCGTTTGTGAGAAAACGTGCGCGCAGTTTAAAACAAAACAGAGTGAACCCTTACATTAGCCAATAAAAGTCTCGATGGCATGACGTCAAGCGGGAAGCGGCCGCTGCAAAAGAAGCTGATAGAATGCTTTTTTCGAAATTGGGGCAGAGAGAAATAAATACAACTCTGCTGTTTGGGGCTAGATCGCAAAGTCGATTTGGCGGACGGTTCTAAACGGCTCTTGGAGGGCGACCTGCGGAAAAGTGGGGTCTCCGTCATGAGGCTGCTCTCGCCCGGCCTATTTATTTAATAATTCCTTAGGTCTACATTGCCAGAAAAGCATTATTGTAGGAAGAGGGGAATGAATACAGTGAGGTCACACACAGTAAAAAGTTCGCTGTAAGTCACACGATTGTATCAGTTAATGCAGCAACTCATAAACACAGAACGCACAAGTTCTTAGGAGTATGAAGCAATAACTTTAAAGGATCTCTAGCGCTGCTTGGCGGTTCTTTGGTGCACCTTTTCACAGACATTGAGATAGTTGTTCTCATCATAAACTGCTTTATTACACATTACTTATTGACCATATTGAAAGGTACACTAATCAGTGACACTAATTAACTAAGTGTTTCTGTAATGCATTTCTGCTTCAGCGGGATGTGAGGTGCGCGTACAAGGCCTCCATGTTTCTCACAGAACAAACATTCCTCAGTGATGTAGAGGTAGCGTACCCGGCTCACGACCCGAACGACAGCTCGATTTCGCCCTACAACTTGCTTCTTTTCAGCGAAACTGTTTTCCTGCGTCACTACGCTCTCGATGAATGAGGACTTTCCAATTTCTTGAAAACAAACTTTCTGGTTACACTGAAACTAGCAAAAAAAAACACTGAGATCACAAACTCGGAGCTGCAAAAGTGGAACAGAGTGGAACAAAATACATAAGAACAGAATTTCCCATCGCATGAGTTTCAAAAACATTTCTTCAGCCGGCGAGAGCAACGAAAGCGTTCCTCAGGCCCTTCCCATTTTGTTCTGCGATATTGTATGCCTGCACTATTTCAAGTGCTCGCTGGTATTATTTTTAAATCTTATAGACAAGGCTTAGCTTTGCTGGCTGCAATAAGCCCACACTGTGTCGCGGCAGTAGCCATCCTTGAATGAATAATTATAAGGTAAGGGAAGGTAGCGTAATCTAATCTACCCGAAACCAAAAGCGTACCACGCAGAGGTGCAATTGTTGACAATTGTCCGCGCTATAAAAGCGATTTTTAAATTGATTTTCCTGCCCCTGAGCGCGTCGGCAATCTTTAGGCAAAGCTTTGGAGTTTCCGCAAGAGCATGTGACTTTTCTCTTCTTAATGTAACTTTTCCTGCTTTCGGGAAAATATGTAATCTGTGTTCTGCACCACCAAAAAACGTGACTTTTTGAACGCACAGGAATGTCAAAATGACGTGCAGTTCAGTTATTTGCAAAACGTTTGCTCTGCTTGGAAGAAAACGCGAAGAAAGGCCAACTATGTGACCTTTAGGGTATGCTGGCAGGGTTACAGTCAAAGAATGTAGATATTTAAGCGGAACTTTGGCACTTGTGACAAGCACACTTTGTCATATAAGGGGAAAGTTCGAAAAAAATGAATGGCTTCTACCTATTCCTTGTGCAATCCTGGCAACCCTACGTGGCAATATACACGCGAAAATATATTTGCCGGTTTATGGTCATCGGCTCATAATATCACAATGTTTTTAAGACACCAACAGCACTACAAAGGTTAGGTAGCTCGGCTACTGATCCGGGCTAATACATGCAAAATGGCAATATTCTCGCTGGCTCCATATCCCCTTTCCTTTTGTCCTGTTAATGGTCACCCATGAGAGCGGACTGTATTAGAAATGCATTCACTGGCCTTTGTTCGCAGACTAGTGGCGGGATGGTGAAACGTAGTTTCAATACTGATCATTGGATGTTCAGCATCAGGATGTTCGGCAGATGTTCAGCCGAAGATTTGAAACAGTAGCATGAAGCTCGTCTAAAAAGGATTCGGTGGTAACGTTTGTGCCACATATACGAATCGTTTTAGAAAATAAAACGAAGAAAGATGACTGTGTGGTGTCATGAGAAGGCAGCTCAGACGTGGAGTGAGGAAGTGGTTTTCTTAATTGAGTTTCAAGGCAGAAACGCGACAACACTTTGGCCACAGAGGCCAGTGCATTAGCATATAGTGAACTCTATCTCTTCTAAATCTCTCGAGAAGGTGTGTTTTGTACCTTTCGTTTGTCACATTTCGTCGGGTAGAGGGGTCGCACTTGCAGACGAGAGCTAGCAGGAATGTTCTGGCCGGGCTATATCTATTTGCGCTGATAGCAACAAGATAGGCCTGTTGAGCGCGACAACGTTTTTTCAGCCAATGAAGCGAAAAATACAGATCCGGAACACTCGTTTTTGTTCTGTGCAGCAGAATAAATACTCCGATTGCAGATAAACGGAGCATGAACGGATATATTTGCTCAGGTTATGCAATGTACGAGCTACAGATATTCGATCACTTGTCAACCTACCGCCTAAATTTTCGAGCTAGATTCCTTAACAACGAAGAAAATATCGGCGAATGAAATGACGTTCTTTCTCTTCCTTCTCAACTGATAAAGTTCGGCAAGCCTGAAAGACTTCGGAACGCAGGTAGGGGCTAAGCCTCGCCTGAGAATGCGTTATGCATCGACACCCAATTTGCTTACTTCCGTAACCGGTACCGCTTACCCACCCGTCAACATGTTAACATTAACATCCGCATTGTGCTTTGAGGCAGCTATTACGCTATCGTCTGCGGAATACCAATTGTTACGTTTTTTATGTATCCAGCACTTGTAGCTACCATTCGTTTTTTAAATGAGGCGAATATCACGCCGAAACGTGGGCAAAGGTGCCACCAAAAATAATGCGGATACATTTAGAAATTAACCGACCGAATAGTTAACTACCAGAGCATCAAATTTTAATCCCAGAACCCCAAGCTGGATTCCAACAGACACCGCCTCAAATATAGCAGCTTCATTTCCCGAAGCCTTAGAGAATTTGGCCATTACCACAGTCATTTTTAGGTCTTGCATTATGTAAACAGTACTTGCTCTTGACAGTCGTGTTGTCATCATTGTGCGGTTGCAAACGCTCGACAGTAGTAGTGCTGTCTTGGTGACTGTACAATGCAACTGAATAAGTGAAAACAGAAGAATGCCCACCTGTCTGCCCAAAGCAATTGTATTTTGTCCTGCTCGAACTTGGGAAGGTGGCGAATGCGGATGAAGGTGTTGCAAAGGCCGAAGATTAACGGGCGAGCGCTATGGCGCGTCAAGCATGGAAAGCAGACGGTAACCGCGCTGCCAAAGACGAAAGAGTAGCGGCTGAACGCGGTGACATGGTAACCACAGGAGGGAACGCTATAAGCATGCTGTTCATCTAAACGTCGGATCCTTAGGGCGCGAAAGCAGTCAGTGATACCGGCGTGCTGCTACGCTTGATGAACAGAAGTGGTAGAAGGCGGTGACACCTCCAGCAGCCAGGACCTACCCGATTCCCGAGTGCCGGTACTCGAATGCCGCTACCGCGGTCTGTCGGTCTATGAGCCGTCCTAGAATATACTACGCATTTCTTGCAATAAATTTAGAGCTTACACCTCCTCTAGACATACAGAGAATGTCCTCGCTTATTGTGCATTGGTGGTAGCTCTATAGAGTTTGCTGCCTGTGGTCAAGTGCTTTAAGTGAGGCCAGGAGTCTGCAATAAATGACGAGTATTGCGGTGCAACACAGGTATTAACCGCCTGTGCACCCCTCCCCCCTTGGACGGTTCTAATATATTGGTCTTCAGCTTTAAAGTTTTGATGTTGTTTGGTTGTTAGTGGCTATTTATTAATAAAAATAACATTGGAAGGAAAAGTTGCTGCTAGCCGTGGCATCTGCCATCGAAACCTGAAGCACCTGAGCTGCGGCTAGCGGGAATAGAAGTACAGGAAGAGGGAAAGAAAGGGGGAGCGATAGTATGTAAGGATAGAGGTAGGACGGCAATATGCACTATGTATTAACATTCTTCGAAATTCGGATGGCGCTAGTCAGGCGCTATTTTATTTGGCAACCTTGTAATAATCAGACTTTTCTCGCAGCTTTCTTAAAATGCGAATTATTTGAGTATTATAGCAGTCGTCGTGGTGGCTCCGTAGTTAAGACGTTCGTCTACTGATCAGGAGTTCCCGGGTTAGAACACGACCGCGGCGGCCGTGTTTCGATGGAGACGAAACGCGAAAGGCACCCGTGTGCTGTGGAATGTCAGTGCACGTTAAAGATCTCCAGGTGGTCGAAATTATTCAGGAGCCCTCCACTACGGCACTTCTTTCTTCTTCTCTTCTTTCCCTCCCTCCTTTATCCTTTCTCTTACGGCGCAGTTCGGGTGCCCACTGAGACATGTGAGACAGTTACTGTGTCATTTACTTTATTCAAATGCCAATTTACCAATTACCAATTCTATTATAGCATTAGAAGAGTTATCTAACTGCCGCACAATGGATTTATGCCGTCCATGGTGCGCAACGGCGTGGACTAGTGCATGCACCAGTCACACCTTTGAGCATAGTGGGCTTCATGCAATGACAACGTCAAGGAGAATTCAGCAACGCATACAGGCAGCTTTAGCAAACCTGCACGGCTCGTATGGAGAAAACTTCACCTTAAGCAGGCATGGCAACAAGTGGTCAGTTCTTTAGCTTCCCCTCAGGTTTTCAGCGTTCTTATTCTTACGTAGTTGCTGAAATTTTTGCCCATTGAAGCCATGCGGGGCCGAATGAGGGCACATAAATCTGTAAAGCTGTTATAATCTAGTAGTTGGCAATTGTTGCGCGCAACATGTCATTTCAATTGCTTTGGTAAGCGAGGTGTACGTTTTGGAACGATGGCTCCACCTGTCGGGACTGCTGGCGGCTATAAAATTCGTCTGCTGGGTTCCAGGTTGCTGGACCAAATTTCGGTCGCGGTGGCCGCGTTTTGAAGCAGGCGAAATGCATAAAGCCCGTGTGCTGTGCGATGTCGGAAGACGTTCAAAATATTGCAGATGGTTGAAGTCAAACTCGGTCTCTCCACAGCGGCGGCTTGGTCTCTCAGCTTGCTCTAGGTTGGGGCATGATGTAATGATGATGCCCTGTCTCGGTGGTGTAGGTTTCGATGGTTACGGTTCGACTGAATTCATTATTCCAATGTTGCTATGCCTGAGAAGGATTCAAATTAAGGTAAGATGGTTATATTAAGTTATAATAATAATAATAATAACTTCTTTATTTCCATCAGTGATGGAGGAGATTGCGAGTAAAAGTCGCTTAAGAGGCAAGAGACTTGACTAGAGCCCGCAGCCTCCTTTACAAGGCAAACAGCGATTGAGCAGGAGATATACATAGCAATTGACCACATGTGTAATTTGCACAAAAAATTAACGCAAAAACACAAATTACCTGAAAAACGCTCTTCAATTATTTAAGAAAGATTGAGTGACAAAGTGTTGACGTAAAGCTCGTACATCAGTTATATAAATATCAAGACTTGATTTCAGAAACAAATTTAAAAGGGTTGGTAGTGTGTATGATATCTTTTGTGTAGAATACTTGGCACGCGGAGTGACTACCTTCCACTGTTCCGTACACCTTGTGATGTAAGAATGTGTGTTCCTGGTGAGATTAGATAACTCATGAAGGAACTGTAAATTCTCTTTTACCTCCCGTTTGAAAGCTTTACTTAACTTGTAATGATAAAGGTTAAACACGGGTATTATATTTGCTTTCGGAAATAAGTCTGATGTGTGGGCATTGTAAGGCATGTTAAATAGTACTCGCAAAAACTTTTTCTGAAGTATATGTATCTTTTCTAGATTCGTACGTGATGTGGTACCCCACACGAGCAGACAGTAATAAAGTGTAGAGAAAAATAGGGTGTTATAAACAAGAACCTTGATTCTGTAAGGTAATAGTGGTCTCAGCCGCACCATCATGCCCACTACACGAGATAATTTGCCCAATATCGATTCTATGTGCATGTCCCAAAGCATATTCTGTGTGAAAATAACTCCAAGTATTTTAAAACTATCTACAATATCTATGTTTGGCCGAACCATAAATAAATAAAATAGATGCTGCCGCGACTGAGATTCGAAAATACCATATGTTGGGCGAGTTGGTGCTCACGATAATCCATAACAGCGCGACAGACGGGACAGAGAAGATAGGACACAACACAGAGCGCTGACTCACAACTAGTGAGTTTTGAGTTGTGAGCGCTGACTCACAACTAGCGATTTGTGAGTCAGCGCTCTGTGTTGTGTCCTATCTTCTCTGTCCCGTCTGTCGCGCTGTTGTGGATTATTGTGGGATTCGAACCGGCGGCGGGCGCGAACAGATCAGCTTCGCTGGCCTCTGCACGAGAGCACTATGTTATCGCCGCAGCCGATCAGGTGTCGTGTCAAACGCACCACACTCGCGCGATGTGCACTGCACATCGTTGCACTTCGTCGTCTTCGTCGACTAATACAATTATTGAACTAATATCGTCGCCAGACATTCCGACAACCCAGCAAAGAAAACCCATGAGCGAAGCAAGCTAAACACAGGCTTTCGCAAGTCTCCTCAGCTTAACTGTGCTAAAACCCTGCCCCTTTTTCGTGCTGATTTCTCTGCTGCTCATGTGAATTGTTTGCAGATCGGAAATAGATTTCAGAAAGGCAAATTTCGAAATAGAAATCAGGTTTAAACCGACCTCTATCCGAAATCATTTTGTAAACTTTCATGCGAGGAAAACCGGTTTTTTATTATCCCCACTTCATCTCCACTACTGCCACATTGGCTAGGAGGACAAAAATTGTGTCTGTGACCTCAAAAATGAGATCACAGCCAAAGTTTGCGCTCTCCTAGCCGGTGTGTCAGTAATGAGGATGAACTGGGGATAACACGAAACCCAATTTGAATGAAGGACCCTAAAGATACAGTATGGTGCGAACATCGAATGAATTTCGCATATCATGCCATTAACAGCATACATGCCCCAGATTGAATACATTGCAGCCGACGATACACCCCAAGTTTTCTTTTTTACATTTCTTTATAATTACGGCTACGCACCGGTAGGCCGAGTCTGCATTCTCCCAAAACCTAAGATAGAAAATAAACAGGCTTAGGCATCGCATGCGGGCTAGAAAAGAAAAGAAGGTATAAAGCCAAAACAATACAGATGGTTGTCGCCGTCCCTAGCGGAATGTATGAAAGGGCAGTCAAATTTTGCATTCATCGTCTCTGTTAAACGAGGATGTAAAAAACCCAGACGCTACCGCAGCGGACAGGATGGTCGATTGTGTAAGAGTTGCTGTTTACTGCATTCCCTTCCCAGCAACATTTTTTGAACTTTCTCAGACCACTGTCATTAGGTTGTTGTTTCAGTGAGCACATGAGAGAGAATAACAATTCTTTAGAAATACCACCACTTGAAATGTAGTTCCGCACTGCCGAGAATGTATACATAAATATTCTGATTAGGAGTTCCCGGGTTCGAACCCGACCGCGGCGACTCCGTTTCGATGGAGGCGAAACGCTAAGGCACCCGTGTGCTGTGCGATGTCAGTGCACGTTAAATATCTCCAAGTGGTTGAAATTAATCCGAAGCCCTCCACTGCGGCACCTATTCGTTCCTTTTTTCTTTCCTTCCCTCTTTTATATCTTTCCTTACGGCGTGGTTCGGGTGTCCACCGACATGTGAGACAGATACTGCGCAATTTCCTTTCCGCAAAAACCAATTTTTCAATTTTTCAAATGCACAGCATCGTTTCAGCAACCATCAGCAATTTGCAAAACATGTATCAGACATTAAGGATAATAATAATAATAATTGGTTTTTGGTGGAAAGGAAATGGCTCAGTATCTGTCTCATATATCGTTGGACACCTGAACCGCGCCGTAAGGGAAGGGATAAAGGAGGGAGTGAAAGAAGAGAGGAACAAATAGGTCCGTAGTGGAGGGCTCCGGAATAATTTCGACCACCTGGGGATCTTTAACGTGCACTGACATCGCACAGCACACGGGCGCCTTAGCGTTTTTCCTCCATAAAAACGCAGCCGCCGCCGATTGAAATATGTCGCATTGATAAGTGTAGTTCAGAATGTGTGAGCACCCCTTTTTTCCTGTTTACTGTTTTCTGTTTTTCTGTTCTTTTCGTTCTCCCCTATGCTTCACATTGAAATCTTCAGAATGGTGAGCCCAGTATGCTGTGGCATACCTGACGGGATGAACTCTTAATACCATTGCAATTACTTTGTCTACAGCTATCTGAAGAAAAGCAACAGCCATCGATACTATGGAAAGCTCAAAGGTATACGTTAGCTTTCATTGGTTTCAATAGCTTTTGACTTTCTTCAGATGGCTGAATGCAGGGCTTTTCATATTGATGGCTGGTGGCTTTCTTCACATGTAAGATCACAATCCCCTCATGTTTCTATCCCTTTTTGCTCACTTGCAAACAGCTGAGAATCTCATGCTACATTTATTTGTAGCTTATTTGGCAAGGAAGCCTAATGTAGATAATCGGAAGAGATAACCAGCAAAATATCCTGACTATAAAGCACAACACATAACGAATTTTCAGATTACTACAATATGCGGGTGTGGGTGACTACTAGTATTGCTGCATATTTATGGTTTTCTTTTATTGCGCACAAACACAATGACTTAGCATCTGCATTTTGATAGGTGCAGCTGCAAAAGCATTCGTGTACTGTGGTTTTGATGCAGTTAAATATTTTGAAGTAAAGTAAGCCTTGAGCCCTCCCCTACCATGTGCCTTGTAGCGGTTGCCGTCACAGCAACACAAGAAAAATAAATACGTAATAATTATTTATACCCATTAAACTGGTACATCTGCCACCAAGCACCCGCTGTTTGCATTTGGTGGGGCAAGGCCGTAGTCAAGCTGCTTTCACAGTTCTGTGTTTTACTTCCTCTATCATGTTCATATTGATAACCAATCAAAATTATTGTTTCGAAAGCAGTTTATTTGGGTACTAGTGACTTTTTACATGTTTAATGTTATAAAGGGAAACTTTATTTTGAGAATTACAGCCCTGTAATGTAACGTATTTGAAAGCCTTTTGTATTGTATGCGTGAAACTTGCAGTGCACTCATTGTTGACTGCCTTCTAGGTGACAGTCTTTATTATGTGCCGCTTTTGTGCATCACTCCTCTCCTAGGTAGTCATGTGCTGGAAAATACCCGACCGCGGCGGCTGCTTTTTAATGGAGGCAAAACGCTAAGGCGACCGTGTGCTGTGCGATGTCAGTGCATGTTAAAATGTCCAGGTGGTCGAAATTATTCCGGAGCCCTCCACTACGACACTCTCTTCCTTTATTCTTTCACTCCCTCCTTTAATCCTTTCCCTACGGTGCGATTCAGGTGTCCAACAATATACGAGACAGATACTGCGCCATTTCCTTCCCCAAAAGCCAATCATTATTATTATTAAGACTGAATAACTTTCACCTCGCAGCTAGAGTGGTTTTCAAGCAGGGCATCATTCTTTGGAAGGGTTGCATCAGGCGTCTTTAAAGGTATCAAATTGTGTCCATATGGAACAGGGTTCTCTTAAAAGATGATCACAGCTTGCACTGTGTGACAGAATCCATGCATCCGCACTCATCTGCAGGACGCACTGCCATAGTTTTCACATGTAGTCATACTATGATCAGTCTATATGAATATTTTTATGCTTCAAGTTTGATTGCACACTGCAGGAAAGCTGTTCAAATCTATGATTGTTGTACTGGTCTTTAAACAAGAACAAATTTTACTTTCAGTTTTTCGCTACAGTGTGCAATGACGGGTGGGCTTGATGTGCAGGGCAGGGTTTTCTCTGAAGCTACAGTTATTCACGAAACAGGAAGCGTTCAATTAACTTTTCACCTGCCGTCTGCAAACTACCTGGATATGTGCTTAAACACATGCTTTAACGCTGCTGAAGAGTTGCCAGTTTTTGACGTACTGCATTGTGTGCTTTCTTTATGCATAATGCTTAAGTGCAGTGAAACAGACGGTCACCAAAATGTTTCTCTCCTGCCACCAGAGCATTCAAGTTACTTCAAGTTTGCTTTGATGTCTGTTAAAAGTTTGTGCTATGCGACGTGATTACTACTTCAGTGAGATTTCTTGACATGCGCAAAATATAGGATTGTGTATGCATTCTTTTACCACGTCTTTCTCACGGTGCAGTCTGATCTTGTAGGCAACTGTTCATCCCATAGGAGGCCCCTAATGTGTAATTTCTCTGTGCCCACAGAGGAAAGCAGGCTTCGCCCCCCGACATTTCTTTGTCTCTGTGCTTGTTTTCTACTGCTGCTTCTACATGGTACGTGTAGAGATACAGCAATCCACTAGTTTTCCACCGAGGAAAAAGTGAGGCAACTCTCTCATGCTTGTTATCTGCCAAGCTTGTATGAATGAAATACAATGCCTCTGTGTGCTTGTCCGATCAGT
The DNA here is from genome assembly GCF_052857255.1 of Amblyomma americanum. Classification (NCBI taxonomy): domain Eukaryota; kingdom Metazoa; phylum Arthropoda; class Arachnida; order Ixodida; family Ixodidae; genus Amblyomma; species Amblyomma americanum. The sequence goes on along the minus strand of NC_135498.1, from coordinate 64,076,024 downwards.
TTCGCTGTGTTAGGCCCCAATTTTACCGGCCTTCTTACTTGCAATTTTCTTCTTGGCTGCTGATAATGCTGTTAGGCGAATCTGACAAAAATCCCATACAATCTGTTCACCCTATATACCTTTGTGTGAGTGGGCCATCAATGGACGCGTTGCTATCCTTTGCTTCAACACAGCAATCTACTGGCTTAATAATAATAATTGGTTTTTGGTGGAAAGGAAATGGCGCAGTATCTGTCTCATATATCGTTGGACACCTGAACCGCGCCGTAAGGGAAGGGATAAAGGAGGGAGTGAAAGAAGAGAGGAACAAATAGGTCCGTAGTGGAGGGCTCCGGAATAATTTCGACCACCTGGGATCTTTAACGTGCACTGACATCGCACAGCACACGGGCGCCTAAGCGTTTTTCCTCCATAAAAACGCAACCGCCGCGGTCGGGTTCGAGCCCGGGAAATCCGGATCAGTAGTCGAGCGCCCTAACCACTGAGCCACCGCGGCCGGGCCTACTGGCTTTGCCACTTCGTGAAATGACCGGTATTAATGCGCGCATATACCACATCGCACTTCTGTTACACGTTGTAACTTGTCTTGGTCCTGGAAAAATCTGCCTCTGTGACACTGTTGTGTGTGGGTTTTTATCACTTTCACTATGTGGCAGCAGCAATTGGCTCACTATTGTCATGTCCATCATGTTTCCTGCAGCAGTCTATAAATTTTCTTGTGCATTAAAAACAAATTTGCCTCCAGTGATACTTTGCAAAAAGGAAGTCTTTTCTACACCCGACTTAGTCCGAAATTTTGCTTGAGCTTCAAAGAACATAAGAAGCAAAGTAGTTTGTCTTTATTTTTTAGACCGAGCTAATTTTTCAGCAGGCTTAAATTTTGTGCAGATCACTTGCAGTGCACTTCATTTCTACCAACGTATAGCGGTTTTTTCTGCCACTCTATTAATTCTGATTTCTTTAATCAATAAAATGCATCTGTTTCACCTACACCAGTTTCACTTACATCTGTCCTGACCACCACTTTATTTTCTAATTTACTCAGTACACGAGCCTTCTCTTGCGATTCACTGTATTGGAGTCACCAATGTCACAAATGTGTCACCAATGGCAAATAAAGAAAGTATCTTGCACACTGGATGCGTCCCACTAATATGGTGCCACCACCGACCAATCTTCACTGTTTACGTCTATGTTGCTCCCCTGTCCCACTGTGGCATAACAGGCTTGAAGTTGGCAGTTTTAAGTTTGAAGTTTATTCTCAGTTTCCTCATACAGAAACTAAAGCACCCCGAACAAAAGGTGCTTCCTTGCATCTGACTAGGTTCAGGGCCCCATTCAACCTGTACGCAGGGGAAACAGCGCGGTACAGATAAAATTGTTTTCTTCATTCAAAAACACAAATTAAAAATGGAAAAATACAACAGAAATAAGACTTCAAAAAGCTAAACATAATTTTTTTACCTTGAAGACAGTTTTAATTAGTGGCACTTAGTTGTACATTTTGGTCAGTGGACGCTTGAATACACCAAGTGAAGGGACTTCTGTATCCAACCTATCCACCCATCCTGACATTAAACATTTCTTTCTTATACGGAAGCTTGCAGTACTGTACTTAACAGTTATCCTAACACGAACAAACTGCAGGACACTGCCTGACTCGGGATGCTTGTGTGGACAGGAAAAGAGGTGAGGGTGTTTGTAAGTGCTCAATACAAAATTTTGCTTCATCTCACAGATTGATTGTGCGCACTTGCATCGCACGTACAGTGTAGCTGCCCCTTTGTGGTTTTGGTAAGTGCTGCGCGTTCACTTGAATGAGCTGAAAAAATCAGTGCCTTTCCACGAAGTGGAAAAGGAAGGAAAATCTACTCACATTTTTCATTTTCATAAAGTATGGTGTGTGCCATGTAGACAACAAAGGTGCATGCATGCTGGCTCACGAAGCAAGATATGAGTACATGGATGTAGCTCCACAAAGCGTGCAACGCGTTTAAAAAACGAAATGTAAACCGAATGGGCGGTGTTTGGTGGCAACAGGCGGGGGTTTGCATTAATTTTGGTTTTCATGTGGAGTTTTTCTTCCTGACTAGTTCGTAGTTTGAAAAAATGTCACCACCGAGGCGAGAAACTGTTTCTTTATTCAGGTGCGTAATTCTTTATTTCGTCTTATTGGGAGCTCTTTCAGGCTTAGAGAGCCTCTTAAAACCACACGTTACGTTACAGCCGCTGTGAAAAATGGTCTCTCTTGGCGTATACTTTATTGTTACGCTATTGTTGATTATAAAAGCTCAATTTTCAGTGAACGTAGACGCTCTCCTATAGAAAGTGGTAACAAATTTGTCTGGACAAGCTTCAGTTTATATGTAGCGTCCCTTTAAAGCTGAAAATACTTTCAATCTTCACTGTAAAGGCGCTGATCATATGACTTTAGTACGAAAAGGAAATCGAAGCCTGCTTCTCCTTGATCACCCTGCTTTTTCGAAAATTGAAAGAAACGCAGAAAATTCTTTTCTATATGAGTTGATAGTCTTCTGACGAGTGTTATTTTCATGGAGCACATTGTTTGTCAGCTTTCAAATATTCAGTCGACTGAGCGTATAGCTCGCAGCAAAATTTCATTTTTGTCATGTGTTTACTAAATTGATTAATGATTAAACGAAAGCTTATTAAAGGCAAACCTGAAGAGCGTCTTGTGGTTTTTGTTGGTTTCTGTTACCACCATTAGGACGTATGAATAAATTCAGACTGGAACAGCTGTTGAGCCTAGAAATGAACCGAAACCACATCGAAAAGGCGTCGACCCGAGGCCAACCCAAGTGCGGAAAAAAATACGCTTGTGCCTCCTGATTATCATCAGTTTATTCATGACCTTTTAAGCCAACTGGATCATTTTACTTTCCTTTTTACCAACAGAATACAGAGCGCTTCTCGGGTCATGCTTGAAGTATAATCGATAAAAAAAAGACTTCCCTCTAAAGGTTACCTTCGGTAGCCGGGAAATAAACATATGCGGCAGAAAATAAGGAACCCGATTTTTTTTTTATCAGTGGTTCACAGCGAGACGAGCGCATAATTGACTGAGAATATGAAGTTGAATATCGACTGAATAGTAATGAATTTTTCTCTTTGTCTGGCTGAAAAAGAGGTCAATGCTCCGTCATAACCTGCTGCTTTGGAGTTGCTTCAGTGCTCCCAAGTTCGTCTGGAAAGCAATGAGGCGGAAAGTAAAGCGTAAAGTTTAGTAAAATATAATCTGAAGAGTGATATTTTATAACGTTTAAAAATCCGGTGGCCAGGTTGACAGCCCTTTACTACAAAAGCCTCTGTTCCAGGAGTATGAGGATGGCGCCACTTTCTCTTGGCGTTAGTCGATAGTTTGTCTGGCGGTGAATTTTTTGAAACCGGGCCTGTTTGAAAGCTAACACCCATACCCTCTAGGCTGCTCGGCGATAAAATAACACGAGGTTTTCTTTTTAATTTTTCAGACTACTTTCCGGCCATTGTTCACTAATAACTATATGCCTATGATGTCGCGGAAAGTAAGTGCCCTCCCTTTTTAGCGGTTATAAAATGGCATAAAAATATAACGTAACATTATAGAAAACTATTATAAATCGCAAAGAGAGATTTGGAGGACTTTTTATGTGTTCACAACAGTTACAGCTTATATGGATAGTCATGCGCACATGCGCACATATTTGTTTCGTGTTTGAGGGGCCAGTCTTGAAATATTCTGTACATAAATGCTCACGTAGCTGAGTGCAGGAGGTCTAAATGTTGTAGAGAAAAAAGCTTTTTGAATGCAGAACATACAAAAATAGCGCAACAGGTCACACGGACAAGAAAGAACACACACAGACGCTAAATTCTAGCAGTTTATTGGGAACCGCGAGTCGCAAACATATACGAAGTCGCCATGCATTGGGCAGGTGCAGGAGACGAATGTTTTAGTCGTTTTTCAATAATATGATGCTTTGAGCGGTAGAGTAAGAGATTGTTTAGCGATATACATGTCACCTAAGCTATCTATGACTTCGGCCTCAATGGTTCCGTGAGTAGGTTTGCAAGCATTCCTAGTGATGACAATGCATGCTTCACACATGGATTTGCATTTGGATTTGCATTTACTGCAATCCACATCAAGAAAAGCACATTTGTTTTCCTCTACATTGTAATGATAGCCACCTGCCACTTATACCTATGCATTTCATACACATTCGATTCCGTACACCAAACCAACTTGGTTTCGTGTTCCATCATGCACCCACCCTTTTTTTGCAGGGCGTGGTCGTGTCAATTTACAAAGCTTCTGCAGTTTTTCTGGAGATAGTTGAGCTTTATTTGTATGTCATGGGATAACAAACCCAAGCCGCTACCTTATTTGAAGGCAAAAATCCATCATCCAGGGGCTGGCAAAATTATTTAAAACAAACGAGGGACCGACAGAAAACTGCTTCGTTTTCACACGAGCTGCATCAAAGGAGCTCACTTTCAACGAATTGACTACATCTAGCGGACAGATTAATTAACCTTAGGAGCCTGAAGAACTAGGTCAATTGAACGGAATTATGATGTGAATTTAGTCGTGCATGCTTGCATCTTAGAGGAAGAATTCAGGAGCGTAAAGCTTTGGTTTGTCTTATTTGAACTTTTTCAGGCTTAATGACCCGCATAGAAGCACACCGAACGTTACAGGCGCGGTGAAATTGGCCTTTGGTGGCGAATCCTTTGTTTTGCCGACATTTTTTATGATAAAAGCTGTATTTACAGTGAAAGTACTTCATTTCCTATCAGAAAATTGTGAGGCATCGATCTCGACTGGCTTCAGTTTATATTTAGCGTCCTTTAAAAGCTGAAAATACTTTTAACCTTCAGTGTTACTTTGCTGAACATATGATGTTAGGGCGAAAAGAAATTTGGAGTCCGCCTCCCTTTCCTCGCCCTGCTTTTTTTAGAAAATTAGAGAAACACAAAAGTTGCTGTTGCATATCAGGTCTTCGTCATTTTACAAGTGGTATTTTGGCGGAGCACACTATGTTTTCATGATTGAAATCATCTGTCGACTGAGCGTAGACGCAAAATTACATTTTTATTACGTGTTTACTGAATTTGAATAATGGTTAAACAAAAGCTTATTAATAAACCGATCTGTAGAACGCATTGTGGTTTTCTGCTGGCTTCTAGAAACAATTTATCAAGTATGAATATTTCAGACTGGAATAGGTGTTGCGACTAGAGACGATCCCGAAAGGTCATTGGGACGTTTTTTAGCCTGGCTCTCCTGGTCGCTGTCGCTGAGTCTGAGAAGCCTGCTTGAAGAGTTCATAAAAAGGCCGGATCAAGAGATACTCCCGAGCTTTCGCATTCACCCCTTGTGGACGGCAGAGTAAACTGAGAAAACGTAAAGTTTCGGCTGCCTTTCATGACCACTGCCGGGCTGTAAGTGCTGGTTGGGTCGATGGACAACGGTATGAGTGTTTTGCAAAGAGAGCTCTTTCAACTCCGAAGATGTCGACAGCAGGTGAACATCGGCATTGATCTAACATGTAAAAAATACTCGTCATACCTAAATACCTGTATTTTTACGCAAAGCATTTAACGAAAGCTGAGTGCTATCCCATGCTGCAGAGAATTTAAAGTCATCTGTTTGTTTTTATTAGGATCCTTCATTTTTGAAAATTAATCCGTAGACGTGATATTCCGATGCCGTATAAGAAGATGCCTTTATTAGATATGAGAGGCCTGATGAGAGACCTCATTGTTCAAGGCGTTTACCTCGTAGTTTATTGCCTTAAAAAAGCCACCGCATTGCGGATGTATATGCACAACATTGTGGTTAAAGAAACTAACTGGTTTATAGAAAAAAACAGAACACATATATTTATGGTGCTTTACCCGCTTGTTTCATAAATTCGGCAACTTAAGAAGCAACTGTTTGACAGCCACGCAGGTCTCTGACCTTCCCAAAAATATAAGGGCTTTTTACTTGCTTGAAGTCTCATTCCATGCTCATCAAAATATTTGGCTTTAGAAGCATCAGGCAGACTAAACATGACAATGGTCTTTTTTGTGGAAGGTTATAGCGATACATTAAAGCACGAGAAGCAGAACTGTTGCGAGGAGTATTTGTTGATCCAAATGCGTTTATCGCAAACACTGCATTGATATAGTAAAAGACTAAGATATAAAAGTGAGTGGAAACGTTCTGATGCCCAAAATCTAATGGAATAACTAAAGTGCGCGATTACGAAAAAATTCACGAGCCATCAGTTGGTAAGAACACACAATTTCTTATATGTTAAGGCTTCATAGATGAGAGTGAAGTCCAGTCTCGCACAGCCGTTTGACTTGTTTACGTTTTAGGCCATTTTAGGCATGTATTCTCAGTTGCGGCCTACTCTGATTTATATCTGCAGTTTTTAGGCTGGAAGCTTTCTTGCTACAATTTCATGACGCCGATAACAGGGCACACCGTTGCGAAAGCGACTGCTCGAAGCAGAAAATGTTAACGTGCCCTGAAGCGACGCCGCATGGAAGGGCTAGGAGTTAACTTGAACTCCGCGAGTTTTATAACGCGTGCTGACATCGCACTGTACACCGTCTTGCGTTTCGCCTGGATCGAAACGTGGCTTTCGCGGCGAGGATTGAACCGGCGTCCTTGGGCTTTAAACGGAACGCCCTGCTACTGAGCCACCGCGGTGGGCTGGGTGAAATTTAACTTTTCCTCACCTGGACCCCAAAAATGCAGCTAGAGCGTCTTCCACGCAATATACAGCATAATTTGAGATATCAGAACTAGTGCTACAGTGGTTAGGTTAGCCTGGTTTTAGTGAACACAAATAATATATTATTAATGCGGTAAGCGGTGGGCTTCGCTGCCAGGCGTACGGAGGGGACACCGACTTTTCAGCGTGATTTTGCAAGGCTCCAGCGCCTTGTGACGCACTACGAGTAAATGATCTGTGTCGAAGTTGCAAAACAATTTGTTCCGCTGTTCTAATACTTGTCCCCGAAACAGACAGCGGTGCACATAAAAATATCAAATGATGTAGACGGTAACAGAGTTGCACTCGCAGTAGGTGTACTTCAGTGCATCACTACACCCCACTGTCCATTCGAAATTGCTGCCTGTTCCAAGGCGTGGTGTTTTTGGCAGGCAGAGAATACCTCGTTATACACAAAAAATGTATGCACATATATGTAGAACATGCATACAGACATACGTACGGCGTGTATACATTTATACACAATGGTACAAAACCTAAATATGTACAGTACTCACGGATTGAAATAGGACATTCGGAGCGCGTGGCCGTCGCTTCATGGAGCGCCGCCCGTAGACGCTCATGGAACCAAGGTGGTGCATTGTGGTATGGCGCGAGAGGGAGAACATCTACAAAGCAGAATTGTTCCTTCCAGTAGCCAATGAGCCGGCCTGTGGTTTACCACATGCCTGCGTGGCACTGCAAGGCTAGCGCTCCGAATGTCCTATTTCAATCCGTGAGTACTGTACATCATATTACAGGTACAAAGCCTCCAGGAGGGACGAAAAGCGATTTGGACGCGAACTGCCATGCTTATCAATAGCCAAATCACTTCACTACCCCGTAATTAGAGCGCATGTGCATGACTCATTTTCATAGCTGTGGTATCAGGGCACTAATAACGCATCTATCGACTTCAGTTGCGGCACACGCATCCTGGATAATTTTGCCCTGGACACGTAGAGAAGCACATAGGCACATGCATCTATTGTGCATATAATTTGGTTTACGGATTACAGGGGCTGAACGTCTCAAAGCGACTCGGGCTATTAGGGATGCCGTAATGAAGGGCTCCGGAACCGATGCGTATGAGGAATTACCCTTCATAGAAGAGAATTTTACGCCCTGGTACAGAGAGAATTAAAACTAAATAGTTGACCTAGCTGTCAAGAAACATGTAAAAAAATTACATGCTAGAGGTAGGGTCCATCTTTTGTAATTAATCTTAGAAACTCCGGTAAGCACTCACGAAAAAGTTTTCTTTAACATGGTTTGTCCGAACTCCGATGACTTTTTAGGGACTGGACCTGGAAAATCAGCGTTCGTCCTCTTGATTCTGCATCGAGTTCGCACCAAACATAGCTATGTGTGACGTCAGGCGATAAGCTGTGAGGCCAAAAGCCTAAGAGGAGGGCCAATTCTAAGACTTGCTTTGGCGCGCAGTAGACGTAGCGAAAAAGCTGGGGAGAAAAACGACACTAAGGAACGAATTTTAAATCTTTCTTTGCCTCCGTGAGGATGCAATAAGAGTGATTCGTTTCCTTACGTCAATTTTAAAATGCGCCTTAGTAAGGAATCCTTGGTGAGGTCTCTTTTGGAGCCTCCTTTACTTGATGTTGGCACTACAGTACCTTCATGTTTCCTTATGTCCCTCCTTGGCCTTAATACTTGCTTCGTTATACAACCACTCATTTTGCGCTCACGCAGTTCAAGGTTCAAGGTTCGTTTATTACATGTTTATGGTACAAGGTTAGAGAAAAACATTGGAATACAGAAGGAGGTCCCAAAGCCAGAGACTGTGGACGGGACCTCCTGTACGAACAATTGTAAAAATGGATTACAGACAGCAGATGCAAAAAAAAAGTTGTTGGCATCATAAATGAGCAGTGAGTGAAATACGAGAAATAATGCAAACCCTTATTTGAATGAAAAATGATTACACACCTAATATCATACAAACCAGTACAAAAGACAACTCATTGAATAATATAAATGACAAAACTAGTACCAAAACTAGTACAGCGACTATGGCGGTGGTGGGGATGCCGCTTGCAAAATAGCGGCTTTCTCCAAAGTAGATTTCGCAACCGCAGCAAGCGTATTTAACGATTTACCAAATTTGTTTCCCGTACAGCTGAGTTTGCCTAATGGCGATGTGTATGAGAAGCCGTCTGCGACAATGATGTATGAACATTCAGTGCTGCAGCCACATCGCAAGCAATTTGACCTTGTTAGAGCAACTATTTTTTCGTCCAGGTCATCTAGACCATCGAAACAGTAACCATAAAATGCAAAGCGAGCGTACAAGGTTCGCGTGCCTCGAAATAATTACAACGGTATAGACGTGTGTGCAAGATCAGTCTGGCGCGTTCGCCTATTGGAGACACACCGAGGATATATGGTATGTTTACACAAAAGGTGACCGCGCTGTCGGCACAAACTTTGCTGCTCGGATCTCTGACGGTGGGCTCTTGTGCACCACACCTGAAATCTACACTCACAGACACCACACATCTAACCCCACTCAGACGGTCACCAAGGATCTTGGTCCCGGTCCGGGGAACAGAGACGCCTCCACAACCTCTTCGGTAGCCCGTGTAGGGAATCACCGGGAAGAACCGACCCAGGTGTGTCGAAGCCCTCTGGACCATTCTGGTGGGCAGCTGTTGCTGATTGTCAGCCTCGCCGCCTGGGTGAAACAGCGGGAGCAGTGAAGACTAGGGACGATTCATCGGTGGCTCTGCAGTAGAAGCGTTGTAATGAGCTGCTTGCTGCCTCGTAGTAGGAATGTGGTTTTTGTGTCCTCTCACGACGCCTCTGTTCGTGCCTACCAACCAAGCCCGACAGCAGACATGTTTGAGGGCAGTTACATTCATCCACGTGGGTCCCCTAGCTGCGAAGTTCTTTTGGAGAATGATATGGCTTTTACGAATCTGCACTCCATCGTCCCTCTCCACCTCTGCTTGCTGGAAGGCTGAACGCTGTAGGGATGCCAATGAGCTCGGAAGTTTGTGAGCAAAAAGCATTGTGGCGAGTGTTTTCTTTTTGCCGGCATGTACTTTGTGTGCTGCGTTAGAAGAAATCGTGACAGAAGGGCTGTCTTCATCTCTTTGTAACCGCTTTCTTCACTTGGAAGAACATGCGTCCCACTTTACCGTTCGTGCTAGGATGACATAGAGCGCTTGTGATATGTTTTCACTCCATTTCGTTTTCAAACGTTTGCTGCTTCCTCTGAGACTAAACCTGCTGTGTTGCTGGTGATGATTTTTCTGGGTACAGCGAAAGCTTCAAAAAGGTTTCTGCATTCCTGAATGAAGTGCTTCGACTATATGCTCGCCATATGTCGTACTTCATGACACTTGCTGGATGGGTCGACGGCAAGCAAGAACATGCTGCCCTTGATGGATCCTGCAAAGTCCATGTTAGTTGTCGCTGCTCGCGGCGTTGTTGTTGGCCATTCTGGAAGTGGCGCCTTCACTTTCCTTCCTGGCATCGTCTACGTTCTTAAATAGCCTACTCCATGTCCCTTCTGAGACTAGGCCACCAAAGGTTACCTCTTGTGTAGGTCTTCATTGCGACGATGCCTCGGTGTCCAGAGCGTACAATCTTTAGTGCTTCGGGGCGTGATGCAAGGGGAATAGTCGCTCGGGAGCCCCTGAGTAAGCATTCATGAAGAGCTATCAGCTCGGACTCAAGCTACTCACAAGGTCGGAACTCATCGCCTTCTAGTGCTCGTAGTTTTCCTTGCTTGGCTGCTTCAAAAACTTCTGACAGAGTATTGCCTTCGTTAGTTAGCTCTGCGATGCGTTATGGCGAAAATTGGGGAGGGCTCGTACGTTCCAGCATCAGCACGTCGCCAGAAGGCAATGGCTTGTCCTCATTTACACGCTGTGGTAGTCAGTTTAACGCATCTGCGTTCTGGTTGCGACGGCGTTCACTGTAAACAAGTTCCTACTCGTAAGTGGACAGTTTCAAGCACCATCTCGTCATGCGAGGTGACAGAACTTGTGGAAGCAGCTTCTTCTGTCCCAGAACGCTGCGTAATGGCTGCTTATCAGTGACGATCATCACCTGCCGTTCAGTTATATATTTCTGTAACAGATCAACAGCGAATATTACTTCACTTCCTTCTTCATCGTTTGCGCATAATCTCTTGAATTTGTGCCTAGAGTTCACGGCGCAAAGGAATGAATGCTTTTCTTCCGCTCTCTTCAATCTGTGGCGGCATGGTGCCAGCCGCTTGGGGCAAAGCGTTTCATGAAAGGAGAAGAGGGTTGCATCCTTCGTAGTATGCAAGCATTGTGGGAACTGGAATTTGATTCTTTAGCTCTTCCAATGCCTTTTGGTGCTCCTTTCTTCATATCCATTGCGTTTCTTTGCGCAAAAGGGTGTACGGTGGTGAGGCCACGGTCGCTCTGTCCTTGAAGAAGCGGTTGTCAAAAGGAACCAACGCTAATAATGCTTGGAACACAACTTTGTTTTAGGCAGCGCTGGTGCACTGGTGATAGCCTTAACCTTCGCTCAAGTTGTACGCTCACCATGTTCGTCAATGCGGCGCTCTAAAAACTCTACACTGCTAACTCCAAACCGACATTTGTCTTTTTGATGGCGCAGATCCATATTGTAGAATCTTGATAGTATTTAGTCGCTGTTCGCTGCGTTACTGCGGCCTTTCTACGCACACAATTATATATGCTGAGGCCAAGAATTCCAGGGAGAGTTAGTTTCATCATCCTCTGGAATATCGCTGTCGTATCCGCTGGAATAGCGCCTATGCCGTCATATTTTCTGTTTATGTCCCCTACCGGTGTGTATAAGAGCTGTCAACCCCAATGGATTGCCGGTGCTGCTTATATTGCGAACGGATTTCTGTTGAGTGCATATAGTCCATTCATTAAGTTGACGGTCAGTATTTTTGCTGTGTTTTCAGTGACCGGAAGTTGTTGACAGACATGAAAAAGATGAAGCGCAGAGAAAAGTCTTCCATTTATGATAGTGGACAGCACCTCCTCAGTGGATGGAAGCTGACAGGACGCTTCACGGTCCCCGCATTTACCGTGCTTCTGTAGTCGCCACACAATCGTACCAGCCCAGACCTTTTCGGAAGGAGCACCAAAGGTACCGCGCAATGAAAATGTTGAACCTGCTCTAGAATGCCCTCTTGCTGTAAGCGATCCAACTCTCCCTTGTCGCCAATTGGCTGCGTTGTTCTCGGCCATTCTGGAAGTGGCGCCTTCACTTTCCTTCCTGGCATGATCTACATTCTTGAACAGTCTGCTCTGCTCTATGTCCTTGCTGAGACTATAGGCCACCAAAGGTTGCCTCTTGCGTACGTTTTCATTGCGACGATGCCTCTGTGTCCAGAGTGGACACCGGTTGAGCTTAGAAAGAGGGTGCTGGGACGCTCGGGTCTAGATCGATGTGATCTGGTGGTCCCGCGCACCTTAAGAGGTCTTCATCAAAAACATGTGCATGCTTTCCTAGCAGGAAGTGTAGCACTCTTGTTTCTGTTGCATCATACGTTTCCTTTAAGCCTTTCAGACGGATGTTGAGCGCGCTGAAACAGTTATAGCCCAGAAGGCTGCACCCGCTGCTTTCTATTACGTACAGAGGAAGAACGTAACCCGCTGGATTTTTTCGAACTTGTACTTCATTAGTGCCAACGAGGCTAAAGTGCTCCCTTCAGCGTGTGTGAATGCTCACATCTTATTGGGCTAGCGGTGGAGGATTTTTAGGGCAACTGCTTCATTGGTTCCATTGCTGATTAGCGACTACGCAGCAGCGTAGTCAACCTCGAACTCCAACATTTTGCCTCAGCGGTGTAGCGGTACCATGAACATTGGCCATGCTTATAGAATTCTTACTGAATTCAGGTCCAGTACTGACCTCCTTGGGTACTATTGTCATGCTTGTATTATGGCTTGCAGGCTTAGGCTCGATTTGGTGCGTGGAAGTTCTGCGTTGCCTTTTCTTTGTGATGCAAGCTCTTTCGATATGTTCAGTTTTTTTTGCAAAAGTTGCATGCATAATTGCGGAACTGACACTCAATCGGGCAGTGTGAGGCGTCGCATCTGTACTAGTGCACCTTGCGCGGAGCGTGGTGCTTTCGCTTTCCACCTTCTTTCTACTGGCTTGTCTTATGCGCTTCCTGATTTTGTTTTCAGCTTTCCGCTCTATCACTGCATGGCAGCGTTTCCACTGTCTTTGTGACGTTGAAGGCACTCTGGAACGTAAGCTGTCTTTTTGCGAACAGACGCTGTTGAATGCACTCGTTGCAGACACCGTAGACGAAACGGTCGTGTAACACAATAACGGAAGGGAGCACGGTGCCTACGGGAACCGTCGTCGCCTCTTCCGCGGGCTGTGCACCGACGCCGAAGTTACAATCCGCGGCGCATTTCCGCAGAGTAGCAACGTAAGCAGCAATGGACTCGCATTGTTGTTCGTCCCTAAGCGTAGCCATGGTTTGGATGATCTGGTCATATGGAACTTCTCTTGGGCTCTTTGATGCGACCAGTGCGCGGATGGTTTCAAATGTCTCCGTCCGGCACAGAGTCACGAGCAGGGCTGGCTTTTCCTCGTCAGCTGTGATGGAATTCACCACGAAGCGGAACCCAAGACGCTGCATCCTTGACATCCAGTACTTCCCCGAGAAAGTCGCGATCGAGGCTTAAAGGAACGCCATTGAACTGACCACACCCGTGTTTCCAGCGGGTTTTCGCTTCTCTCGTGACCAGCGCCACATGCATCTGGTATGGTCATTTATTGAAGACGCAATGATGATACATTGCAGCGTTTGTAGGAGAAGGGACCGCGCTCTCAGCGCTTGCGCTGCTGCTCAGATCTCTGGCGATGGATTCTGGTGTTGCCTAAAACGAGCCCCACGCAAACCACACCTCAAACCGGAACTCAAAAACACCACAGTATGCTTCTTGTTCTGCAGCCGGGGCTCTGCAGCCGCTCCGTAGCTGTAGAACCCCGGCGCAGCGATGGCAAACACTCGACTCGGCGGCGCGGCTAAGTCACGTGATGCGTTCCTATGCCAACGGCGCCGCGTCACATGGCGTAACGTTTCTCGGTGGTGGGGGTGAAAAGCATTTATTTAGCTATATTTACAGAGAGGTGCTCGGAGAGAGGCCCCTAGTGGGTTTCGCATCTTACAATACAAGGCGGAATCCCTCATTCCGAGACCCCGTTAGTCCTAACCGCTGCGCAGGTCCGCCAAACCAGGGCCTGTCGGACCGATAGTTCTGGCAGCAGAGCGGGCCGCCTCTAAGTCCTCTCGTGTAGGGGAAGGGGTGACGAGGGGGGGAGAAGAATTTTTCCTGCATGCCCAAACCATGTGAAAGGTGTCGGCCACCTCCCCACAGAAAGAGCAGCGGCCGTCAAAATAAGAATCAAAGTGCTTGTGAACCGCCGGGCACAGCAGTGTGTTTGTAACGAGCATAAGGAGAGTTCGTTCACCAGATTTTCCCAGTGCCTTCATAGAAACCGGGTAGCGCCGGTGTTCGGCACGATAGGGCTCAGTAATATCTTTAAAATAAAGAAGAGGGCTGTGATCAGGGTTAATGTCCTCCCAAGGAACGCCTGGTGCCTGGTTAGTGAGTGCGCGGGCTGCCTCATGGGCGGCTTCGTTACCCGGCATGCCTTGGTGACCGGGGACCCATATGATTGAGCGATGAGTTGGATCGCAGTCGCGAGTACTGTGGCGAAGGATATGGAGAGCAAGTAAAGTGATCCAACCGAACTCAAAGTTACGAAAGGCTCCGCGAGAGTCTGTGAGGATGAATTTTGAGTCGGGATGGGAGGCTGCGAGGGCGATCGCTACCTCCTCCGCATGAGTTGAGCTGGGCGCTCCATTTCCCCCTGGAGTGGTACGGGCCCGCAATGCTGATGTAGAAGACGTGTTTCTTTAAGCCACAGTGACGCTGTAGGGCATTTGCCTGCGCCTCCTTGTTCAGTGAGGACGCATCTCCACAGTTCGGGTACTCGGACCCGTTCTATCGTATGGTGGTCATGTTTGATATGTAACCAGTCCAAGAGGCGGCGACCGGACACGGTCTGGGCGAGACACGTGTATTGGTTAACAAGATGCGCCTCGCGAAGTTCCCGATAGGTGTTCACCACATTAAACGCGAGGAATCGCGCGTTGGAAGTGTAGTTCACTAGGTCGAGGGCTGTCTTGAGAGAGAGAAAAACTTTATTTGGTCCACTAAGGGTTTAGCGTTCGGTCTTCGTCTGCATCGCTGCAGACTGTTGACCTTCAAAGCAGGGTTGGGCCCCTAGTCCAGTGCTCCACTGAGTCGCGCTGCTTCGCTTGCTTGCTGCACCACTGCCCTTTGGGCGGCGAGCTCGCCGCTGGTGAGCCGGCTATCCCACTGCTCCGCACTCGGGGTTTTGTGTTGGTGGAACGTGTAGTTTCGCTTACATTCCCAGGTTATATGGTAAAGCGTGGGGGTTGCCCGGCACCTCGGGCATGTGTTCCTATACTGTGTAGGATACATCTTGCTAAGTATTTGTAGGTTAAAGAATGTTCCCGTTTGCAGCCTCCGCCAACTAGCTGCTTCTTGTCCTGTTAGGCCCTTATGTGGCAGGGAGTATCTAATTCTCTTGCCTCTTTGATAGTTTAGGTATTCTGAAAATTCGATCTCCACGGTAAAGTGCTGTCCCAAGGCGTATCGCCGTTCGGCTCCGTACGTGATCTCTCGAGCCAAGCTGTCTGCCCTTTCGTTTCCTTCTATCCCCGTGTGTGCCGGAATCCAGATTAATTTGTGGGTTGCTGTTTTTCTGACGTGTACTGCTTCGCAGAAGATAGCTAAGGCAGCCTTGCAGATTCTACCTTTCGTATAGTTTCTGCATGTCTCTTTTGAGTCCGTTGGGATGACCAATGATTCGTCTTTTCGATAGCCCTCAGCCGCTGCCAGCGCAACAGCGACCTCCTCCGCTTCCGCTTTCCGGACGCTACGTTTAGTTGCGCAGGTGATTAGATTGCCTGCGCTATCAACTACCACCGAAGCTGTCTTGTAGTAGCTTTCGCGTCTATTCCATGGATACATGGTTGCATCCGTGAAGACTGTGTTTTCTAATTTGGCTAAGTACCTCTCCACATAATCTGCCCGCGCCTGTCTCCTGGCCGCGTGGAGATTTGGGTCTATGTTTTTCTGAATGGGATTGACCTGAAGGGTTTTACGGATCGCGTCGGGTATATCGGCGGATCGATCGAGATGCCCATTTGGGTCGCGACCCAACCTTGTCAGGGTTATCTTGAAAATTTTGCGGAGTCGGAGTCGAGTTTGTTCGGTCCTGCTAGGCCTGTAAAGCATTTCGCTTTAAGAAAACTTATTCTCTCTCTCTCACTCGCTATCAACCTCATTTTCTTCTTTCCCGAAATATCCGCTGAAACACAATACAACTCTTGACATCGCGACAAACACACTGAAAGCAAGAACAAGTTAAGCGTTCAATAACCTAAATAACAAATGGTTCTCTTCTGAAATGAAAGTAATCATTCGGCATTTTATGTATAATCCAAAACCGAAAAATGTAAAACAGAAAAGAGGTTTACCTGGTAACTGCGTGATTGGTCATGTCCTTTGGTGTTTCGTGTCATCTGATGTATGGTATTTAAGAAAGGAACATGAACTGTATCATAAGAATGCTTATTTTTGTTTTTGGCCGCCTTGTGTTGCTATAGCCCGTGAAATTCTACCAAAAAGAGCAGCAAGTGTTTATTAACCTTTGTTAGGCCATTTATATTTTTTTCCTAAAGTAATTTAACTTATTTTCCTTTTTTGTCACCTGTGGTGTGTGGTGTTCCTGAATGTTTTATTTTATGCAAGACAGTCTTGTATCTTATATTTCTGGAACGAATTATTTTTTCCGATGGATTGATTTTCTTTTTATTATTACGATTAAGTGTTGACGCATCTGTTGGAATGCTTCTGCATGTGTATCGAAGTTTGTAACCTTCCAAATGCACCATGCCTACCAAGGGGAGGAATGCCCTCGTCAACGATTGTGGTTCTTGGCTTCCTCCCTGGAGTTATGCATATGCACCTCGAATGAACTTATCGTTTATTATTTACGTCCGAATTCTTTCCCAGTGTTTCATAATTCAACCCAAAAAAAGTTGCTCACTTTTCTTGTCTTGCCAGAGTCATCTCTGTGGTGGCGATAACGTGTGGAAGAGAGAGAGAGAAGTGGTAGAGGAACGGCAGGGAGGTTAACCAGTAAAATATTCCTGTTGGCTACCTTGCACTGGGGTAGAGGAATGAGGGGGGCGTAGAAAAATAAGAAGTAGAGAAATGCGGTCCGTAGCAAGCACGACAGGCAAGGACATAATCACTGTAAATCACAGGCCGCCGCAGCTGTAGCCTGCACACATTGAGGGCTGCCGACTGCGAAGGTGTGGAAGGGCGGTTTTAACGCTATAGCGTTAAAGGTCGAGTCCACAAGAAAATCCGGTGTCGGCGTTATCGGCGTCGCTGTTGTGAGGAAAAATCACGGGCATGGCTCTGGCAGGTGGTCCCCAGAGAGCAACCAGGAGGCAGCTTGGGCACCTAGGACACGTGACCTTGCGGCGCAATCCCAACCGGCCCACCGTATATTGAGTAAACTGCCCACCGGTGCAGATGGGAGTAAATTAATGATCGGTTGCTCGCGAAGGGCAACCTGGGCAGAACAAGGCCCACCGTTGGGAGCACATGCCACTGGAGGGCTTTTGGAGCATCGCTTAACCGCTGCACTTCGGCGCCAGGGGGGGGGGTATGAGGACTCCCAGGGATCTATGAATGTAAAGTAGAGAATGACCTTCTGCATATATGGCACTTAACCAGTTACGCTATAGCGTCGTGCCCTAAAGCGGAACTTAAGCGTCCTCTCCATTTTTTGTTTAGATCGGTTGAAGGTCGTCCCCTTATGTAAACATATTGCAACAGATATTCTTATTCAATACGAGGTGAACGAAATGTCTCGGTGGTGCGCGTGTTCTGGGCTTGGGTGCTCTGTGCTCTGTGCGGGCCCTGTGCTCGCTGCCTGTGCGCTGTGCCCGGGTCGTTCTTGCGTTGTCCTCGCCTTGGGCCGCGTAACATCTTTGGTGGAGGTGCGGATTTTACGCTCAGCACGCCACGAAGCTTCAGAGCTGTCGTCAGGCCGGGTCTACTACCATGCTGCCTCAACCAGCAAGTCAAGGAGCCCCACTACCGCTAATTTCGTGGTCATGGCTCCTCCTCGCGACCCGGGCACCTTTTCCGGCACTGATGGCACGGATGTGGAAGACTGGCTTAGCCTCTACGAACGCTTCAGCACCTATAACAGGTGGGACACTACATTAGAGTTCGCCAATGACATTTTACCTCAATGGCACGGCAAGAGTCTGACGCGATACCCACGAGGACGACCTGACAAGCTGAGACACCTTCAAGGAAAAGTTGAGGACGCTGTTCGGTAGGCCGAATCATCGGCCGCTGGCTGCCAAAAAACAGCTTGCCTCTCAAGCCCAGTCTGCGACAGAAAGCTACGTGGCCTACATCCAGGACATCTTGGCTCTTTGCCACAAGGTCAACGCTGCCATAAAGACAAAGAAGGTGGGCCACGTGCTCAAAGGCATTGCAGACGATGCTTTCAATTTGTTGGTTTGCAAAGACTGCTCCACTGTTGACTGCATCATCAAAGATTGCCGTCGCTTTGAGCAAGTGAAAGGCCGCCGCATTCCGCAGCCATTTTACCGCCTTCCTAACACGACCACGACATCTTCCTGTGAGCACCAGCGATCTCCATCCCGCGCGCTTTCGGACGCTTTTCTCGTCACTGATTCGGTTACGTGGATCGTCCGACGTGAACTGGAGGCCCCCACCCCTGTGATATCCCCACCACACGTCCCTGATACGACGCTGCCCATTGTGTCGCTAATTCAGGCCGTCATGGAGCAAGAACTGGCCAACATGGATCTTTCTCCGCAGGTATGTTGCACTGGCCACCCAGCCGTCCGCCAGCTTCTCCCCTCCCACCTCCCCTGCTTTGCGCCCCAACTACCTCCACACGCTCCGTTACCGCAATCCGGCGGAATGGCACACGGCTTGCGATAGACCCATCTGCTTTCACTGCTCCCGCGTTGGCCATATCTCTCGACATTGCCGCAGCCCATGGTCTTCGCCTCCCCGTGGTAGCTTCTCCAACTGCCGACATGACTTTAAGCGCCGCTTCTCGCCACGCTCCCAGCCAGACCACTCTGAACCATCCTTCCGCACTTCCCGCTGTCCGTCGCACCAAAGCCGTCGCTCAGGCTCACCGCAGTTGCCCCGTTTTTTCGGCAGCTGCCCCCTACGTCCGCTCAACTTTGGAAAACTATCTGATTCAGCTCTCGGAGGGGACACTGCATCAATGACCCCGACCAGGAATACTCTACTTACTGGGTGTCACAGTCGACGGTTTTCCTGTGCGCGCCCTCATTGACACCGGTGCACACGTATCTGTGATGAGTTCTGCCCTTCGCCGTCGCCTCCACTAAGTGCCCACGCCTGCAACGTCCCGTGTGCGCGTGGCGGATGGAGGCATAGCTCCTGTCAACGGACTATGTAATGCTTGCATCACGGCTGCCACCCACACTACCCCGGTTCAGTTCACCGTTTTGTCCACCTGCGCCCACGACCTCATTATCGGCATGGATTTCCTCTCTGACCATTCAGCTCTGATTGACTGCTCGCAGGGTGTCCTACAACTCGAGCTCCCAGAACTCCGTACCGACCACGTCGATCACTCTCTCCGTTTGTTCAATTCAGACTATGCCCGGCTGCCGTCTCAAGCCACCTTATTCGTTGCAATGACCTCTTCCCCCGTTCCTGATGGCGACTACCTCGTTGCACCTAGTACCGATCTCCTGCTGAACCGCAACGTTGCTCTGCCCTATACCATCACCTCGGTCAAGGCAAACACACTGTCTCTGCCGTTCCTCAACTTCGGCTTCTCCCCTCAAGTTCTCCCATCCGGCATTTGCGTTGCTACGATCTCCCCCCCTCGCACTGTGCCAAGTCGCCGCATTCGACGCGCCCCTTCCCAAGATCATGCAGGCCATCCCCAGAGTACCTCTCTTTCTACAGACGCCTTCGCGACCATGATGCCCTCCGACTTGCGGCCCGCCCAAACTGCACAGCTTCACGCCCTTCTAGAATCTTTTTCAGACATTTTCAATCTCAATAATAGCCCGCTGGGCTAAACTCTCTTTGTGAAATACCGCATCGACACCGGGGATGCCTCTTCTACCCGTCGTCTACCATACTGAGTCTCCCACGCTGAGCGCCAGCTCATCAATTAGGAGGTTACAAAGATGCTTGCTAAGAACATTATCGAACCCTCCTACAGCCCCTGGGCCTCACCAGTCGTTCTTGTAAGGAAAAAAGGATTGCTCATGTCGTTTTTGTGTTGACTATCATCACCTGAACAAGATAACCAAAAAGGACGTGTGCCCCTCCCGCGCATCGACGCCGCCCTTGATTGAATATACGGTTACAAATTCTACTCCTCTATAGATCTTCGCTCCGGCTATTGGGAGATAGCAGTGAATGACCACGACATTGAGAAGACCGTGTTTGCGACACCTGATAGGCTGTATCAGTTCAGAGTTATGCCTTTTGGCTTATGTAACCTTCGGCCACCTTCGAGCATATGATGGACACCTTTATGCACCGATTCAAATGGTCCACGCGCCTCTGCTATCTCGACGACGTCATTGTCTTCTCCCCAAGCTTTTCTTCTCACCTCGATGACCTTTCAAAGATTCTTTCACTATTCCGTCATGCCGGCCTGCAGTTCAACTCCTCCAAATGCCGTTCGCGCGTCGTCAGATCACAATCTTGGGCCATGTCGTCGATGCCACGGGTGCTCACCCTGATCCAGCTAAGATTCCAGCCGTGAAAGACTTCCCGGTGCACGTTCCTTCAATGATCTGCGGAGCTTCCGGAAGCTGTACTCCTACTTCCGTCGATTCGTGCCAGGCTTTGATGACAACGCCCACCTCCTCAGTGATCTGCTCAAAAAGGACATGACTTTCGCCTGGGGACGCCTACTAGAAAACGCCTTTGCCGTGCTAATCTCTAAGCCTACCACCTCCCCTGTCTTGGCACACTTCGGTGTGGCCGCTCCCACTTAAGTCCGCACTGATCCAGCGGTCATGGAATTGGCGCTGCCCTTTCTCGGCGGCAATCTGGGTCTGACCGTGTCATCGCCTACACCAGCCGACTCCTCTCTACGTTAAAGCGCAATTACTCTATCACGGAACGCGAGTGCTTAGCCTTCGTGTGGGCCGTTGGAAAACTTCGCCCGTATTTATACGGCCGCCCTTTTACGGTTTTCACAGACCACCATGCGCTCTGCTGAAAGATCCTACTGGCCGGCTAGGTCACTGGGCTTTACGCCTACAACACTACGACTACACCGGGGTCTTTAAGTCCGGTCGGCTACACACAGATGCTGATTGCCTCTCCCGACATCTTGTTGACCCTTCTGACCATCTTGCCTACGTCGCCTACTGCCTACGTCGCCGACCTGTTCTGGCGCACTGCTATTGCTCACGTTGGAGATGAGCGGCGACGGGATGCCGAGCTGTGCTGTATTATTGACCACCTCAATTCCTCCCCGTCGTACCCTGCTCTGCGACGGTTTGTGCTGCATCATGACACGCTATACCACAGAAGCACCAACCCCGCTGGCCCTGACTTCCTGCTCGTTGTGCCCAATCACCTGCGCACCGATGTCCTCGACGTGCTCCATTACCTCCCCACTGCTGGACATCTGGGTGTCTCGCGTGCGTGGTCGCTTCTTCTGGACCCGCCTCTACCAGTTAGTACGCTTCTATGTTCGTGCCTGCGACCAGTGCCAGCGCCGGAAACGTCCTGCCACTCTCTCAGTGGGCATGCTTCAACCTTTTTATGTGCCCCCTGAATCTTTCTATCGTGTTGGCTTGGATCTTTTGGGCCCATTTTCTGAGTCTACCTTCAGAATCAATTGAGTTGCAGTTGCTACGGACTTGCCACTCGCTATGTAATCACGCAGGTCCTCCTCACCAGTACTGCTGCTGAAGTTGCCGACTTTCTCCTGTACGACCTCACCCTCCGTCAAGGTGCACCCCGCCATCTTCTCGCCTACCGCGGCCGCTGCTTTCTGTCGAAAGTTGTCGGCATCATTTTCCGTTCCTGCTCGACTTAACATAAACTAACCACCGCCTATCATCCCTAGACAAATGGTCTCACAGGGTGCCTCAACCACGCTCTATCGGAAATGCTCGCAATGTATGTTTCACCGGACAATCGGGACTGAAATATCGCCCTTCCATACGTGAATTTACCCACTTTTCCCATCATGACATTGCCGGTTACTCACCGTTCGATCATTTGTACGACCGGAAGCCCCAATTCCCTTTGGGCACGTTGCTTCCGACATCTGCTTCTCCCCCTTCTGAGTACGCATATGACACAATTAGTCGGGCCAACCACGCCCGCCTTCTGGCGCGATCTCGACTATAAGCATCGCAGGCTTCACAGCAGGACTACTACGGTCACTTTACCCCCTGGCGCCCTCGTCTTGCTTTTGTCGCCATCTCGCCGCATCGCCCTTTGCGAAAAAATTCTGTCCTGGTATGTTGGCCCATAGCGTGTTCTCTGCCAGGTAACCGCTGTCAGCTACGAGATCGCCCCGGCCTTCCCGGAGACCACCTCCCGTGCAGCTCAGCGTGACGTTGTCCACGCCTCTCATCTCAAGCCCTACCTCTCGCCTTCCCCTGATGCACTCTAATGTACACCGAGACGGTGTTTTTGCGACCGGGTGCCGTGAAATTGATATTCTTAGGAAGACGACGTGAACGAAGTGTCTAGGTGGTGCGCGTGTTCTGGGCTTGGGTGCTTAGTGCTCTGTGCGGGGCCTGTGCTCTCAGCCTTTGCGCTGTGCCCGGGTCGTTCTTGCTTCATCCTCGCCTCGGTCCACGTAACAATATATATGTATAATATCTATAATTATGCATGATTTCTGTATGCCAATTCGTCATTCCATATGATTTACGCATGATTTCTATACAGCTGCCGGATTATTTTAATGTCATGCGCATTATTTTAGTAACATACGAAGCAGGTATCAATTTTGGCTTCATCATACGAGCTGTCCGCGTAGTTCCTGTAGACTCCATTTGTTTACGTGGTTTTAATTATCGTCGGCACAGGAAACATGCGGAAATGTAGATGTCAGTCATAACGTTGTACCAAGGTAGGGTGAGCCACGCTCGCTTCATAGGCTTTAATGTAATGACGTATTTACATTGGCGTGTGGAGACCTTTTGTCAAAACTATAAATATCTTCGAAAACAACTGTCTGCCTGCTTAACAGACGAAGACAGAAGAGCATACACGGCACATCAACTAGCTCGTCACCAACCAGTCCTTAATAAGTGTCACTCGAACAATAAATTTAGATGAAAGCATGTGAACTTTTGTTGCCTTCTGTAAACCTTATTTGGTTCCAGAAAAATATTGAGCTTTTCTGCTTGACCTTTATCCACACTACGAGACTATAGACATTTTTCCAAACGATGTGCAGATGCACTCCCGTTTGAAACCTTTACGTTCAAGATGCGGTGAAAAAAGGCCGACTGTAGGACTTTTCCGGTATGCAGTAGTGGCATTCGGCAAATAACCTTCATATTTCAATGTGGAATTTGCTCTGGGATTAAGCGAAATTCTTCGCAAAGGGCGAAAGTTTGCAAGCATGAAGGGGAACTAAACACTATGTGCTTTCAATTGTTTTCTATATTTGTGAATCCATGTTAGTTACACATCGTTCGGAGCGTGAAAAATAAAAAAAAGGCGTCAGTAGCATGGAAACTCTAGGTGCAGAAAATCCCGATGGATAGCTGATAACGCTGCCGGAGTGCTAAGGCTGCCATGGCCTCGGTAATTCGTTGCAGCTCGGCAGTTTGGCGACGGAGCATGCCTAAGTTTTACAGTGAGAGCGGTGTCTGTGTAGCGGGCGTATGCTTACAGGTACGTACGCTCAAAGCGATTGCGTGGACACCCCCTTCGGCGTCTTCAGTTAGAAAGCGCTCACCGCGACCAGGTAACCAACAGTCACGCACCGAGAGCTTTGGACTTCGAGAGAGAGACAGACAGACAGACAAATAACTTTATTGATGGTCTTGAGGAACCGCGTTAGGGTACCTCCCTTTTCAGGGAGTCCCCGTAGCCGTCGCGGGGCGCACCCACGTCGGGGTCGGAAGATTGTGGTCCTCCGCCCTGTCGCAGGCCCTCTGGACAGCCCGTAGTTGCTCTGAGAGGTCGCCGCTCTTAAAGGCTGCCTCCCAGTCGGATAGAGTGGTAAGCGATGAGCTGCGTAACGCAGGAAATTGCCAGAGCATATGAGATAAAGAGCAGTACACCTCCCCACAGTCTGTACAGTGGGGTTCTATATTAGGTGCGAAGTGACTGAATCGGCCCCTGGAGGGGAAGGACCCCGTTTGGAGCATGCGAAAGGCCGACGATTCTGGTCTAGTAAGTGCAGGATGCGGTAGCGGATACGCCAGCCTAGAAAGTTGATAATGTGCCAAGATTTCATGGAACGCGAGAAGCAAATCCCTGTACAGTCCTAAGTCTCCACCCGTGAGTCCACAGGAACCGCCACGGTGTGTAAGACTTCGAGCACAGTCATGGGTCAACTCATTGGCGTTAACAACTTCAGAGTGCACATTGATTCCCATATGGGCCGGGAACCATTTAATGATATGAAAACCAGCAGCCCCCTCACTGCCGAGGATGGCCGCCGCCTCCCTGGAAATCGAGCCGGAGGCGAACGCTCGGGCTGCAGACCTGGAGTCTGTAAAGATATTGGGACGTAGAGGGTCCTTCAGTGCTAGAGCTATAGCAACCTGCTCGGCTACTGTTGCAGAAACGTTCCGCACAGATGCTGAGTTATAGTGCCATTGCAGTCAACTGAAACTACGGCATAGTGATCCGAGCGCCCGTACTGGGCGGCATCAACGAAACATGCAAGATTCGGGGTGGACGCAGCCATTTTTAACAGGGAACGAGCCCGGGCTACCCGGCGCCCTACATTGTATTGAGGGTGGACGTTACGTGGCATGGGATCTACATGGAACGTATCTCGAACCATGGGTGGTAAGGTCGCACTGCGCTCCATGATTTCCTGGTGACCACATCCAACGGATTCTAGGATGCGTCGCCGCTCGCGAAGATGAGAGTCGTATTATTTGGGCCACTCGTTGGGCCTCGATCACCTCTGACAGGGTGTTGTGCATGCCTAGTTGCATGAGACGCGCGGTGCTGGTAGTGAGGAGTAAACCCAGCACACGCTTGATGCTTTTGCGCATGAGGGCGTCGATTTTGGCCTCATCCCGTTTAGAACAGCGCAACGCGGAGGCTACATAGTTAACGTGGCTCATAAGAAACGCGTGGTAGAGTGTGAGGAGATTGGTCTCTCTTAAACCCCCCCTGCGGTTCGAGACCCGGAGGATAAGCCGAAGCATATTCTCCGTCTTGGAGGTAATTCGGACTATAGTCTGTGAGTTGCCCCCCCCCCCCCCCCCCGAGATTCTAGCAAGAGTCCGATGACCCTGATTATATCCACTCTGTTGATTTGTTGTCTGTCCTCGTATAGAGGGCTATGGGAATTTGATCTAAGGATGTGGAATACGGAACCCCCGTCGGGTGGGCCTATACAATAACAGTTCGCACTTAGTTGGTGACAGACTCAGGCCCGTGTCTAGCAGGAAGTGTTCTGTGACATCGAGCGCCTCTTGGAGCGCACTCTCAACTGTAGCGTCGTACCCTCCCATGCACCACACAGTAATATCATCCGCGTAGAGGGCGTGACCTGTTCCTCTTACTGTGGCCAGTCTGTCCGAGAGGCCCTTCATGGCGATGTTAAACAGTATGGGAGAGGACCGCCCCTTGCGGAGTGCCTCTCGCTCCCAATTTAAATTCGTGGGATTTTACTTGGCCTATTTTGACAGTGGCCTTTCGATACCTGAGAAAGGAGCTAACGTACGCATGGAATCGTGGCCCAAGGCCCAGGTCCGAGATGGCGTCTAGCACGAACCGGTGCGAGATGTTATCAAACGCCTTGGCCAAGTCTAGGGCGAGGATGCCCCGAGTATCCCTAGTATCGTCATCGATTATCTGCCTCTTTATAAGTAGCATGACGTCCTGTGTGGAGAGTGCCGGCCGAAAGCCAACCATGTTGTGAGGGAATAGCTCATTGGTTTCCATGTGCCTAGATATACGGTTGTGAATGGCATGTTCGGCCACCTTGCCCACGCAGGACGTGGGCGATATGGGCCGCATGTTCTCCGGTGCAAGAGGTTTGCCTGGCTTCGGGATGAGCACCACTGAGGCTGTCTTCCAGGAGTCGGGGACGAGGCCCGTTTCCCAGATTTTATTGACTTCCTCGGTGAGCAGCGCAACCGAGTGTGCGTCCAAGTTCCGGAGGAGCTTATTGGAGATGCCATCCGGGCCCGGAGCAGAGCGACGGTTGAGCGTCTGGAGCACCTCCCAGATTTCGGATTCCGTGAAGGCGGCGTCGAGCTCCTCCACCGCTCCCCCCCCCCCCACTCGGCAAGGAGGATAATCCCCGTCACAGGAGGGGCCCAGCGGGAGATACCTTTAGGCCAACTCTTGCAGGAGGACATGTTCAGATACGCCCGCCACCTTTTGATTATGAACTATGCGATCAATGGCTAGACTCTGCTTTTGCTTTGCGAATCGTCGAGTAAGTGTTTGAGCAGGTTCCATTTGCCCCCCGCTCTCATCTGCCCATCAACCGAGGAACATACTTCGTTCCATTGCTGTTTGGACAGTTCAATGGCATGAGTTTCTATTGCACGAATTGAACTCCGCAATTTTCTTTCGGAGTCGACGGTGGAGTCTTTGCGTTCTCCAGCGGCTCAAGATTGAGTTTTTGGCTTCTAGGAGGTGCGCCAGGCGCGCGTCCATTCGATCTACTTTTAGGCCTGTTTTAACCACCTTCGTCACAGTTTGTGCAACCTGCTGTAGTCTTGTGGACAGACTATCGAGTTTATCGTAGTCGGTCTGGTCCGCCTCCCGCATTTCCCGGAAGGCATCCCAGTCCGTCACTTTAAATTCCCTGGTAGGGGCTGTGCTAATTGTTAGGGTAATCTCCACAATGACATGGTCGCTGCCCAGGTTCTCTTGCAAATTTCGCCATCCTGCTCCGGGGGCGTTCTTGACGAACGCCAGGTCCGGAGTGGTGTCTCGGACTACCGACGTGCCGGTTCGCGTGGGGTATTGAGGATCCGTAATCAACTCCTGTGAGCAGTCAGAAACTGCCTGGAGAAGGAGATTGCACTTGGTGGATTGGCGGGGGTATCCCCAGCCGTCGTGGGGTGCATTCAAGTCACTCGCTATGACTATGGGGGCCCCCTTGGTCAGGATCACGGCCTTTGTCATGATCGTACCGAATGCCTGCCATTGATCCGACGGCGAGCTGTATATGTTTAAAAGGAAGACACTGCTCTTAAGCCAACTGTGAGGGATTTTTTCGACCATAATGATCTTCGCCCTGGTTTTACCAAGTGGTAATTTGTGTACTTGAAAGGAGCACTTCCTTGCGACCAAGGTTGCTAAACCTCGCTTTCCTTCCTCCCGTATCGAAACGACCCGGTTTCCAGGGGAGGTGGGCGCGTCCTCGAGAGTTTCTTGTAACAGAATTATGTGCGGTTTGACCGCCTGTGCCGAAACGAATTGCTGCAGCAGAGCTTTGCGCCGTTGGAAACTGGCAAAGTTCCACTGCCAAATCACCAACTGATTGGGATTGACCGCCATGGTGATTGCCTTGGATTGGCCATTCGACCGTCGTGTTGACGGGTACGGCGCTTGAAGGTAAAGGTGTCCGATGGGGCTCCTGCGCAATCTGTCTAGCCGTAGCTAACGCGGCCTGTGTACTTTCCAGGGACGCCATCCTTTTAAGGAGGGCAGTCACGCTTTCAGCGAGCTGCTGAATTGCCTGCTACATGCTTTCTAAGTCTTTGTTATTGGACTCGGTCTCCATAGAGTCGGCGTCCCCTTCTGGGGGCGCGGCCCTACGTTTAGCCGAGCGCGCCTGTGGTTCCCCTGATGGAGGCACAGTTGCTTCTCGGCTTGCGAGGGGTAAGACTTACGGAGCGACTCAACATCAGCCCTCATCTTCTGCATTTCTGCTTTAAGTCGAGCGTTCTCTTGCATGAGCTGAGCGACTCTGGGATCTACTTCATGCTCCGGCAATGCTACCTGCTTTACCTTTGAAGCCGACGTCGTCTGCTTCGTCTTGGCACGATCGGCCCAGGTTGGCGTTTCCTGGATCCGAACGCGGGAGGTAAAGCGCCCTCAGAAACGAGAGCGCCCTCTGCAAAGGCTGTGTTGCTGACCTCTGGAGAGGTTGCGTTGTCGACCAGCTGGCGTGACGGAACGCTCCCTCCTGGGGGCTCCCGCCGCGCTGGAGTCACCGGCCCAGTTCTCCTTGACCAGCTGTTGCTTCTGGTGCTTGTTCTTGGCGCGCTTACGACGCCGTCGGCGTCTGCGTACGACGTATGGGACTTGAAAGCGCTGCATTCACGTTCTGTCCGCCATATGATGCGGTCCGCCGCAGAATGCGCACTTCGGCGAACACTGGTGGTCATCAGGTGGTGAGGTTAGTCCGCAGCCCCGGAAATCCTTATTCGTGGGGTTGGGGCACACGTCCGCACGATGGCCCAAACCGCCACACGCGTAGCACACCTCAGTTTGGCGTTTGTAGAGCGTGCAGCGCAGCATGCTGACACCGCACGAGACATATGCACTCTCATGCCATCGAAGAGGACGACCACTGTGGTGGTGTTCTTAATTCGTTTGGTTTCCAGGGCCGTCGGGTTACGATGGTTGACGATCATGCACTGGAGTTGGGACTCGCTGATGTCTACGTCGACACCTCGTATGACCCCTTTGCAGGTGTTGTATGGGGCCGCGATGTATGCGGCCACATTGTGTACTCCTTCGCTTATGCGGATTTGCTGGATCCCGGCGTAAGCGTAGGCGTTCTTCTTCTCCGGGGTGGAGACGACGAGAACGTTTTGAGTGAAATTAGGGCAGACTATGTCGTCCTCAGTTTCTCTGGTGGCTAGTGCAGCCGCCATGGTCAAGGCTTGAGCCAGCCTGATTTGGCTTATCTTCTTGCCAACCAACCCGCCCCTTGGGCGGACGATAATTCGTATGTGCTCCCTCGGTAGTCTGGGGAGCCTCGAGGAGGCTGCGAGATGTTGCAGCACGCCTTGCGGGGCAGCCGTGCGGCAGCCACCCTTCGAGCCCACGTGGGATTTCTTGCTCGTTGAAACTGGCGTTTCTTGCCGAGCTGTCTTGTTCTTGCCTAACGCTGTCGTCCAGCCTGGGCTGTTGGCTTCTTCTTCGGAGATTTCCTCTCATACCACCATTTCTACTTCGAGCATAATGCCCCCTTCGTCGTGTTAGGCCTAATCCTACCCGCGCCTAGCGTCGCCGCGGCGTGCTCGTCACAAAAAGTTCCACAATTTGCGCACAAGGGCCACTCACCGAAGGAAGTGCTGAGAAGAAACCGTGTCGAATGGCGTGCATTTCAGCTATAGGTGACACAAAAAGCAGCCCGAAAACATTTACGAAGGCGGGAGACTGACGTATCCTCCACCACACCCGTTGCTGGCACATCACGAGGCAGTGGGATGGCGAAGATTACAAACAGGTACCTTTACAAACCTACACACACTACATAAGATGTATCCAGGACAATACAATGACAAATGCACGTGGTGCGGGGCAACCCCCACGCTATATCATATTACATGGGAATGTAGACACAACTATGCATTCCATAAACTAGAAAAGCCCAGTGCGGAACAATGGTAGGTCCTGCTCACCAGCAGCGAGCTGGCGGTCCAGAGAGGACTCGTGCGGCACGCAAGCGAGGTGGCAAAGCTCAGCGGGGCCCTTGAATGAGGGCACCGACCATTGGAACTCGCACGATGAAGACGTCCGGAATCCGCTAAACCCAAAGAAACGAAAATAAAGTTTTATTCATTCATTCTATCCGCGTCCGCACTCGCTTGCTGCCAACGAGCGTTTAGAGAGAGAGAGAGAAAGGTTTTGTATCGATAGCTACATTACGGTAGCATTTCGAGCCTTCAGCGTGGCTGCGCCGCCACGCTGTCACGTGGTTGGTCACGTGGTGCGGAGCACCTGCCGGCGGCGCGGCGCCATGCCTGATCACGTGGTTGGTCACGTGACCAAATTCCACTCAGCCAGCTGTAGCTATCGCGTCACTCCAGGTTTAACCAGATCTAAACCACCGCCAATTTTTTAAATTTATTTTGTGAACATTGTGAGATGTTGAAAATACAGGTGAATTGAGACTGACATTCTTATTTCTGTCGCCTCCACTGCTTTCTGCGTACGTGAAGTTTTGCTACTGTGACGGACTGTCTGCTTGCCACGGCGCCGCAGCCCTGAAGCCGTTCGCGATGATAGCGTGCGCTTCAAGTTCAGTTCACGTGCTTGAGCATTCTATTTGAGCATTGTGGAGTTTGCGCAAGCCCTGCGAAGCGGTTTATTACTGGTTAATGTAGTGATATCGTTCCTCTACTACAATTTTTTTTTGTCTGCGCAACCCATACTTGCTATGCAAAATAAATTACCGAAAATATTTTCAAATTACAAGTTACTTATTCAAAGAAGTTCAGCTGTGGAAACTAAATTTTAAACATTTCTGCTTTTTACATTTGCACAGTCTCCAAGCATAATATTTGTGCTTTGAGACAATAACTCAAGAGTTGTATTGCTTAACTTTATTCCAAAAAAATCTAATGATGGATATTGAAATAATGGAGCATTTATTTATTAGCATCCGCCAAAGCGCAGCTATACGGCTACAATGGAAAGCTGCACAGCTTCCCCGGAAAATTCGCAGTTAAAAATTCTTCCTGGTCTGGGGTTCGTACCCGCACCAAGGTTTCTTTAGCTCCGAAGTTTCTGTAATGGTGTATAAATTTCCTCTCTAGTCATAAAGCCGGAGCTTCCCTAGATGCTACTGAGTATTTTTTTTTGTATATCAAATGTACTCCAACTAGGGGTGTTCCCCTAAGACAATGGACTAATGAAGAATATTCTGTTGATAAGTTATAAGTCTTGGAAGTCAGAGAAAATACCGAATATTTAATAATCAGACATTGCACCAGCGTTTACCAGACCTTAAGAGTGTACGCAAAGCGCGCTTTACCTTTGCACTAAACTTGAACGAAATCAGAAATTCGATATTGCTTGTACAGGAGAATTTCCCACACAGTCAATTTTTCTTAGCGGTGTTG
Organism: Amblyomma americanum; assembly: GCF_052857255.1. Classification (NCBI taxonomy): domain Eukaryota; kingdom Metazoa; phylum Arthropoda; class Arachnida; order Ixodida; family Ixodidae; genus Amblyomma; species Amblyomma americanum. Next base: position 64,044,902 of record NC_135498.1, on the reverse strand, counting down.
AAGAACCTTGCTGCTGCCGCGACGGCAGCATTCCTAGCCTATTATGCCAGCGATGATAAAATCGCTCATGCGCGTTTTCGGTTGTGAATTTCTCATTTTCTTGAAGTGTTACATATCCATGGAAATTAAACGGTTTGAACAAAGGCAGCGGTGTTAATTTATTGCAGTACATGAATTTGACAACATATTATGTGTCTGGTGCTCTCAGGACCGGAGCAGGTTTCCATAAGCAAAAAAAAAATCTTTACAACAGCATTTTTTTTCATCACGCATAGATCAAGTGCTCGTGATGTATATTAACCAGAATACTGATTTTAACGCGAACATCCATAGAAGTCCGTCTGGTTGGCTTTGAAATAAATGTTGAGAAGTACTCACACCAACTGATAATTTATTTTGGACCCAATGTTTCGAGATCAACTTGGTGCCTTCTTCAAGGGTGATTGATAGGCAAGCAAGCAGCAGCAGAGAGCGGGCTTCGCATTCTCTTTGCTATCACATGCCGAAGTCCATTTACATACGCGGAAGGGAGCGTTCCCGGAATCTTGTGTACCGTCGTCTTTGTGAGCCGGATGTGCTATGACAACGTGACGCCTCTTGAAACGAATACGTTCCACGGCCAACGCACTGACTTCTACGAAGGCGTTTTTGTTGTCGGAGCGCTGGCAGTGCTGTGCGAGGGGGGCTGTTTTTTTTCTTCGCTCACCGGACTTTTTTTTGTCTCGCCAAAGTCTGTGGCCGCGAACTCGGAGCATGGAATTTTGTAGACAACGCCAGGTTGGTTTTCTTTGGGGACGCGGTTTGTAGGTAAGAGATAGTAAGCGGCTGATCACTAAAACGGTTTGTGAGCCGCGAAGATGTCTTGTTTCTGTAGAATGAGTGCCATCGCTTTACTGGCGCCTCTCACGTAAGGAAGCACAATGCGAGATAGTTTCGCTGCTTCCGGGATAACTGGCCTCCCTGTCCTGCGGGCCTTACGGCGGGAAACGCGTTGAATAAAGCCACGTGTGTAGACGTTGATCTGCACATCAGCGAACACTGTGGCTTCTTTTTTCTCTCCGCTTCGGAGGAGCGGATTGACTTGTAGTTTACGAGGTGATTGGAATTAAAGTTTATGTAACAGGTCGTATAGAGTTTATTTTCAGCAGACTGATTAGTTGCAGTTATTGTTGTGCGACATAACTGTAGCTCCTCAAACGGCGTGCATTGATGCGTCAAATTTGTCGCTATCACATCCTAAAATACACTCTAAAACTTATGCAAACTTGTGCTAGTTCTTTTTCTGCGATAGCACTTTGTATGTTTTAAAAGCACACTAAAGGTAAAATCACTGGAAAAGAAGAAAGCAGTCTGATATACCAAGGTTCGAGAGCGCTATCAGGCGGCTGCGTTGTTTAGAAATTCGTGAATGATTTCACAGACTTCCTTCTTCATTTACGCATATAGTTTCGGTTTCTCGAGTCTAAGATGGCGGCCATTAAAGTTGGTTGTGCCCTCCCATCCCTTTCTCATTTCCCTTTTCACCCCCACCCAAAACGTTCCTTTAATTTCATTCATATCAATTCTAGTAAACCAAACTGCTAACGCTCGTGACTTCAACCTCTTCCAGACGGTGGCGGCCACTCTGAGACACGGCTTGGGGCGCTGAAGTAGCAGAGGTGTCACATACCTGGTTTTGTATACAGTGGCTTTTTCTAAAAAAAAAATGCAATCTAATTGTCCCTTTGGTAAAAACTTTTCAGCCGGCTGTTATTCAGGGCAATCTGAAACCTCCGTATTGATACGTTATTCCCGACACAAGTCCTGTTTACACGAATGCGACGGAATGGGTCTTGAGTCGACTTTTGGAGAGGAAGAGGAAATTTTGAGAAGGAAAGGCGTGACTAATCCTTTGCTCTCTCCCTCATGTTTTGCACTTTCCATCAAAAAGTGGAGTCGAGTCGACTACTGCCGCATTTATGTAAACGACATTACCAGAACTCAGAGACTGCTAGAGCTTCACTTAGATTTATTTTTAGGTGCTGCCTTACTTTCAAAGGTCCATGGCAACACAAAATCCTTTTCCCTCAGAATTGCTAGCACAGACGCAAGGAGCGCACTGCGGATTCCCGGAGCACTGCGAAAAAAAATGGACACGTTATCGTATGAATTGCAGGTAAATTGTTTCAAGTACTGTGTGCCATTGAAGTGCACGAGATTGTTCTCCGCATCAAGTTTAAACAATTTCATAAAAAGGGGGCATGGAACAATGCTCTTAATTTCTTTCGCTTCCACCCCCTTTCTCGCGCTCTACATCTGCGTCGTAGATTACTGAATATCATGTCTAGCGATACGAGTATGTTTTTGAAGCGAGAGCTTCACTGAGCTAGATAAAGCCGATTTCACCGTGCCTTGCCGGTTGACCTTCAAGTGAGCCAGAGGTCAAGTGTGGCTATAGGCCTTACGATATGTGATCCAACATGGTGTCTCACCACTTGACCTTCGACCTTTGGTGTTTGACCTTTCACCTTGATTTTTGACCTTTCGATTTTCAGGTAGAAGGTGGTAGAATAGGTCGCAGAGTTCATTGGGTGACCAACCTCTCGCGATCAACCATTAATATAACTGCCACCTGCCAGGGCGGCAAAGTGGGCGCGCTGCCTATGCAGTGTGCGGAACGCACTCAACGTTACAGACGCCAAGCGGCGTCTAGTTGCCCGATACACTACAGCTTTCGCTCTCTAACCAGGTTCAGCAGTAGTTAAACCGCAGCTAAATTTTCATGTCTCTTCTTTTCTTCTATCACAAAGTCTCACTAGAAAAATTTATTTTGAAGTCTGTTGTCCAGCAATTTATTCAACTCTGATGGCGTAAAATCCCGCGCAACACATATAAAGGAATCATGGTAATTTTTGATCAGCAGAGAAGCATCTAAAACCAAGTTTCACCAGTGATACTTCCAATCCCTGAAATTTATAGGCGGCGCGGAGATTTGTAGCTTTATCCGCACTTCAGAACGGTTATTAGCTTCTGCCGATATCGATTTTTTTTTGTCCAGCATTACAAGAAATATTTTCATTGCTAAATCTATAGAGGAGGTTTCTGCGCTCCGATGCATATGGCTATATAACTATTTCAAGCTTGGTTATTTCATGGAACGGATCTTTTCTGGCATTAGGGCGATATGTTACAGCAGGACGATTCCTGCCGGCGGGTGAATTTCGGTATAGCAGGAATTCTAAAGCGGCTCTGATTCCAGTGCATTCTTATCATCCCCATGTGATCGATTTCAACCACACACAATGCCTTCAGAACGGTGTCTCGGAGCTCAAAATGCTTCTTGATGACGCTAAGAGCTCATCAATGACTGGTAGCCATGAATGCCGTATCCGTCAGAGCCTTTCCCAGAGCTTTGTTTGTTCTCTTTGTGTGCTTTCTATTGTCTTGACCTATACATCTCTTCACGGGCTTAAAGCCTCTAATTGCCGCATATCAAGTATATGACTGACGAATTATAATGCAGCAACAGACGTACATGTCACTCAGCTTGCATGAGCTTTATTCTGCATTACTTGAACTGTAAACAAGCAGCTATGCAGTAGTATAAAAAAATCCTTACACTTCCTCTCGGGCACCAGTGATCCATCATACCAAACGTGCGCTCTGACAGCAATTGATTTTTGGTTTTCTGTGGCCGGGACCTGGAAAGAAAAAGTATAAATTCAAATATGCAGGTAAAAAGTTCTACATCCTGCTTCTCCGCACCGTGAATAACATCAAAGTACGGTTGCACGAAGTCTTTCTAGCAGCACAAGGTGTCAGCGTCCTAATATAATGTTGCTCAAAACTGTTGCCCTCCCCTGTTGACTAAAAATAATTTTAGCCAGGAATAGCTTTGTAGAGACTAAGCACTGGGTGTACTACCGTGAGCAATATGAGCATGAACACCGGAGCGCGTGCCCGATAGCATCGAACCCTACTGGCAGCGAGGTGCGGCGGCCGCTGTACGAAGCAAAGTGGAAAGGGCGCCGCGGTTCCGCTAACTGCTGGCACTCCCGCCTCGCTAACGTTGCTGCGAAACGGCAGCTGATTGCGTGTCAACAGCTTCTAGCGATTATAAGACGATTATGGCTCGCAGAGTGTGGCCATGTGTCGCCTGCAGTTCTGAGCAAAATACAGCTGTCATTTTTTGCTCCTTGTGTGTGTGTGTGTGTGTTGTGTGTGTGTGTGTGTGTGTGTGTGTGTGTGTGTGTGTGTGTGTGTGTGTGTGTGTGTGTGTGTGTGTGTGTGTGTGTGTGTGTGTGTGTGTGTGTGTGTGTGTGTGTGTGTGTGTGTGTGTGTGTGTGTGTGTGTGTGTGTGTGTGTGTGTGTGTGTGTGTGTGTGTGTGTGTGTGTGTGTGTGTGTGTGTGTGTGTGTGTGTGTGTGTGTGTGTGTGTGTGTGTGTGTGTGTGTGTGTGTGTGTGTGTGTGTGTGTGTGTGTGTGTGTGTGTGTGTGTGTGTGTGTGTGTGTGTGTCACGATAGCAGATGCCGGGCCTCGCACTCGAACTGACCTGTTCACGGTTGCAATTCAAAATTACAAATTTTTGGGTGGTCTCCCTGTCGTTGACGCCTTGATAGATAGATAGATAGATAGATAGATAGATAGATGGATGGATGGATGGATGGATGGATGGATGGATGGATGGATGGATGGATGGATGGATGGATGGATAGATAGATAGATAGATAGATAGATAGATAGATAGATAGATAGATAGATAGATAGATAGATAGATAGATAGATAGATAGATAGATAGATAGGAGGGAAAGGCAGGGATGTTCACCAGAAAGGGGTTCCGGTTGGCTACCCTGCACTGGGGAAGAGGGATTTGGGGACTAAAAGGAGGAATAGAGAAGGGAAAAAAGGCATAACACAGAGACACGCACAACGCTGTCACAATTTGTCACTCAATCCAGTCGCTCTCAAGAAGGCAAAGAGTGCCTTGTATGCCTTGAGGGCAGTCGACTGCTGTGGCCATGGACCGAGGATCTTTTGCTCTGTTAATGGGCGGCATAACAATATTATTCCAGGAGCCTGCATAAGAAGCACCTTGCTTGCACTGCTCACAAAGAACTGAACGTCACATACAGCCGTCATGCGCTGAACGCTGGTGAAAAAAATTAATCTTTCATCGTTTCTTACATCTTGAAATGCTGTATTTCCGGCTGATGTATGAAAAAGGTCAGTGCTCAATACCGCTGAACTCCTATGGTGAAAGTTCTATTTCCGCTGCGTTTTCAAAGGCCTGACAGTAGCACTGGGCACTCGCTTTAGATCTCTGCCAAGGCAGCCTTTTTAAAACCCATTACATAGGCGAGGGTCAAAACCATAGCTGTGTTCTGGGAATATAATGCCAGATAAAAAGTCAAAGACAAATTTATTGCATTTGATGAAGGTTTGCCATTTAGCCAAAGCAAGGCACTAGATTTCTGTCGCATATTTCGATACCCAAAAAAGCAGCTTTGCCGATTCTTTTACGAATAGGTCTTATTACTCAAAATGCAATAAATCACCTGATGACGTGGTAAACCAAACATTTTTCTTGTTTATAGCGCTAGCGCTTCACCTTAATCAGCCTGCTCACCTGTCGTTTTTTACTGTTTTCAGTTCTAAAAGCCGCGTTCTTTAAACAAAGAACGAAGTTTTTCGGGCTTCTTGAAAGCGTTTTGTTTTCAGAAACAGGGCTGACGGCTACGTTCTCCCTTCAGCTCTTACTTATACACGTAGACACATGTCTTTCGCGCCGCTACCACTGTGGCACCGTAGCTGTTGCGTTCTGCTAATGCCAGAGACATCGCCGGCTTGGTAGCGTGCACTGGTGGCAAAGGACACTTGTGTTTCAAATATAAGTGCACGTTAACGATTTGTCCAATGGTTAAATTTTTTGGAGAACACTCTACTACATTCGCCTCATAAAGCTTGAGTCTGCTATGATACATGTAAGGGTATTTCCTACGAAGTTCATGCTTTTGTTCAAACACGCTCATGTAGCCCTCAGGAGCAGGGATTGCTGTGGGCGCTCTAAATAGGTTTCCGTAGCTTTACAAGCATTAGATTTTATTATTTAGTAATACTGAGTGCTAAAGATGCTTCCACACTTCCGTCCTTATTATGCCTCAATATTTACGATTAGCCATAGTTGGCACCTTTTAATCAATGACTCATTCCGATTTTCGCGCAAAAGGGCAGGAGCAAGTAGCAAAATCACGAAGTTTCGCTGTTACGCCAGAAGTGTATGAAAGCTGTTTTACTTTCGTTGGATGCAAAGCTCAGCAAAAACTACTGGGGCCAATTAAAGAACTTAAGTGCCAGTAATGAGAAAGGATTGAAATTATATTCTAATTATATTCTAATTCTATTCCAATTTTTCATATTCTAGTCTATATCTACTGAAACATTATTTCAGTTCTTTTTTTTTTTTAAACCCGGTGGAGAATTGCGCGGCACCAGGATTTGAACCCCGGTCCTCTTGCACGCGAGGCGGATGTTCTACCTCTACGCCATCGCTATTTCGCGTGTCGATGGAATTGCATAACCAGGCCTGGAGTGCGGCCTTATCTCGGTGACCAGAACCGACAACGCACTCTCTCACCAGAGCAGGATTTGGCCACCCTGGTGTAGTACTTGGCCACAACCTTCTATGATCAAACCAATTAACCCTCGGCCCTCAGTCCCCAGCGGCTGCAGAGCAACTGACCACGGCGGCGGTCAGACCTGTGACGCAGCGGAGGGTGCTAAGAATCTCTGGCTCCGGACAGGCCGCCATTGGAATCTGAACCTGGCAACGTTTAACGCTAGAACTTTAGCTAGTGAGGCTAGCCTAGCAGTGCTGTTCGAGGAACTAGCGGGAATTAAATGGGATGTGATAGGGCTTAGCGAAGTTAGGAGGACAGGTGAGGCGTATACAGTACTAAAAGACGGACACATACTGTGCTATCGCGGGTTAGAGGATAGACGAGAACTAGGTGTGGGTTTCCTCATTAATAAGGATATAGCTGGCAACGTAGAGGAGTTCTACAGTATTAACGAGAGGGTAGCAGCTATAGTAATTAGGCTGAATAGGAGGTACAAGCTGAAAGTGGTGCAGGCCAACGCACCCACATCCAGCCATGATGACCAGACCGTTGAAAGCTTCTATGAGGACGTAGAATCAGCAATGAATAGAGTAAAATCGCAGTACACTGTACTGATGGGCGACTTCAATGCGAAGGTGGGCAAGAAGCAGGCTGACGACCACGCGGTAGGTGACTATGGGATAGGCTCTAGAAATAGCAGGGGAGAGTTATTAGTCGAATTCGCGGATAGAAATAATTTACGGATCATGAATACCTTCTTCCGCAAACGAGAAAAAAGGAAGTGGACCTGGAAGAGCCCCAATGGTGAGATTAAAAATGAAATCGACTTCATACTATGCGCTAAACCTGGCATCATTCAGGATGTGGCCGTCCTCGGAAGGGTGCGTTGCAGCGACCATAGAATGGTAAGGTCTAGAATTAGCTTAGACTTGAAGAGGGAACGGAAGAAGCTAGCGAAGAAGAAGACCATTAACGAATTAGCCGTAAGAGGGAAAGCACAGGAGTTTAGGATAGCGCTGCAAAACAGATACTCGGCTTTAACTGAGGAAGATGATCTTGATGTTCATTCAATGCACGATAACCTGACATCAATAATTACGGAGTGCGCAGTAGAAGTAGGCGGTAGGACAGTTCGAAAAGATACCGGGAAGCTATCTCAGGTGACGAAAGATCTGATTAAGAAGCGCCAAAACATGAAGGCATCTAACACTATCGATAGAATAGAAATAACGGAGCTATCAAAGTTAATAAATAAGCGCAAGGTAGCCGACATAAGGAAGTTTAATATGGAGAGAATCGAGCATGCTATAAAGAACGGAGGTAGCCTAAAAACAGTGAAGAGGAAACTAGGCATAGGTAAAAACCAGATGTATGCATTAAGAGACAAGCAGGGCAATGTCATTAGCAATATGGATAAGATAGTTAACGTAGCCGAAGAGTTCTACACAGACCTGTACAGTAGCCAATGTAATCAGAACGCTAATGAGAAAGACAGCAGTGCACAGCAATGCGTCATCCCGCCAGTAACGAAAGGTGAAGTAAAGAAAGCCTTAGATGCAATGAAAAGGGGAAAAGCAGCTGGGGAGGATCAGGTAACAGCAGATCTGTTGAAGGATGGAGGGGACATCGTGCTAGAAAAACTAGCTACCCTGTATACGCAATGCCTTATGACCTCGACTGTACCAGAAGCTTGGAAGAATGCAAACATTATCTTAATTCATAAGAAGGGAGACGCCAAGGACTTGAAAAATTACAGGCCGATCAGCTTACTATCCGTTGCCTACAAAGTATTTACTAAGGTAATCGCTAATAGAGTCAGGGCAACGTTAGACTTTAATCAACCAAATGATCAGGCAGGCTTTCGTAAAGGATATTCTACAATAGATCATATTCACGCTATCAATCAGGTGATAGAGAAATGCGCCGAATATAACCAACCTCTATATATAGCTTTCATTGATTACGAGAAAGCATTCGACTCAGTGGAAACCTCAGCAGTCATACAGGCATTGCGTAATCAGGGGGTAGAAGAGCCTTATGTCAAAATACTGGAAGATATATATAGCAACTGCACAGCTACTATAGTGCTCCATAAAGTCAGCAATAAAATTCCAATAAGGAAGGGCGTCAGGCAAGGAGACACGATCTCGCCAATGCTGTTCACCGCATGTTTGCAGGAGATATTTCGAGGCCTGAATTGGGAACAGTTGGGAATAAGAATAAATGGAGAATACCTAAATAATCTGAGATTTGCTGATGACATTGCCTTGCTGAGTCACTCAGGAAGTGAACTGCAAATCATGATCAACGAGTTAGACAGGCAGAGCAGATCGATGGGTCTAAAAATTAACATGCAGAAAACCAAGGTAATGTTCAACAGCCTAGCAAGGGAACAACAGTTCACAATTGGCAGCGAGAGCCTAGAAATTGTGCCGGAATACGTCTACTTAGGGCAGGTAGTGACAGCTGATCCGGATCATGAGAGGGAGATAACTAGAAGGATAAGAATGGGGTGGAGCGCATATGGCAAATTCTCGCAGATCATGAGTGGCAGTTTACCAATTTCCCTCAAGAGGAAAGTGTACAACAGCATAATCTTACCGGTACTCACCTACGGGGCAGAAACGTGGAGGCTAACGAAAAGAGTTCAGCTTAAGTTAAGGACAACGCAGCGGGCCATGGAAAGAAAAATGATAGGTGTAACGTTAAGAGATCGGAAGCGGGCAGAGTGGGTGAGGGAACAAACACGGGTTAATGACATCCTAGTCGAAATCAAGAGAAAGAAATGGGCTTGGGCAGGGCATGTAATGCGAAGGCAAGATAACCGCTGGTCTTTAAGGGTAACGGAGTGGGTTCCAAGAGAAAGTAAGCGTAGCAGGGGGCGGCAGAAGGTTAGATGGGCGGATGAGATTAAGAAGTTTGCAGGCAAAGGGTGGATGCAGCTGGCAAAGGATAGGGTTAATTGGAGAGACATGGGAGAGGCCTTTGCCCTGCAGTGGGTGTAGTAGGGCTGATGATGATGATGATGATGATGATGATGATGATGATGATGATTTCAGTTCTATTCGAATTCTGTTTTAATTCTAGTACAATTCTATTCCAATTTTGTTCCAATTTTACTCTCTTAATCGCCTTTGCTGCCGTTGTAAGTACTAGTACTGACTATTACTGGTTAGAATTTCGCAATTTTCTGCCTTTGATGACGTCACATCACTCTCGACCAATCGCGAGTTTTGTAACGCAGCCGCTTATTTATTGCTCCCGCACTGAAATTTGACTCCGCATTCAAGAACGAGGAAACAGCATGCGAGTGGTGAGTTGGGCTTGTTGGTTCACAAACATGTCGGTAACAACGCTTAGATGGGACGACAGAAAAAACCCAAAACACTCTTAAGATGTACATCTCTTCCACATTGGGCCCTTTCGCTTCTGTAGTTATTCACATAACTCCGCAACCCTTCCTTGTGCACAACGTTGCTTGTGACGGTTTCCTGCCCTTCTCGACTCTTCAGGTTCGCCATCATGAACGACTACTTTCCTCCGGCCGTCTCCCTTATCGTAGGGAGAATGCAGCCTTCCCTTAGACATGGACAGCGCCTCTGCCGCATTTTGCGATTGGAACCTCGGCGGCATGTACGACTGTTTCAAGAATGCGTTTTCATTTCCTGCACGGAAGCCTGCTAGCTAGGACGCCAGCTCCGGCGATTTTATCAAGAACTTGAAATCGCCAACCGCTCTACTAAGTTCACTTGGCGGACTATGTTCTACTCGTTCAAAAAAAGAAAAAGGCGCAAGACTCAGTCAGCTCTACCAGAAGTTCATCAAATAGGTGATGTAAACTTGCCCCCCCCCCCCCCCCCCCCTATGTACTACGCACCCTCGAGCGGGGTCCAAAAATTAGGCACCAGCCAAATTTTGACAAGGCGGAAATGCTTGCTTAAGTACAAAACATGGCCTCAAAGGCGAGATATAAACCGGACACTGGTCGATGCATTCTGGAAGGAGTGAACTCCTTGCCCCTTCCTTCCACGGGTGAATCATGCATTGACATCTGTGTTACATTGACTTCACTAAAGGCTGCAAATTTGAAACTGGTTCAGTCTGACAAGAAAGGAGGATCCGCTGTTTTTATTCCTGAGTACTAGGGCAGCAAGGCAAAAAGCGCCGTGGATAACAACTTTCGACCGATCAAGGTGCGCCCTGCTAAGGTGAAAGCTAAAGGCCATCAAAAAGTGCGAACAAGCAAACCTAAGAAGACTAGCTACCTCGATCAAGAAAGGCAGAAAAATTCTGTATCGAAGCTTTCTTTTCCACCGAGACACATAAAGCCGGCTTTCTGCGTCATCGTCAGCGAACGAAACACTTGGCAAAAGCTGCTTGAAGTGTACCTATATAGGCTCCTAGGTGAACTCAGGATTGAAGATCCGTACCACATGAGGAATTCGTGAGCACTTGCAAGAAGAGTGCCCTTCTGACATCTAGTTGTTTATCGCTTGCGCTGTGTTTTTTTTTCTGTCTTCGCGCAGTTACCAACACGATCGAGGGAACAGCGGCTGCAAGCAGTAACGTGGCCTGCTTACTTTGGGCCTAATCGGTGTAGTATTAGAGTGGGAAACTCGAATATAAATAGAACAGCGCGTATGGTTTCCCGCGAAAAAAAAAAACATGATCTCCTTGCTGAAGTGCGATTGAAGCTCATAAATTGATATGAACAGAAATTTTTTATGATGTTCAATATGACATGGGCTTAAAGTCAGGGGGCTCTCGGGGGATCTTAGACCCCCCTCCAATATTGACGAGGAATCTGATACACCCCTCGCCTTCATTGTCTTTGGGTATTGGCGAATCAGAATCTGCACACAGCAATCTTTTTTTCTTCAAGCGAGCATACACAGACCCGCCCTACTAATTCGTGCACGCACGCACCATGGCCCACTGTACATTGTTCAGATAGCTCCACTGCCTTAGAACGGAGCTTCTTTCTTTTATAATTGTTTACATTATTTATTTTGTTTATTTATTTACTTCTGCAATGCCTCCATTCAAACAGCCTGTCGAGACTGTTCAGAAATGCCACCTTTATCTACGCTTTCCAGAATACTGTAAAGTAGTGGTTTCATAAATATGCATACGGTAGAATTACCGTCTCTTTTGTTTCACTGTATGATGTTTTAGTTCAGATACCATCAGGCACACTGGCAGAGCGTGGGGATCGCTGTTGAAGGTCTGTGTCATAAACTGATGGTTTCTCCATGCACTTTGTATAGAACTACGTTATAAACTGAGCAAAATAACACCCTTAAATTTTTTCTATCCTTTGTAGAACATTATGCGTAAAACAGGCTGCCAGCCACTTTTTTTCTGTCCCTCTATTACCCCCCTCACCTGTTCTGGAACAACTGGAGCCCCACTTCCGGTGGAGCCAGACTTTAAGCCCTGAATGTGAACACTTTTTTAAAGTTTTCGCTATTTGATTTTCTTTGTTGGCCCTTATTGCAAGGTGCTTGAGTCGTCAGCGCTTCCATCATCGAAAGTTATTGCCCCACTTTTCTGAAGCGTGCCTAGGTGCGCAATAAACTGAAGACACCTAGTTTGTAGATAACTTATTTCTTTAAGTATAGGATCTCAATTTTACAACGCCAGATGTTAGTTAAACATGTCGTCATTTTGCGCCAAGCGAATTAGAGGGCTTTATTGAGAGCAGCACCTTGTTGTACAAGGCTAGTAGCTCATGCGAAGTGCCTTGTCAGCTTGCCGGCATTAAGGGTGTCGCTACTGATGTGTCACATGTAAGGGGACAAAAAAAAGTGTGAAAGGGAAAAGAATACAACGGCGATAAGGATGACGTGTACCAATGGAAGAATACAGAAGATGAAGAAATATTCGGCGACGTGGCAAGAGGTTATTGATGGAGAAGAGAAGGCGATGACGACGACGACAAGGATGACATGTATCAGTGCCGACGTTATAAAAGCGCGAGGTATGACGCGGCATAGGTGGAGGGGGTGGATGGCTTCCTGGCCCTATGGGGCTGCGGTCTAGGAGCTTTCCCCAATGTGGCGACGGCTCCTTGTCACCGAGTGTATCTGTTGCCAAACCGTCGTCGTCGCTTCAGATGACGCGGTTGTTGCGACGCGCGTCCTTTCTTTCAAACTTTCGTCTCAGGTCTCAACTCTCCTACTGTAGCACGTGGCAGCTATTGTAGCTCAGCTTGAGCCAGTGGGCAGGCCCGTGAACTTTCCTTTTCATTCCTGTACTCGCAACAACCACAACAACAATACACGGGGGAAACAGAGAAGCGGAGACTCCGGCTGGTGCGGTGGTCTCGTGTTCGACGGCACTGCACCGGGCTCCCTGCCGTTGAAAATTAGAATTGGTTTTCAGAAAAGAAAATGGCGCAGTATCTGTCTCACATCTCGGCGGACACCTGAACCGCGCCGTATGGGAAGGGATAAAGGAGGGAATGAAAGAAGAAAGAAAGAAAGATGTGCCCTAGTGGAGGGCTCCGGGATAATTTCGACCACCTGGGGATCTTTAACGTGCACTGACATCGCACAGCACACGGGCGCCTTTGAGTTTCGCCTCCATCGAAAAGCGGCCGCCGCGGTCGGGTTCGAACCCGGGAACACCGGATCAGTAGCCGAGCGTCCTAACCACTGAGCCACCACGGCGGGTATGCTCTCCCTGCCATTCCTGAGCCTGTTCCGGAGATTCAGCGGCTGACGCAACCACCTGCTACACCCACGTGTACCCCCAACGCTGTTACCCCCCCCCCCCCTCCCCAATGTCAACGTGAACGCCAATATCGCTTCTGCCAGCGCTTCGACCGGGAGCTCTTCCGACGCCGTCAACGACGCCAGCCGTAAGCACTTCGAACGCCACCTCAGAGCCGACCCCACTGCCTGGGTCCACGCAACGCTTCGTTGGCACCGAACTATGAGCTGGAGCACCGAACGCTTACAGGAGCAGCAGAACGCTCTTACTACTGCTGCAGTTTCGCGTGTACCATTAGCCTGTGTTTTGCGTTAGTCTTGTTAATCTGCTTCGCGTGCTACAGCCTTTGTGGTGTAGGGTCTATTTAATGTGCGTCCGTGGGAGTACAGCTGTCGTCCGGTCCGTTCTTTCGGCCCGAGCGTTCTTATGCGACGTGCCTTGTCAGTTTGCAGTCATTCAGTGTTCCACTACTGTTGCAAATTTGACCGCTAGCTCGGAGTCGAAGCGGAAAGAAGTTCGCAAGCGCCGCAGAGGACGTGCATACCCACATACCCAATAATTATAGACGAAAACATTTTTGAACGGGAGAGAATTTATGAACACAATTTTTATACATATTGTAAGATTTCACTATATCAACCAATATAGCCGCAGATTTCCCGTCGGCTGGCTTGCTTTTTTTTTATATGAACATTTTTGCTAACGTCAAAAGCGTTTTTGCATTGGTTTTTACGGCAGCCTTAACTGCTCGATGCCAGCGATGGAAACGTTAGAAAAGAAGGATTTTGCTACATATTGTAGGAGTGGACCATTATCTTCAATATTTACACATCAAGACCTTAAGGTTTTTCAATACTTAAAATATTTGTCCAAGTATGTTTGACACGGCAGAATTGACGTTTGCATAAGAATCTGGAGTTCTACGCCCATGAAGTGGAAGGTGCGCATCATCGGCAAGAGGAACTTTAACTGCGAGCTCTCGAACCTTAGATGAGGCAATGGGATTAAAATCAGGAAGATTGGGTCCGCGAAGCCGAAGCCGCCGGGCGCGAGAGACACTCGAGCCACAGTGCCACGTGGGTGCTTGAGCGTCTGTTGTACCCCCAACCGTTCGGCTTGGGGTGTTACGTGAGCCAGACTTGCAAAGTTTTTATGTGGGCAAGGGGAGTAAGGCGCGAAATCCTCGCCCTCGTGAGGTGTCAATTATGAGCGTGCCGTTAATCATTCGCTAGTTACTGTGGCAGAAATGGGTCACCTGAAGCATCAGTAAAGAGAGCTTCGTAAATCTTACAGAGAACGAGAAACCAAGCGACTATTTGAAGGTCCGTATGATAAGTTTGCCGTCATCTGTTAATGCGGATAACCCTTCTGCAGCGATGTCTTCAACTCCTGCATGTGCAGTCTTGCTGCTAACTTTTTATGTGGTTTATTATCACAGCATTTTCCCATTCAGTTTGGAAGTGGTGAATGGGTTGGCTACTTCTAGACTTCATCTTACTGTGGTAGCTGTGCTTCATCTTGCCTAGTACCTCTATACCCTACACAGTGTTGAGAAGGGCACATAGTATAAATTCTAGCATTTTCATTAAAAACTATACATCAATTAAAATCATCACCATTATAATCATCAGCTTAAAAGCAGCTACAGAAGTACAAGTGCCACTCCTTATAAGTCGGTCATGTGACAACTTAGACCACGTCACCCAGAAGACTCCCTAATCTCATTAGCTCACCTGAATCTATGAAGCCCCCTGAAACGCTTGCTTTCTTTTGGAATCTACTCCGTTACTCTCTGTAAGGGGCCATCGATTATTTTTCCTTAGCAGTACATGCCCTGCCCATGCCCATTCCTTCCTCTTCATTTCATCTAAGATATCATAAAGCCCTGTTCAATCTCTCATCTAAACTACTTTCTTCCTGTGACTTAGCGTTACACACATTACTTTCTACTCCATAGCTATCTGCTCTGTTCTCAATAAACACTTTTTGTTAGCCTCCAAGTTTTCACGCCAAAGCTAAGTACTTTCCCCTTGAGTGATACTATTATACGAAAAATAGGAAGTTTCCAAAGATGATTCATAAAAGAAATTGCCTTATCGCGAAAGATGATGTGAATGGCAATTCACCCGTGCTTGTTGGGGACTTTTCGTGTCAACCAATTCTTTTTGCTGAAGCGTGCATGTCTGACGAATTGGATAATAGTTGTTTGCGCGCTAACGCGCATCTGTGCCTGTGTCTGTGTAGTTGCGGACTTGCTAAAAAAACTAAACCACTACCTGCACTGTAGATAATCCTGTGTGTGCACTGGGTTACATTCTGATTATTACCAAGCTTAAATCTGCATGAACTATCCAGATTTTCTTCATAAAGAGTCTTTTGGTTATCAAACAACTGAAGATTATACATAGCCGCAGAGAAAAGAATGGCAAACCCGGTCTTTCATTAGTTGGAATTTATTTCTTATCTGAAAATATCGCATGTGTAATAACAGCACGCCACCGTACATTTGATAATGAAAGCACGAGCAGCGCTGTCCTGCAGTACGAATTGCAAACCGCTAGCACAGAGGAAGCTAGACGCCAGCGACCTACAGAGCATGCTTTCAGCGATAGCTGCTACGCGACCGTCCCTGGCTTGCGCGTCGCAGTCGTCCGCCGTCAGCGTAACCGGTGGGTTGCACCCACCGTTTGCGCCGGCTAACCTGGGTCGCATGAGCCCACGGGTGGCTCTATTTGGAACAGCCGGCCGCCAGTGCAGGGGTGCATCACTTGAACACTACACCAGTGCGATATGGAGGTCACTGTGTCTGCTCTACCTTAAAATATCCCCAAAGCTAAAAATCTAAACAGCTATCGCTGAGCCTCGCGTTACACTGTCGTAACCGTCCTGGGAATTTTTCTTGGGGAGAAAAAGTACGTGTGCTTTGAATCAAAGAGCGACAAAACTTTAATGAAGGGTTTAAGAACAGAAAATTAAAAGCGATAAATTTTCTAGTTGTTTTTGTGGGAGGCTACTGCGTGATCTAACACTTATTTCTAATGGTGATTACTGGCCGGTGTTTTTGTGAAAACTGAAAAACATCCTTCTTGTGGTCCATACAAGTTTTAGTACCATAACCAATGAGGTTGGCATGTAGGTTGCTAGGACTTTCTGCTGAGCATTCAGATATCCTTACCCAAGCAGGGAACGCAGAGAAGTTGTCTTTTTCCCCAAAATGAAAACAAAGGTTGCTCAGTGTTCGTGAAGCTTGAATGATTTAAAGCCTTGCATTGATATTAGAGAACAAGACTCAGTTGGTGCTTAGAACGTAGTACGCAGTGTCTTCTATTCGTCTTTTTAAAAAAGAACGGCAATTAAATATTAGCTGAAAATATTATACTTACACAACTTCCGTGATGCAGAAAGCCAGAAAGGCAATCAGAAAGAGCTGGCAGGCCTTCATCGCTGCTAAGCTTCTTCCAACCTGTGGAACCTGGCTTCTCCGCCGCTTCGTCTTTGTTGATATAAAGTGCTGACTCCTTTGTCATTTCAATTTATTCCTCGGCGGAAATGATGCACTTTAGCATTTCCTGCTTCCTTATCTCTTTAGGAGACGAAAACAGTATGAGGCCAAAGATGTCTGACCTTTGCTGCCATGCCGTGATGTCTTCAAAGAAGACAAGAATGTGTCTTTATGGCACTTCAAGCGCAGTAATAAAAAGTAATCCGTCTGAGAAGTTCAGCGATAAAAAAACGTTTATATGGCACCGTGCAAATGTGAATTTATTCCGTACTAAATGCCTATGACATTAAAAGCAAGTAGTTGAAGCAGCTGGAAGACTGGTCCATGACAATCAAATTACAGCGCAGATTTTTGGTTTCGAATGGCTGCCAGAGGCACAGATGAGATTTACCGAACCAGAAAATAAATGAAAAATGGCGGACTGCAACGGAAATTTCTGTTTTTCGACTTTTTGCCCTCAGGAACCTGTGTTCGATGAAGTAAATAACTACATTTTTCGTGCTGATTGAAATGCGCAAAAAGAGAACGGACACGAATAAAGGGGAACGCAGGACAAGTGGTGACTCTTACTGTGTCATTTTTAAAACGAACATTCAAAGATCAGTACGTGGTCCTTTAGGATGAAAAAGCAGAAAAAAAAAACACAAAACACACCCAGATGCTCACGGCGCCGAGAAATTGTCTGTAAAAGCATTTTTTTATCAGGCAAATAAATTGATGATCACAAAGTGAACAAGGGAGGGAAAACCTCATGGTGATTCCAAAGTTTCGGCAAGAGGTCTTCTCTTCGTCTGGGTTGTTCACTTTCTGATTATCAAGAACCATCTGACCAACCTCACTCTATCATAAACAAAATGATGTTTGGCTATCGCCGTTTTGCTGCTCCTTCGCGATCTGAAAAGCTTCAACCATTATTGTTATTATTATTATTCAACCACCTTCTGTGTGAACTAGTGGGTGTACAGTATCTGCGCGCGACGCAAGAATGCAGAACATTTTTTCTGTCGCTTTCTATTACTTCGCACCCTTGACAGCGAGTCACTATATAGGACAAGCCGATGCTGTTCTCTAAATTTTTTTCTGTGCTCTTGCAACCGCTTAATTTGCAGATCTTTGAATGTTCCTATCATAAGTGACACTTTTGCGAATAAAGGCTAGGGCGCTCAGCTACTGATCCGGAGTTCCCGGGTTCGAACCCGACCGCGGCGGCTGCGTTTATATGGAGGCAAAACGCTGAGGTGCCCGTGTGCTGCGCGATTCAGTGCACGTTAAAGATCCCCAGGTGATCGAAATTATTCCGGAACCCTCCACTACGGCACCTCTTTCTTCCTTTCTTCTTTCACTCCCTCCTTTATCCCCTCTCTTACGGCGTGGTTCAGGTGTCCAACGATATATTAGACACGTACTGCGCCATTTCCTTTCCCACAAAACCAATTATTATTATTATTATTATTATTATTATTATTATTATTATTATTATTATTATTATTATTATTATTATTATTATTATGAATAAAGGCTAAGTTGTGACTCGACGATCCTCTGTGTCGCCTTTCTTTGTGCCCGTTGTCTTTTTGCGTTGTTCTGCCAATATGAACATTTACCAATTCCGCGAACTCAGCATTCTGTTAAACCACCGTGTCCAGAGCTTCTCGTGCAGTTTTGTTTGCGAGTAGTGAGGACGGGAATTGAGCATGTATCGTTCTCATTCATTTTTATTTTAATTTTAAAATGGCTGGCGTTTTTTTCAGAAACAAATTGTGTTCTTGTCGGTGACTAGCAGTGCAGGTCACCTGTGCACCATCTTTTTGAAGGAAATGAATGCACATCTGCAACATTGAAAAATAAGGCGTATTCAATGTTCTTTAACCAGGGAAGTTTAAGCGTCTTCTTTATTCTTTTCTTTTCATTTCTTTGACTCCAACTTTATGTTTTCCTGTTGTGGACTAAATATTCTCGCACTTCGTGATGAAGAGTGGTTACGGTGTCTGGCCAGTGCTCTAATTTTCTTTTTCTTCTTCCGTTTTTGTTTTTCTGTTCTTTCTTTTTCTTTGTGCAGAGCATGCAGTAAGTAGTGGAAGCCATCGCCTGTATTCCTACATAAAAGTGTTGTAAGGGTTCGCACCACAAGTGTACATAAAGCAAAATAGAGGTTGAGTAATTTACAATATTTCACGTGCATCGCAGCTTATTTCGAGCGAACAGGGAGAAGATCACAGTGTGGTTCTTATTAATATTCAACAATTTTTAACTCTGTCAAGGCAGTAGCTTCGGCAAGTTGGTACGACATTGTAAAGAAAGGTTAACCAGCGTAACGCACGGGACGAAGGAAGAAGCGCGTTGTGTGTCGTTGTCTTCCTTCGTCATTCAGCCTGAGGACATCATCATTATTCTTCGTCGCGTGTTTAGCGCTGTTTACTTTTCTTTAGAACAATTGTTAATTTGCACGAGCACGTTGGTGTGACACATAGTCCGGCCCTGATGTGCCGTGAGGGCCGGTATGCAGAGGCTGTTGCACCAAAAGTGAACTCCGTTAACAACTGAAGTTGAACTATGACGTCTGGAAGGAAGCTAACCGCAATAGGTTGCATAAGGAGTATGAATCTCTGCCCCGGTTACATACAACTGTACCGATAACAACTTATGCTTGTAAAGGTTCGTTATCGGAAAATAAAAGTACGTCTTCCTTCATGCATGACACCTCAATCGCTCCAAGGGAGAGGAATGAAGAATGTATCGAAACAAGGTAGAGAAAAAATATTGACAGACACTTGCGATAGTCGGTAATGAGAGGTTTGAGCGGAGCTCTAAACACACCAACCGCCACCGCTGGCAGGTGGCGTGTAGCGCTGCTAGTCACCCTCCGGGGTGTTCCCGTGACAGCCACCTTCTAGCTGTCCATTCTTCCGCTCTCGCCGTGGCAGGTGGCGATCAGCTCTGCTACTACCTGTCACCTGTAAGGTGACAACCAACTTTCAGGTTGGCGTTTTGCTCTCGTACTTGGACAAGCGGTTCCGCCGCTGCCGACGACGTCGGCGATGACATGGAACGCAGGAACGAGCACTTAAGAGCTATGTCATAAGAAGATGCCGTAGTGGAAGGCTCCGGGCCAATTTGAGCCACCTGGGGTTCTTTAACATGCGCTGACATCGTACTAAATGTCTTATTGTGTTTTGATTTCACCGACTCGCGGCCGGTGCGGCCTGGATTGAGTGCGTTTCAAGGGATAAGTAGCCGAACATGCTATGCATCGAGCGAACGCTGCAAAGGTCATGACAACAACCTATGCACTTTCTTTTTGCTATCGTATAGTGCAGGAAATGGAAAGGACAAAGAACAAAGTTGGCTGAACTTTAAACTATAGCTGCCAGTTTTGGCAATGTGCAGGCGCAGGCGGTCTAGCCTACAAAGAGAATAACAAGTACCTGATGAGGTCCGTTTTAACAGCGTTCTACGTTTTTCTTCTTAATAACAGTTCTCCAATTACAGCCCATGTGACTTGGCTTAGCAGTCTGGCTTAGCGGTTAATAGTGTCATACTACTCTCCGTCCTGAGTTTTGTCGGAAGTTTCAAGACCCACAGCTATAACTATTCTCTAGTTTTTTTGCATTACTTACAAATACCTACGTTCGACGGCCGAGTGGACCTCGCTGCAGACGGTTAGTCGCTGGATCGAACGATCGTGACAAGAGAGCGATTCGGGGAGTGCGTTTAAGGAGGAATTTCGTTGTCCACCAGTTCGTGGTTTGGCTTGCGACAAGTTTGAAGTCTCGCAAAAAAGCAAGAAACAGAAAATGAAATAAAAAATACGTAATGTTTACGCATTGCTGCGTAAATAATTAACTCTCTAAACCGAGCAACATTTAACGAACTAGGCCTCAGGTAATGATAATACCTTACATCCTTGTCATGATACCGCTACTATGCCATTACATCACTGATTCCCATTGTTAAGTTGCATGTGGAGCCCACCTTCCCCGAGCTGCATGTGGATTGTAAGGGATGCCGTGGCAAAGTTCTTCGGATTTAGTTAACCCACTTGCTGGTTTCAACTTGTGCTGACGTCGTCCAGCACGTAGCCGTTTTATATAATTCGCCTGCATCGAAGTAGCGGAACTGCGGCCGGAATTCAATCCCGCGTTCTTGTTGGGCTCAGCGGCCGAACGGCAAAGCAACTGAGCCACTTTAGTGTCCTATATATTGGCTCGCGTAGCATATCTGTCTTCTGTACACGCGCGCATGCAAACTCGTTCGTGCCATGCGTTCGAAGCTTCGACGTCTCTGTGACGTCGAGAGCAGTCCATACTCAAATGGCGCACAGTGCGCTCAAGTACCTCTCCCCATCGCCAACCGAAGCCTTAGCAACAGAAGCGCGACCGCTAGCAAAGAGCTTCACCCGTTCCCTCAAATCACCGCTTGCTGCCTCAATTAATCTCCTCCCCACCCTTTCGCTATAGCTCCGTCGGCACCCGTTCTCCAGCAAGTGAGCGCAGCGTCATTCAGTGGAGGCATGCAGAACTTGGCTCAGCAGCGCATAAGGAATAAAGCCCATATATTGCCGCGAATATTTCCAGTGTTTGTTCGTTTTTCAAATCTGCCGCGACACCACCTTATCGCTTTGTTTGCGACGCAAGAAGCGACTAGATTTATCTCGATTGATCGCAGCCAGGCAAAGCTGATTCTACGCTGTTCTGGAATGTTCTAGTAACTTTGCGCCCTTTATCTCGAATGTTCGCTATCAGCTTTAAATTGAGCTCGGCCGACAGCGGCGGGCATTCTGTTCGACGACCGCCGAGCACGCTTGTCGCTTCGCCGCCGCCGAGTGATTCAGTCCATTTTGGGTGCAAGTCAGCCCAATAAACAGTTCTTTTAGAAGACCCTTTCGTCAGTCTTCATCGCTGCTTCGACTGCCGTCACCACTACGTGACAATATTGTCGCTGACGCTACTTAAAGTATTGGCGCTGCTGAAAGTAGCGCCAATCTTTGAAGAGCTCCGCTGCATTTTAGAGCGATAGTTTTGCTTCTCGGTGTACAGCCTCCCATTTCGATGTGGATGTGAAAATTACCTTCCATGCCTCAGAATGTTGTATGACCGAAGCTTTGGTAGTAGGACCACGTTATCATATGACTATGATCATTGGGTACCTAACCTTGATCTTGGCACTCGATTTGAGACAGCGGGCACCACATCGCCATTGACCTTCAATGCCTCAGAAGGTCAAACCAAACTTAACAGCGTGATGACCACGTGATCATATTGTCACGGACTAGAAGACGACAAACAGGGTAGTGGCACGGCACGGAGCGCTCGCACTCTGTCTACCGACATTAAATAGTGCCATAGACATCTGTCATGTCATTATTTATTCCTCGGCTTGGCGTCTCGTAACAATATGAATATGACCATTTGATACCTGACCTTTATCTTTGACCTTGACCCTTTACCTGGACATTTGATTTGAGACAGTGGGCATCACGTTGTTATGACCTTTGATGTGCAGTAAAACATTCGAAACCAAGCGAACCATGTCTCCCCATGCTTAACAGAGCTTTCGCTCGTATAACTAGGTTCAACCCACGTCGAACCCCGGACGTTTTCTCCGCATCCGCGTATCGCTATTGTGGTTCAGATTTCCGCCTTCAAACGGTAGTTATCGTCTATTTACTATCAGCTCCTGTCAGTGCTCCCCGCTCGCCACATCGCGGTGTACTTCAACGTCCGAGTAGACCGTGTACCATCGCGCTGAAACGCAGTTTCTCCGCCTGTAGCCGTCTAACCGACGTGTTTCGTGCTCAGAAGGCGATAGACGAAGCCCGCAGCTTTGCAACGCCGCCATAGAGTACCTCGCCCCGAGAATACAAAATCGCAGCGCTTGCGTTCAAGACAGGAGGCTAGAAATGTATATCAGGAGAAAGCTCTGTGGGATTAAGGAAAGTTGGCACTAATTAACTGATTGACACAAAATGTATAGCCCAGAGGAACAGCAGGGCGGCTGAGGCACGTGTCTACGCGGAATGCTTACCACAACAAGCTTTCAATATGATATTAGTACCTCATCTTTCCCTCTAGTGGTTTAAGATCCTAGACTAATTTCGTCCATACGGCGGTCTCTGACGGGCACTGTTCGCAGAGCGCACGGGCGTGTTCTCCTTTTGAAGCAAAAAGCTTCACTACGCTAGTCAACACCGCGCTACGCGCGAGCCGGCGTATGTCGGAGCACGAGTTACGTCACGCACGGCGCAGGTGGCCGCCGCCGACTCTTTCTCTGTCTCTCGCTCCCTAATGACTGCTGCGCATGCGCCACTACCCGCCGCGGTGGCTCAGTGGTTAGGGCGCTCGGCTACTGATCCAGAGTTCCCGGGTTCGAACCCGACCGCGGCGGCTGCGTTTCGATGGAGGCGAAACGCTAAGGCGCCCGTGTGCTGGGCGATGTCAGTGCACGTTAAGGATCCCCAGGTGGTCGAAATTATTCCGGAGCCCTCCACTACGGCACCTCTTTCTTCCTTTCTTCTTTCAATTCTTCCTTTATCCCTTGCCCTACAGCGCGGTTCAGGCGTCCAACGATATATCAGACAGGTACTGCGCCATTTCCTTTCCCAAAACACCAATTATAATATAATATAATGCGCCACTAGTAGCACTGAGCCACAAGTGTTCCCCGCTCTCTTTCTTATTTCCCTCCCTCCTTTATACCTTCCTTTACGGCGTGGTTCGGGTGTCCACGGAGATATGTGAGACGGTTACTGTTCCATTTCTTTTCCTCAAAGACCAATAAAAACAAGTGAGTCGACGGCGTTCACAGAGTTTTTTGCCGTTGACAACGTTGCAAGGGACGTTCATTTTCACGGAAGGAAAGGTGCAAACCGGCTCCGTGGCTTAGTGGAGACCTCAATCTCGTTTCCATATACGTGGCTTGGTGTTCAACTGCAAAAGCCTGCTTTGATCGCGTTCCGCGCGCCCTCTCTATCACCCTGGGAGGTGGCATGCAGCGCTATTGCATTCTGGCCACATATCGCTCTCTCACCACCGCCGCATGTACCAAAACACGAATGAGGCGTCCGCATATCCAGGGAGCCAGTTATGCGCCTTTCCTTTCCTCGAAGCCATCGCCGTCTAGAACATTTTCAATGCCAAAGCCACTGAACCCAGTGAACGCCGACATCTTTCGCTTTGTATAGCCTGGATTAGCTTAGCTAATCTACATTAATTTTTTCTTTTTTTGTTATTGCGACAGTGTGCCTGCTGGCATAGGAATTATTTACAAATATAGGTACAGACTGGACTCTCGAAAAAAGCTCAGTAACATCCGGTGGTGCGGCCGAAAATTCCATACTTTTACATATAGTGGACGGTCTGCCGGCGGTCTTCACCGGAGGAGGTGTTTCTGCCGGATAGCACGCAAAGATGTTGCTTTGGATCTGCGTTCTCATTTCGCCTCTGCCGTAGTATGGGCATGGTGGCCGTAATTCGGCGAATTTGTACTGAGCAGCCGAGTGCCGTTAACAGAGGTACCACGGAAGGGGGCGCCGGACAGAGAGAAAGGGATTAAAAATGGGAAGAAAGGACTTTTGAACAGTTGACAAGTTATCAGTAGTGAATACATTGTTCTAGATAAGGAGTGAATGGGGCGCCTTCATAGATAAGATAGCGGATGTCATCACATTTCCCATTTTAAAGCAAAAGCTTTACTGGCGGCGAATTTGCGCTTTCGCCATGGCGGTGCTCCGAGGAGGCGCATGACGTCACAATGCGCACCTCGCCGCGGAGCCAAACCGGTCTGGCCGGGCCGGCGGCGGCTGGCGTACTCGGCGCGAGAGACATGCTCCAAGTCTCTGCCAGCACGGTCAGAGTGCGCCGAAGCCGCCGAACGCGCCGGCGGTCGCTTTGGCCGACGTGACGTCGACGTGTAGCGCGCGCTACGTCGGAGTATAAACGCGCCTTAACAGAACCTGCGCTTAGCCGCTGATCAATGTATTCGGTAGCGGCATCTATGGGAGCCACTGAAAACCTCCGTACACTCACTGAATAAAAAAAAAAGAAAACCTGTGCCGAGGCTCGGAATCGAACCAGGGCCTTTGAGGCGGATAAGCTACTACTCCGCCATGACGGCTCTTTTTTCTTTATAGCATGGAAATACTGTCGAAAAAGAAAGTGTAAGCACGCTTACGCCACCTTACCCCTGCATGACCCCTTCTTCCAAAAAATAAAAAAAGTCTGGGAGGCACACACATGCATCCAGATAGGGGAGCCAGCTAGGCGGCTCTTGCAGGGTAGCATATGCTCCCCGCCGCATTGTTCACGAAACAAGGATTTCGACGACCGTGGTGATTCGGCGTGGCGGTACATCATGCGGCTCTTACAGAGACTAAATAGTCCCAGCAACATAAATAGACCTTATGGCACAGCACTGTTTTTCTCCGCGGGCAAAAAAACGAATGCTGTAGAGTGTGATATCAATGTCCTTCTTAATTGTTCGTTGTAAAATGTCCCAGAAGAAGATAGCATCAGTGCACAAAACAAAACAATGGTCAATTGTCTCTAGTGTACCGCACAGGCGACAATTCACCGTCCATGGAGCAAGCATCTCCTTAGCATGAAGCCATGCCTTCACAGGCAGCGTTGAGGTGTGCAGGTTAAAAAAGAGTGTTATCGTGGCAGAAGAAATGCACATTCGCCTAACACGTTTTAAAACAGTGGGGTCAAAGAACTCCAGAAAAGGCTGCCGATACAATGGTACAGGGAACAAATACTCTAAGTGTCTGAGTTATCTGCCTTCTGGAGAGGCTATACAGGTAGTCTAATGAAAAGCGCACAGTGAGGAAATTGAAGGTGTCAGCAACTGCCTTAAGGAATCCCCATAAAGGCCCTTCACAAGTGCGTCCTGTCGGTGCGAATAGGAAAGGCAAATGAGCACTGAGACGCCTAATAAGCACGGCTACTAAAAAAAGGCGGTTGGAAGATTTGAAAAAAAAAATCGCGAGACAGGCTGATGCACGAATAAGTGAACAAGGCCGATTCCACCAGACTCTAGAGAAAGAAATAGGTTATCGCGACGCATGGGTTATCATTGGGAACGCCATAAGAACGTAGAAAATATTCTGTGCATCACCTGCGCTTTCTTCCTCGCACAGTGGAGAACCTGCAAGACATAGGCAAGATTTGCAAAAAAAAAAAATGTAGCAGACTTGAGCCCGAGCAAACACTGATAGTTCCCTATCCATCCAAGCCTGGGTTTGTCGCCTCATGGAGGCGACAAATCCCAGTAGGCGCCACTGTTCCGAATCTGGTGAAGAGGAACCTCTAGGTAGTGAAGGGGCCCGCAGTCCCAGCTTATGCCAGCATAATGACTTGGCGTTGTACCCCAATGGCCCAACCAAAACCCCTTGAATTTATCTAGATTAAGAGCCGCACCTGATACCTCGCAAAACTGTTCTGTCAAATGCAATGCCTCAAGCACACTCTTTTTGTCAGAACAAGAGGGCAACATAATCTGCATAGGCTAAAATCTTAATTTCTCACTGCGCCAAAGAGAAACCACGGATAGATCTGCAGTTAATAATACTGAGGCAAAGGGGTTCAAGATATAGGGGAAACAACAAAGGCGATAAGGGAAAGCCTTGGCGAGCAGATAATTTAAATGAAATAGGTTTGGTTAGCTCTTGGTTAACATTTAGCCTTGTATAGGACACCTTATAGCACAATCTTATGCCCCTAAGCAAAACATCTCCAATATTTGCATACTCTAATGCCGCAAGCAAGAAGTCATGATGAACATTATGAAAAGCATTGGCAAATTCAATCCGAATTAGAGCTACCTGTCCGATCTCATCTGATACTGTCTCCACTACTGAACGTGCAATATGAATATGGGCTTGGATGCTGCGGCCTCTGATACCGCAGACCTGATGCGTGCCTATTAAGTGAGCGACAACTAGCTGCAGACGATTGCAAAGAACCTTTGCAAAAAGTTTGTAATCTACACTACAGAGGGAAATTGGACGATATCCTTCAACTGTTTTCAACCGATCTGAATCTGTGATTTTTGGAAATAATATAGCATGCCCTTAAGAAAGTGGGGGAAAAAGACCAACATCGCAAGAAGCCTAGAAAACAGATATTAAGAGAGGCGCTAGGCAAGTGGAAAATGTTTTATAGCACTCGCTAGTAATGCCATCTGGCCCAGGAGATTTCTGAGCCGTCAGGTCCGAAATGGCGGATTTAATTTCGTCCAAAGTGATAGGCCCCTCCCTACAGCACGCTGCTCATAGTCAAGTCTGGGCAAGGCTTCGAATAAGTGACTGTAATCTGATGTCACGTTTGTGCCCGCACAACCGCCAAACAGCTTCCGATATTAGTCAAAGAAAGCCTCAATAATACCAGGACCATCGCTGTATGTGCAACCACCATTTTGAATTTCCAATATTTCTTTAGCTAGAGCAGTCTGCCTTTCATCACTCAGGGCCCGACGAGATGGCTGCTCATCCAGAAATCTACGGATCCTAGATCTTATCATGGCCCCTTTGTATCTTTCGGTTTCAAACTGCTGAAACTCTGCTTTTACGGCAGTGATATCTTCTACATAGGCACCTGGGCTAATCCTCCCTAACTCATGCAGCTCAACTAAAGTACGGCCAAGCTCTCGAAGGTGATGTCTCTTCAAAAACGCGATTCTTGCTGAGGCCTCAAAAACAATGTTTTTTGTTTCTTGTTTAAATAGGTCCCATTTTTGCGAAACTGAGAGGTCACCGCGTGACCACGTGTCCTTCAAGCAATTATATACAGCACGTTTTAAGATTTCATCTGAGAGCAGGCAGCTATTCAGCTTCCACAGCTCCCATCGAGGATGGAGTTTGCGCCGACTGTACCTCCCTATCTGAAGATACACCATGCAGTGATCACTGAAGAATATGAGCCGCATCCAGTAACCAGAAACGCTGGATAACGTGTCTGCTGAAACGTAAATCCTGTCAAGCCAAGCCCTAGAGGAGCACTGAAAATTAGTAAAATGGATGTTATGTCCCTTATCTTGCCCAACATGCACCAGGTTGAATTCGAATGCCAAATAAGTGATTAAAGCAGCACTAGGGTCATATCGATTACTTAACACTGCTCGGCCTTCATCCCTAAAAACAGAATTGAAATCACCCAACAGTATAATTTTACGATCTGTGGACAAATGGTCTACTAATGACAGGAAAAATAGCCTTCTATCACTTTGCATTACAGGGGCATAAACACAAACAATTCGCCACTGTACACCCGAAATTACGAGGTCACAGCAGATAAGTCGCCCGTCATTATCTGTGCTATACGACACGGCAGTAATCTCTAGTGTGTTGGCCAGGAACAGCATGCACCCACTTGATAAGCCTCTCGAGTGACTAACGATAACATTGAATTCTGGCAAAAAGGCTCGACAGCAGCTTCAGCCTCATCAGAGGACAGCTTGGTTTCCTGGATGGCTGCTACACCCACACCCCATTTGTTTAAAAGATGCCGTAACTGATGTTGCCTTCGACGATTATGCAAACCTCTAATGTTAAGGGTAGCGACCTGAAATGCTGTGACGCCCGCCATTTTTGGTGCTTGTCTTATTGAAGGCCATCCCCTGTAATGGAGCGGCCGGCCTGCAAATCGGCGGCCTGAAGGGCAGACATCGCCCTGCGCTTTGAGGTGGCCCTTCCCAGTGGCACCACACCGGGTGCCTTCTGCACATCGCCATCGACACACACCTCATCATCTGCAGGACGCTTGAAAGGCGGGCTGTTGTCCATCGCCTCTTCTGAGGCAGCCAAGGCTTCGGCCCATGAGGCCGAGTGGGCCACGTCACTCGCAAACACGCTGACAGCCGACGGGGCACCGAACACACTAGAAGCTGACACCTCAGGCGACACACTGCTGCACTCCGGCGACGAAGGGGCATCGCCGGCACAGAAGGCATGTGGCACATTCACTGGCTGAAGCGTCTCCACTGACTCTACAGCAGGGGCGTTCTGCTCTCGTGATCGTTGGGTGACAGGTGGCTCCTGAGCAACAAGCACAGGGCTCAAAGTAGCAGACCCGGGCTGACCCGGGTCTGGTGGTTTTGGGTCTGGAGGCGGGGATTCCTGTTTGTCCGTACTCGCAGGCGCACCCTTCCCGTTATTCGGTGAAGATGCCTTTGATCCATCTTGTGTTTGGACCTCATGACTCAGTTCACCCGACGCTTCCACAACATCCGACACATCCATAATGGGCTCTGAAGCTACTTCATCCTCATGTGCCCAGTTGCCTTATCGTAACCTGTCAGCATAACTTATAACACAATTGTCTACTCTGTGCCCAAAGAGTTGGCACTGGATGCATCGAGGCGTACGACACTGACGCCGTACATGGCCACACGGTTACAACGAAGACATAGCGGAGGCCTGCCTGGGATCACAACTAAAGCTTGTACCCCGAAAACATTGAGCGTGTGAGGTATTGTACTTGCTGACACACCGTCCTTGAGCGTGAGCGAGATTTCACGGTTCGCTGTTTATATGTGCTCCATTCCGGGGCACCGCCAGTTCTCAAGCTCGATAGTTTGTACAGTTCCAAAAGGCTCCAGAGCTTCCAAAATCCTCCGGTGCTCTATATAGCGCGTGAGCCAAAGCTAAACCTTCACGTGTTTGGTGCCCGGGTGAAACACGATACATTTTAGACCTATGACGTCGAACTCTGCTTTGTCAATAAGTTTCTGTTTTGAGGAACTGCTCTTGCAGGTAACCATCCAAACGTGGCTCATTTGGTGCTTGCCAATGTACAGAATCTCATGGACGTCCACAATCTGCGCAAGCGCGTCTCGGAAGTCGGGAGCGCGGTATGGGCGACCCTTGAGGTCAGCATGCGGACAGGCGGTGTTGAGGACAGCATTACCAGTAGGTAGTTGAGGGAGGAAAACTTTGTACGAGTCCGTGGCAACTTCAGATGTCGGGAGCACTCGGCCAACGACCGATGCGCTGTTTCCAGTTAAAAGCATTTCAACACACAGCCGTCCAGAACGGCTTCCTCTTCCTACTCCGTCACGACGGCTCAAGCTTCAACCATGAATAAAGGCGCATCTAGTGAATGCACTCTTCCTTGTTTTGTCTTTATTGCCTGTTTCGACAGCTTACAACGGACCACAAGCATGTTCTGCGCTACATTCGCAAACATCAAGAGCGGACATGCGTTTCCCTCACGTGAGAAAATAAAACTGTTTTAAAGAACAGAACTCTCCCATCAACTCGATAACTTCATCTCCAAAACATATCTCCTTGTACACTTCACGCAGCTTAAATATGTTTTCTTTGAAGTAATCTCGGACAAACCGCGCATCTTCATCGCAGTGTCGTACAGCCATCCTGCTTCGCCAGATGCTGTGCAGGCCAAGAAGAAAAATTACATCGTATTTATAAATATCCAACTCAACGTCCAGGAATCGTATCCCATACGGCGTCAAGGGTAAGTCTTTCTTTATTGTACGCTGGAGCACGTCCCAAAAGAGCAGCGCATCCCAGCAATCAATAAAGACGTGTTCTATTGACTCTGGTTTGTGACATAACAAGCAGTCAGCACCCCATGGTAAAAACAATCCCTTCTCCTCCATCCATGTTTAAACCGTCAACGTACCAATGTGCAACTTGAAGAAAAATGTCTTCACACCCGCTGGCACCCCCATGTTCCTTACTCTTTTTAAAACATTTCCTCCTTGGCCTCCACTAGAGATCGATATATTGGATCAGGGAAGACATTGTCAAGCAAACCTTTAGCAATTTCTTACGAATGACATTTGAAAGGCATGTCAAACTGAACCGAGCATTTAGAAACCGGAAAGCAAAGAACACTTCTTTCAAAAATCGACTTGCACTGTATCGCATCCCGTCTACAGTGAAAATAACATAGTTTGGCAAAGCTAAAGAAAGTCTGACTTATAAAATTCCGCAGGAAACGGTCGCGTTGATCTCGAAGAAACATAAATCTTGACACCACTTGCCTCAGGTACAAGTGTGGCAAGGAAAGACCCCTTTTTCTCAAACGCAGAAATAAATTATCACGTTTAGTCCTCTCCCATGAGGACTGCCAAAGAAAAACGGCAAAGAGACAGTGAAACTTTTGAATGTTAAGTCGAGAGCACGAAAGGACCTGCAACAAATAGCACAGTTTTGAAACCAGGTATACACTACATATGTTTGCGCGCGCGAATATGCACAGCTCCTTTCCCGACCATTGCTGTGTACGCATGGACAGTTCTTGGATTTTCTCCTTCCAAAAGTCATCGTTATCTCGGTACTTGTCAAGAGGACCACCTAGGTACTTGGAAGTGGCGTGTGACCATTTTACACTTGCATGAAACAAGGGCGCTGATGTCCAGTTCCCATGCCAAAGGCCCGCACATTTGTCCAGATTGACAACGCTATTGGTTGCATTACAAAACCTGCGAACAATCGACATCGCATGTTCTATGCTGCTGTGATCGCTACAAAAAAAATGCCACATCATCGGCATAAGCCAATACATTAATTTCACATGCTTCTAGTTCAACACCATGAATAAAGCTGTTATTTATTACATTCCAGCAAAGTGTCTCTAGATACAGAGCGAAAAGTAGCGGTGACAATGGGCAGCCTTGCTGCACGGATGCCCTCACGGCAATTCTGTCTGTGAGCTCTCGGTTAACAACCAGATTCGTTGTACAGTTACTATAAGCCATTTTAACTCCTTTTAAAATTACTTCCCCAACGCAGACATGGAATCTTCCGATGAATGCACTCTTCCGATGCAGAAGTCTCCGCGCTTTCACCACTTATATCTGGCCTAACAGAGCTAGGCCATCAGCATTTTTTTTTTTACAGCACGACTTGTTAAATTTTTTACGCTCAACTGAGGGACAGAGCCGTCGGCTTTGCGCTTGGATTCAGGGCGTCCCCATAGCGCAAGGCTACAGCTGGGGGCGGCGGCGGCCAGGGCACGCAGCCGGTCTTATGTTGCTTATTCATTAAAATCCGCAAAAAAGGATTTCGTGGAGTTATATTGCTATAAATAGTTTTCATCCTGTTGTCATTGAAATGGGATCAGTATTTAAACGCGAGTGACGCACAAGGCCGCTCCTTTCCGCGTTCTTTTGAATAACATTGGGGTAAAATCGCGCCTCTGCTGAAACGCAAAGGCGCCCGTGTGCTGTGCGATGTCATTGCACGTTAAGGATCCCCAGGTGGTCGAAATTATTGCGGATTTGCTGTTCATGTTGTTCTTGTTCATGTTGTTCATTTTTATTCTGACCAGATTAAGCTCGTTACGTTTTGTGATGCGGCATTGAAAATTTTCTCTTCAGTACGTTATTATCCTCACTGTGCACTCGATAAAGGCCTTCAAATGCTCATGATGGCGTTCGTCTCTTCTCTTTAATTACGAAATTTGCAGAGAGCGATGTACTCCAATATTCGAAAAAGGAGTACACAGGTTGCTGAGTTATTTAATGCACGAAAGATGACGCTGCTTGAATGCAATGCTGCTCGAATACAGCGGTGTGGGATATTTGAGCTCTTCTTAAACTCAGCGAATACAATTTCAGGTTTCTTCACATCTCTTCACAAGGCAGCCTTCATGTTCGTCGAATTTCAGTGAAGGCAAAATTCTAGAGGCTCGTGTACTGTGCGATGTAAGTGCATGTTAAAAACCCCAGGTGGTCGAAATTTCCGGAGCTCTTCACTACTGCTCCCTCACAGCATAAGTAGCTTTCGGACGTTAAGCCCTTACGAACCACAAACCACCAAGTTAGTGCCGAGCGAGCCCCGCTGAGCCACTGCGACTTCATCCTAGCGTCGCACAACCCCATGGCGCCCCTTTACCATTAATGTTTTGCATCGATAGCTATATTACAGTTGCATTTCGAGCCTTCAGCGTGGCGGTGGCTGCGCCGCCACCCTGTGGCTGTGCTGCCACCCCGTGGCTGGGCCGCCACGCTGTCAGGTTGTTGGTCACGTGGTGCGGAGCAGCTGCCGGCGGCGCGGTGCCGTGGCTGATCACGTGGTTCGTCACCTGGTTGGTCACGTGACCAGCTACATGTTGCGGAGCAGCTGCTGTTGCCGGCGGCGTGGCGCGCCGGCGAAACCGAGCTGCCAGAGCTGTGCGCATACGCCGTGTCAAGTGGGACGAAGATGAAGACGGAATGCCCAGCGAAACGGAGTGGCAAAAGACTGGGTTTAAAATGCAACTGAGCAAGTTCCACTCGGCCAGCTGTAGCTATCGCGTCACTCCAGCTTTAACCAGAGCTAAAGCACCACCAATATTCTTCTAAACTTCGCACTGGTATCTGTTAGTGCCATGTCGGTGGTTTAGCTGTGGCTAAACCTGGAGTGACGCGATAGCTACAGCTGGATGAGTGAAACTTGGTCACGTGACCAACTACGTGACGAACTAGGTGATCAGCCACGGTGCCGCGCTGCCGGCAGCTGCTCCGCACCACGTGACCAACCACGTGACATCGTGACGGCGCAGCCACAGGGTGGCGGCGCCGCCACGCTGAAGGCTCGAAATGCTACTGTAATGTAGCTATCGCTACAAAACTCTCACCCGCTGCGGCGGCTCAGTGGTTATTTCGCCCGGTTACTGACTCGGAGTTCTCGGGTTCGAACCCGGCCGAGGCGGCCGCGTTTCGAAGGTGGCGGAACGCAAAGGCGACCCTGTGCTGTGCGATGTCAGTGCATGTTCAAGATCCCCAAGTGAAAATTGATTGTTTTGTAACAATAGCTACACTACGCAACCGCATCGACCTTTACGCGTGGCACCACTTGAGCTCCGCGGCACCACATGAGCTCCGTTAAAGTGAGCCCTCTTCTAGCTCACTTTAGCTCCGTGGCGGTACCGTTGGTCACGTGGGTTGGTCATGTGGTGCGGAGCAGCTACTATGCGCATGTGCCATGTCAAGTGGGACGAAAATGAAGGAACGCCCAGTGAAACGGAGCGGCGGCGAAAGACTGACTTTGCAATTCCACTGAGCTAGTTCCACTCGGGCAGATGTAGGTATCGCGTCACTCCAGGTTTAAGCGGAGCTAAACCACCGCCATTTTTTTGTTTGCTTTTGAGAAAATTAACCGGCGCAGTAACTGCGGCACATATCTTTGTGGACAGTGGACACCCCAACCACGATGTAAGGGGAAAGATAAAGGAGCGTGTGAGAGGAGAAAGGATGAAAGAGGCGCCGTAGTGGAGATCCCCTGAATAATTTCGACCACCTGGGGATCTTTAACGTGCACTGTCATCGCACAGCACACAGGTGCTTTTTAAAGCGAAATATTTACTACTGCCTGCCATAGCTTGTTCCACGTGTGTTAAAAACGATTGCTTGGACTACTTTCGTTGGAGCAATTTTGTCGTCGCCTCACATTTCACCTTGAACGTCCTTGCTGCGCCGCTGCCATAGCAACGCGTCACGTGACTTCGCCGCTGCGCCGGGGCTCAACAGCAGCGGAGCGGTGCTGCCTGACCACGTGATCTAGCCGAGCCTCAGCTGGATAAAAAAAATTGCTGCGGTTTAACCACTGCTGAGCCTCGTTGGAGAACGAAAGCTGCGGTGTATCGGGCAAGTAGACGCGGCTTGGCGTGTGTAACGCTGAGCGCGTTCCTCCCACTGCATAGGCAGCGCGCCTACACTGCCATCCTGGCAGGAAGCAGTTGCATTAATTGTTGATCGCGAGAGGCTGGTAACCCAATGAAGGCTGCTACCTATTCCTGCATGCCGCCTGTCTGCCAGTATGTTGGCAGCCCTAATGCATGCAGCCCGCATTTCTATCACCACCGCCACATACCATAATAATAATAATATTTGGTTTTTGGCGAAAGGAAATGGCGCAGTGTCTGCCTCATATATCGTTGGACACCTGTACCGCACCGTAAGGGAAGGAATAAAGGGGGAGTGAAAGAAAAAAGGAAGAAGGAGGTGCCGTAGTGGAGGGCTCCAGAATAATTTCGACCACCTGGGGATCTTTAACGTGCACTGACATCGAACAACACACGGGCGCCTTAGCGTTTTACCTCCATAAAAACGCAGCCGCCGCGGTCGGGTGCGAAACCGGAAGCTCCGGATCAGTAGCCCAGCGCCCTAACCACTGAGCCACCGCGGCGGGTCCGCCACATACCATAAAGCGCAATTGAGGCGTCTACTGGTAGAGGGAGCCAGTTATGCGCCCTTTATGTCCTCAAAATCATCGGAGCCTAGAACGTACCCAACGCCAATGAACGCAATGAAAGCCGACAGCTTGCATTTTTTATACCATGGATTAGTTGAGCTAATTCACAGCGTAACTTTTTTCATGAGGCCTTGAACCGAGCACATTCACGTGACGTCACCGGGCCGCAGCTGTGTCTAAAGGGATAAAGAGCGGGAGCTTCGAAAGCACTGGCTTATAGCTGGCTCCCTCCAAAATCACCAAAATTATAAACATATGCCCATGCACAGATCATGATATTATAAACACACTACAGCAAATATTTCTGCACAACCCGAAAGACGAAGTCCCTACCCGATTATAAAAAACAACCTAACAACATCCTGGAAGCTGACACAACAATGGCGGAAATAAGAGGAGCCCTCCTTAAGATACGCACGACATCCGTTCCGAGAAAGGGCGGCATTATCAATAAGACACTCAGAAACCTAGACGACGCTTCTATCACAGCCCTCATGGACTTTGCGAACGAGTGTTGGAGGGAAGGAGAACTCCCAGCGTCTTGGAAACATGCCATCATTAAATTCATCCCAAAAACCGGGAAGAAAGCTGGGGCTCGAAGACCTCAGACCTATTTCGCTTACTTCGAGCATTGGCAAACTGACAGAGCATGTCATACTAGACAGACTGCAGTGCCACATGCACGAAAAGAATTTATATCCAAACGCTATGGTCGGCTTTAGAACACATTTATCAACACGCGATACGATACTGTCTGTCTGTTGTTGCCATAAAGAAAGAAAAGGAAAGTGCACAGGCCTTCTCACTGACTCAAGCCGAGCCACAATCGCTACCACGTGCAGATAGTAGGAGAGTTGAAAGATGGCATAGAAAGACAGGATAGCAAAGACGCGCTAAAGACAAGGCCGATCCCGGAGGCAGTGCAATACCGGGCCAACCGGTGGCGGAAGTGAAGCATCCTTCAAACTCCCAGCCACATTACCAAAAATAAGTCCAATTGGACCCGTAACAGGTACTCTACGGGGTCCGGACATTCGCTCGCCATTATCGATACGATACTCACACTAGCAAACGAAGTCCTATCTCAGGAGCAAGAAAGGAGCACCAAGAAAATCCTAGCTCTAGATTTAACCAAAGCATTTGATAAATTCAAACACAAAGCCATCCTAGATTCTCTTTCACCGTTAAATGTAGGCGAAAGAACGTTTAACTACATCAAGGACTTTCTCTCCGATCGAACGGCTAAAATTCAAATTGGCACAATTAAATCCGAGACCTTCAGTCTAGGAGACAGGGGAACGCCGCAAGGATCGGTCCTCTCCCCTTTCTTATTCAATATAACCCTCATCAAAATGGCACACGAACTCGCCAAAATCCCAGACCAAGAACCCTCTTTGCCGCTTTTTGCATCCTATCTTGTATCGTGCCGATACCCCCTTGGTGGTCCAAAGGGTGATATCGTCCACGTACAAAGAGTGATAATAATAATAATAATAATAATAATAATAATAATAATAATAATAATAATAATAATAATAATAATAATAATAATAATAATAATAATAATAATAATAATAATAATAATAATAATAATAATAATAATAATAATAATAATAATAATAATAATAATAATAATAATAATAACAATAATAATAATAATAATAATAATAATAATTGGTTTTTGGGGAAAGGAAATGGCGCAGTATCAGTATCGGTGGATACCTGAACCGCGCCGTAAGGAAAGGGATAAAGGAGGGAGTGAAAGAGGAAAGGAAGAAATAGGTGCCGTACTGGAGGGCTCCGGAATAATATCGACCACCTGCGGATCTTTAACCCAGACTCCTCTGCTAATGACGGATATCCTGGCCCACATGAATATTGCGTATTCCAAGCCCGGTTGTAAATTTACATTGAAAAGTTCGCGTGAAAAGTTCGCGTGCAAGATCAGAATTTTCTTTTATTAATTCCAGTTCCACAGCCTGCAATCTCCCATGCAAGCTGTATCTATTAATTAAGACCTTGTTCAGTAAGAAAGTTTCGTGTTAGGGCTTTGTACTGGATATATTAAGATCCGTCCAACGAGCGGAGGAGGGCATTTATGGAGCTTCATGCTTGCAATCGAAGTTACTAAAATTAAAAAAAAACTGCGAAAGAAGAGAAAGTGTGAAAAATGTTTATTAGTGATGCTTAGTGATGCCGAACCTTCCCTCCGCCCAACGACAAGCTGGATAGGGCGCACGCGGTGGCCCTCAGACAACTGCAGACGCTCACGTACCCCAACCCGGCACTATACCACATACTCTACCCCTGAACATACCCGACAAATATATGCAAGATCTGCCACACTGCTCTAGCAACTTTACCCCACATGCTCTAGGACTGTAGCAAAAACCCTGACATGTGCTAACTCCGGAACCCTCCCGCCGCGGTGGGCCGCTGCCTTGCGGAGCCTTAGCCTAGGTGACCAACTCTGGGCCGTCCAGCAGGCCCGCGAGGCGACGGCGAGGCAACATCTCGACGTCCAGACGTGGGAGACCTGAGGCCCCGTCGGCGAAAGCTCTGCAGGACTTTTAAATAAAGTTGTTACCAACCAAAATGCTTCAGTTTTTAACCTACCAGTTGAAACAACCAGTTTTCTTACAGTCATGTTCAAGGAAAATACGTCTTCTCTTAACCTTCGCTCTCGAGGCAAAATTATATGTAAAAAAATAAATAATGTAAATTATGAAATTTCAATGTGCAGTTCTGCCAGGAGTCTCGCATGCATTGTTTTAGAAAGTCGGTGCCATTTTCAGAGGTCTCCGCAACAGCTAAACTGGGAGTCAGCTATAGCCTTCCTGAACGTTGACCCCAATGAACGATATAATATATGTGATTTCTGCCGCGCTTAAAGTTCAATATCCTACTCCTCGGCGACATTAAAGTATAAATGTCACCGGCGATGTTAGTCTGATACTCAAAAAGCTTGAAAATAAAAAAGGATGTTTACTGATCATTATGCCCTTATCTCTGTGTCCAAGCAGCTGCATACTATATTTGAACGTTTTTTTCTTTCCTTTTATACAATGGCTGAAGTTTTTATCTGCCGGATTTTAAATAATTCCTGTGCGCAAAATACTGAAATAATCGAGAGCAAACACCACTCACAAGGTAAAATATTACTGCCCAAGTTGCTTGAGATCTAAATAAACATCGATACCTGGCTGTATTTGGTGAAATTAGCGAGAAAGTGTTGTCGGCTACGAGTACAGTTTTTGCAGACGCGAGCCAAGCAGCCGGTCTCACAGGCTGCGCCATCTGCCGGACGGCGAGGCATCCGGCGCGCTTCTCGCAAACTCCGAGCCAATATATCGTTTGCCTCGCTATCCGGCAGATAGCGCAGCCTATAAGACCGGCTGCTTGGCTCGCGTCTGCAAGAACTGTGCTCGTAGGCGAGAAAAGTTTCTCGTTAATTCCACCAAATACAGGCAAGTACCGATGTTTATTTAGATCCCAAGCAACTTAGGCAATAATATTCTACCTTGTGAGCGGTGTTCGCTCTAGATTTTCCGCACAAGAATTTCTTTTATATCCAGCACATAAAAACATCAGTCCCTGTACATTTACCGAATGAGGAGGAGGAAGAAAGGCAGGGAGGTTAACCAGACGAATAGTCTTGGCCACTCCCCCGTAGTGGGTATGTGCCAGCAACGTCTGAGGCCTTCCTTCCTTCCTTCGAATAGTCGGTTTGCTACCCTGCACGGGGGAAAGGGGTGAGGGGAGAAAAAGATGAAGGGGAAAAGACAGTAGCCGGATATTAGCCACACCGTTCTGTAAAGTCACAGCCTATCGTGCAGGCCAGAAGTCCTCAAAAAGCGGAGCAGTGCGTTGGAAGCCTTCACCGCCGATGACCACCGCGGCCAGTGGCCGAGAATCTTCGTTTCCGTCAGAGGGCGCAGGTCTAGATGCTCCAGTGCACGGCAGAGAGACTATCTTTTGGCGCTGTAGGCAGGACATTCAGAAAGAATTCGGGTTATAGTCTCATCACACCCGCAGATGGCACATGCAAGGCTGTCAGCCATGCCTATTAAGAAGGAGTAGTGCTTGGTGAAAGCTACACCAAGCCACAGGCGACACAAAAAAGTTGCTTCACGTCGTGGTAGACCGGATGGAAGCCGAAGCTTCAGATCTGGGTGCAAGGTTTTTAAACGCGAATGCGAGAATTGGCCTGAATTCCACGCGGCAAGCGTGATGTCCCGCGACAGTGGTCTAAGCCTACCGGCTGCGTCAGCTCTCGAGATGGGGATGGACACACAATCACCCTCATGGTGAGCAGTTCACGCCGAGCGGCCTTGCCCGCGCGGTTGTTGCCTGAGATGCCGCTGTGTCCTGGCAGCCTTTGGTAAACAATATCGTGCCCTTTGATGATGGCTGTATGGTGGAGCTCTCGGATTTCCGCGACAAATTGTTCATGGGACCCAGGATGAAGAACATTCACCGAAAGTACAGGTTTCCTGAAAGGTGAATATTTTCTGCCAAGGAGAGGTGGCAATCTTGGAGAACTGCAATTAGTGATATAGTGGGTTTCTCCTGAAAATAGTTTGTTTTTAGTCCAGCGAAATGTAGTGAAGCAATAAATCTGCACCTCAGGGGGTCAACTGAGATATGGAGCTCTAGATACTAACTGATCATGTTGCATGCATCGCATCCCACAAATAAAACGCTAATGAAGGCAAGTGTCTGTCGTGAGCTTGCAGAAATCAGTTCAGTTTTCCTGGCGGTCGATTCATCTAAAAATGCATAGAATAAGTGGCATCGCAGAAGCTGAAAAACAGGCAGTATTGTGAAAAAATAGCTGCTTTAAGGCGGGGGTCCTACGCTGGTTGTGACCACTGCATACCTTTTGCAAGTTTCCATGATCACTGCGTGCCTGCTTCTTGAGATAAAGAAGCACTTTTCAGCTCATTTCAGAAAGCAACTGATTTACTGTTCAGTGCCATACGTTGCTATTACGAATTGGTGTTGGTACGTGTGGAATGGCTGAATATTTGGCGCCAAAAATGGTGCTATTGTTCGGTTTGCCTGCCTTAATCAAACGTTTTTTTTATAACAACGACATCCCTAGAGAGACAGTTGCTTGTAATGTATTTTGAAGAGAGGTTAATCTCGTTGCTGCAGGAGCGATTTGGTTACAGCTGGTAATTATTTAGAAGGGGTGTTCTTAGAAAGACCGCGAAGACACAACAGCTAAGCATAACAAATGCCGTATAACTTCATACGTCCTGGGTATTTGTGTTCTTGTCCCTTGTGTTCACTAAGCGCTAGAAAATATGAGTTCAAACTGTATAACTTCTGCAGTGTCCGAGAAAGCAAGCATATTTCGTAAACTTGTACACCTTCCATATGCTCTTAAGTGTGAGATACGCGTCTGAGCTGCGGGAAGTTTTTCTTGAGTTTTATTTGTTGAAAGCTGAGCTTTATAGAGAAAATTCGACTCAGGCACCAGCCATTCAGACCTCACGGGTGCTTTTTCTTGATGACGCTTAACGTTTAACAACAAAACCTGAAGAACTATACCTGCTGCGCAGATAATTTTGCGCACTGCGAAATGGTTACGATCCCTAAATGTGCCAAACATGTTACGGCTTTATCGCTTAGACAAGTAGGTACAAAGCCTCTGCGCAAACCGTGTTACTTCTGGTCTTTTTTAGGAAGTCATTTCTAAATAACTAGCCACGGAAGCACAAAACGAAACCTGAGAGCCCGAGATGAACTTCTTATCTGAATGTCGCAAAGGCAACTCTCTATTTAATAATAATAATTGGTTTTGGGGGGGAAAGGAAATGGCGCAGTATCTGTCTCATATATCGTTGGACACCTGAACCGCGCCGTAAGGAAAGGGTAAAGGAGGGAGTGAAAGAAGAAAGGAAGAGAGATTGCCGCACTCGTTTTCACAAAAACTTCTGGATGTCAGAATAATTGAACAAAAGTACCGCTTTATGCACTGTGTATTTTACGCGTGCCAATATTAGTTCGTTTTATAACGCATACCGTTGAAAACCACATAATACTCTCTATTCAGCGAGATAAACGTTGTTATTGTATCTCAGGCTTGAGGGTCACCGCGCTTGCGTTAAATATTGTGAAAAATGGCCAGTGATTAAGTAAGACAAGCTGATGGACAAGCTGGTGTTAAATAACGTTGGTCAACAGCGCTTAGGCGCACGGATGGAACATAAAACGCGAAGACATATGTGCTTACTTCAACTTTATTCCATAAGGTTGTCGAAGTACTGCTTATATACCCTCATGACAAACGCCCACCTGGGTGGGAAAAGAAATTTAGCACATGTGGTGGGAAGGGGCGACACGGCAACAGGTAAAGCAACAAAAAATGAAAGATGCTTCCGGGACCCTACACCGGCTCGGACCGCAACAGAAGCTCATTTAACTTTACAAAACCGACAGTGAAAAGGAACCAGAACAGGTTGATAAAAAACACAGCAAACGCTTCTTTTCAACACCGTACAGCTAACACAGCGGAATGATTTCACCGAAAAGTCTTTCTTACAACCAGGACCAACTTGTTGAAATCGAACAAGAACCTAGAGCTAAAAAACACACGAACAGATAAAGCATGTTCAATACATGGAATGACATGAAGTCACAAAAAATGTGGTTAGGTTGATCGGGTGCGTAAACGAAGAAAAATGCGCATTGGGAACAGCGGAGAAGCCGACAATCAACATGGCTAAATGGCAGAAGATGAGGTGCATTAAACACAAACTATCTGGTACACAAACGACGAAAACTTCGAATGAGATGCAAAGGTGGAGCGACAATTAACGTGGTTAAAAGGTAAGAAGATGAGGTGCAATAAACTCTAAAGGTCTAAAAAGAATGCTAAAATATAAAGCCAATTAATAAGCTTGTGAAGGCTAAAAGTAAACAGAAAGTGAACAGTAAAATGAGCAATTGAAATAATGTAATAATTCGACGGTAAAGTCAAGGCAAAGTCAGACAGAACGAGGGAGAAAGGCAATATCTTTATCCGAAAGTGAACCGAGAGTGTGGCTAGGCATTCACTCTGGAGCCTGAAAAACTTCGCGGCTTCCACTACCTTGCGTGTTAGTTTGTTCCGGCACTTTTTTAAAACTTGTCTCTTCGAACTTCGGGCAGCAGGTCTTCATTGGGCCAAAATTTCGAAAGCGAACTGACAGGTTCCTTAGAGTTGCTCTTGATAAATCATTCATGCATTCAAGCAGTTATTCCAGCAGTCATGCAGGCATTGTAGAATCAGGGTGTGGAATAGCCTAATGTGAGAACACTGGAAGACGTCTGGAGCAACTTCACAGCTACCATAGTCCTCCATAAATTCAGCAATAAAATTTCAACAAGGAAGGGAGTCAGGCAAGAAAAGACGATCTCGCACGTGCTATAATCACAGCCTGTTTACAGGAGGGATTCCGAGGTCTGAATTGGCAACGGTTTGCGATAAGAGTTAATGCACAATATTTAAGTAAGTTTCGATTCGCGGATGACATTGCCTTGCTGAGTCACCTAGGAGACGAGTCGAAAAGCATGATCAACGAGTTAGACAGGCAGAGAAGAACAGTGGGTCTAAAAATTAACATGCAGAAAACCAAATTATGGTTCAACAGTATATCACGAGAACAGCAGTTCCCGTGCTTAGGGTAGGTAGTAACCGCTGATTCTGATCGTGAGAGAATTTGCTAGAATGATTAAATGATTAAAATGGGGTGGAGCGCATATGGCAGGCTCTCTCAGATCACAAATGGCAGTTTACCAATACCCCTCAAGAGAAAAGTGTACAAAAGGTGTATCTTACCGGTACTCACCTACGGGACAGAAACGCGGAGGTTAAAGAAAAGGGTTCAGCTTAAGTTAAGGACAATGCAGCGAGCCATGGAAAGAAAAATGATAGGTGTAACGTTAAGAGACCGGAAGCGGGTAGAGTTGGTGAGGGAACAAACACCGGTTAATGACATCCTAGTCGAAATCAAGAGGAAGAAATGGGCTTGGGAAGGGAATGTAATGCGAAGCTAAGGTAACCGCTGATCTTTAAGAGTAACGGAATGGATTCTAAGAGAAGGCAAGCTTAGCAAGGGGTGGCAGAAAGTTAGGTGGGCG
Source organism: Amblyomma americanum (assembly GCF_052857255.1). NCBI lineage: Eukaryota > Metazoa > Arthropoda > Arachnida > Ixodida > Ixodidae > Amblyomma > Amblyomma americanum. Next base: position 64,001,766 of record NC_135498.1, on the reverse strand, counting down.
GATGAGATTAAGAAGCATGCGGGCATACGGTGGGCGCAGCTGGCAAAGGACAGGGTCAATTGCAGAGACATTGAAGAGGCCTTTGTCCTGCAGTGGGCGTAGTCTGGCTGATGATGGTGATGGCGTTGCATTAGTCTTTCATTTATACCTGTGCCCAGCGGCTCCCTTCAGCGTGAGACCTCAGACTTAAGGAGGCTCAGTTGGCTAAAATAATGCCTTGCAACAAACGGCGTTACATACCTTGGGGATGCGATACAGCATGACCTGGCGTGCAAGACTTCCCATGAACCTCACAAAACTTCTACGCTTCTCAGTCTATAACACCTGCTTTGGTGCAGCTGAGAAAGGGTTGTAAAAGCTGCTACAAACAGGAAAGAGATGAATGTTTTTGTCGGAAAAAGCTCGCACTGGCAACAACACCGTGATCATGTTACATGAGAACTTTAGTGAATGGAGACCTCCCACGGCGGATTAGTTGCACTGGGCTCCTGAGCTAGCGGTAGAGGAAACATGTTTGGGCCGCAGCTCCGTTCGAACACAGGCCTGAAATTGCGAAAACACTGGCATATATACATTTCAGTGACGGTGAAACAAGCATAAGATAATCAAAACTGTCTCCAGCCTGCGACTACAATATGCTCCGGAGCCTGTACTTTTTCTAAACAAATGTTACATCATTGCTCAAAAGTTGTGGCCGAGTTATCCTTCTTCAACATGCTTTAAAAATTAAGTAACATATTCACGAAGACCAATAAGGCGTTGCATTAAGCTATGCACTGGCCTCCACGACTTCTAAGCCACTCATGATGTAGTTCAATGGCGTGTATCACCACGTTTGTAGATACGTTAAAATATGTGGCAATCTGAAACCTATATTTGTCAATTCTGCAGGGCCATTCGCGGCCATAGAGGGAGTTCCGTGAGTGGAGTGCCAAGCACATATATCTAGTTTCAAGATAGTCTGAGAAGACCGGCGCTGGACGTTCTCAGAGTTCCGGCCGCTCGGCAACATGCGTTGTATACACTGCGTACATTTTCTCACCTTCGGCAGTTTCCATGGTGTTCTTTTTATCAAGCTGTTGTAGGCAGAAGATGGTGCTGCTTTGATGCTGTGCCATAGGGCGCCAATGTAGTTATGCCTGTACACTTTTACTCGATCACATATCTTGTTCGCATTAGAATCTGAGCTAGAGCCAGCCCCACGACATTTCGGCCAGTGTGACTGGCCTCGCCGAGTAAAGGAGAACGCCGCTCTTTATTTTGCCAGCACGCCTAATTGTTCAGACTGCCTCGAAGTCTTCGCAGATACTTTCGACGGCAACACAGCTCTATCTTCTCACTGTTACTCCCTATCCTTTTGTGATAACTAAAACACTGCTGCTTACGACACTCTGTAGGCTGCCCGATTGCCAGCGTGACCATGCAGGGTGCTCGGTCAGGTATTCTGCATTTGTGCATTATGCCTGTGCATTTCAAAATTTATGAACATGAAGGTCTAAATTGCAACCAGGGGCCGTATTCTATAAGCTGTCCATTTTCTGTTGTGCATTTCGCACCCATTCGGTCCTCTGTCAGTGTTTGCTAAGATATAGCCGCGGCTTTCTATGGCGTCCGGGGCAAGTGACCTGGCCATAGGGTGCATTCTGGACCCGTGACACGCGTGGGGCGGCGGCCACTTCTCAGATAGATGACAGGTCGCAAACACAAGGAAAATGAAAACTTTATACAGGCATTTACAAACTTGTAAAAACGCGGTGCTGTCCCAGTCGTGCAGCGCGGTTGAAACAACGAGAGTCACGAGTCACGTAACATAAAACTACGAGGAGAGGGGTCCAGTGTTTGCAGATGAAGCCGGCGCCTGGGCGGGAAATTCGAACTGGACTCGAAACAGCAACCGGACCTCACCGTTGGCTGAACTTGTATGCAATATGCAACCGATAATAATAATAATTGGTTCTGGGGGAAAGGAAATGGCGCAGTATCTGTCTCATATATCGTTGGACACCTGAACCGCGCCGTAAGGGAAGGGATAAAGGAGGGAGTGAAAGAAGAAAGGAAGAAGAGGTGCCGTAGTGGAGGGCTCCGGAATAATTTCGACCACCTGGGGATCTTTAACGTGCACTGACATCGCACAGCACACGGGCGCCTTAGCGTTTTTCCTCCATAAAAACGCAGCCGCCGCGGTCGGGTTCGAACCCGGGAACTCCGGATCAGTAGTCGAGCGCCCTAACCACTGAGCCACCGCGGCGGGGGGCAACCGATGGTGAAGTGCATCGCAGCACTCTGTCAACAGCAGACAGAGAGAGGGGCGCTGCGCATCTCCCTCTTTCTCCAAACTCCCCCCATCCCCTCCTTTAAAAACCACATGCAACCGGACCTGACCACTGGCTGCCATTGGCTGCAATATGCTACCAATGGTGAGATCCACTCTCCAGCCACCCAATGGCCGGGTCGCTTGCCACAGACGCTTAAAAGCAGCGTGTATATCCGAGTGAGCGTTGACAGAGCACAGAATGAACGCGAAATGGAGAGCGGAAAATGAACAGCTTATAAAAATGGCCCCATAAGAAAGACTTCGATGGCTGACAGCTTCATTCAACGGTTTCTTAACTCACATCTAAATCATCCTTGGGCTGCGCAACATCGAATGTACGGTTTAAAATGGTGCATGTGTCCTCGCTGTCAACGGTGGAAGTGGACATTTACGCATCCTGAAATCATCACAGTGGGGACGAGCCCTGGTTTCTCACGCCATCCACAAAACATCGCCTTAAATGGTCTGCAATTAAATATTATCTTCATTCTTTTTGTGGAACCTGCCATCCCGCGTTCGTAGCGTCCAGTACACTGTGACTGCGGAATTCGATACTGCAGAGGTTTTCTTCAGTCTCTCTGTCAGAATGCATATCGGCGTAGGCCCGACATAGTAGTCGCGGAGATTCTGTGCCTCGTAATCGCACCCACTTTTTCACACAGCGAGCAATTTTAAAGCCTTGATGAATTCAGGCTAAAGAGCTCTTGATAGTGGTCGATGAGTAGACGGAAATGGCAGAAACATCACACGAATGCAACCTCCCCCCCCCCCCCCCCCCCCAAATCTGCAGTTACGACATTACTAGACCGTGTAAGGATCAGATAAATTTAAAAACCCCATTAGTTTCACTCTTCTCGCCACTTCGTTGGCACTGTACGCCGTCCCCTCAGTGTAAACATCAGGCTGCGCCGATTTTTCCAATGAATACCTTCGAAGAGCTCAAGTTTTGAAGCCTAAAAAGGATCTCTGGGAAACAAAATATTTTCAAACTGGGTCCTTCAAAAATCACAACAACAAACACTTTGCGGTCTAGTCTACCTGAGACCAAAAAATGAAGGTATCAGTCAAAGAAAGATTTGTTTTCTTCACCATTGATTAAATGAATACATTGCATCTCAACATCAGCCTGTGCAATTCATTCGACGTCGCCTTCGCAGGGCAATGACATATTTCGTTGAGTGCAGTGCTCAGCTCGCAGCATGAACTGGGTGTCGTTACGTGCCAAAGGACAGTGCTCAGAGTGGGACTCACTGCACATAAACAAAACACGCCGCGCAACTTCCCTTGGCTTTCCAACAGATGCTAAATGTACGAGGCGACGACCGCTTCGCTAAGTGTGCTGTTGTAACGTGCTTCCGATCAGACGCCGCCGAACTGAAAGCGAGTGCCCTCCTCTCGTACCTTTTAATGCATGCAAAGCGCTAGAAAGTTCTGTATTGCCGCCTTGTGCTTCTTAATTAGACGAGAGGTAGAAAACACCAGCAATAAACGAATTTGCACCCATAGCAACATGACCGTTAGGTACCCTACGCGGACAGTTCTTGCTAACTGGCCACAATGTGCAGATGATCGACAGCGGTCTCCTTGTTTTGTTTTTGGTGAACTGAGCACCAGCTGCTGCGAGGAACTAGAGGCGGGCTATACGCGCGCTTCGCAGAATTTGGGCAAATATAAATTCAGTGCATATTTAACCCATACTTCCTCACAGCCATTTTGGGAGCGCATGTGTATGCCTCAGAGTCACATTTAGTTGGGTAGGTTTTGGTTCACCAATCAAAACAGACTGAAAAGAAAATCAGGAAACTAAAAACCAAATTCAGACCATTAAGCGCAGCCACGTCGTTGCCTTACCTGTGGTTCACAAATAGGGGACGTGTAGTCCTCTTTTCAATCAAAGAGGAAATGGCACCGCAAGTATGGCACTCAGCTCTCTTGTTTCTTTGCGACCGGCAAGCGAGCTGGCTGTGCTCTGTTGGTTACGTTCTGTGGGGGCAAATTATGCATAATAGCGCTCTTTAGGCATATTCACATAGTCCCTACACTGTTAAAAAACACCCAAATGGAAGTAAATGGCTTGCCTCTAGCGCACACCCAAAAGGACGTTTTAGTTACTCCATATAATTGGAGTATTTTATTTACGCCAGTATACAAGGGTGGTATTTAGGAGTACGCGGGAGTAAGCTTTTAACTACCCGCAGAAATGCAGCCCATGGAGAAAAATGGTGCCATGTTTATTTATTCTCATTCAGGCTCATTTTACAGCAGTGCCAGCAGCGGAAACGGGCAGTAGCTGCGGGGTCCGCCGGCAACCCAACTTGGGAAATTGCGCTGGCCTAATGTGACCCCGCGTCACGCTTTCTTTTCGCCGCCTGCAAGCCCAGCGGCGGTGTAGGCAGAGGAGCAGGAGTCGTCTGCTTGTCGTCTGCTTTTGCTGTACGAGCTTGTTTGGTTGGCTATGATCGCAGGTAAAGCGGTGTAACATTAGAATCAATAGTCCAAAACTGAAAAGGATTCACGGAGTAGTTCTCATGCCATGCAGCACGCTATATTTGACTAAAAACAAAAGCAGAATAAGTTTAAAATGAAAACATCCCTGAAAGTAGTTTGGTATGGCAGTGTTTGGCTTCATAATAACTTCTTTAAAGCTTGGATTTTCAATACGACTCAGGAAAAATGTAGCCTCATCAGCTCAGTCAAGAGCTCTGCGTTCAAGCTATGTTCTTTCACAGTTCCATGTTCATGCAACGCATTATAATCTGATGAAACACATTACAAGAGCCCCACTAAAAAAAGCTGCGAGAATTAGGCCTAAGCGGGGGATTTAACGGGATCGCGACACTAACAAAGGAAGATCAAGTATGCTCACCCAAACGAAGCGACCCAGGAGGAGGCTTCACAAGCGCACTTCAACTATATAAGCTACTGTAGCAGAAAGCGGCCACAAGCCGATATCTTATACCGCGGCACGTGCCCGTGAACGTTCCGTGAAGGAGCAGAAGTGCACAGACATCCAGCGACGACGGTAACCAGGGGGTCGTCACTCAAAGCCATTATCAGACGACTCACCAGAAGCAGACAGGACGCTATGTGGCGGGGTGGATGGCTCAAAATGGTGTCTTTTTACTTCATTGGAGACTTGGGGCGCTTTGAAAACAAGAAACTATATTTATTAATAGCAGTTATAAGGACATGGATCCTCTTTTATGCTCTATTATTGAGTGCAGGGAGTAAAATAGGCTGACACATTTTACTCCATACTGATGGAGTAAATGTTTCTGCATATGGAGTTTAAAGGGTTACGCCAACCATTTAAACTCCCATTTGGGTTGATTCTTGTGTACAGTGTAGAAATGCGCTGGCTGCTACTATGCATTATCACCCTCAACTGCCGATAAGCTAATGCCATCCACACAAACAAAAAATCTGCTCAAGAGCTCAGTATCAGCTGCTTGATAAGGTCCTTTGTCGGTACAGATCATCAGATGTTAGCTTGACATTCACTTTCTAGAAATCGATCGAAGGTGTGAGCGTTCGCATATGATGAAAAGTGTGTATAGTACGAAAGATGGGGCAAGGTAGGAGCTTCCAGGGGTGTTCACTTCGATCTAAGCATAACACTGTGACGAAACCCATCGGTGCAGTGAGAACGTATGCATTTGTATTTCAACACCTTTCTGGTAATTGTTTGCGAGTCACGTGGCTTTGATACTTCATTCGATCTTCCATCGCGGTGCGTTAAAGATAACTTGGTAACAATCATCCAAACAAAAGACAGCACCAAGCGTCGTGCTAAGAACTATTGTTTGCAAAAAAGCTAACAGATCAGGCTAGTAATCCTATAGATAGGGGTTGGAGTTTTCGGTTTTTAATTTAGAAAAAATTCCGCGAACTTTTTTCGGTGTTTATTTCACAATGGAACTGTCGTTTTTTTCAGCTAATATTATTTTCGGCGAATTAATTAGTCTTTTTTGCTGATTTAATGTGGCAATTCTGTGGTCAGAAGCCACTTAAAGTCTCTCTTGGCATTTTCTTCAGCATGAACAGTTTGTTCTCCGGTATTTAACATAATTTTCCCGTAATTTTGCACTTAGAACTGTGGTTTTAGATGAAATCGCTTTCCGTGTACTGTGCGATGTCAGTGCACGTTAAAGAACCCCAGGTGGTCGAAATTTCCGGAGGCCTGCACTACGGCGTCCCTCATAGCCTGAGTCGCTTAGTGACGTTAAACCCTCATAAACCAAACCAAATTGCTTTCTTTATTAAAAAGGCGCGAGTTTACTGAGACAGCCGGCAGTCACGAACAAACGTAGAATTTTCTTCTAAGGACTAGGTTGACAAGTGTTCTTTGGGTTGTTGCACTCGGTTGAGCGAGAGGATGTGCTATATCGTGGTCTGCGTGTTGACAGCAGCGACGAAACTGCGGCTCAATCGTCACGGTAGCCCTAAAATGATACCTTCCAGGACGACCACGCATGGTTTTGTGTCATTGTTCTGCATGCAGTTGATAAACGTACCTAATCAACTAAGTGCTATGCGTGGGATGATAGTGACAAAAGAGTGCTTAGTTAACAGGTGGAGAGAGAGTGGTACTTCCCAGTCTGCAGAGGGATGTAAAGAAAAAAAAATGTCTCAAATCGCACAAATTCTAGGCTTTTTCAACAATGACACTGTCACATCAGGACCCGGACTTTCCTACATATTTAATTTCAACTCTGACTGATTGTAACTTGTACTCAGCAGCCAGCTAGCTATGCCTTGCATGCAAAACCAATGACCTTTTTCTAGTAAAATCCAATTTCAAATTCTAAATTCGGCGCACTGTTGTCGGTGTTTTTCGTTTGAAATAGAAGAGTCCAATCCTTACCCATAAATTGTGCATAGATTCGTTTAAGCATGACTAGAAGTTTTTGAAGGAAGACCCCGTCCGCTCCACCAGATAAGGTTTACTGCTGAGGAAATGTCCTTTACAAGGGGAGATATGACTTTCAGCAGTAAAAGGGTGTTGGTTCTTTGTTGTGGTCCGAATATAGGCATTAATATTAGCACCGAGAAAATGAGTATCTGGAAAACTTAGGAACGTCTGAAATATGTTCTTAGTCAATGCCCAAACTAAAACGGTGCCACAACTGAAATGAAAAAAAAAAACACAAGAGATGACCTCATTAGAAAATCAGGCATGATTAGAACAGCTGAGGTTGTTTTTGTATGGACGAACACAAAGAGCAAAAAAACTTGGATTCACTATTAGGTTCATATGGGGTCACTATTGCGGCGAGCGCACGCAATACAGAATGGTCGGGAAGTACAAGAAGGGATAATGCTTCCTGTGAAGTTGGAGATAGCCCTTTGCTTGAAACATGATCGCGACAATTTTTTAACGAAGATGTTGTTCTGATAATTGATCATCTACCCCTCAAAAGACCGATGCAAGGGGCCTGTCGCTGGTAAGGAATTCTTTTGCTAACCGAGGCCCTCAAACAAAAGCGCAACGGAATCTTGAGCGAAAAAGTTTGTTGCTTGATAAGTGAGTCTAGCCACCTTTCCAACATTGCGCAAATGGTCTACAGCGCTGCGCGATGGAAGTGAGCAATTATCAGGCCTAATATGCCTGCATTGCCCCAATCTTCTTCCTTCCTTTTGAATTCATTTTGTTCGCCTTTAGGGAAACAACCTTCTAGGCTGCTAATTTTTCTCTAGAGCTCGAAGCGACTGCTGTGCATTATTTCAAAGCAGGTGACGAGCACTTGTTTTTATCGGCAGTCAGAGGACTTCAGCACCGATGTGGTCCTGCCCATCGATATGATCCTGCCGATCGATGGGCTTGACGGGATGGAAGGCGCTGCCTGACACGATGTGCAGCACTTCCCATCGCAGGGCAGTGGTGAACTGTTTAACCGCTGCATCATTGCGCCAGGAGTGGCATCAGGACCTCCAAGCACCTATGAATGTAGTAAAGTTCAGATTGACTTCATGCAGACGGTCGGCGCATCTGAATGCAACGTGATGCGGCAACCAGATTTACCCGGGGGGGGGGGGGGGGGGGGGGGGAAGCAGGCACCCTTACGTCGTCTCACACGTAAGCAGCCTTACGTGTTTTTGTCGACTTTAATGACTGGTTGTTCTACTTTGTGTATTCGTGGCAAGGAAAATCGCTTTTTTCAGGCGTTGAGTGAATTGCATTTAGTAAATTATTCACTACCTGTTTACAGGAGGCGTTCCGAGGCCTGAATTCGGAACAGTTGGGGATAAGAGTTAATGGAGAATACCCAAGTAACCTGCGATTCGCTGATGACAATGCCTTACTGAGTCACTCAGGAGAGGAACTGCAAAGTATGATCAATGAGTTACACAGGAAGATCAAAATGGTGGGTCTAAAAATTGACCTGCAGAAAACCAAAGTAATGTTCAAGAGTCTAGCAAAGGAACAACAATTCCCGTGCTTAGGGTAGGTAGTGACTGCTGATCCGGATCATGAGAGGGAAATAAGTAGAAGGATAAGAATGGGGTCGAGCCCATGTTGCAGGTTCTCTCAGATCATATATGGCAGTTTAACACTATCCCTCAAGAGAAAAATATACAGCAGCTCTATCTTACCGGTACTCACCTACGGGGCAGAAAAGTGGAGGCTAACGAAACGGGTTCAGCTTAAGTTAAGGACAACGCAGCGAGGCATGGAAAGAAAAATGATAGGTGCAACGTTAAGAGACCGGAAGCGGGCAGAGTGGGTGAAGGAACAAAGGCGGTTTAATGACATCCTAGTCGAAATCAAGAGGAAGAAAGGGGCTCGGGCAGGGCATGTACTGCGAAGGCAAGATAACCGCTGGTCCTTAATGGTAACGGAGTGGATTCCAAGAAAAGGCAAACATAACAGGTGGTGGCAGAAGGTTAGGTGGGCAGATGAGATAAAATCTGAGGGGATACAATGGCTACAGCTGGAAAAGGACAGGATTAATTGTAGAGGCACGGTAGAGGCCTTCGCCTTGCAGTGTGTGTAAGAAGGCTGCTGCTGATGATGATGACGACTTCGCAGAAGGTGAAAAACCTTCAGACTTATGACGCACTTCTCCATGTTCAATGCAGCGGCAGCCACCAATGTCGCGGATATCGATTACCGTCCCCGTTTCTTGAAAAAGAAGCCGCATGGAGACTCCACGATCACTAAAGGGTCGTATTGAATCATCTTAGCGCAGTCTTAATGTATGAGGCCACTTATCCGTAAAAAGGTGCTATAACAGGTAGAAAAAGAAAATGATCGTCAGTCTTGAGAAGTGCTTTGTGTTATCCTCGTAAAACAGGTTAAAGAGATGAAAAATATTTTATTTCAGTTTTTAAAAAAAAGTTCTAAATACACATCTAATGCTAGCTGTCGTAAGTGCATTTTTTTTTATTGCAAGCCAAATTGCTTATGCTTTTATACACACGTCGACAGGAGCTGCAGTAAGGGCGATAATAGTTGAGATTATATAAATTTTCGTTGTGTAATAGTGGAGGAATAAAAAACAATGGTTTTCATCTAGGCCTCTTTCAACACAAAATGCTACAGTAAGCGAAGAAATTGTGGGCTTTTTGTTATTGTGGTTCATCTGACAGTTAGATAGCAATAATTTAGCGTAAGAAGTTTCAATAAAAAATTTTTAATAAGGATAAAATTATACTTTCTCGTGTGAGAAGGAACAGTAAAAAGCGAGTCTAGAGAAAAACGAGAACGAATATTAGGAATGAATACAAATGCCATAAAGCACAGTCTAGGACAGTCAAAATTCGTGACTGTTGAAGTTGAACTCCTCTTTAGTGCTTCTTTTCCTTGACTCTTATCGCGTGGCCGCTCACTGGTGGCAACACTTGCCATCGCAAGGCAGTGGCACATCGCTTAACCGCTCCGTCACTGCACCTGGAGCGATATGAATACTCCCATCCCAGGGGTCCATGAATGCATTGTAGAGAACGCATTCATTTTCAGTGTACAACTGCTTACTGTTCTATTTATTTATTTATTTATTTATTGAATACTGCGGACATGCTGTATGTCCAAGCAGGAGAGGGAAATACATACAGGGGAAAAGCAAAGCAAGTACCGAACAATATAGATGCCACAAAATAGACAATGCAAAGACACACATAAAAATGCAGTTACAGTGCAGCTACGAATGCAGCAGTGAAGATATCAAGAATGATTAGAAAGCAACGGATAGTTCTGCGGTAGGGCATTCCATTCAGAAACTGTTCTTGGAAAAAAAGAAAACTTGTACGTATTTGTGCGTGCAAAAATAGGTTCCAGGCTAAGGGTATGCTTGTGGCGCGAGGGTCGTCTAGAATCACTAGCGATGTGATTTTCGGGTCGAATACCAAGTCGAGAAAAGTATAATGAATGAAGGAAATTGAGACGGGCTTTCTTTCTTCTATCTGCAAGTGGTTCTAAGTCTGCAAGTTTCAGCATGGCGGAAGGAGAGTCTAGGCGCCGGTAACGGTTGAAAATAAAGCGAGCCGCTAGACGTTGTATTTTTTCTAGTTTTTGGGTGTCATCTGTAGTGTACGGATCCCACAAAATACAGGCATATTCAAGAGTTGGCCTTACAATAGATTTATATGCCTTCAGTCTTAGGGCACTAGCGCAACCGCCCATCCGAAACTTGAGAAGTCCTAACTTTTTGCGGGCGGAGGAACAGATATTATCGATGTGTTTCGTCCATTTGAGCCGTGACGTTATAATGACACCTAGATACTTATATTCTTGTACATCTCTGATGGCATTGTTATTTATGTTGTATGTGAAATTAAGTGGCGTAGTCTTTTTACTGATGCAGAGAGAAACTGTTTTGTCAAAGTTAATAATCATTTCCCATTTGCTGCACCATTTAGCTAATAATTGTAAATTTGCGTTCAAAGTAAGCTGGTCAGACACAGATTTGATAGTAATAAATATAATACAATCATCCGCAAACAACTTTATGGACACAGAGGGTTCGAGAGCTTCTGTGTGGTCGTTTATATAGATATTGAAGAGTACTGGACCCAAAACCAATCCCTGAGGTACACCTGAATAAACCTCTAAGAATCGAGAGGTGGCTCCATCAATTTCGACAAACTGCTTTCGTTTTGATAAATATGACGCGACCCAATTGATTATTTTATCCGGAATGCCTATTATTTTCATTTTTGTTACTAGTTTATGATGAGGGACTCTATCAAAGGCTTTGGAATAATCTAAAAAAATCATGTCAATCTGGCCACCACAATCGAGCACTTTGGCAAGTTCATCTACAGTGACTACTAGCTGTGTTGTTGTGGAGAATCCTCGACGGAAGCCATGTTGCGCTTTGGTGATTATTCCTGTCTGGTCTAAAAAATTGTTGAGGTATTTGGTGAGTACGTGTTCTAGCACTTTGCAGGAGGTGGAAACCAGCGAAATAGGGCGGTAATTACCAACTTGCAGTCGGTTGCCACTTTTAAAAACCGGAATCACGCGGGAAATTTTCCACTCATCAGGTACTATGCCCGATTCAAGAGACTTATTAAATATTATTATCAAGAACTTAGCTAGTATTTCAGCGTACATTTTAAGAAAGGTAGTGGGAATATTATCGGGGCCGGGGGATTTCTTGGGGTGTAGCCGCAGGAGTAGTTCTACTATTCCTTCTCTGCTAATAGTAACACTTCTTTCGAGACTATTCAGACAGCAACCATTAACCGTTGTATTAGATTTGGTAAACACGCTTTGGAAGTAAGTATTAAAAGCATCGGCGATCTCCTTTTTATCTGTAATGGCAGTGTCATTGACAGTTATCGTGTCAAGTTTTCTAGTTTCTTTGTTTGAGAGAAACTGCCAAAATTTACTGGGATTTTCCGTCAAGAAACGACCAGGCGTCTCACCAAAGTAGCGCTGTCTTGATTCGTGTAACTGTGACGCAAGTCTAGCTTTTAGGCTGTTAATGATAGAAATGGCAGCGCTTTTTTGTCTCCGATATCGTTTCAGCTAGCGTTTAACGTGAATTATCTCTCTAGTTATTCAAGGACTTCTCTCATCTACCTTCTTTTTTCTATCTGGAACAAATTTGTGTAGGCAGAAGTGGCAGAGAGTCCTAAACCTTACCCAAAGTGTATTAACATCACCACTATCGAATGATTGCAGTGAATCTTCTAGATAGGAAACAATGCTAGGATGATCCGCTAGAGTAAAGTTTTTCACCGTTACGATCCTGGAAGAAATCATCAGGGATCGACGTGGAAGTGAGCAAGAAAAAAATACCAACTTATGGTCCGAGATTCCATCATGCACTTCAGTAGTACAGTTTGTTATGGTATTTGGACAAACGATTAGGTCTAACACTGAAGCTGTTGATTCAGTTGCGCGAGTGGGGAGTAGAACCACCTGCTTAAGATTATAAGCTAAAAGCATGTCCAGAAGAGTGTCTCCACTTAGTACTTTATGCGTGCCAGCAGTCAGAGATTCCCAGTCAACATTTGGAAGGTTAAAATCACCTGCTATTATCATGTTGTGTCTTCGGTATTTACCTATCTGATCATACAGCTTCGACATAAAGTCATGGTGAACTCCAGGCGCTCGGCAGATACCAACGATAACAATAGGATTACCACAAAAGTCAATTTGACAAAATACACTTTCATGCTCACTGTCGATGGGAGGCAGAGCGTAAGATGATAATCCATATTTAACCAGAATCGCAACTCCGCCTCCCCTCGATAAGCGATCCTTACTGTAGCTAGTGTAAGAAGGTGGGAAAGTACAACTGTCAAGCACGTGAGGCTGCAGCCAAGTTTCAGAGATAACCACCACATCAGGATCGTAAGAAAGTAAAACATGCTCAAGACGTTTCTGCTTATTGCACACACTGCGCGCATTCAAACAAATAAGGCGAAAATCTTTCAACTCAGTCAACCCGTTATCGTCAAGGCGTCAGGGCTCTTCTGGCTGCTTCGTGCTATGCAAAAGTATCCTGCATTCCTTATCATCGTCCCATGCTTAAAGGTCGTCATTTATCAACAGTTTGCCATGGACCAGCTTTGCTTTATCATTAGGGCGACGATCGTCTTCAAAGGACTGCCACAATTTCTTTCTTTTCTGTTGTGTGACGTATGAGTAATCGTGCGAAACCGACACCTCAGAATCCTTGAGTTTGGAACAGTTTTGAAAGATTGCAAGCTTTTCGTTGTAGTTAAACACGCGGAAAATTACTGGCCGAGGTCGATCCTTGAGGGGTTTGCCAATTCGGTGGATTCGTTCAACTGTGCTCACTGAGACGCCTAGTTTGTCTTCACATACTTTCTGGAGGACCTTCTTTTCTAAATCAGCTCTCGTTTCTTTTGGGCTTTCTTTTACACCAAACACCACAACGTTGTTCCGGCGAGCGTGGTCCTCGTAATCCACCATTTTCTTGCCTTGTGTTGCCAAGGCTTCTTGCAAATGCTTCACAGATTCCTCAAGTTGCCGTAACATGTCTTCGTTAGCTTTGCATAATTCCAGAACCTCGTCTAGCTTTGATAGTTTTGAGTTTATCTCAGAAAGTGTTGCATCGCGGCTCGCGTTACCTGCCTTCAGTTCCTGCAATTCTTCCAGGATTATACTTAATGTTTATAGGAATATACTATAACTGTTTTATCTGGAAGTTGTGTATTTTTTGAAGTGCGCTCACCCTTGTAAAAACCTCGGTTCTGGTTGACAGTATATCGAGAAAAAAATCAATTATTCATACATGGGCATAAAAATATCAAGCTTTGGCTTGATACCCTTAAGGTAGAGCTTAAGTGTCCATTACAGTTTTTGCAGTTTGACTTCGACAAAGTCGGTAAGTGGTGCAAAAAATGGCAGATGTATGCATACGCTTCCAAAGCGACAGCTATATATTAACGAAGGCTGGAATCACTGAGCCCTCCTATTAATTTAACCATAACGCGGCCATTGAGGTAGCTTATGTAGTAAAATACGTAGACGTTCAAATTTCTTGAGCTTTGACATGACACGAACGGATTGATCGCGTAACCACCTTATTGTCTAGGACTATTGGCTTCATAGAGCGTGCTCAGAAAATCTGGCGAACTAGCACGTAGCATATACTATTTTAGTTAGATCACAAATAGAATACGGCGTTATTGTCGGTAACTCGCATCAAGCATGCCTCTCCGAAAATCACGAATCAGTGCAGAATGAGGCAACTAGGTATAAATTGAGGAAGTACTCTGGCTAGTTAAGCATTCCTGATCTTTATTCGTCTGTAAATTTCTGTTCACTTGAAATGCCAAAACCTCTTATTCTGCCGCCTCACTTTCACCAGCTATATCAAGTACTGAACCAACTAGCCCGACAACAATTTCTACTTAGTCATATCACAGTCCTTTGCCATTCACCCAATCTGTCTATTAAACCAGCCCAAAGGATCTTTCCAGGATTAGATCACCGGTTTAAGGAAAAACTAAAGATCGCTCGTGTTAAATTTATGCCTCATTCGCCACTCTTCCTTGCCATTCATCAATGGAAGAAACTTTGGGCAGAAAACTTGTCCCAGGATAAGCACAAAGCTTTTATAGCGAACCGGAGAGTTTACTCCCTCTTGAATTCTAATACACTATTATCTGAAATGCATTCTCATTTCTTCTTTCGTCCCTAGCATTGTAGTGTACATTTTGTGTGTGTGTGTGTTCTTAACCCGTGCTTTTTATCCAGTTATGACCTCAGTTTATCGGCACGCGTGGTTTGCGTATGGTTTCTCGTTTTATGATTCACTGCGCTATGCATTACGATTACTTTGTCTTTTTTTGCAACCCTCTGTGGAATGTCAATAGCTGCCTTTGATGTACGTGAATAACAAAAATGCTTGTAGCGCCCATATTAGGCAAGGTCCGGTGAAGAACTTCTGGACCTGCTGTAGAAAATGAGGCAGAAATTGAAGAATACACCGATGCCGAACGTATCTGAAGCACTCTAAGCTTTTCTAAGATAGGAAGGCAGCAGAAAAATTTTGCCGTGCACGCAGCTCCGAGCGGGACAGGAACTAGATCCAGCGCGAACACAGCAGCTTTGTTTCTCGACGTCATTTAGCTCTTGGTTATCGCGGCAGGCTGTTTATCTTTATTGTGTGGAAGAAAGACGCCTTCATTGTCCTCCTGAAGACTCATTTAGCTAGTTCGCATTCTACGAAAGCATCATATATCCCCGCAGCCCCTTCCGCAACGTGTTCTAATGAAAGCCCCTCTAGCTGGGCGTCAAAAATATTCCCTGAATGATAATTCCGTAGCTCTAGCCAAACGAACGGCATAAGTAAAACAGTCACATGCACCAGAAATAATGTTTTTATTAAACACAACAACGGCTCCTACATTCTTAGGACAGATTAGGACAGTATCCATCGGAGAGAAAGAGCCCGAACTGAACGTATATGTCGCCATGCGTGACAATGTGGCGCTCGGAGGTATCCACGAAATACCGGGCGGCGTTCCATCGGAAGAACTGCTAGATGACCTCTGGATCAGAACGCACGGCGCGAAGGTCTCGCAGGCCTGGATGTTGGGAGAAAGAAGGCGGGTGTCATAACCTACTAAAACATTATTCTACCGAGCTATGTTATCTACATGGCGGCATATTTTGAGTGTTACTCGTACAGGCCACCAGACAGGTGTGCTACTATTGTATGAAAACGGGGGATCGCTCGGACTTCTGCCCCTACCTGAATATCATGGCCTGTCCCAGGTTTGGGCAAAAAGTTCGGGAGACACACCATGAGTGAGAGCTACGCTGTAGCCAGTACGACGAAGGCCACCTGACTGGCGACAAGATGGAGTGTAGGTAGCGAATTAAAGATTTTCGTCAACAACTCAGAAGAAACAACGGCGAGCATCACCACGCGACTCCGGAGCAGCTGAGCCCACAAGGGGACTTTGCTCGTTCTGGAGAGAGGAGGAGACCTTTAGCACCAGTCGGCTCAGACACTGGGACTGTCAGTGCCAGTCTCGCAACCGGTCCTAGTCCTGGTCCAAGCTTTAGCCTAAGAGCGCACGCCAAAGCAGCACGAGCTCTCCAGACAGGGGCAACGCGGGTTGAGCAGCCCGGGGTTAGAGACAACAGTATCAAAAGAAGACCTCGCAACAAAGAAAAGTGAGTTGAGCACATTTAGCCTCCTCAGCTGAGTGGAGTTGTATGCTACAGGTGGGATTATCCTTGCTTATTCTGCCGGCAATTGATCCAACTTAGGGTCACTTATATGTAATAATAACCTAAAACCTGTCGTATCTGCCCCACTATGAGCACAGTCACTTATAAAATGTACTTATTCCACTCCCGCAGTCACCATCTATGCACACATTCACTCACAGTAGAACAGAGTCCACTACAGAAGTCACCATCTATGCACATATTTGGTCACAGTAGAATATAGTCCATTGCAGTGCCACCATTCATGCACACATTCACTCACAGTGTAACACAGTCCACTCCAGAAAACACCATTTACTCACACATTCAATCACCATAGTCCGTTCCTGCTTTCACCATTTAGAGACAAGATCAGTGTCCTGCAGAAATGTTAAAAGAGGGCGTGCAGCCTCCCTTCTGCATGTCTGGTTTCCACTTGGGTCGACAATGTTCTGAACTGTACTGTGAAGGGCTGCTGTCTTCTTGAAGGAATCGAACATCACATACCTTTCCAAGTGCCAATATAATGTTATATATCAACGCACACACCACATAAAGAACATAGCGGATACGATGCCATGCCCATCTTATGCATCCTGGTAGGAGTACGAGCACAGCCCGTGCAAATTCGATGCAGTAAAGTGGTCTGGGATCTTCTCAGACCCTTGGTAACACATGGAGTTTGGGGCGCACTCCACAGGGTACTAAAATAATCGAGCGCCGTTCCTCTGAAGACTCTTTTTCCGTCTTGAGATACTTTTTTTTCTTGATGAATTTCTTCACAGAGCTTTATGAGCGAGACTGTCTGGCACCTCATTACTTCTGACTCCTTTGTGAGAAAACGCCCATTGTAAATATAGAGTAAAGCCTTTGCTGTGCAGATTCTGCACCAAGCGTAGAGAGCTTATAGACAAGACATCAGTAGGAAAACCGCCCTGTAACCTCTGAAGGGCACATTTCGAAATAGGATGACAACAGGTTGAGCCGGACAAGACCATAACTCCCGTAAAGCCGCCTCAATCGCAACACTTTCGGCCGTTGTGGAAGACACGACACCAGTAAAGCATACAGACCTCTTACAACCCAAAGAATGAATGTAAAAAGCCGCTGAGCTAGCTTGTTTGACCTTATCCACAGAACCATCCGTGAAAAATTGAAGATGGCGGCCATACTCTTTTCCATATGTTGAAATGCGAGCGAGCGCGTTGCTGCCAAAGGAGCGCGGCGCTTTGCGCTCACATGAGGAATTGTGACCTTACAGTCGAGGATCGGAAAAGACCAGGGGGGTTTCGACCGTTTTTATTTTGCCTTCGCACTTTAAGACCTAAAGAACTAAGAGTATTAAGTGCCAAGTAGGCCTTCGACTCATATCGCTGGTAGAGCGGCTGGAGAAGGAATTGCCCAGCTACCGTCCCTCCTTGGCGGCCAAGATGCATTAACAGTCTCTGAGAAGCGACAAGACTTAGAGGTTTCGATAGAGACTCGTCAAGTACTGCCTTGTTCGCAGCCGCCTGAGAAACTCTAATGGCTCTTCTTAGGCCCTTTCTATGGAAGACTTCGAGACGTTAAAGGTGTGATGTCGAGAGGGAATTTAAACGTAATTGACACGTTATGCTACTGATCACGAGCGCTTCATGAAGTTTTACCATTGAAGAAGGAGGTTTCCTCATTGCTCACTTGCAAATGTACGGATCAGATTGAGACGCGAAGATAGAGATGAGACAATGGCGTCGACAGCTTTTCGCCACTGTAGACGGGAATAAATAATGACGCCCAGAAAACACCTGTAATAGAATTGGCGCATGTAAGAGTGATGAAGGTCTATCTTCAACCGCGCTTGATATCTTCCTACACCTGGAAACAGAACAAAGCCGGATTTTTCCACTGATAGGGACAACCAGACACCTTGAAAGCAAGCTTGTACGGAAAGTACAGCCTTTCGAGCTATCAGGGCTAATCGCTTGAGTTGGTAACCAGTAATCTAAATACAGACGACGTCAGCGCATATTGACATACGCACTTGCCTGAAAGTTCTTGCAATGAATCGAGAAGGTCAACCATTATGACGTTGAAGAGCGTGTGGGAAAGAACACTTCCGTGAGGCAGCTGCCCTCGTCATAAAACCCTTTCGGGGCTTAAAGTACTCCCTAACCGTACACGAACCGCACGATCACTGAAAAACGTGTAAATGAATCTTAACATATGGCCCTGGATGCCCATGCCTTGCAAACTGTACAGAACTGAGCTCTGAAGCATGTTGCCATAAGTTTTTGCCACGTCAAGAAAGATGGCTAAGGTGGAAAGGCCGAAAGCTGTCAAGTGTTCAACGTGACTCACCAAGTCTAAGAAGCTATCTTGGGCACTAAGACCTCGGCGGAATCCTGTCATGCATCTTAGCAGTGCCTTGCTGTCCTCAAGCCACCACGATAAGCGTTCATTTACCAGCTTCTCCATCAACTTAGCTACACAGGAGGTCAGTGACACAAGGCGATACGAGGCAAGGTGCGTCATGTCTTTGCCAGGCTTCAGTACTGGAACTACATATGCTACCTTCCATGACGAAGGAACATAGCAAATCTCCCAAACTTGACTGATGAAGTTTAGGAGCTCCTTTGTGTGTTACAGGGACAGATTATGCATCATTTGGTTGTTGATACCGTCGGGACCTGGTGCACACCGGCGCCGCAGGGCAGTCTGAAGCTCTCTAAGCGTGAACGGGACGTCCATGAGAGACCCGGAGGAATCAGGTGGTGTATATATATCCATTCTAAAATTAGCACGTACAAGTGCGTCTGCAAATTCCTCTTCCGAGCACGCAATAGGTTTTTCCTTGCGTATTGCAAGGGATTCAAAAGGCTTCGAAGGGCGAGATTCTCCAGCAAGTCTGCAAATAACTCGCCATATTATCGTCCTCGGTGAAACTAGCGCAAAATGAGGCCCATTGCGACCTGTAGAGTTTGTTCGTGTGCCGTCGAATGGCAGAATTCAGCCTATTGAAGGTCGTCTTCATGTCCCTGTTGTCCTTATTCCGCATGAGTTGTCGCTCCGCCCTTTTTCTCTCTGCGCAAAGGTTCCTGAGTTTAAAATCCGCGACTGGAAAATGATCAGATAACTTGACCGCCGTGCTTGCTGCCATCTTACTAGAAATCAATTTGTCGATAACATCGCCAGAAACACGTTCTAGGTGCTCTTTGTACTTGTCCCAGTTGACCACATTGCTGATTTTAGAACCACGCTTACGAAAGTCGGCCGCAAACACAAAAATCGGATAATGATTACTTCCCCTGCGTTCAGGCGCTGTTGGCCAGCTAACGCCGATCTCAGGTAAATGCATAGTCAGGTCTGAAGCGGTCGCTGAGGCTGGAGGCCGGAAGAAAGTGGGGCTTCCGTCATTGGCAACACACTGGTTCAAACTGTCAATAACATCTACGAGTTTGCGTCTACGGGAATGCTTGTTCCTGTCACCCCAGACCGCATGATGGGCGTCGAAATCACCGCAGATCATTCGAGGAGCTGGACAGCGGTCGCAGGGCTGCTGTACATACAAATCCAATGTTACCTTCTTCCGCGGGGATACGTACACGGATGCAATAGAAAGGGTTCGAAAGCCGAGCTGTATTCTCACAGCCGCTACCCCAATGTCACCCGTGCAAAGATCGGTAACGCTTAAAGAAACATGAGGAATTTTCCTTCTTATGTAAAACACGACACTTCCTGCAGGAAATGACTTTATGGTGCCGCTTTTACAGGCTACATACCCAGTAAAACAACTCCCGCTTGGCAGGCCAGCTTCCGACAGGGCTAATTCTGGAACACAAGTCTGTTTCAAGAATAGATTTTGTTCAGCAAACCGACTTAAAATCATAGGGCAGTGCCGTTGCAATATAAACGGCACTTTTCGGGGGATATTAGATCCACGACGTTGAACGCCATCAATATTAGATCGAGAGGAAGTTCGC
Source organism: Amblyomma americanum (assembly GCF_052857255.1). Lineage (NCBI taxonomy): Eukaryota > Metazoa > Arthropoda > Arachnida > Ixodida > Ixodidae > Amblyomma > Amblyomma americanum. Next base: position 63,981,350 of record NC_135498.1, on the reverse strand, counting down.
TGCAAAGGTGGTAATCATGGACTCAAAACAAAGCCCCAGCTGTAGGATGTTCTTCAGGTTACTAGGCCGCATCGCTGGTACATATGAGCGCAGGGCCCCAAACAAAACATGAAAAACGTCAGACACACCTTTATTTTTGAGCTCCTTATTTTGCGCTAAAACGGACGCTTGGGCCAGTTGGTACGACATTTTCCTGAAGAACAGCGCGAATTTGGACATGGACAGAAGGAAGACACACAGACGGGCCGTGTGAGTCTTCGCACTCACTTAAGACATCGAAAATCGACAAAAGATGCCGACGGAGACACGCTCTTGGCCGCAGTAGCTGGTTTTCTTGTCACTTGTGCATATGAGAGTCCCCTTTGCCGTCGAGTCTGACTGTGATCCGGTCGCGCAGGAACATGGACACTTTTTGCTGGAGGTCGAACAACCGACCCGCACGCAAAAATCCTTGGCGTCTTGCTGACTCAGGTCTCTTAGGGACATTGTTGGGTAACGCAACAACATAAGACTTCAACACTGGAAACTTGTCGAATCCTGGCACAGGCTTCTCAGTCGGTTGGGTTTTGTGAAAAGCAATGGAGGATATTCGACGGTGAAGAGCGCTTCCACGGAAGGGGCAGCCTCCGAAACTCGCTGGATGATTACCACCGCAACTGACACAAGCAAAATCTGCATTGCAGGCTTTAAAGTCGTGGTCGCCACCGCTCCGCTTACAGCGTCGATCCGTTATGCGAACATTGGCCACATGCCCAAACAGTTCGCATCTAAAACACCGTGGAGGAGGTTCAGTGAAATCGGCAACTTCGTGTTTTGTGAATCCCAGATCAATTTTTTCAGGTGCTCTGAGTTGGGGGCGAATGTCAGCACTATAGAGTTGGTAGGTTTTGCAGCCCATTCCTTTTCTTGCGACTCCACACGACGCACGTGTCGTTTCACGTGCAGAACACATTGTGGTTTCAATAATCAAGTAGGTCGCGTCCTGAAAACCACTTTGGTACACCCTTAATAACACAGGTGTTCTTCATGTAGGAATGGGGCAACCGCACATTAGCTTTGATGCCAAAAATCTGAGAGCTCTGCAGGAGCTTGTCAACCTGCTCTTCCGTCGATGCATCCACATGAAGAGCCCCTAGCATGGTGAACCGACTACGAATCGGAGCTGATCCCAGCAGTGATTGAATGGCCGCGAAAAGCAAGATGAGATTACACTGTCTTAAATCAACCCCTTTCTCTGTGGGCTCAACCACTGCTGGGATCCCGACCGTTCGTGGCTTGCGATGACTCACCAACTTGAAGCCCTCTTTGCCAATGTCAGCCATATCGGCCACCGACTCGTCACCGTCCACGATCGTTGACTCATCCCCACTGAGCGATGAGGTCTCGTTGGAGGGGTGGTCGTCTCCATGTTGTGGTCGCTCCACGGCCTGGGAAGACATGGCCGCCTCTTCCGAGCCAGCCTCCCTAGATTGGCGTGGTCCCTTTAGGCGTGCCGGCGCAGGAGCAGCCGTACTCTTCCCTAAGGGACAGTACCGCCTTGAAGATGCAGCCGTCCTCAAATATTCAAATAAGAGTAGGTAAATTAGACAAAATTAGGTATATAGCCAGAGCTGAAGCGACAGGAGGTCGAACAACGTCTTCTTTTCCGTCTGTTCCCTCTTCACCTGCTCCCAACTCCCAACACCCTCCTCTCCTGCTCCCAACAAACACCATACAAATATGAAAGTGAAAGGCTTAAAGCGGCTAAATACGAAAATGCTGAGCTAAAGGAATGAAAAATTACCGAGGGCACTTCGGACTTCTTGGGCACTTTGAAAAGGAGAGTGTTGTTTTTATTCTTATGCACTTTTAATTTTCGCCTATTTTAAATTTTTCTCTTCATTTGTTATGACACACCTACTCAGTAGCATACCGTCGTAAGGTGACGCATATAAAACGTTCATCTTTGTTCGCTAAGAAACAGTCTGGTTTTGTGACCAATAGATTGCGTGCTCGCGTCGCAATCTGAAAGTTCTGGGCTCAATCGTCTGCACTTTGTCTTGGATACCACGGTGACGTCAGCTGGGATTTTTCGTGACCACTTTTGCGCTCAACAAACACAACGCCGGGTTTCATTGCCGATGAGCCATATAATGATTTTGTATTAACAAGAGCTCATTGCGAGCTCTGAGAGCGCGCATCTTGCGCGCACACACTAAGCTCCGCATAGAGTCGGGATAGACGCCGGTATGACGCTCATGGTAGACTTTCAAACTTCTTTTCGCGGTCGCGTGCGCTCCGGTATGCTTTTTCGACCAAGGCACCAGCACTTTAGGACAGCGACTGGCTCGACTGACTGATGACAGGTGCTCCGGAGAGAAACATAGAGCGCTGTCGTCAAGGCTTGCAGGGTTCTCCGATACATGAACTTCTACCGAGCGCCTCCACCGGATATCGTGTAATGGTTAAGGCGCCGTAGACAAAAGACGACCAGAGTGGCGTGGCACTGAAAGGAGCGTTTATTGGGCTGACTGCGCCTACAAAATAATGAACAACTTTGCGGCGGCAGCAGCAACAAGCGCGCCCGGCAATTTTCCAGGAACAGAACCTCCGTTCTCGTTCGAGCTCAATTTAAAGCTGACGAAGTACTGCATATCCTTTTAAACGAACACTCACCAAAGTCATAAAGGAAAAAAATAACCGTAAGAAAATTGACGTTTCGGCACCACTACGGGTGCCTTGTTCACAATGGGATGAAAAACGAGACGGGCTGCTGCTTATGTAGGGAAAACGTTGCGTATCGTGCGGATGTATATCTCGGGTAGATTGCCCTGTGTCCTATTAATCGCTTGGCTTGTCATTTGTATGTGAAGGGATTCCTTGAGCAGACGAGTAGATAATGATTTTTCTTTCTCAAGTATGCGCGTAGAATCCCAGTCAATCAAGGGGCCCGTGTTTTGCTGGTGTTCGGCGAGAGCGTTAGAAGTCACTTTTTTGTTTTTGACGTCACGCTGGTGTTCTTTGAATCGTCTCCTGAAGTCCCCTGTTTCGCCTATATAGGCTGCACCGCATTCTTTGCAAGGAATTTTGTAAACTACCCCAGGGTAGCTGGTCTTTTCAAGGGGGTCCTTTGCTCGTACCAAATGGTTTCTGAGCTTGCTGGATGGGTCATGGGCAACTTGGATGTCGTAGTCAGCCGGTATCCGGCATAACGTCTCGCTGACACCAGGGGCATATGGGATGGCTGCACGTTTTTTCTTATTGGCTTCTTTTGCTTCGGCTTGAGGGGCCGCCGCGTGTCGTTCTTGTGATTGTAGCACTTGACGCGGGTATCCGTTCTTTGAAAACTCCTTTCTTATGCGGCGGACTTCACGAGTTCTTTTGCATGGGCTTGAACAAAGCTTGAAGGCACGATTGTAAAGCGCCGCGGCAACGGAGCGTTTCTGCCCTATTGGGTGCGCAGAATTAAATTTCAGGTACTTCCCTGTGTGGGTAGGTTTCCTGTACACGCTCGTCGTGATGCCGTTTGCTGTTCGTTCGATGAGGACGTCGAGGAAAGGGAGGCGCCCATTGCTCCCTTCTTCCATCGTGAACTGAAGGCTCTTTTGAAATGAGTTCAGGTGCCGTAGAAATTTTTCCGCATCCTGTCGTCGGATGATGCAGAAACAGTCGTCGACGTACCACAAGAAAAACCTAGGTGGCGGGTCCAACGACGCAAGCGCACGACTCTCTATCGTTTCTAGGGCCAGGTTGGAGCAGACTACGGAAATGGAGGGTCCCATTGCTGTGCCGAAGATCTGCTTGTACAACATCTTGTTAACACAAAGTATGTGTTTGACAAGCCCAAGTCTCTGCGGCTACCGATCCTCGTGCGTACGCCAACTGGAAGACAAACCATTGCTCAAGCTAAAAAGCGACTACTGCAGGCAAGGATCCTCGAGACAAAATGCACAATCAAACGCCTAGAGAATGACATTTATTGCGCCCAACAGTTCCTGGAAAAGCTCATTCCCGCGGACTTCTTTGATGTTCTTCTGCATGCCAACAGCGAGGGCGCCAAGAATCAAGAATTGAAACATATGGCTCAAAATGCCAAGTTCAAGCAGCTGTTGGCCAGTCCGCCTGAGGCCGGGGTGACAGCGAGTATATGCAACCTGTCTTCGCACACGCTTGATCCGCATGAACGCAGCCTACTTCTCTGAGGCCTCAACTTCAATACTGGCGCTCCTCCAAATGCTGTTAACATGACCTGAGCTGTTGAAGAGGCTATACGCAAGGTCGCCCCCAGCTTACAAAGCGAAGCACGCTCAAGGGCCATTGGAGCTCTTTCTAAGCTTGCTAAAAGCAAGACTCGCACTATCACACCCGCAGAGCAAACAGCATTGACCAGGCTGCAGAAGAACAAAGACATCGTCATGTTGCCTGCTGACAAGGGTAACGCCACTGTCGTTTTTGACCGCACCCACTATGTGCGAAAAATGTACGCCCTTCTGGAGGACACAACGACGTACGCCAAGCTGGCGCGAGACACCAGCAAAACACGGACCACTTGATTGACTGGGATTCCACGCGCATACTTGAGAAAGAAAAATCATTATCTACTCGCCCGCTCAAGGAATCCCTTCACATACAAATGACAAGCCAAGCGATTAATAGGACACAGGGCAATCTACCCGAGATATACATCCGCACGATACGCAACGTTTTCCCTACATAAGCAGCAGCCCGTCTCGTTTTTCATCCCATTGTGAACAAGGAACCCGTAGTGGTGCCGAAACGTCAATTCTCTTACGGTTATTTTTTTCCTTTATGACTTTGGTGAGTGTTCGTTTAAAAGGATATGCTGAATTTCCCTCGCCAGACGGGTTTCCGTCGAACCCTCAACTCTGACGAAGTACTGTCTAGACAAAACGTGCAAATTAACTACCACAATATGGGATAGCATAGAAGGAGTCGTGCACGGCTGATGTCTTTCATGGTATATGTGTTGGCATCTTGCATCACAACGCGAAAAAACCGCTTGCCAGCGCCTGTAAGCATCGGAAAAAAAACATTACAAATCTTGGCGTCAATACAGCTCTGCTGCTCTACACAAGTGAAGGAAGAACAGGCAACTTTAACTCCTTTCACCCGAAAATTGCGGACGCCGGCAGTTCTACTACCGATGTTCTAATCTGCTGTAGGAAGTTTTTCAGTATTTAGGTAAATTATGCAGATGAAGCATTTGCTCAAGAGAATGCAGCAACTGGTTCACTCTTTTTTCGGAGGTACCAGTCTTTAGAGTCTATAATGACATTTAGTGACCTGTCATCGCCTTATTCTGTCGGTGTCCTCTTCATGTAAACATCCACCAAACAAAATTGTCTAAAAAATATCGTTAATTTCCACCAATATTTCAAATTTCCTTTGCAGGTGTCTTCTTCAGGAATACAAGTTAAACCACAGCTATGTACTTCACGATCTCATTTTTTCCCTACTCACCATCTGAATTTTACGTCTGATTAAATCTGCTTTCAAAAATAGTTTGCAGAGAAGAGTACACAAAGGTAACGTTGTTTCTAATATTAGTACACCTAAGAAAATCCCAATTAAATTATTTATTTATTTATTTATTTATTTCCTCAAAGGTCTCGGTTGAGACATTACATGAGGGAGTGGACGGTATCTGGCAAACAATGGTAAAAAATGTTAAGATGAATGGTTGGCGACGCTCCGCTTGAATTCTAGTTGGTTGATGATAATGGCAACTTCGGTGGGCAGGTCATTCCAGTCTCGTGCAGTACGCTGAAAAAATGACTGCTGAAATGTCACAGTATGGGCTTGTAGGGGATACACTGCGTTACTGTGGCTGAACCGGGCGATGCGGTGGGCTCTTTTTATGTAGGAGTTATCAAGAGGCAAAGAATGGAAAAATTTATGAAAAAGGTTAAGACGTGCAATCTTACGGCACGAGGCTAGGGGGGGGGGGGGGGTCAAGTTGATTCGAGTTTTTAGTGCTGAGATGCTTGAGTGGTAGGAATAATTTGATAGAATGAATCGTGTTGCGCGGTTCTGAACCAATTCGAGGGCGTTAGTAAGATTAACGTGGTGCGGATCAAAAATAACGTTAGCATACTCAAGCTTGGGACGCACAAAGGTTTGAAAAGCAAGCTGTTTAATAGGGGGAGGAGCCAGTGAAAGGTTACGGCGTAAATAACCTAGAGCACAATTAGCAGAATTTATTATGTGCTTAATATGAGAGGTCCAAGTTAGGTCACGCGAGATATGCACACCAAGATATTTAAATGATTCGGATGTTCCAATCTGCAGGTTATTAATATTATAATTAGGCGCTACGTAATTACGACGACGGTGAATGGACATTAACACGGTTTTAGAAATATTTAATGACATTAGCCATGTTTTACACCAGTCCTGTATGCGAATAAGGTCAGTTTGTAATGCGAGATGGGCGGTGGAGTTAGTAATGCTTCGGTAAACGACACAGTCATCGGCAAAGAGTCGGATATGAGAAGAAATGTTACACGGTAGGTCATTAATATATATCAAAAAAAGGAGGGGCCCGAGTACCGTTTCTTGAGGTACCCCTGAGAGCACAGGTGTTAAGGATGAAGAGTGTGAATTGGCATATAAGAACTGCTGACGGTTAGATAAAAACCCTCGAATCCAGTTCAGAACACATGGATGAATATTAAGGCGCGATAACTTTAGTAAGAGACGACCATGGGGAACCTTATCGAGCGCTTTTTCGAAGTCTAAAAACACTGCATCAGTCGGGATATTACGATCAAGGTTTAAATGTAAGTCGTGCAGGAAGAGTGCCAGTTGGGTGTCACAGGAATGATTCTTGCGAAAACCATGCTGGCTTGAGTGAAAAAAATGAACGGACGATAGGAAGGTAGCAATATGTGAGTATAAAACATGCTCCATTATTTTACAAGAAACGCTTGTTATGGAAATCGGGCGGTAGTTACTCGGCTATGATCGGCTTCCTTTCTTGAAGACTGGCATGACCTTGCCCACCTGCCAGTCACGTGGAATCGAACCGGTGTTCAGGGATTCCTGGAATATGAGCGATAAGAACAGGCTACACGTATGTTTAGTATTTTTTAGCACTTTGGCGTTGATACCGTCCACTCCAGTAGATGATGAGTTCTTCAGTGACTCAATTACCTTGACTATGCCGACGGGATGAAATGTGATATTTTGCATGAGCGGGTGCGTAAAATATGGTGGATCTGGAAGATTGTCAAGGGGTTCATTAGTAAAGACCGAACTGAATACTGTGTTAAGAACATCTGCAACCTCAGTGTCGGGAATAGGAGATCCAGAGCTACTGTTAAGTGAAATCTCATTACATTGATTAGGGCTAATGGTTTTGGCGGTGGTTTAGCTCTGGTTAAACCTAGAGTGACGCGATAGCTACAGCTGGTCGAGTGGAACTAGGTCACGTGAATGACCACGTGACGAACCACGTGATCAGCCACGGCGCCGCGCCGCCGGCAACTCCTCAGCACCACATGACCAACCACGTGACCGCGTGGCGGCGCCGCCACGCTGAAGGTTCGAAATGCTACCGTAATGTAGCTATTGCTACAAAATTATTCGAACATGGAGGCCAGCCCTCGTAGCACTTAATTTGGTGAGAGGGCTTATCTCTCGGCGCAAGTCACCTTTTGTGCGCATTTCTAAGCAACACAATTCTGCTCTCGAAGGCTGTTGGACCTATTCGACATTCCTTCTAGCTGTACACAATGGTTCGGCTCACGTCGAAGGTCTCCGATTCAGAGCATCTGATTGTATCGCTTTTTGTCCTACTCTCCTTCGTAAACATACAGTCGTTAGTATTCAGCGATGTTGGCTTGTTTTAACACGCTAGCTGTTATGCAGCCTGGCTGCTCTGGACTCACAAAGTCGACGTCCATCCGTTGACCGAGCTAACGTGGCTCCCGCATTAGCTTCATCGTAGTTGTGTGGGCGGCACCCTTTCCCGCGACAAATGATCACTCCTTGCAGCTAGCTCAAACCTTGGTGGTAATCTACTTCACCACTGACGTCACAGACGAAAGGAAATATAACGTCGACATTCCTTTGTGCCAGGCCACTCTAGAAACAAGTCCAACGCGGTCGACAACAACAAGTAAGGCATAATCAGAATTCGAGGCACGCAAGGATACAGTATGATATATGCTGTGGCCTACAGAAATATTACTGAATGTCCTCATTACTATAATAAACCCACCACCTCCATTGTAGAAACCATACTTAATTCTTGCACTACGTTAATTCACCAGTAATTTAGTGAACTATTGGTGAACTGATTCGCTCGTTAGCGCAGCGCCATATTTGCCCTATATAGGAGCGGCCGCACGAGAGGGGAATTTCACAGACAATCCTTCGGCGCACTTCATGAATGATCGCCCATGTTTGGCGCCACACCCTCTTTATTCTTTGCGTCCTCTTTTATCATCATCATCATCATCATCATCATCATCATCATCATCATCATCATCATCATCATCATCATCATCATCAGCCTTTCTACACCCACTGCAGGGCAAAGGCCTCTCCCATGTCTCTCCAATTAAACCTATCTTTTGCCAGCTGCATCCACCTTTTGCCTGCAAACTTCTTAATCTCATTCGACCACCTAACCTTCTGCCGCCCCCTGCTACGCTTACTTTTTCTTGGAATCCACTCCGTTACCCTTAAGGACCAGCGGTTACCTTGCCTTCGCATTACATGCCCTGCCCAAGCCCATTTATTTCTCTTGATTTCGACTAGGATGTCATTAACCCCTGTTTGTTCCCTCACCCACTCTGTCCGCTTCCGGTCTCTTAACGTTACACCTATCATTTTTCTTTCCATGGCTCGCTGCGCTGTCCTTAACTTAAGCTGAACTCTTTTCGTTAGCCTTCACGTTTCTGCTCCGTAGGTGAGTACCGGTAAGATTAAGCTGTTGTACACTTTCCTCTTGAGGGAAATTGGTAAACTGCCACTCATAATCTGCGAGAATTTGCCATATTCGCTCCACCCCATTCTTATCCTTCTAGTTATCTCCCTCTCATGATCCGGATCAGCTATCACTACCTGCCCTAAGTAGACGTATTCCGTCACCGATTCTAGGCTCTCGCTGCCAATTGTGAACTGTTGTTCCCTTGCGAGGCTGTTGGGCATTACCTTGGTTTTCTGCATGTTAATTTTTAGACCCATAGATATGCTCTGCCTGTCTAACTCCTTGATCATGATTTGCAGTTCACCTCCTGAGTGACTCAGCAAGGCAATGTCATCAGCAAATCGCAGATTAATTAGGTATTTTCTATTTATTCTTATTCCCAACTGTTCCCAATTCAGGCCTCGAAATACCTCCTGTAAACATGCGGTGAACAGCATTGGCGAGATCGTGTCTCCTTGCCTGACGCCCTTCCTTATTGGAATTTTATTGCTGACTTTATAGAGGACTATAGTAGCTGTGCAGTTGCTATATATATCTTCCAGAATTTTGACATAAGGCTCTTCTACCCCCTGATTACGCAATGCCTGTATGACTGCTGAGGTTCCGACTGAGTCGAATGCTTTCTCGTAATCAATGAAAGCTATATATAGAGGTTGGTCATATTCTGCACATTTCTCTATCACCTGATTGATACTGTGAATATGATCTATTGTGGAATATCCTTTACGAAAGCCTGCCTGATCATTTGGTTGATTAAAGCCTAACGTTGCCATGACTCTATTAGCGATTACCTTAGTAAATAAGCTGATCGACCTGTACTTTTTCAAGTCCTTGGCGTCTCCCTTTTTATGAATTAAGATAATGTTTGCTTTCTTCCAAGCTTCTGGTACAGTCGAGGTCATGAGGCATTGTGTATACAGGGTGGCTAGGTTTTCTAGCCCGATGTCCTCTCCGTCCTTCAAGAGATCTGCTGTTACCTGATCCTCCCCAGCTGCTTTCCCCTTTTCATTGCTTCTAAGGCTTTCTTTACTTCATCTTTCGTTACTGGCGGATGACGCATTGGTGTGCACTGCTGTCTTTCTCATTAGCGCTCTGATTACATTGGCTACTGTACAGGTCTGTATAGAACTCTTCGGCTACGTTAACTATCTTATCCATATTGGTAATGACATTGCCCTGCTTGTCTCTTAATGCATACATCTGGTTTTTACCTATGACTAGTTTCCTCTTCACTGCTTTTAGGCTACCTCCGTTCTTTAGAGCATGCTCGATTCTCTCCATATTAAACTTCCTTATGTCGGCTACCTTGCGCTTATTTATTAACTTTGATAGCTCCGTTAGTTCTATTCTATCGGTAGGGTTAGACGCCTTCATGCTTTGGCGCTTCTTAATCAGATCTTTCGTTACCTGAGATAGCTTCCCGGTATCCTTTCGAACTGTCCTACCGCCTACTTCTACTGCGCACTCTGTAATTATTGATGTCAGATTATTGTGCATTGAATGAACATCAAGATCATCTTCCTCAGTTAAAGCCGAATATCTGTTTTGCAGCGCTATCCTAAACTCCTGTGCTTTCCCTCTTACGGCTAACTCGTTATTGGTCTTCTTCTTCACTAGCTTCTTCCGTTCGATCTTCAAGACTAAGCTAATTCTAGACCTTACCATTCAGTGGTCGCTACAACGCACCTTTCCGAGGACGGCCACATCCTGAATGATGCCAGGTTTAGCGCATAGTATGAAGTCGATTTCATTTTTCATCTCACGATTGGGGCTCTTCCAGGTCCACTTCCTGTTTTCTCGTTTGCGGAATAAGGTATTCATGATCCGTAAATTATTTCTATCCGCGAATTCGACTAATAACTCTCCCCTGCTATTTCTAGAGCCTATCCCATAGTCACCTACCGCGTGGTCGTCAGCCTGCTTCTTGCCCACCTTCGCATTGAAGTCGCCCATCAGTACAGTGTACTGCGATTTTACTTTATTCATTGCCGATTCTACGTCCTCATAGAAACTTTCAACGGTCTGGTCATCATGGATGGATGTGGGTGCGTAGGCCTGCAGCACTTTCAGCTTGTACCTCATATTCAGCCTAATTACTATAGCTGCTACCCTCTCGTTAATACTATAGAGCTCCTCTACGTTGCCTGCTATATCCTTATTAATGAGGAATCCCACACCTAGTTCTCGTCTATCCTCTAATCCGCGATAGCACAGTATGTGTCCCTCTTTTAGTACTGTATACGCCTCACCTGTCCTCCTAACTTCGCTAAGCCCTATTAGATCCGATTTAATTTCCGCTAGTTCCTCGAACAGCACTGCTAGGCTAGCCTCACTAGATAAAGTTCTAGCGTTAAACGTTGGCAGGTTCAGATTCCAATGGTGGCCTGTCCGGAGCCAGAGATTCTTAGCACCCTCCGCTGCGTCACAGGTCTGACCGCCGCCGTGGTCAGTTGCTCCGCAGCCGCTGGGGACTGAGGGCCGAGAGTTAATTGGTTTGATCATAGAAGGTTGTGGCCAAGTACTACACCAGGGTGGCCAAATCCTGCTCTGGTAAGAGAGTGCGTTGTCGGTTCTGGTCACCGAGATCCGGCCGCACTCCAGGCCTGGTTATGCAAATCCATCGACACGCGGATTTTTTTAAAACCCGGTGGAGAATTGCGCGGCACCAGGATTTGAACCCCGGTCCTCTTGCACGCGAGGCGGATGTTTTACCTTTACGCCATCGCTGCATCGTCCTCTTTTAATACGAGAGCAAAGGCTTCCGAGCTTTTCTGGGGCAGAAAAAAATAGCGGCGCACCGTGCCTGCTAGCGACCTTTTTCAAGTTGTGGGCTAACCTGTGCCAGTAAGGCACCACCACAGGTCGCAAAACCTATTCTCGAGGGACATCTTCCACAGCTCTCACAGCCTTTCTCTTCATCTTCTGTAGTAGGCTTTCAGCGATAGCCGTTATCAGGGTGGTGGTGGTGGAAACATTTATTGTGAAATACCGAGGGGGGCAAACCCCCTAACATGGCCCGAGGCAACCCTTAGGGGCTTGTCCTTACAGGGAAAAGGACAGCCAGTGGAGGGCTATCCGCTTCAGGGCGTCGGTAATTATGTGGTGCTGGTCAGCAGCAGCGGAGCTGTCCAGGAGAGTCTTCCAGTATGACTCCGCCGTGGTTGGAGATGAAGGGTGCGGGAAGGTAGGACATGTTAGGGGGACGTGAAATAAGTCTCCCGGATTCCTGCAGAGCTTACAAGAAGATAGGAATTGATCCGCGTAGCGGGAATGTATGAGAATAGGGTAGGGAGCAGTTCGAGTCTAGAGTCGGCGCCAGTGGGAGGCCTGGGTTAAGGTTAGGGATTGAGACGACGGTGCGTAAACGCGCTGGGTATCTCGGTAGTAGGTAAGAATATCTTTGAACGTAAGCAGACACTCCTGGGATGGTGGAGGAGGTCCAACTCGGGCCTGGAAAGTGAGACCTCAGAAAGGGAGTGGACCTCCTCTTTACCCGGGAGGCCTGCGTGTGCGGGGGCGCCCAGATTAAGGTTACGGGCTGGGTGGGGTGCCAGAAGCATAGAAGCCGAGCCGCTGTGCGGGATATCAGGCCTTTGGCGAAATTGGGTAGGGCGGATTTTGAGTCGGAAAGAATTTTGGTGGCAGAGGTGGAGATGAGAGCGAGTGCAATGGCCGCTTACTCTGCAATTTCTGATGAGTCTGTGGTGACGGATCCTGATGCGATTAGTCGGGCCTGATTATTAGCGACGGCGAGAACCATGCGGTAGCCCGACGTGTACGCTGCGCGTCCACATAGGCAACCTCGGAACTGTTGCCGTAGAGCTTGTGCAGGGTTTTGGCGCGGGCTGCCCTGCGTTCTACGCCGTGCTCGGGGTGCATGTTCTTAGGGATTGCAAGGATGATGAGATGGGAGCGTAAGTATGGAGGTAGGGGAACCCCCTCGGTGGGATGGGTGATCGGGGTGATGACTAGCTGACAGAGTAGAGTGCAGCCTGCCGCGGTACTCCACAGGCGAGTCACCTGTGCTGTTAGGGTGGATACAGCTCCTGCCAGCTTCTCAAACGTGTTGTGGGTACCGAGGTTGAGGAGCCGGGTAGTAGAGGTGCTGGGGGTAGGTGCAGGGTGACCTTCGTGCATTTCCTGAGGAGCGCGTTGATGCGGTCCCGCTCATTCTGCTTTAGGGGGAGGTAGGGGAATGAGTATGCCGTGCGGCTCGTGATGTCGGCTTTGGTGAGGCGGAGAGTGTTCCGCTCTCGCAGACCAGCGCGCCGGTTCGACACGCGCCGAATGAGACGGGTGGCTTGCTGGGCTTTGGTCTGGAGAGTTTGGATGGCGTTGCCATGCGCACCGTGGGAGTGAAGGACGAGGCCCAGGAGGCGAATCTTGGAGACTAGGGGAATGGGGTGGTTTCCTTGAGGGAGTGAGATGGGAGGGTTGGTGGCGGGGTCGGGCGGCCTGGGGCGGTAGAAGAGTTCTGATTTAGAAGGGGAGCAGGCTAGGCCGCGCGCGCTAGCGTATGAGTCGATGATGTTGAGAGCCGACTGTAGCTTGTGTTCCATGTCGGCATTACTGCCTCGATTAGCCCAGACAGTGATGTCGTCAGCATAGAGGCTGAAATGTATGTCGGGTATTTGGGCGAGTTTGTTGGGGAGTTGGAGAAGGGCTATATTAAAAAGGATAGAAGACAGTACAGCATCCTGAGGAGTTCCCCGCGCTCCCAGTGAGACACCGGACAGCCGGTGGTCGCCCATGGTGAGTGTGGCTGTTCGTTCGGAGAGTAAATCGCGGACATAATTGTACATCCGTGGGCCTACGCCTAGGGCGTGGAGGCCTTCTAGGTTCGCTGCGTGGGTAACGTTGTCGAAACCTTTTGTTAGGTCGATGCCGAGGATAGCCTTGGTGTCGCCCGCGGGGGAGGCAAGTGTGTGGTGCTTGAGTTGTTATAGAAAGACGTCCTTGGTGGATAAGCCCGGGAGGAAAGCAAACATGCACGAAGGCATAAGGTTGTTGTTCTCGAAATCCCGGCTGAGGCAGGTCTGGAGAACGTGCTCCATGAGCTTGCCCTCACACGACGTAAGAGAGATGGGCGGAGGTTAGCGGGGAGAAGTGGCTTGCCGGATTTGGGAATAAAGACTACTTTGGCGTCTTTCCGTTAGGTGGGGGGGGGGGGGGGGGGGGCGGGCGCCGCCCAGCCAGAATTCGTTGAAGTATTCGGTTAGGGCTTTGACGGAGGGAGAATCGAGGTTGCGGAGTGCCTTGTTGCGCACTCCGTCGGGGGCAAGAGCTGAGGACGCGTTGAGGCGCTGAAGTTCTGCCTTCACTTGCGCCTCGATGATCGGTTGGTCGAGAAGGCCTTTGGGGGAGCCTGTGTAGTCAGGGTGGTCTGCGGAGGGATATTCGGGGAAGTAGATATTACGAAGCTCATCGAGGAGTTCCTGCGAGGAGGCCTCGGATGCATGTATGAGCATTATCAGGTTGTGTTTCTGGTGTGTCTTGGATTGAGTCGAATCAATGAGATGGTGGAATAGGTTCCAGGTTTGGGGCAGGCTCATGTTGCCATCCAGCCTGTTACAGAGGGATTCCCAATTTTGGCGAGACAGAGTTGAAGCATGCGTCTCAATCTCCTTGTTGAGCCGGGCCAGCCGGCGTCTGAGTGTTCTATTCCAACGATGACGCCTTCATCTCCATTCGAGATCCGTGTTGGCCTCCCGCAGGTGCAGGATATGGGAATCCATTGCGTCTGCAGGGCAGTCCTCTAGGAGTTGGCGAGTTACTGCGCGGACGTCACGCTGGAATTGGTTGCACCAAGCGGCTGTCTGTGATGGGGTGTAGAGTGCGGGCTGCTCAGGGAGGTGCGGAACGAGTCCCACTTCGTGATGGTAGTATCACGAGAGGGTTTACGTGTTGGGCCTGCTTGTAGGAGAATCCCTATGATGTAGTGATCACTACCCAAATTCTCCTGGATGTTACACCACGCAGCGTGAGGGAGGCGGTGGGTGAAGGTGATGCCAGGAACACTGCCTGCGCCGAAGCTGTTCCCGGTGCGAGTAGGGGTGGTGAGGTCTGCGAGAAGGGAGAAGCCGGCCTGCAGAGCTGCGAGCCATGCCCTGCGCTCCTTGGGAGTGTCGGCGGTGTAGCCTCAGACCATGCGCGTGGCGTTGGACTCCCCTACAATCAGCAGGAGACATTTGCGTGCGGTTCACTTGGCAAGCGTGAATAGTCGGCCGAAGTCGCGCCGCCGGCACTTCGGGTTGCTGTATACGTTGAGGATGAAGAGGCTAGTATCCCGAGTGCGCAGCGGCACGAGTTCGATGAGAAGATGATCTATTTCGGGGACGTCTAAGGTGTGGGAGATAGTAGTGAGCGCACGACGTACAAGAAATGCAACTCGAGGGGGTGTATGAGAAAAGGGGACGATGGGCACATAGCTGTGTAGGGTGAGAAGATTGGAGGGCTCTTGCAGTGCGAGCACGTCGGGGCCTTCTGCCCGAGCTAGGAACTGGTGAAGCAGCCCCCACTTAGAACCAAAGCCTCGACAGTTCCACTGCCAGATGCGAGGCTAGTGCGTGGTCTTGCCATCACTGAAGCAGTCGTTTGCCGTGGAGGAGTTGGAGGCGGTGTGGAGCCGGGCTTTCTTTTTAAGCCGCACGGCAGCACAGGACGTCGCGTGGCGAGCCTCTTGCTCCTTAAATCGCTCGTCAATTTGGCGAGCAAATTCGTCTAGACGGGTAGTGAGGTTGGCGATTTGATTTGTGAAAGCATGGATGGCCGTCTGCACCACGGCTTGAATTCTCGCCTCCATGAGTTGTTCGAAATTGGGAGGCAGGGCTAGTGTTCCCTCGGTCGGTGTTGGTGGGAGGTAGTGGGTGTTGCGGCCCGCTTCTTGGCCGGCGGTTTGCGTGTAGGGAGAGGTGGCGGTGGAAGAGTAGAGTAAGAAGCGTCCGGGCCGCTGGTGCCGGGGTAGCGGTTTGGGCCTGCTGGTGGGCATGCAGCTGTGACTGGAGGCATAGGTTGGTGGTTTGGAGGGAGGCGAGCTGCGCGCGGACACGCAGCAGCTCTTCATAGAGGGGGTTGGTGGAGTCCTGGGAAACTACGCCTTCCCAGCTCACCTCACTGGTGCAGCGGCCGGGTGCCTGACTCTCGGTGGGACTGGAGGTGGTGGTGGCCTAGTGCCAGTCGAGGAGCGGGACCGGGCCTTGGGCTTGTTATGGGTGGATGGCTGTTTTGGTGTGGCAGGATGCAGCACCGGAAAGGACTTCGATGTGAGATGCGGGGCCTGAGACTTGCGGGTCGTGGAGCAGCTGCGGTGTTGGGGTGGAGCCTGACTTGTGGGAGTCTGGCTGGTGCTTGCCTCGGCGGCTCGCTTGGCATCCCAGTAACTTTTTTTGACGAGGTATGGGGTGCGGAAGCGCGCCTTGCACGTTCTGTCCGCCGTCAGGTGTGCTTTACCGCAGACCTTGCATTGAGGCGTGTAGGAGTGGTCCTCAGGGAGTTCGACTTGGCCGCAGCCGGGACAGCGTCGTTGCTTGGGTGCCGGGCGGACATCCGCACGGTGGCCGTGTGCGCCGCAGTTACGGCAGTGCTCGATCTTCTTTTTGAAGATGTAGCACCTATAGAGTCCAGAGGAGTAGTAGATGTGCTTGGGCACCCAGTCTTTTTCGAAGAGGATGATGATGGACTCTGTCGAGCCCATGCGTCAAAATTCGAGGATGGGAGGGTTCCGCTCGTGACTGAGACGGTCCTTGATATCTTCGTATGAGTGGTCGAGAGGGACCCCGTGGACCACACCGCGGGCGCAGTCCTCCGGTGCCGCTTGGTAATAGTATATGTTGTAAGCGGTCCCTTTGATCAGTATGGACTTGATGTCGAGGTAGCGGAGTCTGCGCTGCGGGTCGGGAGTGTTGATGAGGATGAGATGTTGGAGGGTGTTGGTGATGACTGTGTCAGGATTGGCCTCTTCAGGTCTTAGGCGGGCTGTTTGCAGAATGGCATCACGAAGCACAGCGCCGTTCACGGTCGCAAGGTTGAGGCCGCCACGGGGACGGAGGATGATCTTATGGTCGTCGATGGGGAGCTTGGTATGGCGTAGGGAAGACAGCTGGGCCGGCAGGTGCCGGCGCCCAGCCGGGGCTTGAGGCAGATTCGGAGTAACAGTGGGAGGGGATTTGCGATTGGAGCTTCGCTTGTCGTGCGTTGATTGTCAGCCGTTAGTAGAGGTAAGTTTCGAGGGATATATGTCTTCTCCGTCTACTACAATGGGTTCCATGCCACCGACGAGGCGCCGACGCGCCGGTGGTCCGAGCGCGAAGCTGCGTCTCTAGCGGCGTTCGGTATCGGCGGCTGCTGCGCCGCGAGGCTTAGCCTCAGCGCAGCGGGGTGATGAAAAGATATGGACTTGGCTCTTGATGTGGTGGTCCAAATCCGGAAAGGTTGGTATCGGCAGGTTCCTGACGAGAAGCGGAAGCTGATGACACTAGTTTAAGACGGCTGGGAGCAGTAAATCCAATCGTAAAGGACAAAGTTTGCGAAGCGCATGTGAAGCGCGTCCGCACACCCGGCCTCCGAACGCCGTTCCTAGCCGTTATCAGGGAACACGAAAGAAACGTTTTAGCAAGATAAAGAAGGCCCAAATATGAGTAAGCATATAAAGTTTTGCCCGTCACGCTCTTGTGAGCCATGTTTATCCAGAGTGCGAATTCTGTCATAAAGCAGAGGTACAAAAGCTAGGGAATTTATGGAAGCTTTTTTTATTGCACAGCAATGAAGCATGCGCGTCAGCTACACGTCCAATTTTTGTATAAGGTTGAGAACAATTTTTTCACCCATTCGCTATCATATCAACTTTGAAGATTATAAAATTACTTGCATGCAAAACGTTATATATTTGGGCGTGTTGCCTTCAAATAAATAAGTTGTGAGTGTCGCTCCGACCCCTGTTCCTGCCTTGTGTTGTGTTTTTTTTCGCACCTGTAACCAAAGAGTTACCAACTTGCCGAGCAGGAAGTTCTTTTAGAACACGTAATCATTAACAGGTTAAACATTCACATAGAGACCAACAACCTATTCTCCCGCACGATGCTGACCTTTTGAAGGAGATTTGATAGGTTAAGTGGTTTGCCGAGTTTAAGGTTGAAGGTAACTTGAGCTTGGGCCCACTCTTTAGGGAGAGTGCCTTCATTCCAGTGCTTGTTGAAGAGGTTCGTTATAGCTTGGATAGAGTTGCCATCTAAGTTCCTTAGAACTTTGCGATTTGATCGGCTTTGGGTGCAGGCCTGGTGCGAAGTTAGAGCATGGCTGCCCGGAATTCCCACATAGTTATGTCTTCGTCTAGTTCGGGGTTTGGCGCTCCCAATTAGGATGGAAGAGAAGTCTTGGGTGTTGTCGTGAGATATGTGACTTTGAGGTTCTGGATCAGGGTGTCTCGTCCATGTATAGGCTATGGATGATACGGGTAACACTACAATGTTAGGTGTTCTTGGAGTGATCGGGTTTTAGTAGGCAGCGCAGGAATTTCCACGTGCCTTTTAACCTATGGTTTCCGGCTAGGGGGTCGCACACCCGCCCCCACTGCTGGCGGGTTAATTGCGCTGCGTGTGCTTCCATGTCTTTTATAAGGGCCGATATTCTGAGCTTCAGGGAGCGGTTATGTCTGTTTTTAAGCCAGAGTTTTTACAGGCTGGAGTGCGTCTTCCAGATGTGCAGTAATTATCGCTACCTAGAGAGGTGTGCGTGTTCGACCAGTGACAGTGCGTGATGTTCTTTGTGAGCGTGAGATCAGGAGTGGTTTTACAGATTTGAACACTGTTTCCAATGCGTGTGTGTTGTTGCGGAACTTTTACGAGGGTGAGTTTGTCGTTTCGGAAAAGTATCCAGAGTTTCGCGCCTTTGCTGCATTTGGATGCGCATACTCAACTAACATGTTTGGCGTTAAAGTCGCCTAGCACTATGAGTGGGTGTTTATCGCTGATTTGAAGTGCTTTTTAAGGCCTCTATGAGAGGGGCTACATTAGAGGGGCTGTAGACGTTTTAGATGTAGAGACTAGGCCTTTTTCTGGCGTAGGGAAGCAAATAAACCAAGTGAAAATCTACATCTGCTATGTCCATCTGGTGGTCGGCGGCCGTGTTGCTCCGGTAGACTAGTGTGGCCACTCTCTGTGGGGATGAGCTCGCGTGTATGTGGGTTGTATAGTTCAGATGCTTTGACTGCAGTATTCGTTTCTTGAAGTGTGATGACGGTTGGCGTCTCTGCGTCCTGAAGGGACTGAATATAGAGCTGCAAATTACTAAGCTTGAAGCGAAAGCCTCTGCAGTTCCACTGCTACACCATAATATCCTTGCGATGTCCTACCATATCATCAGTTTGGGGGACTGATGTGGAGAGTTGGGGTGCTGTAATAGAGATTAATTTTCCGAGCTTAATTTGAGTCTGGCGACGCAGCATTTGCTGCTCGAGCGTCGTGATCCGGGCGTTGATGCTGTTAGCCCATGCGCTCGGGCTCTGCGCTATATCCTCAA
Organism: Amblyomma americanum; assembly: GCF_052857255.1. Lineage (NCBI taxonomy): Eukaryota > Metazoa > Arthropoda > Arachnida > Ixodida > Ixodidae > Amblyomma > Amblyomma americanum. Next base: position 63,961,900 of record NC_135498.1, on the reverse strand, counting down.
ATTGTTTCGCGAGGCTTTGCTCCAGTAGGGTGAGGGAGGCAACCAAATCAGGTTGTTTGGAGTTGTTTTCGGAGGGTACGTCTTGTTCGATCGCTTTGCGCTTGGCCGGTGTCTTGGCGTAGGGTGTCAATGCAGGAGGAGGGGGTGGGGTGTTGAGAGTTGGGAGGTGGGAGTTTGGGGGGGGATTATCCCCATTTCCTCTGTGGAGGAGAGCTTGTGTGTGAGCATCTGCATGTGCTGGGTTAAGGTGGGGATGTTTTCAATTTGTTGCTTGAGTTGTTCCTTGAGTTGATCGTTCTATTGCTTGATTGATCGTGCTGTTGCTTAAGTTGGTCGTTTAGTTGCCTGATTTGTCGTTCTGTTGTTCCGGCGTAGGCTGGTCGGTAAGAGGCGGGACGGATTGCGAGCGGTTCCTAGCATTGGTCGATGTGGATTCCTTGAGCGCTGCCGGCATTGACCTGGTGCGAAAGTGGTTGCGGTCGTTGGAGTGGGACCGTTCCTTGTTGCGGGATTGCCGGGAAGGGGCTTGTTCTTAGGCTGCGAAAGTAAGAGGGGGTGCTTACCTTTTGTTGCTTGGGCGGTTGAAATGTTCATTGCAGCCTCGGGACCCTGTATAATGGGGTTCACCGCAGAGGATGCATCTCGGCGAACACGCGGGGGATTCAGCTGGTGCTTGAGCTTCGCCACAACGGTGGCAGAGGTCCATCTTGGGTTCAGTGCAGACGTCGCTGGGATGCCCAGCACGGCGGCAGTTTAAGAAGCTTTGTTATTCGCCAGGAAAGGTAACCGTTGTATACTGCGCTGTAGAAACCGAGTTGTTCGGGGACTTTCTTGGTGTTTACAAAGGTCGCCAGGATGAATTTTGTTTTGCCTAGTTGCCTAGCATCCGATATGATGCCAAATAGACTCTGGTTGAAGGCTTGCAGTTCTGTGAAGATCTTGGTCATAAGTGGCATTGTAGATGATGCCTCTAATCGCATTGTCCTTTGGGGCTATACACGATTATGCTTTCAGCGGGTAAACTTCGTCTGCGGTTTTGAGCGACGCGAGCTGCACGTAGCGTCTTGCTGTGTCGTCTGCCGACGTACTGATGGTAAACGAGTTGTGCCGGGGGTTGTTTAGAGTGGCGTCTTGGTGACGTACTGCGTCTACTGGAAGGTTCAGGCTAGCGCTTACGAGGGATGATATTGATACGTGCAACTGTAGAAGAGGTAGAAGCGCCTGCATTCGTAGAGGAAGTTGGTTCACTCTCGCTCGAGCGCTAGGACCACTTAGTGACAGCCGCTGTTTTCCGTCTCTGCTCCGGAGGTTCTCCTTCGCGTCGCACGTTTAAGTTTGGTGGAGGTGCTTTGTACGCTTCCCGACCACCGCACTCCGTACAGCATCACTACGGACCTCACACTTGTTCACCAGTGACCCAGCCGCTGTATCCGCGGAGAGTCGTGTGAATTTGGGCCCCTTCTCCCGCCCACAAGAACGCCGCAGCCTCGGCCGCCGACTCCAACTGCCATGGTCACTGACACTCGGCCCCTGGCGCCGACCATTTGCCACCCACCGCGAACACTGACATCTTTTCACTGCAAGTGTTCGAAGACGCTGAGGATTGGCTGGAGACCTTCGAGCGGGTCGCCCGCTTCAACGGCTGGAGCGTCGAGCGGAAGCTCAATAATGCATACTTTGCTCGGGAAGAGTCTGCCCGGACGTGGTTTGAAAAGCACGAGACTACCTTTCCCACTTTGGAGACGTTTTGCGGGAATCTCTTGGCCACATTCCCCAAAGCTGACCGCCGGGAGAAGGCGGAAGCTGCGCTGCACTCCCGAAATCAGCGCACGAACGAAAGTGTACGCATGTATATCGAAGACATGGCCCGTTGTTTCAAGCGCGCTGACCCAAACATGACGGAGAGAAGAAGCTTCGCCATCTCATGCGTGGGGTTAAGCAGGAGCTGTTCGCAGGCCTCGTGCGCAGCCCGCCTCGTACTGTGGCTGAATGTCTTACTTAGGCGACCACCATGGAGACGAAGCTCCAACAACGGGGCCGCCGGTATAGTCGGGACATCAACAGCACGGTGCCCGAATCGTTTTCTTCGTGTCTCGACGGCAGCGCAGACACCTTGCGTGAGCTGATTCGCTCAGTAGTCCGGGAGGAACTCCAACGGATCCGTCTGCCCAAAGTTGCGTCTGCGCCGCTGGCAGCGCTTACCGAAGTCGTCAGGGACGAGGTGCGGCAGGCTACGCAGGCACCTCCTCTCCCCGAAGCGCCGCACCGGTTCGATGACAGACTTACGTACGAATCCGTTGTACGTCGCAGAGCCGGCTACGGTCAAACTACTCTGACGCCTGCCATGAGCTACGTCGGCGGAAGTCACGCAACCGCATCTGGCTACGGTATTATCCCGACATCTCCCGTAAGTAGCATCGCCCCATATTATGCAACCGCACCTGCTACAGCTGGGCCACGCCCTACACACGCGTACACCAGACCGTAGGCCTCCCTGCTACCATTGTGGGGAGCCCGGTCATCGCTGCCGACCGTGCCCGTACCACCAAGTGGGCCTTCGCGGTTTCCGTCCCGACGCACCTTGTCCTCAGAACAGCGAACGACCGCATGAGATTGCGGAGCATCTTTGGGTGCACAAGAACCCTGTCTACTCTGGAAAAGTGCGAGTCCCGTTCGCCGTCACCTCGCCATCGAGCTTCCAGCTCCGGCCAGCAGAGTAGCTCGGTTGGCCGCCGCTCGCCGAGCCCGCGTCGGGAAAACTAACAACCAGCGACCTCTGGGGGAAAGGCCGCTGACGTTGGGGCGTGTCGAGATCCATCGCGAAACCCTCGAGTCTACGATACATGGACAGAGAGAAGCAGCGACCGTATCCGATACGCTGCATCCTATTTGCGTGTGACAACTGATAGCACTGAGATTACCGCACTGATCGATACCGATGCTGATTATTCTGTTATGAGCCGTGCCTTTGCTGGAGAACTTAATAAGGTTCTTACACCGTGGGCGGGGACCCACATTCTCACCACTGGTGGCCACCTAATTTTGCCTGTGGGCAAGTGCACGGCTAGAGTTGGCATTCATGGTTTCACGTACGTTGGCCAATTTGTCGTGCTCCCCGAGTGTTCCAGAGACTTTATTTTGAGGATCGCTTCCTGCAGGCGAACAGCGCTGTGATTAACTTTCAGGACACATGTGTGACATTCTCGACCAAAGAGGCTTTGGCCCGCTTTGACCCCCGAGATCCCTGCAGCAGTTCTCTGCGCATTGTCGAGAATGACGTCACGGTGCCGCCGTGGTTCAGTGTCCTTGTGCTCGTGCGGAACGACCTATTTCACGACTACGAGGGCCTGGCGGACGGCCATACTCCACTGCTGCTTCAGCGGGGTCTTGTCGTTGCGAGAGGCCTGATCCAGCTGCGTGACGGTCGTACCCACGTCCTCCTGCCCAACTTTGCCAACGAATATCAGCACTTCGTCAAAGGCATGGCTATTGCGTTTCTCCACGTCGTTGCTTATGTCCCAGGTTTGTGCACAGTGGGAAGACCCACTCCAGACAATGCTGGCTCACACCATATTCTTCAGTAGGTCAAAATAAATCCGGCCTACGATCGGTTCAGAAAGATCCTCTGTCGGACCTCTTGACAGACTTTGGGGACTGTTTAGCTACGTGCTCAAAGGTTGGCCGAAGTCCACTCGCCAAGCACCGTATCATCACTGATGAGACTACGCGAACCATCTGCATTTCTGTGTTGACTGCAGGAAACTTAATACCGTGACCAAAAAGAACGTTTGCCTGCCGTCCAGTATAGATGACGCACTGGACTAATTACGGGACGCCCGATACTTCTAATCATTAGATCTTAAAAGCGGGTTCTGGCAAATCGAAGTGGACGAGACATACCGGAAGAATGCATTCGTGACGCCCGACGGCCTCTATGAGTATAAAGTGCTCTCATTTGGTTTGTGCTCAGTGCCGGACACGTTCCAACGCATGCTAGACCCCGTTCTCTCCGGCTTGAAGTGGCAGTCCTGCCTGGTGTTCCTGGACGATGTCGTTATATTTTCGACCACATTTTATTAACACTTGGAGCCGCTGCGCATTGTGCTACAAGCGCCCAAATCCGCTTATCTCACCATCAAAGCTAAGAAATGCAATTTCGGTTTTGAGGAACATCGCTTTCTTGGTCACGTTCTTAGCGCACAAGGCGTTCGCCCGGACCCTGACAAGACCGCTGCCGTCTCAAGTTTTCCACGTCCAACTGACAAGAAAGCCGTACACCGGTTTTTTGGGCCTGTGCTCCTATTATAGGCGCTTTGTTCAAGGTTTCTCGAGAATTGCTGAACCGTTAAGCTCACTGATTCACGACGACACACCCTTCCAAGAGGCCTTGTTTGTCGAGCTTCGCAGCCGTCTACAAAGCAGTCCGATATTCGGTTATTTCGATGAACACGCTGCCACGGACATCCGCACTGATGCTAGCAATGTTGGCCTTGGTGTGGTATTGATAAAGTGGCAAGATGGTGCAGAGCGGGTCATCAATTATGCCAGCCGAACACTTACGCGCTCCGAGACCAATTATTCTACGACGGAGAAAAATGCCGTGCAGTGATATGGGCCATTAGGAGGTTCCTACCTTACCTATACGGGCGACCTTTCCGTGTGTGTAAGCGACCAACACTCCTTGTGCTGGCTGGCGAGCCTCAAAGACCCCTCAGGACGCTTGGCTAGATGAAACTTACGCTTGCAAGAATACGACTTAACAGTCGTCTACAAGTCGCACAGTAAGCATCAGGATGCGGTGTGTTTGTCACGCGCCCCTATCACAATCTGTACCGAAGAACCCGCCGATGATTTTCCTTTCCTGGCCGCTTTTAGTACTACACAAATGGCGTGGCTTCTGCGGGCGGATTCGGAGTTCACGTCTCTCATCGATTATCTCGAAGGCATTGACGCTCGCATCCCGCGTGTTTTTTGTCCTGGGCTCCACACCTTCACTTTGCAATCTGGGGCCCTCTTTAAGCGCAACTTTGCCAGCAACAAAGAAGCGTTCCTGCTTGTCGTGCCATCACAGTTGCGGCCAGAGATTTTGAGTACCTGTCGTGATTCACCCTCCGCCGGCCATCTTGGAGTGGGTCGTACACTCGCGCAGAATGAACAAACATATTACTGGCCCAGGTTACTCCCATCGGTGCGGGCATACGTAAATACCTCTGGTTAAACCTGGAGTGACGCGATAGCTACAGCTGGCCGAGTGGAACTTGGTCACGTGACCAACCACGTGACGAACCACGTGATCATCCACGGCGCCGCGCCGCCAGCAGCTGCTCTGAACCACCGGCAGCTGCTCCACACCACGTGACCAACCACGTGATAGCGTGGCGGCGCAGCCACAGGGTGTCGGCGCCGCCACGCTGAAGGCTCGAAATGCTACCGTAATGTAGCGATCGCTACAAAGCATGCCTTGACTGCCAACGTCGGAAGTCTCCTCCGTTGAGACCAGCCGGATTTCTTCAACCCGCCGATCCACCGAAGACCCCTTTTCACCAAGTGGGCATGGATCTCCTTGGTCCTTTTCCGAAGTCTTCGTCTGGAAAGCGTTGGATTGTCGTTCCGACCGACTACCTGACACGGTACGCTGAAACCACGTCCCTTGTCAAAGGCACTGATGCTGAAGTGGCGCAGTTCTTCGTACACAACATTGTCTTGCGTCATGGAGCCCCCGCCACTGTTGTTACTGACCGGGGGACAGCTTTCAGTGCACGCTTAACCCAGTCTGTGATGACTCTGACGCACACCAGCCATCGACGTGCTACGGCCTATCACCCACAGACAAAGGGGTTGGTATAGCGATTCAACCGCACACTAGTCGACATGGCTTCTATGTGTGCTGACGTCAAGCATCGAACTTTGGACATCATTCTGCCGTACGTAACGTTTCCGTGGAACACCGCCCTGCAGGAGACAACCCGACTGACCCCCTTTCTTCTTGCCTTCGGTCGGCAAGTGACCGCTCCGTGGGATGCTATGTTGCCTGTTGACCCCTACTGCGACTCTGACGCTGACCTAGATGTAGAAACCTTCGTTCAGCGTGCATAGGAAGCGCGACAATTGGTACGCCTGCGAATTAACCGTCAACAGAAGACTGACACCGCTAGTTACAACCTCAGACGCCGCTTCGTCAGTTACGCGTCAGGCGACTTGGTGTGTGTTTGGACCCTGTTCGTCACTGAGGACTTCCTGAAAAGTTGCTGCGCAGATACTTCGATCCTTACGAAGTAGTGCACCGCATCAGTGATGCAACGTATGCAGTTGCTCCCGCCCAAGCGTCTTGCTCATCGCGCCGGTCGCTCGGTACTGAAGTCGTGCACATTGTTCGCATGAAGCCTTACCACGACAGACTACCTGACTGAACAGCGGTTCACTGCAGCTGTGTTTTCGCTGACCTTTCCTTCTTCACCACATCGTGCCGATGCTGCAGAAAAGGGGGACAGTGATACGTGCAGCTGTAGAACTAGAAGCGCCTGCATTCAGAGAGGAAGTTGGTTCTCTCTCGCTCGCGCGCTCGGGCCACGTAGGAACCGCCTCAGTTTTCTGTCTCTGCTCCGGAGGTTCTTCGCGTTGCACGTTACAATAATAATCACCATCATCATCATCGTCGTCATCATCATCATCATCATCATCATCATCATCATCATCATCATCATCATCATCATCATCATCATCATCAGCCTTACTACACCCACTGCAGGGCAAAGGCCTCTCCCATGTCTCTCCAATTAACCCTATCCTTTGTCAGCTGCATACACCCTTTGCCTGCAAACTTCTTAATCTCATCCGCCCACCTAACCTTCTGCCGCCCCCTGCTACGCTTACTTTCTCTTGGAACCCACTCCGTTACCCTTAAAGACCAGCGGTTATCTTGCCTTCGCATTACATGCCCTGCCCAAGCCAATTCGTTCTCTTGATTTCGACTGGGATGTCATTAACCCGTGTTTGTTCCCTCACCCACTCTGTCCGCTTCCGGTCTCTTAACGTTACACCTATCATTTTTCTTTCCATGGCTCGCTGTGTTGTCCTTAACTTAAGCTGAACTCTTTTCGTTAGCCTTCACGTTCCTGCTCCGTAGGTGAGTACCGGTAAGATTAAGCTGTTGTACACTTTCCTCTTGAGGGAAATTTGTAAACTGCCACTCATGATCTGCGAGAATTTGCCATATGCGCTCCACCTCATTCTTATCCTTCTAGTTATCTCCCTCTTATGATCCGGATCAGCTGTCACTACCTGCCCTAAGTAGACGTATTCCGGCACAATTTCTAGGCTCTCGCTGGGAAAATTGTGAACTGTTGTTCCCTTGCTAGGCTGTTGAACATTACCTTGGTTTTCTGCATGTTAATTTTTAGACCCATAGATATGCTCTGCCTGTCTAACTCCTTGATCATGATTTGCAGTTCACCTCCTGAGTGACTCAGCAAGGCAATGTCATCAGCAAATTGCAGATTAATTAGGTATTTTCTATTTATTCTTATTCCCAACTGTTCCCAATTCAGGCCTCGAAATACCTCCTGCAAACATGCGGTGAACAGCATTGGCGAGATCGTGTCTCCTTGCCTGACGCCCTTCCTTATTGGAATTTTATTGCTGACTTTATGGAGGACTATAGTAGCTGTGCAGTTGCTATATATATCTTCCAGTATTTTGACATAAGGCTCTTCTACCCCCTGATTACGCAATGCCTGTATGACTGCGGAGGTTTCCACTGAGTCGAATGCTTTCTCGTAATCAATGAAAGCTATATATAGAGGTTTTTTATATTCTGCGCATTTCTCTATCACCTGCTTGATAGTGTTAATATGATCTATTGTGGAATATCCTTTACGAAAGCCTGCCTAATCATTTGGTTGATTAAAGTCTAACGTTGCCCTGACTCTATTAGCGATTACCTTAGTAAATACTTTGTAGGCAACGGATAGTAAGCTGATCGGCCTGTAATTTTTCAAGTCCTTAGCGTCTCCCTTCTTATGAATTAAGATAATGTTTGCATTCTTCCAAGCTTCTGGTACAGTCGAGGTCATAAGGCATTGCGTATACAGGGTGGCTAGTTTTTCTAGCACGATGTCCCCTCCATCCTTCAACAGATCTGCGGTTACCTGATCCTCCCCAGCTGCTTTTCCCCTTTTCATTGCTCCTAAGGCTTTCTTTACTTCATCTTTTGTTACTGGCGGGATGACGCATTGCTGTGCACTACTGTCTTTCTCATTAACGCTCTGATTACATTGGCTACTGTACAGGTCTGTGTAGAACTCTTCGGCTACGTTAACTATCTTATCCATATTGCTAATGACATTGCCCTGCTTGTCTCTTAATGCATACATCTGGTTTTTACCTATGCCTAGTTTCCTCTTCACTGTTTTTAGGCTACCTCCGTTCTTTATAGCATGCTCGATTCTCTCCATATTAAACTTCCTTATGTCGGCTACCTTGGGCTTATTTATTAACTTTGATAGCTCCGTTAGTTCTATTCTATCGGTAATGTTAGATGCCTTCATGTTTTGACGCTTCTTAATCAGATCTTTCGTGACCTGAGATAGCTTCCCGGTATCTTTTCGAACTGTCCTACCGCCTACTTCTACTGCGCACTCCGTAATTATTGATGTCAGGTTATCGTGCATTGAATGAACATCAAGATCATCTTCCTCAGTTAAAGCCGAATATCTGTTTTGCAGCGCTATTCTAAACTCCTGTGCTTTCCCTCTTACGGCTAACTCGTTAATGGTCTTCTTCTTCGCTAGCTTCTTCCGTTCCCTCTTCAAGTCTAAGCTAATTCTAGACCTTACCATTCTATGGTCGCTGCAACGCACCCTTCCGAGGACGGCCACATCCTGAATGATGCCAGGTTTAGCGCATAGTATGAAGTCGATTTCATTTTTAATCTCATTATTGGGGCTCTTCCAGGTCCACTTCCTGTTTTCTCGTTTGCGGAGGAAGGTATTCATGATCCGTAAATTATTTCTATCCGCGAATTCGACTAATAACTCTCCCCTGCTATTTCTAGAGCCTATCCCATAGTCACCTACCGCGTGGTCGTCAGCCTGCTTCTTGCCCACCTTCGCATTGAAGTCGCCCATCAGTACAGTGTACTGCGATTTTACTTTATTCATTGCTGATTCTACGTCCTCATAGAAGCTTTCAACGGTCTGGTCATCATGGCTGGATGTGGGTGCGTAGGCCTGCACCACTTTCAGCTTGTACCTCCTATTCAGCCTAATTACTATGGCTGCTACCCTCTCGTTAATACTGTAGAACTCCTCTACGTTGCCAGCTATATCCTCATTAATGAGGAAACCCACACCTAGTTCTCGTCTATCCTCTAACCCGCGATAGCACAGTATGTGTCCGTCCTTTAGTAGTGTATACGCCTCACCTGTCCTCCTAACTTCGCTAAGCCCTATCACATCCCATTTAATTCCCGCTAGTTCCTCAAACAGCACTGCTAGGCTAGCCTCACTAGCTAAAGTTCTAGCGTTAAACGTTGCCAGGTTCAGATTCCAATGGCGGCCTGTCCGGAGCCAGAGATTCTTAGCACCCTCCGCTGCGTCACAGGTCTGACCGCCGCCGTGGTCAGTTGCTCTGCATCCGCTGGGGACTGAGGGCCGAGGGTTAATAGGTTTGATCATAGAAGGTTGTGGTAAAGTACTACACCAGGGTGGCCAAATCCTGCTCTGGTGAGAGAGTGCGTTGTCGGTTCTGGTCACCGAGATAAGGCCGCACTCCAGGCCTGGTTATGCAATTCCATCGACACGCAGTTTTTTTTTAAACCCGGTGGAGAATTAATAATAATAATAATAATAATAATTCGTTTTTTGGGGAAAGGAAATGGCGCAGTATCTGTCTCATATATCTTTGGACACCTGAACCGCGCCGTAAGGGATGGGATAAAGGAGGGAGTGAAAGAAGAAAGGAAGAATAGGTGCCGTAGTGGAGGGCTCCGGCATAATTTCGACCTCTTGGGGATCTTTAACGTGCACTGACATCGCACAGCACACGGGCGCCTTAGTGTTTTTCCTCCATAAAAACGCAGCCGCCGCGGTCGGGTTCGAACCCGGGAACTCCGGATCAGTAGTCGAGCGCCCTAACCACTGAGCCACCGCGGCGGGGCGTGGAGAATTGCGCGGCACCAGGATTTGAGCCCCGGTCCTCTTGCACGCGAGGCGGATGTTCTACCTCTACGCCATCGCTGCAGCGATGGCGTAGAGGTAGTAGAGGCACGTTACAATATGTACTCTCTAAGTTATGCTTGCCGAGGTCGAGGCCTCCGCCTGGGAGGAAGATGATTTTAAGATCTTGAGCAGGGATCTTGGGCTGGGGAGCCTTTCATTTAATTACTGATGCAGAATACTTGCCTTGCGTCGGCTGTGCCGGTATTGCCTGGCCGGCTGGTGGCTGAGAGGCTCGTGGCGGCTTGCTAGGACGTAAGGGGTCTGGGTGTGACATGTGCCGGGCTTTCATGGCCCTTTCCCGGCTCGAGTCGGCGGCGGAATCCTCGGTTGTGACCACTTCGCCATCACCTTGAGGTGTCATGCTACTGCAGGCCGGCCGCGGCGTCGGGCGATGTCCGTGGTGCACAACTCAGGCTAGGCTTAAGCCGAGACAGGGTGCAGCGAACGCGCTAGGCCTGCGCGAGGCCTAACGCCCGCCGCCGCCTCGGAGCGAGGTATAGGTTTGTGCGGCAAAATCTGGTTCCGAATACCCGAAAAGTGTTCGAGACAGTGTCGGGCACTTTCAAAAATTTGCCGCTGCACTCCGATTCATAAACAGTTGAGACAACAGTTCGAAAATGATTGAGCCGATGCGGACGCGTCCGCTCGCTCCCCTCGGGCCACAAACGCTCCGCAATTAGGCGTCGTCGTGGACGTTATGAGCGAAAAATCCCCGGTAAAGCAACCTTGTGGGTCACTTATATCACGTACGTGAACCTGTGGTGTCATTGAAACCTGCCCACCGAATTATGAGCGAATTTACAATCGCGGCAGGTAGCAGTTAAATAAATTATATGTACTTAAAGATTGTTAGGGAAGAGCAACCTGTGCCGTGAAAGCTCCACCGGTGGCAGAAATTGCCATCGCAGACGATTAGCATTGAATCAATGACATAAAAAAATGGGTCGCCGTTGCTTAAGCGGTATTTCCAAGGGGGATATCGGCGCGGATGGATGTGGAGAGGAGGTGATGGACGTCACCGATCCACCGAAGTCCGCCCCTGCTCTTGGATTCACGATTCACACGGGCATCAGGAAGACGCCCAAGTTGGACGAGCCAAGCGGCCGGGCTACGGAGACAGAGTGGCTGGGGTCGAAAAGGGAGGAAGGGGCCAAAACATTGCCCCCTTGCGGGGTTGTGGCGAAAAAAAAAGATTAAGGGGGAAACAGAATAAATGCGCGATAGGAAGTAACATAAGAGAAAAGAAACCCGAGGGGGTGCAGCCAAAAAAGAAAGACGGGAGCGGGCTGCACCCCACGCATGCCACGGAAGGTACAGGCCGAACGAATGGTCCCCTCCTCGGTCGGCGGCGGTCGCCGGAGCAGAACCGGAAGCTGCATCGCCGCGAGCACTCTCGAAGGCGTGACGAGTACGCAGCCTCCGTCACTTAGGAAGTGATTACATCGCCCGTTTGAATACCCCTTTAGGATTGCGTAGTCGATCATGAGGCAGTGGCTGGCACGCGCTAGCGGAACGCATCGGGCTACAGAAATCAGGAGATGTGCCCCGTCCAGCGTCCGCATCGGGACCTGGAATAAATGTGGCCGTCATTGTTCCATTTCTGGAGGCCACGGACAGCCCTGCAGTACCTACAGGTGGACATGCGGGGCTTCAGGGGCCCGCTCCGAGGCCGAGCATAGAGGCCCTCCGTTCCTGCCGGTAAGACACAACGCCTGCAGGCTAGGGCCCAGCGCCGGTCGCATGGCGCCCTAACGTCCTCGAAAATCCTACTGTTGCGCCTACCACCTTTTCGCCCGCAATCGGCGGTAACCTGGCTTTCACACGCCTATGCCCTACTTTATGTAAATGGCATAATTTTCCAGGTATGGAGCTTCCTGCAGAGTGGAGCCACCGCTGTGAGCTCTGCAATCCGTTTGACCTGGCGCCACCGGACGGAACATTTTGGGCACCCTGATAGCCGTCTTTTACGGACATTTCGGAGCGCCTTCGTTTCGTCGACGTGCCGCTGCGCACCTTCCTCCCGTGTCTCACGCCGTCTCTTCAGATGATGGCCGCACTAAATTGCCAATTGTGGCAGCTGCTCGACCTCAGCTAAGCATTGTCGGGGCTTTTCTGGTTGGCGGCGTCATTCTGAACTCCAATCGCGTCATGGTCGACTTCGTGCTTCTGTGCTCTGTCGGCGTAGCAAGTGCGGCATTGCCATGAAGCGTGGTCTTTGGAAGTTCTTCGTCGCTTCGCTGGTGAGCAACCTCACGTTCAAGGATTGCTTTCCACTTTCCCCCGCGGGAACTGGCTGACCTTCCGCCACCAGCTGCTGCATAGCTTCGGTTCGGCAACGCAAAACTTGGTATGGACGTTGATGGTGAGCGGAAAAGGTGGTTCGGCGCGTACTCCTCTCGACGCAGGTACTCATCGATTTGTTGCGGGCGTTGGCCCAAACGTGATTGTGCTGTGTCAATGGTAAATCCACGGGGACCGGCAGGTCAGTACGGGAAGGTACGAAGAGTATGGTCGGCCTCACAGCAACGAATGCACAGTGAGCGGTTGTCAGAAGGCTTCCAGACGTCGCATTTCCTAGGGCTTGAGATTCGCTCGTAGGCTGGGTGGGCGGAGCAGGTGGTCGGCGTTCTGAAACAGCTGGTTGACGTTGAAAAAGAGAACTTAGGGGCTGTCGTTGGGGCTGAATACAATGTACTGTAGCGGCGTAGGTCATGGCTTGAGCTTCCGCTTTAGGAGTCGACGACGGGGAGCCAAGCGCATGCGGCACTTCTTCGCGCACGAGTTTCTCAAGGTTCACTACATGAGGCTGGTTGGAAGATCGTAATAGGCCACGCAGCTCTGCGTACAACGTCACAGATGACATCCCGCTGGCTGCCTTCGAATTCTGTGCCACCCGAGAGGGTTGTGGCGGTTACTTGGAGCTGTCGAGGAAACTGGCGGGCTCGCGCTTCCAAGCTTTTCTCAATGGCTACCGCTTCGCTAGAGAATCCAGCGATAATCTTAGTTGAATTGGGGTCAGACCACCGAAAGGTGTCTCTTTACACCTCGTAGCAAAAGCGCCACTTTCTCTTCTATCATGTCAGGATCAGCATTTCGAAAAAAGGCGCTTCATATGGGGTCTTGTACATACAACATATGGTGTCACTGTCTCATTTGGGTGCTGGATGCATGACTGTCGAAGCAGTTGCGTTCTTTCTTTCTTGACGATGCTTGTGAATGCCTTGAGGAACTCTAGCCTGAATGATTCACACGTAGCCAGAGAAGTTTCGTTGTTTTCGAACCAAATTCTAGCTGGGCGAAGAAAGGATGCCTCACTTTCGTCTGGTCATCCCAAGTATTGAATACGGCAACACATTCACACTCGTCCAGCCAATCTTCAGCCCCTTGCCCCCTAAACCGTTGAACAGGGGCGGCAGCATGTCTGGTGCAAAAAATAATGAAGACTGGTGTCGTAGCCATGGTCGATGTCGGCGCTGAGGAGTCTTTCACTTGCGTGCGGTCAGGTAGTAGACCATATTACGGTGAACGCCTCTGGAAGCGATGACTGCTTCGTTGTTCGTCCTTTGTTGGGACGGTTTCTGCGGCTTTCTCGCGATCTGCTTCTTCGGGACGGCTCGGGCTGCTTTTTCGGCTGCCAGGGGGTTAGGGCGAGAACGACATCTGTTAGCTCCTCAATCAGATCTCACGTAGTGGTGGCGGCAATCTGGCGAGAAGGAAGACAACGACAAGGTTTCCAAACAAATTGATTCATTGGGAGACCTGCGCCGACTGAATGACTCGGTGACTGAGTAGCAACAAGTGCTCTCGGCCGTCGTCGAACTGAATTCCCGCAGTTCTTGGCCACGTTAAATTCTATGCTGCAAGGAACCTTCGAGATAAGGAGCCAAAAGCAAATACAACAATCTCAAAAAATATGCAATCTGTTGCGCGTGGTCACAATCAATCTATATGTCCGGTCAATCGAGTTAATTGGTCAATGTCCATCCATATATTCGGAATTTTTCAATCTCGAGTATGCATTCATATTATTTCGCGAGCCCTTGTACTAGTGGCGCAGTGGTGCAGCTGTTAAGCGATGTGCCACTCTACTATTGTGGCAATTGCTGCCACAGGTGGGGCTCGTTAGACCCAGGCTGCTCTTGCCGAGCAACCTTTCGCGACCAATGATCAATATAACTGCCACCTGCCCAGGTGGGCAGTTTGGTCACAATAGGGGAGACGTTGGGATGACGTCACAAGGTCACGTCACCTAGATGGCTCACCTGCAAGGTAGGTTGCTTATCTGGGGATACGCGTATTTGCTGCATTTTTCGCTCATGGCGCAACAACCCAGATGGCGATGACGACACCGGTTTTAACGCAACACTGGAAGATTAACGCTATCAACTTAGATGTGACTAAACTAGAATACAGCTTAGTTAAAACATTCGGTGAGAGGCGCCATTGATCGCTGACAGCGACGGAACCAGGGCGCAACGATGCAGGCGCAGATGGCGACAGAGTAAACTGTATGGTAGAGGTCCGAGAGCGGCAAGAAGCTATCTGCGCGGCTCAGTCACGGATAAGACTTCAGTATTCAGTAAAACGATGAGGCAGAGTCATGCCTCAGCAGCGTGTACCTATGTAGACCCAACTTCACTGATGATTTTTTAATATCGTCTGTTCAAATCTATAAGACCTCTGACACTGATTCTGACAGTCACAACTTCAATCCTGGCAATCTTGGGCAAGTTTATGCATACGTCGCTCAAAATTTCCCGCCTTTGTTTGTATGCTTTTATAGTTACAACGCCATTTGGGGCATGTTTGCCGTCACTCATATAACGTTGAAAGTACATTGCAAGCATTGAACATTGTGTCGTTTGCTAAGATAGCAAACCAACATTCGAGGTACATTAGCGTATTCTGGTTGATATTACCTAGGAAGTCACGACGACTTGTCAGTATTACATACACGGACGCATGTGGCTACACAATGATGGCAGGATATCGCGGCACCTGTGGCTATACTTGGCATGTGCTGTCGGAGCTTTGTGGTTCGCAGGACACTGGGTCAATTGTTATTGCAAATTTTATTCTTATCAATGACTTCACTGTTTATTTTCTAACTCATTAGTGCTCGCTTTGGCTCTGTAAGATGTTTTATACCTGCCTTATTTGAGTGTAAGAATTTAAGTTTCTTTTTTTTTTTAAACTCCCATGCCTGGAAAACGTGCCCCTGAGTCTGAAGCCACGGTTGGTATGTGGAAAAGCAGAGAAATGTCCCTCTCCACTTTCGAAGAAAATGGATAGTGGGAGAGGAAAAATGGAGTCGATTGAATGCGACATGTGGTTGGCGGTAAAGTGGTGAAAGAGGAAACTCCCCCCCCCCCCCCCCCGGGTCAAAGGAGTAGAGGGAGAGGGAAAGTAGAAGGAAGATGAAAAGAGGGTTGCAGGCGTTGTGTGGGGGCGGAGGAAAGTTGAAGGGGGATATGGCCCCTGATTGCTGATTTTATCTGGAGTGGAGTGCGGGTACGGCGTGTCACAGGATGACGCCCTCTCGCAAGCTCTGAGCCGGTCAGCGGTAGTGATTTATCAATTCGGAGGGACTGCTAATGCTAGCGCATACTCTGCTCCATGAGTCGCATCGATCGTCGCCAATATTAACGCGAGAGCGTTAAGGTTCCCGTGACACTGAAAAGCCATCGTTGTTGGCATCGTTGGCTCTGAACTAAAAAAATATTCGAAAAATCACCAGATACGCAACTTTGGTGGAAGGTGGGCCACCGAAGTCACGTGACCTTGCGACGTCACCGCAACCTGCCAACCGAATGAGAACAGTGCCCGGGATGGCAGGTGGGAGTTAACTTTATGACCCATCGCAAGTGGTTGCTCGCGAGGACCAGGCTCAAATGGTTCACCGGTGGCAGCACCTGCCATCGCAGGGCCGTGCCAGATGGCATAACCGCTCCAAACCTGCACTAGCAGTGATATGAGGAGTCTCAGTGGTCTACGAATGTTGGCTAGAGAATGAACAATTCTACATACATCTCATTTTTTTTCTAATACCGCTATCGTTTTAAACTCGTGAGGAAGAGTTTAAGTGTTACCCAACACGTTCACCCAGTTGTATGTGCGACGGCTGTTTCCGTTTTCTAAACGCCGCCTTCATTCCTCATAAAACCTCTGCAGCCGCAAAACCGTAAGAAGGATTAAAACCTTGTGGTACTAAGTCAACCATTTCTTAGTTCTGTACTTAATTGGCAGACAGTGGCCTTCGCGATCAAAGATAGTAATCGGAGTACGTCCTTGGCAGATCAAGCGCATTCCGGCAACGCTAGAACACCACACAAAATCTTCCTTTACCAATAAAAAGCAAACATTTCATTCTGTCTTAATATTGTTTCGTCTAGAACTACAAAAATCTTTGGCATGAAGCGTTCCTAGGTCAATGATGGACCTGATATAATTTCATAAAACTGCATGGCGCAAAAGGTTTCCCAGAAGTTGTGTACGTGACTAAGTGGTCGACGTGACCTGTTCTTACCCAAATAATTTAGAAAAAAATCCGTGAAGACTTCGCAGCAAGGGAAGAAATGAGTATGCATAGACATAAATTCTTCAATGGGAAGGAGGGGGAACTAGCGATTAAAATTTATTTTCTGAAATGCTCCTGTTAAATACACGAAGTAACGAATGTATGCTCGCGTGAACCAGGAGCAGACAGTCCTGCAGTCATACATGGCTTAGCCCAGATCCTAATCAAGAAATTAATTACTTGTCTGAGAGATGCAGACTCCTGGAGTGGCCTGTGGCTGACCTATTGGCTCTATAATGTACCTATTTCGTCATAGAGCGTTATTTTTTAAAGCATTTTATGCACACTCTGCTCGCTCCAATATTTCGAAACGATCTGTAAGGCGTTTCACTAAAAAAAATGAAAATTGGCTTTGAGGAAACGAAATCGCGCAGTATCTGTCTCACATATCTGGATGGACACCAGAACCGCGCCGTGACGGAAGGGAAAAAGGAGGGAGTGAAAGATGAAAGGAAGAAAGAGGTGCTGTAGTGGTGGGCTCCGAAATAGAACAGTAACTTCATTTTCACACTGCTCACCGGGTGTCACTATAATGGAATCTGAATACAATACAATGGGTGAATGCGAGTGAATTGAGTGAAATGCCCTTTGTGTGCACCTTCAGCAAAGAATCGAATGAAGACAATGCCCTCATAATTTAAAATAATGCATTGCGCATGTGTGAAATATTCGGAGGGGCTGACTAACGCAACCGGCCATGTGGTGATAAGATTCCTGTGTACATCGCGCCATGTGATTACACATTTTCTTATTTCTGGAATTCTGTGGTCCCTTCCTTCTCTTCAAGTGTAATGTTTTAAATTCTTGTTTATGCATTATTTATTCTGCTCGTCTGCATGTTGTTTTTATGGCTCTTGCAATGCCTTTTGCTTATTTACATGTAGTCTTTTTTTCTTGCTTTTAAAGACACCTTTTATTGAATGAAGGTATCGGAAATTGTTGCCAATCACAAATGTACTGTTTTTCATGCTTGTTTCATTTTTCTTTTTGTGAAGCTGCCAGCGTGTCGCAACATTTAGCACTAGCCCAGGCGCACACAGGCCGGTCACGTCGTCATGGCTCAGTTTGATCTGTCGACACCTTTTATAAAAAAAAAGTAGACCTAGAGGACTCCCCGCTCACAGGTATAAGATATGAAACAGTGAAAGGCAATGCATTCGTCTTCAGTATATTTATTATTGTTTTGTACTTTTTATTTTTATAGTGCTGTTGTCGCCAGATTGAGTTCATAACGGCCGCAGCCCACACCCAAACACATTAAGGCGGTATTTGGAACGTCTGAGAAAACGTGATGCTCCATGCTTTCCTCTTGAAGGGTTTTTGGCGCCTGACATGACGCTCGTTTTTCATCTTGCTTTTACTCCGGCGCACTTACACGCCTTCGCGTCATCGTTTCCATGCCTTTTATTGTATTCTGCACTGACGATGACATTTCCCGAGCAATGTGGCCGCTTTCGCTCGTTTTGTCTACCTACCCGGACCCTCCACACCCCCAAGACCCATCTTCCCTTCCCACCGGAACCTGCTTTGGAAGAAACAATAGCGGTATATCGTGAAAAGTTCTCGGCCAAGGAAAAAGGCGGAGATGGAATTTTAACGGGGGGGGGGGGGTTCTGAAGTTCTGAACACTTTAGAATGTGGCAGGGGTAGTTCACAGGGGAATGAGGCCCAAGGAAATGACCCGGAAACGTTAAAGTATTGGTTCAGTGCCAGAGGAAATGGAAAAGTGATGAGCTAGGCTCATGTCCGGCGACCGATACATTTTAAGCGGAAAAAATGGCGCATTGCCATCGATTTCACAGAAACGGCTCTAAATACTTCCGTAGTGTGTGCTGCCGCATGCTGTTGCCTCTTTTTGTTGAAATCTGAAAAGAATTATTTAGAGTGAGTTGACTTGGAGCTTGTTTTGAGATACCTGCATAAGCAGAGAAATGCTTTGAAAGGCACATCGATCGCATAAGAAAATAGGCGAGTGATTATTCGGCTAAAAGAGAACCTCCGTGAGTTCACAACCACACAAAGCAAATCGGCCCAGCTATATATCAGGTGTTTCAGGGAAGGTGGTTATTAATATTCAAAAATAGCGTTTATGAGGTAAAGAGAAGCTTATGGCGGAATAATAATGCCAGGGTTGGCGGATGTCAAAAAATAGGCGAATCATTTCAGGTAGTAAAGTGAGTAAGTAAATACTAATAGTTATCTTTTTTATCTATTACCTATAGGCATCTGATTGCAAGCAGAGGTTTGTAGCCGGCCGTTCATAACAGCCATATCAGTTTTATTCATTTTCGAAAGCGCAATTACCATTGGCGCTGTCGCTCGAAAAAATTAGAATATTTCGACACGTTACGAGCACTGAAGAGGTTGCTTTGCCTGCATGCTTATCAAAAGCCCACGTATTTTGGTATGATGCAGACAAATTCTGTCGAGCCACAGCGGTGAGGGTAATTACGCTTTCGAAATTCTAAAAACTGATACGGCTACTACTAACTGCCGGCTGAAAATCTCTGTTTGCAATGAGGTGCCTATCGGTAATAGTTAAAAAGTTAGGAATTTACTTAATGATTTTACTAGTTAACATGATACGCGTGTTTTTGACATGCGCCAACACTGATATCACTATGCCTTAAAAGGCTTCCCTTTACCCTAGAAACCTTATGTTGAAAAATAAGTAATCCCCTTCCCAGAAACCACCTGGCATGAGTACTCTATTCATTTCCTCTCCCTCACGCCAGCATGTAATTGCTGTTCTGGGAATAGTGGGAGTTTCTAAAACAACAGATATTAGTGGTTAGCTCCCGCCTCTTTTTTGCTTGCCTTGTTTTTACGTCAGTGATTATGCCCAGGCTCATTAAATATAAGTGTCAAGTAGCTTCTTGTGACTCTCAGTGTCATCATCCATATATCGCTATTGAAGCTGGATATGTCAAACTATTTTATTTATTTTATATATTTATGTAGATACGGCAGACCATGATTATATACAAGCAGGACGGGCACTTTACAGAATGAGTAAATCAGAAAAATCACATGGCAACTTGCAGTTTACAAAAAAAAGACATATGCATACAGTTACAAAGCATGACTCATGTCAAACAGGTCAATGTTGGTACGTGGGGGACAGAGAGTACCAGTCCGCTGTTGTGCGGGGAAAAAAGAGAAAATTTGAACCGATTTGTGCGTGCGAAGTATGGTACTAACAGGCTGCTGCGATAGCGTCGCGTGCTTCTTGCGGGCTGAGGAAATAGATATAATGACGATTCAAGTCCCAACTTACCGTTGATCAACAGGGAAAGAAAATCTAAACGGGTACTTTTTCGACGACACTCAAGGAGGGGGATACCATGAGCCTGCATTATTTCGGAGGTTGAGTCAGATTACGAAAATTCGGAGAACACAAACCTAACAACTTTCCTTTGTATTTTTTCAATCTTCTTTATGTTTTCTTTAAATGTGTTTCAATCTTCTTTATGTGGATCCCAGACTAAACACGCGTATTCGAGTTTTGGCCTGATCAAAGATAGATAACTAATAAGCTTTACGTTGGGAGGGGAATTCCGAAGTTTGTGTCTCAAGAAACAGTGTTCTGAAGGCAGATGAACAGATGTCAATGAGGCCGATCCATGATAGATCATGAGTGATTGTCACACCCGAGTACTTGACTGAAGTGACTTGCTTAAGCGGGGATGACCCAAGAATGTATGCATGTTTTGTCGGATTCCTTTTACGAGTGATGCAGAGAAACAGCCTTGTTCGGATTTAAAGCCATTCCCCAACGACTGCACCAGTTCACAATGTTAGTGAGGCTATCATTCAGGTCTATTCGATGTTGAGCACTCGACATTTGGCGAAATAACACGCGGTCATCGGCATATAGTCTGATGTGAACACCGGGCACAACTTCATGGACAATATCGTTAATGTACAGTAAAAAACAGTAAAGGCCCCAGGACTCTTCCTTGAGGCACACCAGACGCGACAGGATGACAGCCGGATCGTTGTCCACTAAGATCGACGTATTGTTTTCGGCTATTTAAATAATCATTTATCCAAGAAATAAGAATATGCGGGAGGCGAATGGAATGTAGTTTTAATATTTGGCTGCTGTGGGGAGCTATGTCAAACGTCTTGCTAAAATCTAGAAAGATTTCGTCAATCTGACCATTAATATCTAGTACTGAGGCAAAGGAATTAACTACGGATACCAGCTGCGTATAGGTAGAGTAACCTTTCCGGAAGCCGTGTTGGTAATTTGTTGGTAGCGAGTTACACTCTAAAAATTCGTTAATGCGGGTGGCGATAACATGCTTCATCATCTTGCAACAGGACGAACGTAATGACATAGGGCGATAGTTTCTTTACTACGAGTCGGTCACCTTGTTTAAAAATGGGCAAAATTCGGGCTGTATTCCATTCACTTGGCACCTTCGCTGATAACAAAGAGGTGAGAAACATAATAACAAGAAACTTGGCAACAGATTCGGCTTATGTATGGAGAAAAATGTTTGAAATATTGTCAAGTCCGAACGATGTTTTAGTTTTCAAGTTGATAAGCATTGAAAACGCACCTTCGTATGTAATAAAATTCGCTTCCGAGGGGTAGGCAGGTGCAGCGTCAAGTGGGTGTGGTTCTGACACCATGAACACGCTGTGGAAGTATTCGTTGAAATGGTGAGACATGGCCCTTTGATCATTTACTAATGTATCAGCAACTAAATCTTCAGAAACCGGTCTCTTTGTGTTAGAAATCCCTAGAATTCGCTCGGGTCATTTTTTATGAAGTTTGGGAGAGATATTTTGAAGTAATAATCGTTTGATTTGCTTACCGCGCCAGCGAGAACCCCTTTAAGCTTAGAGATCAAATCAGGTTGCACGTGTTTTTTTTTCAGCCGTTTTATTTTGCGCTTAAGTTGAATAATGTTCCAATTCATCCAAGCCGTTTGCTTACGAACATTTTTGAGTTTGTAGGCACAAAATTATCTAGACAGTAATGACACTTTTCCTTGAATTTGGTCCAAAGTGCGCATGCGTCCGTTCCATCAAAATCTATAAGGGAGGTTTCCAAGTGGTGTATTATGAGGGCGTCATCAGCACGCGTGTAATCATGGAATGTGCGTACTTATTGCTGTTTGCGTGCGCTGCGTGTGTGAAACGGTACAGTAATGCTGACAAGGTGATGGTCAGAAAGCCCTTGCTCAACCGATAAAGTGCAGTCACTAAGAGCGTGATGAGATGCCAAATCTAATATGGAATCGCGACTGCGGCATTGGCATTCACGAGTCGGCTGGAGTACAATCTGGGCCAAGTCATGTGTGAACATATTATTGTAGACAGAATTCGCAGGTTTCTTAGAACCTATACATTCAAGGCGGTCCCAGTCAACACCTGGAAGATTCAGATCGCTGACCAGCAGTATTTTATTCTTTGTGACTTTTGACGTATGGATTTGTAATTTGTCCAGGAAATCATCGTTGACGTCAGGGGGCTTATCAAGCACATAAAAATTGAAACCATGTCCCCAGCACGAAAACATAAGACACAGGCATTCAAGATCGGTGACGTCTTCGGTTAAGGCGGATTCAACTTGGTTTTTGATAATAACAGCTACGCCGCCGCCCTGAGGACCTGTCTTTCCTGACTACCTTGTATGAGGGCGGAAAAACGGCGTCATCACTGATATCATTATGAAGGCAAGTTTATGTTATAACGCATATGTGGGGATCGTATTCGAGCAGTAAAATTTCAAATTCTTCCACCCTATTTACAAAGCTTAGGGCGTTAACATTGATTATTCTCAGCTGTTTTTCGGCCCTTAAAATGGCCCTACTGCCGTGAATGCGCTTTTTTTTGTGCAACCAAGTAAGTAGGAGGGGGGGGAGGCAGTGCGCCATTTGAGTTCAGTGGGAACCTGCATTCGACTGCGCCTGAAGGCGAGTCCTGGGGCGAAGCGGTTATTGGTCGTTTTTTTTGTAATGGTAATATAATACACACTCATGCCACAGTAACTGATGGCAGCTTTGAAGGGTCAGTGGCATACGATGGTCAATGGCAGAAAGCGTTCTAGAATGGGGAAGCCAATTTTGTTGAAACATTATGTTACCTGTCCCAATACTACACTTTTCAGAAAAGGCGCAGTCAATACAGGCAGAACCGAACATGCACGGCCTTCGTGTGACGAGTCATACTGTGGCCCTGCCAGTACTGGAAGCAATGGCAATGCTGGTACCTAGTAAGGCTAGGCATTTCCTACAGATTTTCATTATTTAGCCACTGTATTGTGCTGCTTGGGTTCCTCGAACATTGCTCAGGTAGGATGCTACGTCCAAGTTGTCGGTCATGAAGGGAAGAATTATAAAAGAATAACAGGAAAGTCATCAAAATGCGCAGAACTGCAAATTTAATTAGTTTGCATGAAAATTAAAATTGGCTTTTGAGGGAAAGGAAATGGCGCATTATCTGTCCAACATCTCGGCTGATACCTGGACCGCGCCGTAAGGGAAGGGACAATGAAGGGACTGAGAGAAAAAAAGGAAGAAAGTGGCGCCGTAGTGGAAGGCTTCTGAATAATTTCGACCACGTGGGGATCTTTAACGTGCACTCACATCGCACAGCATACGAGCGCCTTTGCGTTTCGCTTCAATTGAAGCTGGCCCGCGTGGTCGGGATCGAAGCCGGGTGCTCCAGGTCAGTAGCCGCATGGCTAAATTTCGCTTTAATAATAGTAATTGGTTTTTTTGGAGAAAGGAAATGGCGCAGTATCTGCCTCATATATAGTTGGACACCTGAACTGCACCGTACAGGAAAGGATTTGAAAAATTGAAAATTACCCGCCGCGGTGGCTAAGTGGTTAGGGCGCTCGACTACTGATCCGGAGTTCCCGGGATCGAACCCGACCGCGGCGGCTGCGTTTTTATGGAGGAAAAACGCTAAGGCGCCCGTGTGCTGTGCGATGTCAGTGCACGTTAAAGATCCCCAGGTGGTCGAAATTATGCCGGCGCCCTCCGCTACGGCACCTCCTTCTTCCTTTCTTCTTTCACTCCCTCCTTTACCCTTCCCTTACGACGCGGTTCAGGTGTCCAAAGATATATGAGAGAGATACTGCATCATTTCCTTTCCCCAAAAACCAATTATTATTATTAAAATTGATAATTGGTGTTCGCGGAAAAGACATGGCGCAGTATCTGTCTCACATATCGGCGGACACCTGAACCGCGCCGTAAGGGAAGGGATAGAGGGGGAGTGAAAGAAGAAAGGAAGAAAGAGGTGCCATAGTGGAGGGCTCCGGAAAAATTTCGACCACCTGGGGATCTTTAACGTGCACTGACATCGCACAGCACACAGGCGCCTTAGCGTTTCGCCTCCATCGAAACGCTGCCGCCGTGGTCGGGTTCGAACCCAGGAACTCCGGATCAGTAGCCGAGCGCCCTAACCACTGAGCCACCGCGGCGGGTACTCAGCTTGCAGTCGTAGTTCGTCGACACATCGTTCTCGACAAACCCGATGCCACGAATGCCAGCGTAGTTTCCGCGCCGAACGAACGGGCAGCAAGCCGCAAGCTTCGTGGGGAACGCGCATTGGATGTGCGCTGCGTTGTTCGCCGCTCACCGCGTGATTACCGTGTCCCCGCACGGGCCACTGCGCCCGAACGATATGATCGGGAGGCGCTACCATCGCGCACGATCTGTTGTTGCAGTGGCGTACATTGTGAGGAGGAGGATGAGGGAGCGTTTTTAGTAGGCGCCGCCTTATGGCGCTACGTGCGCGTCAAGCGAAGAGGAAACGTAGCGGAAACGTATTTTGGTGTTCGCTTAACTGCGACTTCTGTAATTTCCATGCACATAATTGCTAACATACACCACAGTACACGTCTCTAAAACACCCTTCTAAGACAATACCGTATTCACTAGACGCACCTTTGTTCATTCCAAACCATCGAGCTGGCATGGCGTGGCGCTACTTTTCGCTCTGTACCTAGAGCCACTTTGCCGGAATGTAATAAACAGATCTATTCGTGGTTTTCAACTAGAAGCATGCGAAATTAAACTACGGGCATATGCCGATGATGTGGCAATTGTTTTATGTGTAAAAATTGGGCTGCAGGGTATTGCACAGAGATGACCAGAAAGTTTATATGCGGCTGCATCGTCCGGCCGCTGCCCTGCCCAATGGCACAGAAATCTTGGGGGGGGGGGGGGGGGCGTGCTCGAAGGTTTTGTTACTGTCAGGGTTGTTCAGCATAGAACACATAAGGGCGGGAAAAGTTCTAAAGTGGGGCCGATTCTCCCGTTGTTACTTCCACTGCGAATGTAGTTGGGGTTCGCTGTAGGCATTCCGTTGTCACAAAGCAGCGTGAGTATCCGTTAGAATCCTCATATGCGACCGGGAAAAATTGTGCTGCAAGGACCTGCACAGAGACGACCAGTAAGTATAGAAGCGGCTGCATCGCCTGGCTGCTGCCTTGCCCACTGGCACAGAAATCTTGGGGGGCCATGCTGGAAGGTTCCGTTTCTGCCAGGGTTGTTCAGCAGAGTACGCATAAGGGCGGGAAAAGTTCAAAAGCGGCGCCGATGCTCCCGTTGTTACTTCCACTGCGAATGTCGTTGGGGTCCGCTTTAGGCATTTCTGTTGTCACAAAGCAACCTGAGTATCTGTCAGAATCTTCATATGCGACCGGCAAAAATTGAATGCTGTATGCGAATCAATGCAATTCGGCGGATTGTCCGGAATTCCGTAATCTGGACGTGCTTTAGCATCTCGATTTTGAATTCCTCTTGCTTCAATGAGCACACACCAACATATAAACAATCGTTGTAAAGCAACTCAAGCAAGGAAATTCTGCCAAGAAATCCACAGAGATGACCAGTAAGTTTAGATGCGGCTGCATCGTCCGGCTGCTGCCTTGCCCACTAGCACAGAAATCTTGGGGGGCCATGCTCGAAGCTTCCGTTACTGTCAGGGTTGTTCAGCAGAGAACACATAAGGGCGGGAAAAGGTCAGAAGAGGCGCCGATGATCCCGTTGTTACTTCCACTGCGATTGTCGTTGGAGTTCGCAGTAGACATTTCTGTTGTCACAAAGCAGCGTGAGTATCTGTCAGCATCTTCATATATAACCGGGAAAAATTGTGCTGCAAGGACCTGCACAGAGATGACCAGAAAATTTAGACGCGGATGCATCGTCCGGCTTCTGCCTTGCCCATTGGCACAGAAGTCTTAGGGGGCGGTGCTCGAACACACCACAGCAGCATAGAACATGCGATGTCAGTTGTTCGCAGGTTTTGTGATGTAACTAATAGCGTTGTTAATCTGGACAAATGTGCGGGCCTTTGGCATGGGAACTAGACAACAGCGCCTTTGTTTCACGCGTGTAAAATGGCCACATGTCCCTTCCAAGTACCTAGGTGTTCCTCTTGACAAGTACCGAGATAACCATGACTTTTGAAAGGAGAAAATTCAAGAACTGCCCACGCGCACACAGAAATGGTCGGGAAAGGTATATTCGCGCGCGCAAATATATGTAGTGTATACCTGGTTTCTAAACTGTGCTATTTGTTGCAGGTCCTTTCGTGCTCTCGACTTAAGATTCAAGAGTTTCACTGTCTTTTCCCCATTTTTCTTTGGCAGTCCTCATGGGAGAGGACCAAACGGGATAATTTGTTTCTGCATTTGAGAAAAAGGGGTCTTTCCTTGCCACACTTGTGCCTGAGGCAGGTCAAGATTTATGTTTCTTCGAGATCAACGTGACCCTTTCCTGCGGACTTTTATAAGTCAGGCTGTCTTTAGCTTTCCAAACTGTAGACTTTCCAAACTGTAGACTGGGATGCGATACAGTGCAAATAGATTTCTGAAAGAAGTGGTCTTTGCTTTACGGTTTCTAAATGCTCGGTTCAGTATAGAATGTCTTTAAATTGTCACGCGTAAGGAACTGCTAAAAGATTTGCTCGAGTTTGTCTTCCCCCAGCCAATATATCGGTCTCTGTATAGTGGAGGTCAAGGAGGAAATGTTTTAAAAAGAGCAAGAAAAATGGTGGTGCCAGCGGGTGTGAAGACATTCTTCTTCAAGCTGAACACTGGTACGTTGCCGGTGAAAACATGGATGGAGAACGGATTGTTTTTACCTTGGGGTGCTGACTGCTTGTTGTGTCACAAACCAGAGTCAATAAAACACGTCTTCATAGATAGCTGGGATGCGCTGCTCTTTTGGGACGTGCTCCAGCGTACAATAAAGAAAGACTTACCCTTGACGCCGTATGGGATACGATTCCTGGACGTTGAGCCGGATCTTTATAAATACGATGTATTCTTCCCTCTTGGCCTGCACAGCATTTTCGAAGCAGGATGGCTGTACGACACTGCGATGAAGATTCGCGGTCTGTTCGAGATTTCTTCAAAGAAAACATGGTTAAGTGGCATGAAGTGCACAAGGAGCTATGTTTTGGAGATGTAGTTATCGAATTGATGGGAGAGTTGTGTTCCTTGAAACAGTTTTGATTTTCTCACGTGAGTGAAGCGCATGTGCGCTCTTAATGTTTGAGAGTGCAGCGCAGAACATGTTTGTGATCTGTTTTAAACTGTCGAAACAGGCAATAACTAAAAAAAAAAGAGCTGGTGTGGCGGAGTGGTTAGCGTGCTCGTCTCGCACTCCGGAGGCTCTGGTTCGATTCCCCGAACTCGACCAACCTCTTACTATGTGTTATTTATTAATGATTGTGGGATTTTTCGCTCACGGCCAACGCCGCCGACGACACGAGCTTTTCTGCGACACGGGGCTTTTAACGTTATCGTGTGAAAACGCTTAATGCATAGAATGATTGGGTGGGCCCTAATTTCCTTTTGCCGGGTGTCGCTGGTGAACCGGGCAAGAGCGGCGGCAAAAGATACCCAGGTAGTAGAAGTTATTTCGGAGCCATCCACTACTGCACCTCTTCCATTCTTTCTTCTTTCACTCCCACATTTTTCCTTCCTTTGTGGCGCTGTTCGGGAGTTCACCGAGATGACAGACAGTTACTGCGCCATTTCGTTTCCTCGAAAACAAATTGTCATTTTTTCCCCAAATCAATCACGAAGAAGCCTGTGCAGAATGTGCCAGTGGGTCAGGTTGGATGAAAATGTTTGAAGGTTGGATGCCAATGTTTGAAAGATAGAAAGCGGATGTGAAAGCTTATTGATCCATGTCGTCCAACGAGCGTGAGGTTGGCGCTGGCTGGTCGATCGGCCGGACGCGGGCGGAACGCTGGCTGGAACGTCCGGTCACTTATCAGAATAGGGAAGCTTTTCCAAAATTCTAAGGAAGGACCACCGTTAGTGACGATTTGTGCCAATGCTAGCTTGGCATACAATGCTGGTGCGCTGTCTTGGTAGCTCATAAATATTTGAGGAAACCGGTGGGTACTCTGCCGGCATCAGGAGTCGAATATAAAAAAAAATATCAAAACTGAGGCAGGCGCTCATTTCTAATTCAAAAATTCAAAAATTTCAATTTGGAGTCAGTATTGTAAATGCTAAATGAAATAAAATTCGCCAAATCAAATAGTCGCCTCTCTGTGTTACAGATCCAGTTCTCCGCCGATTAAGGGAGGCTCACAACTCTCGGCAAAAAAATATATATGACATGTAAAAATGAACATCCGCATTTTTTTACGTCTGCTGATTTTCCTAGTACTTCTTCTTTCCTTCCGGCACGATATATTTGCATTACATTTATTTGGTAGAATTGTTTATCTTAAATGGAGAGTTAGAAATCATGTATGTTTGGCCCATATATTTGCTCATGTTGGTTACTGATCGCGACTTCTCTCACACGGTTCATTCCAACAACTTCCAAAGATGATATGCGCACAAGACCCTGGTATACGAACGAGAAATTTGTGCCCAAACACTTGCCCAAGTGTGTACATGAACGAGATTGTTTTCCACTGACAAAAAGTATGGTGGGGCAGCCAGAAAAAGAATGTAAACCAATATGCCCCTGCCTGTGCCAGGCAGAATCACGTCTTCTGAAGAATTTCCCGCACGTGACGAACCGGAAATGACAACGTGTCATTTAACTGCGTTTTCTGCTAACAGCAGCAATGAATGCCTTCCTCTGATTGTACATTTCACTGTTATCGTTGTCGACACAGCATTCACAAGAGTGGTGGCAATGTCCTGTAATATTCACGGTTATATACCTAGGCGTTTGGAACATCTCCAGGGCAGTACATCTTGATATGGCTGGGTAATGTGCGCCGTTGTGGAAAGTGCTTTACGGGGAGAGATACAGAATGCATCATAAAGGAGGCCAGAGAAGAAAAATGAGAAGCAAAGAAGCGCAAAGGCAATTCTGATGGTCACCACAGATGGTTAATGAAAAGATATTTCTGCGCATGTTATTTCTGCGAGTAAATTGAAGTAAATGTGTGTTTTGGTTTTAACCTATGGTACCTGAAAATTCAATTTTTGTTACGTTTATCTTTTCAATTCTTGTTAGGTTTCAATTCAATTTTTGTTAGGTTTATTTTCGCAGAGATGGAAAGGTTCTTAAATAGAGCGGTAGGTGTCTATGCTGTGGGTGTTAAGAGATTCTATTAGAAGAGAACTACAATAAAGGAAACTGGCTGGCTATAGCACATGATCTGGTGCGAAAAATTTACCTTACCAAGAGTGGTTGTACATTCACTGATTATTTTCCCATTGCACTGAAATTTTACTTCGTCATTTATTATCTCCGCTGCCTCGTGTGCTTCTAACGGGTGGATGCCTCTTCTGGAGTGCAGAGTTGGGCTAGGATGTAAGGGGCTGTGTGTATACGGCCAATGACACTTCTGATGGGTGTAGTGGGTGGGCAGAGACGGTCGGCGGTGGAAGGCGCTTCTGGAGGGTGGAGGCTTTACTCGCGGAGGCTTCACACAAGTAGGCAATTCCCTCAAAACACGCTTACGCCCTAAGGTATCGTCTGAGACAGAAAAATAAGGTATAGTTATTTGTTACAAAACAATTATTCTTGTTCGGCAATAAGAAAGGGAAATAGGTAATATAATAAAATTAATTTCAATCTCCTTTTGTAGAAGTTTCTTATAAAACTGGTCTCACATGTGCCTACAAATACATGAGTAGAGGGCTACTCTGTGTCCTTAAAAAAATTGGTACGCTCTCAAGATTTACAGATTATGAATCCTCGCGAACGAGAAGCGCGCAGGGCACGGAATCACATGGACCGGCTTCATCGCGCACCGGACGGAGGCTCGCTGCTGCAGCGTATGCGATCGCACCTGCGCTCACGAATGGGCGCGGCGTTGCTCGAGTGTGAGCAATTGACACAAGGCCCATCCCCCTACGGCTCCTGCGCGCCCTGGCCTGCTGCCTCGAAGGTACATCGAGAGTTCGTCGGCATGGCGGGAAAGCGGAGCACACCCCTCTGTGCTGTGCAGCAGCTGGCCATACACGAGGAGCTCCAGGACCATCTCCTCGTTTACACCGACGGCTCAGTGGCCCGCGACAGCTGCTCCCTTGCAGCGGCGGCTACCATTTCCGCCCTGCGACTGCACAGCCAGCAACACGCAGCCTTCCTGGGCTCCTCCACCACGGCCGAGTTGATGGGGATCCGGCTCGGGCTGGACCTGCTGCCCACCCTCGGCCCTCCGCCGCCCAGGAGTGCTCTGCTGAGCGACTCCCGCGCCGCCCTCAGCCGCCTGCAATCGAACGGCCGGGCTACCCGAATAGTACGGGAAATTCGCTCGCGCAGAGAGGATGCGCCGTGCGTGCACAGTGGGTGCCCGGTGACTGCGGCATCGCCGGCAACGAAGAAGCAGACGACCTCGCGACCGCCGCACATCAACTACCTCCCCGCGATCTGCCCCTTGCTCTGGAGGACGTGCGTGCGGCCATCCACGACCACCGAAAGCAGCACCCCGACCCACGCATCGCGGGAGGTGAGCGCATCGACATTGTCACCGGCTGTCGCGCACTTACACGGTCACAACGTGCAATGATCCTCCGCGCGCGCATTGGCTGCGTGTGGCTCGGGGAACGACGGGAGTGTCACGGAATGGCGACGAGTGATGTTTGTGACGGATGCGGTGCAGTGGAAACACTAGAACACCTGCTCCTTCGCTGTGCCGCGTTCGCCG
Organism: Amblyomma americanum; assembly: GCF_052857255.1. Classification (NCBI taxonomy): domain Eukaryota; kingdom Metazoa; phylum Arthropoda; class Arachnida; order Ixodida; family Ixodidae; genus Amblyomma; species Amblyomma americanum. The sequence continues at coordinate 63,931,000 of NC_135498.1, read as the reverse complement.
ATGCTCGTCGCGATATGCTCGCGGCCTATAGGGCGCGGGACATACTACCAGACTCCCTCAAGACGCTATTTTGGCCGCAGGGCAGTGCGCGCACCCGTGAGCAAACCTTGGTGAGCCTCTGTGCATCCCTCGAACAGAGGGCTTGACGTCCCGTCTGTTCTCCGCCAGGTAGTTGCACGCAGTGACCGAACGCTCCGCGAGTTCTACCTTGAACGATTAATAACTGGACGCCCCACACCTGTTGTAGTCAACATAGTGCTGTGCGCGTGTGTTTTTATTGCTCCATCATGAACTAATCACGCACACAACATAGACACATTTCTTATTGTGCAAATAGTTTTTTTATATTACCTCTCCCCCTATCCTCTCTTCCTGTCCCCTCACCTCTTTAATTTCATTTCTCCATTCTGCCTGCTATCCTTTATTTCCGGTGCCCCAGCTCAGGTGCTTCAGTATCGATGGCAGATGCAGGGGCTAGCAAAAATCTTTTCCTTTCCTTTTTTATTATTACTTTAATAAAAGCTATTTACTACTAGTGAACGGGGTGAAGAGACGTACCTATAGGTGCTATTTTTCGCGCATTTGCTAATGTGCAGACTGGTGCAAGGTAAACAAACTGCAATAGCATGAAATTTCAAATTGCAAAGAAGAACGGTTGGAATCTCACCCTAAAATAACGCGTGAACATGAAGTGTTTAGCCAAATTTAATAAACTATAATGTATTTCACTAAGATGTGCTATCAGTTGGAAATAAATTACGAAGTAAAAGAGCTTTCCGCACCTTCTAGAAAAGAAAAATTACATTAAGACAGGTAACCATTTCTGTTTGATGGAGAAGATTGCACGGTAACTGAAGAAAAAGACATTGCAAAAATATTTGAGTACGAAAAAATTCAACCGTGTTCGCAAGAAAAAAAAAACACTGTGGTAAAATGATGGCTTTATTTTCAGGGCTTTTTGCACGTGCCTTCAGTTTGTAGAAATGCAGAACTTCTCGTTCGTTGAAGTGTCGGTTACGCAGTGGCAAATACCACCACCACCGCAGTCTTCGTCTTTGGTACACTGCAGAAAAAAAAAGAATGAAATGCACGAGGGAAAAAAATGTGGCTCAGCAATACTGATTCAAACATTTTTAACTTAATCCGAAATAATAATAATAATAATATTTAATAATAATAATAATAATAATAATAATAATAATAATAATAATAATAATAATAATAATAATAATAATAATAATAATAATAATAATAATAATAATAATAATATTAATAATAATAATAATAATAATAATAATAATAATAATAATAATAATAATAATAATAATAATAATAATAAATAATAATAATAATAATAATAATAATAATATTTGTTTTTTGGGGAAAGGAAATGGCGCAGTATCTGTCTCATATATCGTTCGACACGTGAACTACACCGTAAGGGAAGGGATAAAAAAGGAAGTGAAAGAAGAAAGAAAGAAAGATGTGCCGCCGTGGAGGGCTCCGGAATAATTTTGACCACCTGGGGATCTTTAACGTGCACTGACATCGTACAGCACACGGGCGCCTTAGCGTTTTTCCTCCATAAAAACGCAGCCGCCACAGTCGGGTTCGAACCCGGGAACTCCGGATCAGTAGCCGAGCGCCCTAACCACTGAGTCACCGCGGCCGGTTGTCCGAAAAATTTAAAATTGCTTTTTGGGGAAAGGAAATGGTGCAGTATCTGTCACATCTCGGCGGACACCTGAACCGCGCCGTAAGGGAAGGCATAAAGCCGGGACTGAGAGAAGAAAGAGGTGCCGTAGTGTAGAACTATAGATTAATTTTGGGGATCTTAAGTGTGCACTGACATCGGTCAGCACACGGGCGCCTTTGCGTTTCGCCTCGATCGAAACGGGGCCGCCGCGGACGGGTTCGAACCCGTGAACTCCGGATCACTAACCGAGCACGCTAACCACTGAGCCACCACGGCTTTCTTTATCTTTATTGCCTGTTTCGACAGTTCTCAACACATCTCAAACATGTTCTGGGTTACATTCTCAAAAATCAAGAGCGGACATGCGTTTCACTCACGTGAGAAATTGAAAACTGTTTCAGAGAACGCCAGTCTCACACCAACTCGATAACTTCATCTCCAAAACATAGCTCCTTTTACATTTCACGCAGCATAATTATATTTTCTTTGAAGTAATCTCGGACAGACCGCGCATCTTCATCGCAGTGTTGTACAGCCATCCTGCTACGCCAAATGCTGTGCAGGCCAAGAGGGAAGAATACATCGTATTTATAAAGATCCGGCTCAACGTCCAGGAATCGTATCCCATACGGCGTCAAGGGTAAGTCTTTCTTTATTGCACGCTGGAACACGTCCCAAAAGAGCAGCGCATCCCAGCTATCAATAAAGACGTGCTCTATTGACTCTGGTTTGTGACACAAGGAGTCAGCACCCCATGGTGAAAGCAATCCCTTCTCTTCCATCCTTGTTTTCACCGGCAACGTACCAGTGTGCAACTTGAAGAGAAACGTCTTCACACCCGCTGGCACCACCATTTTTCTTACCGTCTTTAAAAACATTCCTCCTTGGCCTCCACTATACAGAGATCGATATATTGGCTAAGGGAAGATACAGGCAAGCAAATCTTTTAGGAATTTCTTACGCGTGACATTTGAAAGGTATTCCAAGCTGAACCAAGCATTTGGAAACCAGAAAGCAAAGACCACTTCTTTAAAAAATCTACCGCGGCGATCGTGTATCGGAATATAGAAATCAGATTTCCTGTTCTCTTGCGCACTTTCTGAAGGGCCCGTGGTAAAACGTGAAGAGTTTCTCCAGGACATCTGAGAAAGAGAGAGAGAGAGAAAGATTGACGGAAAGGCAGGGAGATAACTAGGGGACGCCCACTATACTATCCCACACGTTAGAAGGGGAATGGAAGGAAATATGAAAAGTCGAAAAAGGATAGGGAGGTCGCTATTTCACGTGTCCGTAGGCCATTACTAACATGGTACACAGGGGACACACTGAAAGTTTATTATCTTGAACATAATCCTTTATCATTTAGGAACTTGAGTAGCTCCTTCATCGCTGTCCACTGAGATGAAGGTTTAGTCCAAGGACCCTTCATCTTGCTTCTGTAAGCTGATGATGTTCTAAGCGGCGAAGAGTAGCACCCAAGAGAACACACTCACGCATAAACCCAAGGCATTCAAAAAGTATGTGCTCTATTGTTACGTCGCACCCACAGATCTCACACGCAGGAGAGCCTGCCACAGCGATTGAGTGGGAGTAGGCGTTTGTAAATGCCACTTCCAGCCAAAGGCGACACAACAGCGTAGCATCGCAGCGGAAGAGGCCGGAAGGAAGATTGAGGGGAAGTAATGTGTCAAGGCGGTGCAGACGGCATGCGGAGTTTCCAGAGAAAGACCATAACGCTATAATCTCATTTGGGCCAAGCATTCGCAGGGAAGAAGCTTGGCTATTTATTTTTTGCTTGTTCGCGTTCATATCGTTATTTTTCTATTATCGCCATGGAATCACGGATATATGTATTCTAAACATTCGTTCTCGAGCAGCCTCAGTGCACCTAATAGACTGGGCTGGTGTCGGATGCGGTTACTTGTTATGCTACAAACCCTCTGTATGCGGCAAAAATACTGAGCCTTTTTTATCTCTTTATGTATTTTGCTTCTTATCTTGATCTCTTTAGAGACGTGCCATAGAATGCAGGAGGACCTGCTTGTCGCCTCCTTTTTGAAGCGAAAAGCTTCACTACGCTCGGCAACACAGTTGTCGCATAGGCCGGAGAATGACCTCGAACGACCTGAAGGTCGTCTAATGGCCCTGCCATGAACACGCAATTAAAGGCGCTAACTAGAGGTCCAAATGGCCAACCGAATTCATGCGTCTTCCTTAAAAATCATCTTTCGCGAATGAAGATATATAAAACGTACACTTAAAGGCATTCTGCTTGTAGTTGAGAATTGGCCAAATATCGCTGAATCATATCCAACCAATAAGTTGATGCGCTTGTAACGACATGAGAAATGAGAGACCAAAGTGCTCATAGGAAGTTTAACAAAGCTTCCACCCGAGTTGAAAGAGCCTTCAAAGTGTGTACTCAACCTCCGATTTTCTCCGTTCAACACACGCATACAAGACAGCAGTGCAATCATCTGATCCAGACTGAAAACTGGTTGTAGGGTTAGGTCTTTCACTATTGATTTTGCTCGTTATAATTAGTGTATTTTACATTTAGTGGCGCATATATTCAAAATTGTAAGAGCTAGTTTAGTTCTTTTATGCGCTGTTAATGGGAGCAGACTGTGCCATTTTGAGAACGTCTTGTAGAGCTGCCGTTTTGCATGAATGTTTCTGTTTACGGCTAAGTAAAAGAGCAGCTATAGTAATTGGTGAAGGAGCACAAAACCCCATATTTCTGAATATTGAGACAAGTTTTCCTTACCGTTCCAGAAGAACAAAAATCAGCTTGCATCTCGAACAATGTTCGTTCCGATAGCGAAAGTTCATCTCCTTTTCTGGGACGGGATCTACATAGGAGAAAGCACAAATATTGTTTTGCTCATGGAAACATTTTTTAAAAATTTTGTTGCTTGAGTTAAGTTAACATCATTATCTGTGACGATTACCATTCTTCAGTTGAGATTAATGAGCTTAAACTTGGGAATAGGCGCGAATGACATGGCGTGAGGCGAAAAGCGTCACGTTGGAACCGCGCTAGCTTGGATTGGATTAGATTGGAGCAAACTTTATTTGCGCCTGCAGTTGGGTGCTCACGCGCCCCGACGAACGCCTACGTCGTCTATGAGGTTGCCGTTACTCGGCGTGGGTCTCCGCTCGCCGTTGCCGGCTCGCTGGGTCCCTGCCTTTCGAGCGCCCCGAGGATCTGCTGGACGGCCAATAGCTGTTGGTCTTGGTCGTTGCTCTTCACGGCTGCCTCCAGCCGCGGCGGCATTGTTCTTGATCTTGCATCCTTTGCGCTAGCTTTGATCAGACCAGTTTTAGTTACAAAATAAACCGGTGCAGGAAAGAGTGAAGTGCGGAGAGAGCAGAAGAGAAAGAAAGAAATAAAGAGAGAAAGAAATAGAGAAGGAAAGAAAGAAAGAAAGAAAGAAAGGAAGAAAGGAAGAAAAACCGAACTAGAGAGATAGGGAGGCAGCGTAGTGTGTAAGTGCGTTCCCACGCGCCGAGAAAGCCAGGTTGGTCTCAAATCGTCGAGACAAGAGCGAAGGGGTGGCACGCATTTCCCGGCGCTGGGCGCGCACAGGAGCCCGCACAAGGCCACCCCTTCCTTCCTTCCTTCCTTCCTTCCTTCCTTCCTTCCTTCCTTCCTTCCTTCCTTCCTTCCTTCCTTCCTTCCTTCCTTCCTTCCTTCCTTCCTTCCTTCCTTCCTTCCTTCCTTCCCTTCCCTTCCTTCCTTCCTTCCTTCCTTCCTTCCTTCCTTCCTTCCTTCCTTCCTTCCTTCCTTCCTTCCTTCCTTCCTTCCTTCCTTCCTTCCTTCCTTCCTTCCTTCTGGTTAGAGGCTAGGAATCCAGCTCCGCTCAACGCAAGAGTGGGCGCTCAAAAGGTTTACATAAAAAATTGCCTACAATTAAGTGGTCGTCATTAGTTACAAAACTATATGTATTATGCATTCGGCGGAGGCAACCTCGGGCATATTAATTCGTATGCAAATCCCTAAGAAGAACCACAGTGAAAACTATTCTCCTCAGACCCGAGTGCGGGGCAGTGGGATGGACTGCTGTCCAGCGACCGCTCTGAAGACCAACAAGGTCGGGTACAGTAAGCTCAACTGGCGGCAGTAGCCAGCGGAGCCCTGGACTGAGGACGGCCGAGGGTGGACGAGCTCGACAGAGAAATCTCCTGTGGATACAACCAAGGAGAGAACATCTCTGAAGATGCCCCAAAACCGCAGAGTACATTATAGTTTTCTCCTCCTCCTCAGCCACGTATACCTTCAGTCATCTATAGGGTACTGTGGCTTATTTGTTTCGTTGTTCAATGGAAATTTAGTGATAGCAGTGGCAGGCGTACTTGGCGTAACAATTGCGCTAATCGTTTCGCGAATCAACTAGCACTAATAATCCGTCGTACCGTGAAGGTAAGCTGCAGCTGTGAAATCTTATTTTGTGACATGGCCTCCATCGCCTCCATCGAAACGCAAACGCGGCGGCCTCGTTTCGATGGAGGCAAAACGCAAAAGGCGCCCGTCTGCTGTTTGATGTCAATGCACGTTAAAGATCTCCGGGTGGTCGAACTTATTCCGGAGCCCTGCACTACGGCTCCTTTTTATTCATTTCATCTCTCGCTCCCTCCCCTTAACCCTTTCCTTACGGCGCGGTTCAGGTGTCCGCTGATGTATGTGAGACAGTTGCTGCGCCATTTCCTTTCCTCAAAATAGATTTTCCTCTAAAGTACGTGCGGACGTGCACAACGTGCGGTCACATTATTGTGGCTAGACGAGACTAGCGGGCAAATGGAAGCTCCTGTCTCATTATTACCTATTCGTCCGCCTTGCAAAGAAAAGCGCGAGTGCGAGTGCGCGTCCGGAATCTAGCGGGAATGTACTTTCATAAACGGCTCAATACATGGCTCTCTGCCTGTAGTACGAACGACTTTTTATGAGAATGAATACACAGACATAAAAAGGCGCCAAGGAGACACACATCATAAGTAAAAGACCTCAATGAACGAAAGAAGTGTCTTCTGGCAGGGACAGCGCAGGACGAGACAAAGAAGGGACAGGCGGGACACGACGCTGACTAAAAACCAGATTTTTAACGCACGTTCGCTGAATATATGCATCTCGCTCGTGCAAGAAGGAAAAGACAGAAGGAAAAACCTATAAGATGTACACGTGATAATGGATTAGGACTATGCACGCAGATAATCAATTTCGCTGTCACGAACCGCTATCGAATGTATGCTGACGCATACGTCGCTCTTTTTTCTGACGTTGAAGGCTACTTCAATCTCTCCGGTCCATTGCTCAAAATGCGACGCGATGACCATTGCGTTGTTAAGCTGCGGAGCACATCCACGCTCTCTGTAATGCTTTTTGCTAGTTCACTGCTGATGGTGCCGTTTAGGGACCGTTTGTGCTCTTGAAGTCGTTCATTTAAATAGCGCCAAGTTTGACCAATGTAGGTGTGTCCGCATGACAGAGGTACTTCATACACAACGCTTTTCACACAATTCGCATGTTTTTTGCGGTGCTTTTTCTTGCATTTATTTTTTCTTTGCTCGCTGTTGACTTAGGCGCACAGGCTTTTTAACTTGTTGGGTGCAGACGTGAGCACTTTAATGCCAGCTCTTGCGCCTACCTTTTTGAGGTTGTGGGAAATGCTATGGATGTAAGGAATGACCACGTACGGCTTCCTTTCCCGAAAATTCTCATGAAACAACGTTTTGCGATTTCTTGACCTGACGTTAACCTTTCGAGGCGCCCCCATATGCTGGTGGTACGGACCACGAAGCAAGAAGGGACTGCTCCTCTACCCATCTGCGCATTCCAGGATCATCAAGCGGGGAATAGCAAAAACAGCAATGAGAGCCACATTGACGAGATCCTGTCATCATGAAGTTCAAGGCAGTTCGGACGCCCAGAACAGTCGGCTGAAAGCAGCACGTTACCCGACGAGACTGCTATCCAGTGTCGCAGAAGAGATTCTGCAGGCACTTAGAGGCAGGACATACACCACATGCACATCAGAATAAAGGAAGCCGTATGCGGTCATTCCTTACATTCATGGTATTTCCCACAACCTCAAAAAGGTAGGCACAAGAGCTTGCATTAAAGTGCTCATGTCAGCACTCAAGTTAAGAAGCCTGTGCGCCAATGTTAACAGTGAGCAAAGAAAAAATCAATGCAAGAAAAAGCACCGGACAAAACACGTGAATTGTGTGAAAAGCGTTGTGTATGAAATACGTCTGTCATGCGGACGAGCCTACATTGGTCAAACTGAACTCTGTTTAAATGAACGGCCAGGGAGATCAACGGACCAGGGAGATTGAAGAAGCCTTCAACGTCAGAAAAAAGAGCGACGTATGCGGCAGCATACCTTAGATAGCGGTTTGTGACAGGGAAATTGATTATCTGCGTGCATAGTCCTAATCTATTACCACGTGTACATCTTATGGGTTTTTGCTTCTGTCCTTTCCTTCTTGCACGAGCGAGATGTATACATTCGACGAACGTGCATTAAAATCTGGTTGATAGTCAGCGTCGTGTCCCGCCTGTTCCTTCTTTGTCTCGTGCTGCGCTGTTCCTGCCAAAAGATCATGCACCAACCAGCCCAAATTTTCAGCTTGCAAAAGAAGTGTCATCTCTTTTCTCCTTCTCCTGGGCGGTCACTGTTCTCTTTCTCTCTCTTATTGGGTCCGTGGCGCCCGCCACGCGTTACTGAACTAGAAGGCGTTCTCCGGAGTGATCATGCTACATATCGCATTGGTGCCTGCAAGCGCCGCTCGCGTTGTTTGGCAGCGGCGGCGGGGGGGGGGGGGGGGGGGTTATCAACGAAACAAGTGAGAAAAAAAATAGAGGGGACACCCAAGTTTTGCCTCAAGTGTATGACGCGATAGCTTATGCGTTATTGCCCATATATGCAGAATTGGCCATTCTCTACTTTACACGAACAAATTCCCGGGAGCCCTCATACTACTCCTGGCGCAGTGGTGCAGCGGTTAAGCAATGTGCCACTGCCCTGCAATTACAGGTGCTGCCGGCGATGGTAACTGTGCGATTCAGGTTGCTCTTTCCAGCAACCTCTCGCGACCAATAATTAATTTAACTGCCACCTGCCACGGTGCGCAGTTCGTCACAGTCCGGCGGGCAGGTTGAGATGACGCCACAAGATCACATGACCTAGGTGGGCCACTTGCCTCCTAGGTTGTTTCTCTAGAGAATCTTTGTGGGTTTTTTGCTCAGGGTCAACGGCTCCGAAGACTATGCCGTATCTCCTGCGACACGAGCGCCTTCATGATATCGCTTTAAAAAAAGGATGCGACAACGCGTGATGTCTTTCGTCCAGTGGGAGGGTTGAATATCGAGGGAATGCGCAAGGAATGAGGCGGACGACAGTCCTTAAAGACTAGCGTTACTTTTAGCTTTGTGAGAGCGTTAATTACAACCGATAACACTCCTTATACTCGGTTTTGAGCACTCGTTCAGACGACATGCAAGCCCAGCCTTACAATCCCAACCCTCTGTCCTCTAGACAATCAAACAATCGAGGCCGACGTCAACAATAGACAGTTTAGAACTGTTGTCTCTCTAACTGTCTGCTGCCAGAATAAGGCACTAAACGATATCTTACTGCATTACTTTGACAAGAAAACACAATGCAGCCGCTAATAGAAAAATACACCAGGCTACAATGCCGATGATAGTGTTCTGCGTGACGTCGCACCATATGACTATCTTTATTGACAAATGCTTAACACGAAGATTGTATGCCTGTTCTAATGTGTGCATGTGATGAATTTTTCGTATATTGTTGAAATATCTGGAAAACCTGAACACGTTCGTTTTAAGCAGCAGCTGGGCCCAGATTAACAAGGGAAAGAGCGGGTGTGTAATAATTTTTTTAACACATGAAGCCTTTAGCGAATATACTTCTTTGCTGAGTATTGTGATAAAAACGTACGTATGAGCTGATTAGCATTAAAAGAAGACACTGCAGGGATGGGCAATTGAAGAAATAATAAGCATAATGATAACTTCCCGGAGTAACATTTGTATTAAGCTATGTGAACGTCTAAAATCACGCTGGATTTAAAATCTGGGTGCTAAAGAACGGAATATAAGCCTTATACTGACTGTCGCGTAAATCAGAGAAAATAAAAAAACCTTTAGCCTAACTGCCCGCACGTCAGAGATCAAAATTAGCACAAAGGTGGCATTTGGCGGTTAATTTTGTTTCATTAAGGTTAAGAATTGTACTTGCCCGATTCGGTCGAAATTGATCGGAAATCATAGTCTGCGGCAGTGGCGAACCATGACGGCGAGCTTTCGCAGTAACGATGCCGGAAGCGCAGTCATGCTCCCTCCAGACAGCCCCAAAGTCACTTTCGATCATATCTTTTTTCTCTGCCCGCGGGGCCTGGAGCACCTTACCACTTGGGAGGCTTGGGAGACCCTACTGCGCTCCGAGGACCCGGCCAAGCAAGCCATCGCCACAGGCCGGGCTGCCAGCGTCATGAGCCTCCGGGACATGAACGTTTGAGTGCAGTGGGGCCGTGCGCATCCTAAACTACACTGTGTCCAATAAAGTTTCCACCACCACCATCACCACCACTATAACGTGCAGGGAGGCTGCGGAGAAACTCATGGAAGAAACGCAAGGTGCGGTGAGGGGGGGGGGGGGGGAAGTTGTGTGCAACAGCGTTTTCTGTGCCACTTTTTTAGAAAATAGCCCAGAAAGCACTTTCGAACCAACCCCGCAGTATCTTTCTCCCTCTTGCGTTTCGCCGCAGCCTCAATCGTATAGTGCTCGTTCCTTCGGCAGGCACAGATGGCGCTACGGGTACGACTGCTTCGAATGCTTGCCGTTTCGCTTCGCCGTTACCGTAGACGATAGACATTTTCAATTAATTCTGATCGAAACGGGCAAGTATTCCGCCTAAATGTAGTATAAAACAGAACCGACCATCAGCTGCAACCTCTGCGCAAAATATGAGCCCGAACAAACCTGCGATTAGACTAAGAGAACTTTTCGATTTTCTCTGATTTAGGAAACAGTCGGTATATAAAATAAAATATATAGTCCGAACTGTTGTGAAAAAAAGCTCTTTTATGCAGTGGCCTCATACTGGCCTTGTCATGCAAATGTCAAGAATTTGTACAATACTCTATTACAACTGTACAACACGTATCTGATACTGTAAGACTATATGACACCTATATGATGTTCGGATGATAATCATATGACATTTGAATGGCAAACATGTGTGAGGTTATTGCATCATACAACATTTTGTTTACAGAAGGCAAAAAAAAGAATGAAGTACGACTTACAAGTAAGGAGCATAGACAGATTCTAGCCATAGTTCAGCATCTAAAGTTCTAAGTTTTTAGCGAGCCCTTACTGAATTCGACATATAGAAATGTTTCAGACTGCGAACTAAACGCACCACGAGACATCTATACTTTAGATTTTAGTCATCAATTTGTAACCTGGTTGGCATGTGTACCTCAGGCTTGTTTGCAGGTAAAAATGATTTGTTTTGTGATTTATTTATGCGGCCAGTGTTCAAGGTAATGCAATGTGCTATTTCAGATTTCAGGAAACCTACCGCAACAGCAGTGCCTCAGTAGCTATGGCGTTCGACTGCTCAACACAAGGTGGTCGGGCTGGATCCCGGTCGCGGTGGTAGCATTTTCATGCAGGAATAAGGTTAAACGGTGCTGTTTGGATGTCAGCATATGTTAAACAACCCGATGTGGTTCACATTAAGCCGCAGCCCTCCACTACGAAGTACCTTATCGCCAACGTGCAGCGTTGGAAAATGAAACCCCACACACCCTGCCATCGTAAATTTCAGGCCTCAAGGAAAATGCATATGCTTTGCGACGGCGAGTAGAACGAGAGCTGGAGACCGCCACGGCGATGGCACAGTGGTTATGGTGCTCGGCTGCTCGGCGGTTCGATCCCGGCCGTGGTGGCGTCGCATTTCGATGGAGGTCCATTGCTAGAGGCTCGAGTACTGTGCGATGTCAGAGCTAGTTAAAGAACCCTACGTGGTCGAAATTATCTGGAGTCCTGCATTACGGCGTCCCTCCTAGCCTGAGTCGCCTTGGGACGTTATACCCCATAAACCAAAACAAAACCATGGTTGGAGAGCAATACCATTGCTTCATTGTATCACACCATAGATAGAAACACCTTGCGCTATCTCGTCATACATGCTGCTTCCTTCAGCCCTCCACCGCCATTTTTTCCTCTACCAGACATCGCATCTAGTTTCACGCAGCATTTTGGCAGACAGCCGCATTATTTCATATCCCTTGGCCCGGCGACTGGCTTGAAGGGCCCCTGTCCATTCGGCTGTCCTCACAAGCTACGTGTTATTCTCACTGCTTAGGAAAAATTAGGGGCGAGAGCTGAGTCACCGCCAAACAGCACCATCCCAGCGCTCGCCGTCTGCAGCGGTAACGCAGGCGGCGATGAAGGCGCCCCTTCCATTAGAACGACGGAGACGTGTGAGAGTGGTGCAGCAAGATTGTTTTAGACCATGTGTTGTGATTCATGTTTATTTCTTTTGCTTGCCTCACGCCGCGGTAGAACAAGGACCACTGCACTGGAGTCACGTATACACCACATGAGCCAACTGAAGTGTAATGCTGGGAACGTCGGACTACTCTCGTAGAAGGAAAAAAATTTCTCTATATTTGGCAAAAATTGGAACTTCGGGGAGGGAGGGGGATATTAAGTAGAATGCATTGCTCTCGACACATGCAATCTTTGACTGATGTGGCTTTTCTGTGACCTGAGTGCATTTTGGTCGACAAATCTGCAAAGTTGTTTTCGGTCTTTGTAAAGCACACTGTCGTGATGCTTTGATTGCACAAAAGATTTGTTAAGTATTTAGGCCTAGTTTACGAAACGTAAGATTCCGTCAACCGTGTCCTCGGAAAAAAAGATTTCGTCGTCCCTGTGATCAGAAAAAGATCCGAAAATTATGAATATATAACGCTGTTGCGTCCTTATAGGTGTGGCGACCTGAGGTACAGTTTCTGCCGTTTTCTGATGGTGTTCTTGCACGCATTAAAGGTTTACATATTTGTGCGAAAGGCGCCGTAGTCTGGTTACATTTTTGTAGCGCAAAACTGTGCGTTGAACCTTTAGTAGAAGGGGTGGCACCGAAACACGGTTCTCATAAATATAAAGCCGTGGAGTCCGCACCATATACTGGGCGTTTCATCTAAAAGTTTACACAATTATTAAAAATAGGCTTTTTGAGTTAGAAGAGCGCTTTTTTGGCATAGCATTGTCAGCGGTGTAGTACATCAGAACGCCGCTAAGACGTGTTAACTCGCATGCTAATGATTAACTAATATTTAATAGTTAACTTTTTAACTATTACTGTTTCTCCCCTTAATTATTTGGAGGAATGTAGCCTACCGTAAGTAATATTCATATAAGTTTTAGAATTTCGAAAACGCGGTTACCCTCGGGGCTGTGGCCCAACAAATTTTGGCTACATAGCGCCAAAATACATGCGCTTTTGAGAAGCTGGCGGGCAAAGCAACCTCTCCAGTGCACGTAACTAGTCGAAATAGCCAATTTTTTGGACCGCAGCGCTCAGGGTTTTAGAAATTCTAAAAACTTATACGGATATTACTTACGGTGGGCTACACGCCTCTCAAATTAAAGAGACTGACAGTAATTGTTAAAAAGCTAACTATTCAGTATTGGCTACCTAGCCCGTTAGTTATAACGTCTTTGCTGTATCCTGATGTACTGCACCTGTGACAGTGCTATGCCGAAAAAAACGTTCTTGTTACTCAAAAAGAGTATTTTTGGAAATTGTGTATCCTTAGGGGAAACACCCTGTATATACGTGCATATTACGTAAACCAGACTGTTGAACAGATTTAACGACATTTTCCCTCATTGCGTAATTTTGAGCTGTAAGTAAATATTTTATTTCAATTGGGAGACCGCAATGATAAATTCTCCCTCCTAAATAGCGGCCGGCCCCCATGATCTGCCGTGGAAAAGCAGTAGTTGGTCTGTCTGCTTTCGCAGTGAAAAATGGGATCAGAATTAGTAGCAAGAGCTAGTTAGGGCTCAGGAAGCAAGATTTCGGACTTTGCGTGAGACACGACTAATAGTGCACAATCATGACCCCCGAGTAATGTGGGGATGTGAGCATTATTGAAACTATTCGCCCGGTCTTAGAGTGTGAACCGAACCGCTATAAGGTGATGTTAATTTCGCATGAATGATATGCTTCCCAAACCTTCCCTTTGTTATCCTTATCGGACGCACAAAGCGCTTGATTAAATGAGAGACGCCGGCACACAATCCCCTAGACCGTGGCTGGTATGCTCTGAGGTCACGTCAGTGGGAATTCACGCAAAGTGCAATAGCCACAATGCCTGAGTTTGCACCCCTCCAGCAGGGCATTCACAATACACCATAAATGCCACTGTGTGATGCGAAACATAAAATATGCTTTATTAACTGCCACTGTAATCAAGCCTGGTAAGCACAGCGATTTATGGTGATTTTCGTGCGTCCGTATTATTCGTTTCACTAGTGTGCAATTAGCATTAGAGTGAGATTTTAGGGCCGACAGCAGGCGGAAGGAGCACCCTCCAAGACCCATAGGGGGGAGGGGGGGGGTAGGCTAGGCTGATGCACGGCGGGTCTAGATCATCGAGGAACCCTTCGCGCAGCCCGCACAGCAGGACGAAATTCAGCCCAGTTTTCGCTAAATATGCCCGAGCAACACAAGCTTCGCACGCCATCCGAGAAGTGGCGCTGACGAGGTCGACGTGCCGAGGATAAGAGGCGTTTTTTTACTCTCACATGAGATAACGTAAAAACAATTATATAAAGCGCTTCATCAATGGCTGACATCGAGACTCAGCCGCCGCTGTCACTAAATTTAGGTAATCGCCTTGTTTTTCGTTAAGACGGGGCAAATAAAGCTCAAACACGTTATGGGATTGGGTTAGTTGGAATATAATATGTTGCCTTTGCTGCACTGCTTAGAACTACGAAAAAGGCAGACACCAGTAAAAGGATACAAAGGGTAAAGTAAAGTGCACCTGTCAATATTCCTTCACCTGTGCCCGTCTTTTTCGTAGTTTTAAGCAGTGCAGCATGAGTACAATAATTTAGAGATCATGTTCACCGTGTCGATTTTATTTCAGGCGTCCCAGTGAAAAATTAATGTTGTAAGGGCCTGGCTGAAGTTTTCACAGCTTTGCATTTCCGATCTGCAGGTTTCCGAACTTCTTTGCACAGAGGGCTCCATAGCCATTTGGAAAGTACTTAATCCGGGGAGGGCGCAGAGGTATAGGTGAAGCAATGCAGCCGCTTGCTGCCGAGGTTTCTGTTCAGTAAAAGTGTCCTTATATGCTGTCGATCCATGAGCACGGACACTCTCTCAGGATAGTGGCGCACCTACCGCTAATGGCACCGCAGTATGCGCAACTGAAAAATGTGTTCACCCGCTACGCCATAAAATTTTGTGAGAGCACCTGGCACAATGTCCATAAAAGAAAGAAAGGAAGACTTTCGACAAAGTGTCGTCTACGGTCATGGGATCAAGAAGCGCTTAGACAATACTGACCACGACGGAAATTGTGCCTGCTTATTTCATGAAAATACGGATGGAATGTTGAAACTCTCATAGGGGACGAGGGTGTGATCCGGATATCCCTATCTTCTTTATTTCTTCAAGAAGGTTACATGCGGAAAGTGTAGATGCTTGTTTGCTAAATGAAATGATCTTGGTTCTCTCTGTTTCACTTTCAGAGTTCTAACTTATGCCATATGCAGTTTATTTGTTTAGTTGGGTTGAACGGTCGTCGACACTGGTACCCATATTCCCTACCGTAATGACCGTAGGCATAAAAAAGAAAATTGAAAAGAAATCAATATTAGCTAACACATTTCTTGCTGCGGAAAAAGCTTTAAAACAAGAGCTTTGGGTCAGCAAACGGTGAACGTAGAACGTGAACTATTATATACATAGCAGGAGATGCAACTATGCGGGCATACTCACTCAGTAGTGAAGAGCAACGAGACAAATATAAGCAAAATGAAGCTTGCAGCTTTCATCGTGATGTAGCCGTCTCCTGAAGGAGGAATATTTTAAACTCGAGATCAGACTCTGCTTGTATTTATATGAAAAGCGCGCATATTAATGCTAGGTTCCTTCCCGCCTCGACACATGCACTTACATTTTCCAAGGATGTCATTGGTTGCTATCACTGAGCAAACAGTAAGAAAAGCATTCAATCAAATGCGTCACATGCTCAGCGAACATAGAAAATATCGTTACTCGAGCGTTAAGGTACATGTGTATCAGGCGTTTCTGATCGTATACAATGACGTTTAGCAATACATTAAGCAGATAATCTCGTAGCAGCTGTCTTAGAACGTGTTTACAGTTGAATAACTGCGTACACCCAGAGAGTCACGAAATAGATCAACTTTTGCGCTTTATTACTGCTGACATTAGAAAATCTTTATGGAAACGCCATCAATTCCGGCCCCGTTTTCGAACTGAGCTTTTGAACTAGGCGAGAATTCCTTGTAGTCTGAGATATGTCTAGTGTTTTGCTCACATGAAGGACAGGAGAAAATATTTTACATACAATATGAAAAAAGAAAAAGCATTGGGTTGAAGATTTGGTGGCACCTGGAAATGCTGAAGCTTTCAAGGCGTAAAACTTGTAGAGCACTGCAGTCTACTGCATTGGACAAATGCATTTGCGTTTGAACGTCAACTATTTTTTGTAAGCCATTTTTGTCACGTGACACGTATCATGTGTCTACTAAATTACGTCGGCAACTTTTTGCAAGTCATTGTTGTTGCTTGAAACTTATCGCGTAACCCTTGAATGATGTCAGCAACTTTTTTTGCAAGTCATTATTGTCTAACATCGCACCCTTAACATACCTTACAGTCGTACACACCGCAGTGTGTTCACTTCATGCCCCTCTAACACGCTTGAACCAGCGGTATTTTGCGGCGTAGGCGGCTCTTCCAGATTCCCCTATCTGGATGCATGTGTGTGCCGCCCAGGCTTTTGATGTTTTGGAAGGTGGGGTCGTGCAGGGGTATGGTGGCCTGGCGCTTTGTGGCGGAAACATGCTTAGATTTTTTTTTCCGGCACAATTTCCGTGCAATAAAGAAAAAAAATATTTTGTGTCGTATGCGTTGCGTTTCCACCTGACACATAGAGAGCATGGGTTCGAACCGCAATGCCGGCGAATTTTTTGTTTTGAATGTTTTTTTTTTGTGCGGATACGCTCTGATGACACGCTCTGCCGACGCGCTCTGCTAACAGGTCCTGCTACGCCAATCAGGAAACAAGAAATGCCTTTGCATTAAAAATGCAAATTTTGCCCCTATGAAACGGGTCGATACCTTCTTGAGTAGCAGCCCCTCCATAGCATGCCGCATCGCACCACACTTTTGCGAATAAACACTCAAGCAAAAACTGCTAAAAATCCTCCATCTTTAGGTAGTCTTGAATATGCAAAGCAGTTAAAGACAAAATGCACTAGACATAAGAAGCAAATGAGCGCCGGCCACACGGGAGGAGGCGACATATTGTATGTGGAATTTCGGTTTGCTACGTATTATGAAAACCAATAAAAAAAATTTGTTCCTTTTGACAGGCTAAAGGCCTGCAGACTCTGCTGCTGAAGGAGAACGATACAACACTTAAAGTATCTGCTGAGAAAACGGCTAAGAGGGAAGGCGGGGACTGAAATTTCTGTCCCTTCGTCCGTGGTCCTTTCATATCTGCGCTGCACTGATTTGGGGGTATACAACAAAAGCGGTTGTTTAAAATTTTTTTATGTAGACCTTCCTATCAAAAGCAGCTGAAATATATCACTGTGCTGTCCGTGTAGAAAGATTTACGTGATACAGCACAATAAAAGAGACTAAGAGTGATATAAAATGAATACCTTTTTTTAATGTATGGTTTTGCGCTTAAAGGTTATATTGCGAACTTCAAGCACGTCAGCGCCACGGGCTAGTTCATTTTAAAAATATCTGCATCGCCATCATCGTTTGAGATATTCAAGCTGTGTTTTCCACGCGTCACATTCATTAGATGACATCGCTGCATGCGCTGGGTCAACTAAAAGAACGTCAAGACCTTTAGTGACCAAAAGACATGAAATTCATGCATATTTTTGAAATAAAAAAATTCCAGAGGCCTCATTTTGTGCTGCTTCTGGGAAAAGCCAATTAATGTGAGGACGAGCTTTGTTTGTATCGTCCTTTTCACGTTCGATATATCGAACCACCGTTCCGATAGCGACATTTGAAAAACTGAGCCCATATTTCACGTGGACGGCCTTCAACTTCCCATAGCATTTCGTGCTTTAAACCTCCCCCCCATAAAAAATTAAATGTTGATTATATATATATATATATATATATATATATATATATATATATATATATATATATATATATATATATATATAATTGGGTTTTCATTTCCTTTCAGCGAGTAAATATAGCCGCTTTGTCACACAATTAACTTGCACTTATAAGTCTAACATTTTTCTCACGGTTTTTAAATCAAACACTGCAATGAATTATAAGAAACTCCTGCCATGTCTATGTGGCGACAGTACCTAGTGCTTACTTATCTTTTTTCATTTATTTCTATATCAATACTTAGCATTTAACTGAGGGCCGTTACAGGAGCGGAACTGTAAGAAAAGAAATGTCAAGCACTGAAAACACACCTTAAAAAAGCATGACCAGAAGCACAAATACAAAAACGTTACCAAATAGTAAAAAGCTTGAATCAAGCAGAAGCAAAGAAATGACAACCAAAACGCGATCACTTCTAATTTTTTTCTTGGCTGTCCGGCTCCACGAAAGGCTCAAACTCTATTACATTTATGTTGCGACAGCGCTGTCCAGAACAGCATTCCATAAATTAATACAAGAAGAAAAGAAAGAGTCTGGGAAACCATCTAGGCGTGTTTTAAGGCTGCAGTTTTTACTGTGGTTCATACGTGTACTGTGCTTTAGAGAATGTTGAATGTATGTTTAGCAATTGTTTAGAATGTTGTTTAATAGCCTTGCTATTCAGAGGGGAAACGAATTTTAGTCGCTTTTCTTGTCGTGTTTTATTGGTAGAAAGTTGCCGCATTTCAGCAAGCCGGTCTCTGGATTGTTCTTGAATTACGCAGACGAGCAAAAAACACCACTCCTCTGTAAACGTTTTCGATTTTATCTCGGAAGTACACTTGGTAAGGGCTCGCAACGAAGGAGACATACTCCAAAACCAGGCGAATAAATGTCTTGTGTTACTAGCTTCAGATGTTTCTCTGCGCATCAAATTTTTTTTTTCTGAAAAGGCAAAGTTTTGCGATAGCGTTTAGAGAACTCCTTTTATTCTGGGTTGCGCAAACAGAGATCATTATGAATAATTAGTCCTAAATACTTAAATCTCTGCATTTCGCCAATAGTTTTCATCAATTTAATAGTCAAAGGAAAGCGCGGATGTTTTGCATGCTATATCAGTAAATATTGACATCGCGTACATTAATTTCGATGTCCCACTATATGCGCCCTTAAAAAAACGCTGCAGGTATGGGTTGATTTAATTTCACCGGCTGTAGCGGCGATGTTTTCGTAAATTAAGCAGTCATCTGCGAAAATATTTATTCTGAGAAGCTAATGATGAAAACTAGGAATGCCATCTTTATATAAGAAAATAACAGACCTGACAGTCACTCCTGTGGAACCCCAGACAAAATCTCCACAGAAATAAACGCTAAAAAAGCAATTTAGTCCGAAAAACCTTGCAAATGCCTTCGAAAAATGCATGCAAGTGACTTTCACTTATTCACAGGTGTCCAAACTAGATAACAATTATGAACCTTTTTAATAAGTTGTGAAACAGCCGAAAAACCACTTCAGAATCCTTATTGTGACGAGCAAAAAAATTATTGGGCTCTAGAAAAAATTTCATGGTGTGAGGTTGCCTGCTCTATAAATTTAGCAACCACAGCAGTGAGCGAAATTGTATTATTCTTCCAAACTTGCACTCGACTGCAGGTTATAAAAACATTGTAACAACAGCGCCACGGCAATTTTGACACTGTGAACGGGTCACCTATAACTTTTTAAAGATGATTATTGGGAAATACAAGGATACCCACTCCGCATGCCGCACTCCCTCATGGATACCCACTCCGCAGCGTCAGTAATTCCTGGATTATGCCCGCTTCAATGATTGTACAGGGCGTATTTCGCAAGCTTCCGACGCTTTCCACTCACTGTTTCCGTAATCTGCTCCTTTTGGCGTTAAGAGCGACTGGAAGAATACATTGAAACAATGTCTTTTCCGTAATCATTTCATATCTGCTTTTTATCTGTAACATTTCTTCTTTTGCTTCTTCACGGCACCGTACTATCAAAGCAAAGAGGCATTCAGGAATGTTATTATTACGCTTTATTTTCCATGGAAGGGCAATGATTAAAGAGGGAAGTAGAAGTTACTTAATATGCCAGAAAATACAAGAAACAGTACGCCGGTGGAGGCGAACGACCTCTCGGTTTCAGGATAGCATGCATAGTGCCTTATCCAATAGACTACGGCAGTGGCGGTCCCTTTTCCAACTTTGACAATATTATTTTTTATGATTGCAGGCTCAGCTTGAGAGTACCAGCAAAGTCAGACTTGCACTTGACGCTTCCTCTTATAAGGCAGGCTCCACGTTAAAAGGGGTCCCCCGAGTGCGGATAAAAGCGTGCGATGACCACTTTATGCATCGGTGTCATTAAGACGGCCAGGGGTATGAAACTTACCATAACATGAAATTAAAGAAAGAATAGGAGAGCGGCGAAGATCGTTTGGAAATATCATAAGGTGTCAACAATCTTTGATGGCAGGGATAACATAAAAGATCCCTAGTTTACACTTTTCTGTCGGTTACAGGTGGTAAGTAATCAGTACTATTTTATAGAGGAAGGAACAGAAAGTGAAATAAACGACAATCTGCTGAAGTGGAAGGAAAACCTTCGGAATAAAAGCATATATTTGCCTCATTTATGCCGGAATGAAAGAACTACTAAAAGAATACTACCATGGGCGGTACTCGCCTCTACTTAATACGTGATTGAAATGCATAGCTTCTACTGAGTGCTCCTACTAAAGGTTACCAAGCTTCCAAAAAAGATAGTGTGTCCTAGTTCAATGAAACACAGTGGGCGCTGATGACAGGCGCTTGGCTTAGTCTGCAGTATCTTTAGTGCATTAGCAATAAAACACTCATTATCGCAAAAAAGTTGACTGAGTTGAGTTGAGGTGTTGAATGCTACAAGTGGGATTAGCCTTGCTTATTCTGCCGGCAATTGCTCCACCGTAGCGTCACTTCTATGTTCATAATGCCCTAAAACCTGTCGGATCTACCCCGCTATGCGCACAGCCACTTATAATAGCACATATTCCACACCCGCAGTCACTAAATATGCACAAATTCTCTCCACACAGTCCACACCACAGTCCACTCCAGAAGTCACCATCTATGCATATATTCAGTCACAGTAGAACATAGTCAATTGCAGTGCAACAATCCATACACACGTTCACTCACAGTATAACGTAGTCCACTCCCTAAGACACCATCTACGCACACATTCCATCAGAGATTGTCCGTTCTTGCTGACACCATTTAGAAACAAGATCAGTGTCCTGCAGAAATATTAAAAGAAGGCGTGCAGCCTCCCTTCTGCGTGTCTGGTGTCCACTCGGGTAGACCATATCCTGAACTGTACTGTGAAGGGCTCCTGTCTTCTTGAAGGAAGCGAACATCACATGGCATTCAGCGTTGTACTCTGGGCAATATATAGTATAATGTGCGATGTCCCCGCTCACAACAAATAAAGAACATAGCGGAGAAGATGCCATGCCCGTCTTATGCATCCAGGCAGGAGTGCGAGCAGAGGCCGTGCGAATTCGATGTAGTAGAGTGGCGTGGGATCTTCTCAGTCCCTTCGTCACACATGGCTTGTGGGGCGCACTCCACAACGTACTGAAATGATCGAGCTTCGTTTCTCTGATTAGTAGTCTCTTAGAAGCGACAAGGCTAAGAGGTTTCGATAGAGGCTCATGAAGTACTGCCTTGTTCTGAGCCACCTGAGGAACTTCAATGTCTCTTCTTAGGCCCTTTCTGTGGAGAAATTCGAGACGTTCAAGCTATGATGCCGAGGGGAAAATTAAAGGCAATTGATACATCATGCGACTGACCACCAGCGTTTCATGAAGCTTGACCATTGAAGAAAGATGGTTTTCCCATTGCTCACTTGCAATTCTACGGATCACATTGAGCTTTGTGGTGTCCCCCCTCGTGTCCGTGTTCGTCTTGCGCTGTGAATGTTAGCATGAAGTACCAACTCGCCCAGCAACTGATTTTAAGAAAGAGATGAAGCAGCCGCGTCGACAGCTTTTCGCCACTGTAGACGGGAGTCAATAATGACGCCCAGGAAACGCGTGTGGTTGATTTGACGGATGCAAGATTGACCAAGGTCTATCCTCCACTGCACTTGACGTCTTCGTACACCTGGAAACAGAACAAAGCCGGATTTTTCCACTGATAGAAACAGCCCCGCACCTTGAAGATAAGCTTGTACCGAAAGTAGAACCTGTCGAGTTTTCAGGGCTAATTGCTTGCGTTTGTAGCCAGTAATCCAAATACAGATGTCAGCATAAATTGACATACGCACTTTCCTGCAGTTTTTTGCAACTAATCGGGACATCCAGCTTTAGAGCTCCTTGTACGGTGAAACAACTACGAAACGGAGCTGATCCCAGCAGTGATTGAATGGCCGCGAAAAGCAAGATGGGATTACTCTCTCTTATATCAACCCCTTTCTCTGTGGGCTCAACCACTACCGGGATCCCGATCGTTCGTTGCTTGCGATGACACCAACTTGAAGCCCTTGTTGTCCAGTCAGCCATATCGGCCACTGACTTGCCACCGTCCACGATCGTTTACTCATCCCCACTGAGCGATGGGGTCTCGCTGGACGGGTGGTCGTCTCCATGTTCTGGTCGCTCCACGGCTTGGGAAGCCACGGCCTTATCTTCTGAGCCAGCCTCCTTAGATTGGCGTGGTCCCTTTAGACATGCGGGCGCCGGAGCAGCCGTACTCTTCTCATAGGGAGAGTACCGCCTTGAAGATGCAGCCGTTCTTGAATGTTCAAATAAAACTGGGTAAATTAGGCAAAATTAGGTAAGGAACCAGAGCTGAGGTGACAGTAGGTGGACAACGTCTTCGTCTTCCTGGCAAAAGGTGTCCGGCTTGCCGGGTGAGCCCTCTGTGGAAAAGGAGAAAAGCGTGGAGAGGATTTCCCGCTCTTCATGTTTAGGCGAAACAAGGGGAGACAGAAAGGTCTACAAGGAGAGGGAAAGTGAATAGAGGGAAGGCAGGGGAAAAGTGGAAACAGGGCGAGTTGGTTGGTGGCGAAGGCCGGAGGGGTACTGATCGTTGTAAACATTTATTGACTATGTAGAAGGAGGTGTTTCGGTCCAGGTCCTATTGGCCCAGGTCATCAAAAATCTAGGTCAAGCTCCTATTCCGGAGCCTCAACGGCGTCTAGCGCCGATCGCGCCCTGGCGACCAATGTCCTCGGGGACTGTAGGCCATGGCAGCTGAGCAGCGCCATGAGAGGGGGAAACTGCGGTCGCCAAGCAGAGTCGATCATTGGAAGAGTGGCAAATAGGTACGGTATGGCAATGTGACCGTTGGACATAATTATTGATAGATTGGATCACTCCTTTTTCCGTTTTCTAAAGCTTATTAATGTGTAAAGACTGACTAGGTATCTTTTAATTATTGGCTTGGGAAAAAAAACTCAATTCAGAAGCTGTAGATTGTCTTGAAAAATAGATGGCTCTAATGTTTGCACCAGCGTACCGTCTACGTAAAATAGCTGTGTCTTTACCAATATTGAAAGGTAACTCGCTCAATACTCTCCTAAAATATGTAGAAAACATCTTGCTCGCTCGCGATCTTAAAGCGAACGTCGACAACGTCAGTCACAGGGCTGTGCTGGATGGGCTCAGCAACCTGGGTTTCGGGCAGAGAATATGCAACTATGTAAAAGCCTTCCTCAGCAACAGAGCCACTACCATTGGAATAGGAGGCATCAACACTGACACCTTCATCACCCCCAAAAAAGGAACACCGCAAGGCTCTGTGATATCACCTTTGCTTTTTAACATTAATATGTCTAGTTTAACAAAAAAGCTCGAAAAAATTGAAGGAATCGGGCATGCAATCTACATAGATGATATCACGATCTGGGTGACAAGGGGAACCTTAGGAGAAAAACAAGATCTCGTTCAGCGAGCAGCAGACACGGTCCACGCATACGCCCAACACTTCGGACTTGCATGCTCACCTGAAAAATGCGTGGTGCTCAGAGTCTACAGAAAAGGGTATGATCCGCAAACCTCCATTGACATCTACATAGGGGAAACGAAGATTACAGAAGTATCGAAAGTTAAGGACCTTGGCGTGTGGATACAGATTAACCGCCGTCACAAAGTCCAGCTGTTAGTAAATACCCCAGCACAGATCGCACGGATGACTGCGCGAATTTCCAACAAAAGAAGAGGTATGAAGGAGGAGGACACAAGTAGACTAGTAGCGGCCCTAGTGGTCAGTAGGGTATTATACAGCGTTCCATAGCAAACTCTGCTCGAGCAAGAAAAGGAGCAATTAGAAGCAATTCTTTGGAAAGCATACAAATGCGCTCTCGGACTGCCGGTCACAGCTTCGACGGATATCTCAGACTGGGCATAAACAACACCGTGAAAGAGCGTATCTAGGCCCAACTTCTTGCGCAGAAAACCACTCATGCTGTCCCGAACGGGCATAAACACGCGGCGTTTACTCGGCATAAGGGATGCCTTGAGAGAAATCAACAGCACAGCGAGCGTACCGAATGAAATTGGGGGATCACTGAGGTCAGCCAAATTCCGAGAAACATGCATCCAGATATACACAAGGCGAGAAGAAAGGCAAAATCGGAAGTCCACGAAAGAAGCTTCGCCAGGAACGAAGACATATTATACGTTGACGCAGCCACATACAGAGAACGATACGGCTCGGTAGCCAGCATGGTGGATCACCAGCTCAGAGAAATTAACTGGGCTTCTATCAAAACAAGCAACATCCTCGAGGCTGAGGAAAAAGCTCTTGCACCCGCCATCACCCACAAGGGCGAGAAGCCCCATGAGTGCAGAAAGTACAGCAGTCTACGCATATCTACTGCGGCCATCCGCATACTCAAGGCGAGAACAATCACATTTAACAGATGCTGCATCACGTGGACACCAGATCATGAGGCTGTCAAAGGAAACCAACGTGTGGACGCCAATGCACGAGCATACGCCCACCGGGAGGTGCACGCAGTCACTAGACGGTATGGAGCCATCTTGGAACAGCAACGAGCCCGCAGGAGGACCTACTCCCCTCCACACAAAAACCTTAGTAGCAAAATCTATCCTTCAACATATGACAGCAAATGCCCGCTCTGCGGGGAACACTCAACGCTTTATCACGTTACATGGGCCTGCCAGAAAACGCAGGCAGCGCCAATAAACGACACACCAACTCGGGAGCAGAGGGAAGCTTGCTGTCCTGCTCGAAGCCTGAAGACAGCTCAAGCTGATCGACCTGTCAGGAAAACAAACGACAAAAGTACTAATAAAATCTTTATTCCCAGTCCCCGTGTATTGGCAGCATTATCTTGGTTATCTGAATTCTAATATACTGAAGCCAGTTCAGCGAATGTATACGAAATCAGCTACGAAAAATTGTTTTGGAAACTCCCCACGTCACTTAATAAAACACTTTGCGGGGCTAGTTGGTGATGCATTTTCTTCCCTTGAAATTAAACAGCGCTACATATTTAGATGAACACATAGACAGACATCCCGTCCTGTCATGTATTTTTAGGTGTTAGTTTAAATAGGTAGAGGTATTTAATTTCAAGACAAGAAAACCTACATACACATCGACTCGACCCGTCGAGGTCTGGCTTCGCGCAAAGGGGACTTTTGTGCCATTATCGGTGAACTGTCGCCTTTTCGGTCAACCAGAGCCGATCGATCACTGCGGTGTGTGGCGTCGTGATGTACAGTATTTCTGGGACATACTTCAGCGGACAATGAAAAAGGACATTGAGATATCCCCTTACACTTTAACGTTCTTGTCCGTCCTGAAAGACTCCGGGATGCCGTGTCATATGTTAATGCTGACTGGACATTTTAGCCTGTGAAGAGCTGCATGATTGTTCGACACGCAGAACTACCTCATTCATCGAAGTCTGTGGTCAGTGAACCTTGATGCGGGAGGTGTATGCTGCGCTGGAGCAGGCGACTTAATGGCTGCCGGTTCTTGACGCATGTGTACGTCTCCCGCAATTTTGATCTGCAGGTGGAGTGGAATGCACGAAGGCATGAGAATGTGTGTCTGCATTGCGGAATAGTATGCGTGTAGAGGCGCCCACAGACTTAACACAAATGGCGGAAAGCGTGGCGTGGACTGCCGCGAGCGCCCCGAAACGATAGTCATTGGGCGTGCGAGATAATAGCCTTTGTATGCTTACTGCGGCTGACTATTGATGCTGCGTACCTTGCTCCGACTTATGTTTCGCGTGTGCCTGATTGACGCCGAATAAAAATTTGGAATTTACCTCAATCTCTCTGCACGAGCCACACTCCTCTACCAGAAGAAAATCATGTTTTACACAGCGACGCACACGGCCAGCCCACGCACTATTCTCGAAATGGGCGTTCAAAAAGCTTTGGAAAATGTTAGCAACGACAATACTTTACAATGGCTCCACGGGCTGCGGGTCCTGCATATTGCAATATACATCCTAACCTTCCAGCCAAACGAACAGCCCCGACCCAACTCGGCACTCTATCATCGCCCAGCTTCTTCCTCCCCAACCAGGGCACTCTACAGATAGATGTCCTCTGCGTCCTCCTAATTAATGTAGTCCATGTCCCTTTATCCAAGGAATTCATCAACATATCCAACCTCCACGCGGCACTGTAAGTCCAAGACATCACCCTATAAAGGACAAAAGGCTCCATAGGAGAAGACCTATATGCTTTACAATAGGCAATCCATCACCTCCCGATTGACCAATATGGGCGTGAAGCGCTCTCTCTTAGAATGTTAACTTCATGTAGTTATAGACCAATTCCCAGGAAAAGACGCATACACATCCGGATATATGCGTGCTATAAACCAGCGATAGGCAAAAATGAGATGTATGCGCTAAGAGAAAGCAGGCAAATGGCACTGCTGATTTGGATAAGATAGTAAAGAAAAGCCAAGAAGTTTTTCACAGGGCGATTAGAAGAAGCAATAATGCAGAAAAATTGAATATCCCTCTGTAAGAAAGGAGGTAGTAAAGAAAGTTAAAAGCAATGCAAAGGAGGAAGAGAGCTGGTGAGAATAACGTAAAAGCAGACATACCTAAGGACGGAGTGGAGAATGGGATAGAAGACCTGGCCACCGTGTAAACAAAATGCCTCATGACCTTGACCTGCTCGGATCTTAGAACACTAATATTACCTTAACGCTAAGTAAAGGTAACCTAAACGATTTGAAACATGTAGATGTATCAGCTTACTTTGCGTTTCTTAGAAGTTTACAAATGCATTAGAAAATAGAATCAAGATAACCTTAGATTTCAATCAACCAAAGGACCAAGCTAGCTTTCTTAAAGAGTATTTTTAGAAGACCGCTTTTTTCGTCATCGCATTGTAAGCGGTGTAGCACATCAAGCTTCGCCTAAGCATTTGACCATCAGAATACAGCTAAGACGTGCTAACTTGTAAGCTGGTTAATGAATAGTGAATAGTTAAGTTTCAACTATTAGTGTTAGGCTCCTTAATTATAGAGAGGCGTGCAGCCCACCGTAGATAACATCCATATCAGTGTTTCCATATTGATACCCATGTCGAGGCTGTGGCCTAAACAAATTTTGGCTATTTCGATTAGTTACGTGCACTGGAAAGGTTGATTTACTTGCAAGGTCCTAGAAAGCGCACGTATTTCGGTGCGATTAAGCCAATATTTCTTGCGTCCTAGCGCCGAGGGTACAGCGTTTTCGAAATTCCAAAAACTGATATGGATATTTCTTACTGTGACCTACACGCCTCTCAGTAACTAAGGAGCCTAACGGTAATAGTTAAAAAGTTATCTATTCAAAATTAATTTCGTGCACAAGACCAGAATATTTGTAGAGCTTTAGGAGAATCTTTTGCCGCGCAGTGGCCGTAGTTAAGCTGGTGATGATTATGGTTACTTAGACTTACCAGAACAACACCGTTCAAAACTTCTTCCGACATTTTCACCCAGCCTCAGCACCTGCCTCCAACTATCAAATTGTCTCATTTAACATCCAGAGCCAACTACGCTTTATGCACCAACCCAGGAGCGTGAGCCTCGAGCTCAACACGGTCCCACCCCAGGCTGGAGCTGAATATTACGCATAGACAGAACAGACTTCCTCTATGTAGACACGGCCCTACACGTCCTACCAGGCTAATATAACACAGTCGCCGCCAACAAAGACGCCGTCATTGGGGTCATAGCCACCCTCCACACCACCCACGGTCCCACTGAGGCTGAGGGCGCGGTCCAATGTCGCCTTAGCATTCGTATATGTTACCAAAGACTCTAACGTCAGGAAAATCTCCATCGACTCCCAAGTTGGGCCCGACAAATACCAGCAAAGTATCATTACCGCAAGCACCAAAGGCATCTCATCAGGACATACGTGCACCAAAGAGACAACCCTCACATGGGTTCCTGGGCATGCCAGAAACCCGACAATAAGCGTGTTCATACGCTGGTACGAGAACTATCCCTCCCAGTCCCTAAAGATCGGACCCAACCCTACGCAGGAAACCTCGCGGGTTCCGATCACATGTCACCAAGTCTTTATCCACTATAGGAAGAGCCACCGCACTATCCCACTTCCTCACAGCGCACTCGATCCGTAATAAAGTGTAATCTGGTGACATCTGCAGACACTGTACGGGTAACCCTATTTTCAACGCTAACACCGTACCTTTACCGTCGCGCCCGGCTCCAGATGTGGTGCGACCAAGGCCACTCTGACAGACAACCTGCGCAAGTGCCTCCGACCCATGGCGATATCTATACTCAACCCCTCCCCCTTCTCATGGGAGGCCACTCTGCGGGTTGCTGAACCAGCTAGCAAAGAATGGCTAGTGGACAGAGCTTTCCTTCAAGCCAAGACCCGTGGACTCCCGGAAAAAAAGGAGCTCTTCCTTGAAGACCTTCATTATGTTTATTGCAAATAAAGGTTTTACCCCCACCGCGAACAATCCAAGGGGTAAAGACGCTGGTGAAAAAGAGTTGCTCAAGAAATTGTTTCTTTTTGGGAATGAAGATTGGGAATGAAGCCACCCACTTGGAAATCCTATTCGTAGCGGTCTCTGTACAGTTTATAAAAACTCAGAGGTATGGACGCATGCTCCGGTGTCAATGGAAGTATCCTTTTTTTTGCCAAATTGGGCGCTACGCTGCTAATGAACGTTCCTCCATGCAGGCGTTGGAGAAATAATATACGATGCTGTTTATTCACTTTCGCTCGTCAGGGAGGTGCTCCTCTTTACCCATGTGTGGCTTGACGCTGGCAATGAAGGATCAGAGCTGTGGGGCTCGAAAAATGTGCGCTCTGTAGTAATACAGTGTATTAAACGAGAGCTTCAAGTAGATTTAAAAACAGGACATATTTAAATTGCCGAACTAAAAAACTTTACCGATGTGACTAATATGAGGCGCTACTATAAAAAAATATTCGAAATGTTTTGCACTTTAATCTTTTTGATTAAAGTGCATTTTTGATTTTGACTGCTCCTTACGGTGGACATACTGCTAGGCACTTGGCCGCAGAGTTGGCAAGCAGCCGAAGCATTGCGGATGTTTTTACGTTCTTTGAGTGACAGGGGCCTCGACTCGCGGTTGTGATACCTTCAAATGTGTGTGGTCAGACTCTCATCTTTCTTATCGCCACAATGTCACCCATCATGACCCCCTTTCTTCTCCTCCTCCCCTTTCCCAGCGCAGAGTAGCAAGCCAGATGTCAATATTTCTAGCGTTCCTCATTAGCTTCGTTTCATTAAATTTATCTATGTACCTACTGTATTATTTCTGTTGGGAAAAGTTTATTCTGATGTGGCCGCATTTTAAATCAATGTTGTTTTAAAGGAATTTTATTTTTCATCTTTTTATTGTTTAGATGGAACTACTGTATAATTTGTGTTTAGAAGAAATGCATTCTGAGTGTCGCGCTACTTTTTTCGTGTACTTAGTGCATAGGGCCTTGTCCTGCCGAGAAGGCTAAGGACCTAGATGTTTTACACGCATATTTTACTGACCGTATAAAGCGAAGTAAAGTTAAAATTCAAACTGAAATTTGAAGCTATGTTCATGAGGAGAACTGAAAACTCAGCTTTGCGAAAACGCTTGTAGGTGTCTCGTATGTAGTGCAGATGGAGGGATGGGCTGATTCCTTTGGGAGCTCAGACAGATTGGCTGCAGGGTAATTTCCAGGAGCAAATCCTTTTGCAGCAATCGCATCTTTGAGTAATGCCAGCGAGGAACCATGCCGAAGCGCGGCCCGAGTCTACCTTCACGCCTTCCTCAGGTTTATTCGTCAGCCGTAAGTGGAAACGCTGACGGGTTAGAGCGTGGCACTATAGTCAGAAGAGTCAAGAAGCGCTGGAACAATTCTTGATTTACAAGTTTTGTAGCGTAAGCTACACTGGCCCAGGTTGAACAGTTTAACAGGAACAGTGACGTCGCAAAGGTGAATAAAAAAAGCCCACTGTCGAAGCTGGGAATCGAACCAGAAACTTCAGCGTTTGAGGCGGAGACGCTACCACACTGCCACGATTGCTCGATGTTTAACCGTGAATAAAGGCGCAAAATAAATAAGCGCAAGGTATACGACATAAGGAAGTTTAATATAAAGAAAACTAAATAATAATAAATAGTAATAATTAGTTTTTGGGAGGAAAGGAAATGGCGCAGTATCTGTCTCATATATCGTTGGACACCTGAACCGCGCCGTAAGGGAAGGGTAAAGGAAGGAGTGAAAGAAGAAAGGAAGAGAGAGGTGCCGTAGTGGAGGGCTCCGGAATAATTTCGACCACGTGGGGATCTTTAACGTGCACTGACATCGCACAGCACACGGGAGCTTTGAGCATGCTGTAAACAACAGAGGTAGCCTAAAAGCGGTTAATAGGAAACTAGGCATAAGGAAAAAAACATATGTATGCGTTAAGAGACAAGGAGGGCAATGCCATTAGCAATATGGATAAGATAGTTAAAGTAGCCGATGTAGCCGAATGGGGTAGAGCGCATATGGCAGGTTCTCTCAGATCATGAATAGCAGGTTACCAATATCCCTCAAGAGAAAAGTGTGCAACAGCTTTATCCTACCGGTACCCGCCTACGGGGCACAAACGTGGAGGCTAACGAAAAGGGTCCAGCTTAATTTAAGGACAGCATAGCGAGCCATGGAAAGGAAAATGATAGGTGTTACGTTAAGAGACCGGAAGCGGGCCGAGTGGGTGAGGAAACAAACACGTGTTTATGACATCCTAGTCGAAATAAAGAGGAAGAAATGGGCTTGGGCAGGGCATGTACTGTGCAGGCAAGATAAGCACTGGTCCTTAAGGGTAACGGAGTGGATTCCAAGAGAAGGAAAGCGTTGCAAGGGGCGGCAGAAGGTTAGGTGAACGGACGAGAGTAGGAAGTTTGCAGGCATAGGGTGGGCGCAGCTGGCAAAGGACAGGGTTATTTGGAGAGACACGGGAAACGCCTTTGCCCTGGAGTGGGTGTAGCCAGGCTGATGATGATGATAATGATTATGAGTGAATGCGCGCCTTTCAAATATTAGCTCTTCCGAACAGATGTCGCCGCGCTTACGCTACGCATATCCTGGCCTAGCAGGGCTAGGGCATCATCAATTTTTAAATAACAGCGTCAGGAGACCAGCGGCGGGGGTCTCGGCGGGGGCGGTGAGAAAACCAGTTTGCACTTGTTCCTGTACGTAAGTGGCAGGTCCTGGATAAATAGAGCCGTCCGCCAATCAAAATATTCACCCCTCGTGGTGCGGCACGATACGGTAACCCAACCCCGAGGGCCCAACAGGCACCCATTTTATGTGCCCTGCATGTGATCTCAATTTTCAATTTGTACCCCTCTTAGCCGAACCATCTGGGCTGGGCGCACGAACGGCGAATAGAGAAAATGAGGTCGACTGAGCCGCCTCGCTTCTTTGGAGGGTCTGGGCGTGAGAATCGTGAGATGCAAACTGGTACGAGTGGATCTCTCTGGCTCGCCTGTAAAGTCCAACGAATCGGAGGGCGGATGAAAACGCTTGAAAAGAGGTATTAACGAGATATCGTAAAATCTCCCTTAGTGCACAAAATCCGGCGTCGTCGATGGTGTCGTCATAGTCGTTGTTGGGCGCGTTTTGGGCGAAACAGCCGGTGGCTCATTATGTCAGGTGACCTTGTGAAGTGAACACAACCTTCCCACCGGATTTTCAGCAAACTGCCCATCATGTCATATTACAGTTCACATTATGTTTTTTTTTCTCGAGAGGTTACACAGGAAGGGCTACCTCGGTCTCACAAGCTCCACGGCTGGCTGTGTTCGGAGTAGCCACCTGCCGGGGTATTGGCTGATTGCTTAACCGCTGCACCGCAACGCAGGCGTTTAATGAACTCCTAGCGATCTGTGCATATAAAGTGGATAATTACCAATTCTGCATTTAAGGTCTTTAACCCATTAACTTTCGCGTGGTGCACTTAAAGTTAAGCTTAAGTGCCCCCTCCAGTCTATATTCGCTGAAGAAGGATGGTGAGTTGCGCAAGTTGTATTTAGTTCATTTTGGCGGCAAAATTCAGCGCGAACGGACGAAGGACACAAAAAGGGGACAAAACAAGTGCTGTCTCGCAACTAAGTGTTATTAACAAGGAACGCAAAAATATATACATATACAGAAAAACGACATAGGTGCGATAGGTACGAAGTACACAGATAGCGACGAGGGCACTATCACCTCCAAAGTTCGAAAACCCGAATGCACTGCGTCACAGATCAAACAAAAAAGGTGGCACATCAAGAGGCATCTAAAAAACCTATCTCACTATCATATAACGCGACTGAGGGAGTGGAGACACAAACATCTTTTTTCTTTTATGAAATATGCCTCCATTATCTCACGAGTGCGCTGGTCGCGATGCCGGTACAACACGGTGTTTTTATTTAATCAGCTTTGCACACCTCTTTATTGGTGCACTCTGCACATTGTTGAGCGATGCTTGAACAAACGGTGTCTGAAGAAAGGTTATCGTGTTCGTTGAGCCGAACGTTCAAGCATCGCCCGGTTTGTCCAATATACACTTTTTTTGCAAGAGAGAGGTATCTCATAGACAACACCGCAAACACAACCTAAAAATGGGGAGCGGTGACGCACTGTGCACACGAACACTGCGCAAAACTCGCTTCTCCCATGCACGGCGAAATGCTTGACTTGTAGCCCAGTGTAGCTCTCGCTACAAAATCTTTTCTTGCTGGCACCCCAGGTCTCTTGTATTTGGCATATTCCAGGAAGTGCGTGTCGCTGTGGTGTGCTGGCTGTCGGCCTGTACCGGTTAGTGTCGGCATGCGTACGGAAAACTAGGTGGGTTAACCAGGCAATGTCAGGCTGGATATCCTACGCTAAGGGAGAGTTTTAAAGGACGTGGGAAAGCCAAGTGGAAAAAAGATGTGCCGAATTCATTCTATGCTGCGTACCCATTTTGCCGGTTGGTCTAAAATTGCAAAGAACTACCAGAGTCTCTCCAACACCTGCTGCTCAAATATGTAGATACGGGACCCCACTCTCGGCAGTGAGATGAATTCGGGTCTTTTTACAACTAAACTGACAAGCAGTCCGCGTTGTACTACCCCATGCACTGCATTTAGCAAATGCTGTCGCCATGCGGCTGCTTAACTTTGCTAATATCTAAGACGTGCAATAAAATCTGAGGCCTGCGAACTTTGTGAAACCCTGCGCTCCTACAGGGATCGCAATGGGTACACGGTTACGTGAAATGATGGGGTCGCGTCTTGGCCCGTGAATAAATGTCGATGATCTACGCAGGGAATCGTAGATCCACCGGTAAGGCTCTATATTAGAGATTATCCTGCACCCTGCCAAAAAAAAATATCCTCTCGTAGCGAAGACACAGCAGTCTGGGATGAACATACACCTGACACATGATTCGGTGCTGGAACATGCGCCGTCATTTAGCCATGCAGAGTGCTGCGCTGTCAATGAAGGCTATACCGGGGACCGAGTAATGTTAAAGACACGCAAAAGGGGAATGCTGAGTCAGGACAGATTCATAAGTTAGCATAACCTTGTAGCAAATATGTAATTCTTACCGGAAATAATGCTTTTATAATGCCTAAAGCTTTTGCAAAAGCGAGGTACTCGTTTTACTCCGCGTTGAAGCTTCGTGCAGCGGCGACGAGTGATGTAGTGACGAGCAAAGAATTTCGCCGTCTCGATGAGCAATCAGTGTCGAAATACGAAGAGAGCAGCTAGGCGAACGTAGCTGACAGTCGGAAGAGACTCGTAATCGAAACAGCGTTAACAGATGGAGGAGAGATTAGTCAGAAGATAACACGCGGACCGAATATTTCGTTTGGCACTGTGAGCACTCAAGCAGACCGTGTGTAGCTTGAATGTACGCTTTATGTGTTTGCTATGCTGCCGGTGAATCGGTTTCATTGTCACTTCAGGCGTCGTATTGGTTACCTTGTGCATGCTCCGGGCGTTATAAGCTAGCAAAGTGTTTGTTTATTGTTAATTTAGTGTGCGCACAATCATAAACGTACAAGCATGCACGTCGTCAGCGATGTGAACGCGCGGTCTTCAATGTTTTCTGCGCAGAGCAAAGGCTAATATATGCTTTTAGATGCGATGAAAAATATCGGAGAAATGCCACGTTCATGCAACACCACCTGTCATTTGGTTCTCTAAAAAGGAATTGTTTTCTTGGACGGGTCAACATACACGCAGTACGTGTGGAGTCACTACACAAGGCAGGGATTTCAGCGAGAAAAACAGTCAACCAGCTGATGCGTGTTCGTCAATATTATGCGTGCATCCTCGGCCGACAGCAACAGCCGGCAGGTGGCAGATTAGTTGGATGCATTATGCACTGATGTGTTTTCGCTTACAACCCACAGGAAGCAATTCACGAATGTAGAAATTGCAACCCCCAGAGCAAAGTCAATCAGAAGGACAGTCTGCTGTTATGCTTACTCCGTAGTTATTCAGCAAAACCTCCGCAATGACAGAACAATGCACCGTTTGATGATAAATACGCGTGAAATTTCTCACTCAGATGTAGTGCTGAATGAAACACGTTAGAGCGCGACTACTGCTGCCAAGCTCGTTAGGATATTTCGAAGATTACGACTACACTTCACCACAGCACACAGCACGCGAAAGACTCGCTCGCGTTACCGTTGCCGATGTAACGATGCTTGATCGCGATCAGCTCTTTGTTATCCAGTCTGCGATTGCCCTCAATAACTTCACAGATTTTCTTTTGCAGCCATACGAAGCCTATTTCTTCCGTATGCGCGCCTTGTACCGAGACCGAAACGCACGCGATGCAGCGGAGAGCACCTATCGAAATAGTGAGGGGCATAGGCGGCCGGCACTTGCACTTTGCCGTTGTGACCACTGTTGTGTTAACTTTTGGTTTTCGGCCTCCGGCCGAGTTTCCAGTCTTTGGAAGTGGCGTCTATGATTTGTCGGATTGTAAAGACGTCGCCCGGCTGTTCATTTTTCGCAAATGCTTTGAATCTGAAAGTATTTCGAGACTTGCATTTGCTTTTTTCTCGCGAGCGGAGTCACCTTCGCGCTTAGAAAAAAACGTGATTAATATTAACTATGAATAATCAGTATGTCGTGCTTACTTTGATGTTTCTCTTTAATGTCCCTTTCAAGTTCGTTCCCGAGCAGAATTTGAATTTTGTTTGGATGTCACCGGCAGGGGTGATGACTTCCTGCAGCCAAGCTCTATGTGCTAGCTATAAAGACTTAGTGCTTTAAGGCAGGTAAGGTTTGATTGACTCCTATTGCAGTCATTTGGGGTCAGTGTCAATTACTTTTTGAAAAGAGTTGTTGGAAATCCAGTTCGCAGGAGGCAGGCTTTGGAAACATGTAGTCATTTGCAGCTGCAAAGATATGACATACTCCGGCTCAAAGCTTGGGCATACTTTCAGCCTAATTATTGCCAGGAGTGAGTCCTCTGTTATTAGTGGCGTCGCCGTTCAGTCCAGGCGAGCCAGCATACCGAATCACTGTAGGTGCCCCAACTCCTCTCTGCATTTTTGTGTTGGCCAGCACCGAAAATCTAGTTCCTTGCAGCGTCTGAGCAGACTAAAGCGGTGAAGGCGAAGCGAAAACTGAACTCCAGCTAGAGCGGACTGCACAAATCTGCAGGCAGTACCATGGTTATAACAGACTAAAAAGGGGGACACACCGCTCTACCTACAACGACATATCACGCTCCTTTCTAAGTCCCTTCGCTCATCCTGGTTTCAATTTGGCAAACCCTTAAATTTCACGATCCTGTAGAGACTGCAGGTCATTTTGGTGAGACATCAGCGCTACGCTTTATGCTGAGAGGTTTGCGCTTTGTAATTAGTCTTTGATGCATATTTACCCTTTTGTGAAAACTTCAAGTGTACTTCACTTAAATAGACAACTACTGAAGTTGGAGAGTTTAACTCGTGTTGGTGATTTATATCTAGAAAACATACGCATGGTTTAAACGATGACACAGGAGAGAAAGGATAAACACCGCAGAAAGTTATATGTAAAGTTGCGGTCACAGAGTTCGAACAAAACACGAGGGGAAAATGTGCGCTCGTATTCGTGTTTTGTTTCCTTTTTGGCTCCGTTAAATCCACGTATCTGTTTTAAATAACAGACAACAAGGTTGGAGAAGTGAATGAATCTTCTAGACAGCATGTTTCCTGTTTTGAGAGTATACGGCGCTGTGCTCTGGGCAAAAGTCGCGGACTTCGTTTTCGAACGGCCAAGGAAGATGCTGCTTGGTAATCAGCGGCGGCCAAATTATCATCGTCAAAAACCGTCTTGACAAGTGCGGGTCTGCACGGATGCATCGAAAATCAGTTTAGACTTGTGATAAAAACGTGCTTACACTTATAAATCATGTGATGTGATATTGTCATTTTTGTCATAAAAATCCTACTATATGGCAATATTCAATGGTGTTTTTATATCATTATATCTGTCCATAAAGCTTCAATGAATCTCGGTCGGATCTAACAAAGTTCTGCTTGTGTGCTGGCATCAGATCAGCGAATCCGGAGAAGGCACAAGACTTCAACTCCACAACAATAAAAAGAACATTACAACGAAGGCAACTGTCGCACGACACATGCGGAAAACAACATATATCATAAGGGCGTGACATTTTTTTATTTGTGTTTCTGCTTTTTTATTGTGTACCGTCACACGAATGCACACTTATTGTTTTCTACTTGGTACGTACTTGAAATGTTACCGGAGCGTTTCAGCACAATCGTGATCACACGCACCGGTTTCTACGATATTCGAGACTTGTCGGTGTCGCTCGCCCCTTATATTAAGTGTTGGGACTCACTTTTACATTGCCTGAAGAAAAGAAGAGCAGATATTCTTCACCCAACTAGCGTTGGGTACACATGCTAACTCCGAAAGTATTTTTTGTTTGTGGCCACAAGCTCGGCAACAGTGAGATTGTGTAGGACGTCAACGTGCATACGGCCAAGTGTGCCGTGAAAACAGCGTTAACTCAGCGTGCAATTAATGTATGTTTTTAGCATTACATTATTAAAAATTATAATTATGAAACAGTAAAGAACATGTAAACAATATATCAGAAACAAATATTCGGTTACAACCACTTAGGGCCGAAGTTGGTTTGAGGCAGTAGGCGTTGAATT
Organism: Amblyomma americanum; assembly: GCF_052857255.1. Taxonomy (NCBI): domain Eukaryota; kingdom Metazoa; phylum Arthropoda; class Arachnida; order Ixodida; family Ixodidae; genus Amblyomma; species Amblyomma americanum. Next base: position 63,893,167 of record NC_135498.1, on the reverse strand, counting down.
TATCACTTATTCCGATGTGTCAGGGCGCCACCTCGTTAGACTTATTTTCAAACTTTTTATTTTCCTGATGGCTGCCTATTCTAACGTATAGTTCCGGCATGCAATTACCTATAAGTGGCACATCAATTTGTCTCCTTGCCTTGCCGTATCTTAAATAAACACTAGAAAGGTAGAATCATTTAGCACGTCATATTCCTAGTGTATGCCTCTGTCTCTTGTAAGCAAATCGGGAGGGCGAAAACTTCTTTAGAAGATATCAGGTATATGGACCATTAGTTTTTCCCCCTCGTTCCTTCTTAAAGCCACATCCATTTTAAAGCTATGTTTTTCAACTTTAACCTGCGCGATTTTTGTAACTGTATGTGTGTCTCAGAATAGAGGTTGATATTTGCGGTAAAACATTTTTCTATGCGGAAATGCTTTGAGCGCGAGTCTCCACAATAGGTAGCGAGGCAAAGGTAAATAATCTTCTCCGTATCTTAAGGTCGTACCTTAAAGCGTATCTCAAGGCCGAAGGTTCCCTGACGAAAAAATTGGGAAAGATGACGGCAGAAGTAAGCGTACTAAATTTCCAACATTACGCCACTATTCAGTGCTTACTGCCAGATATCTCAATAAACGCTTGAGAAACACTGGCCATAACCGTAGAGATCAATATGACGCGCTAAACGATTCTACCTTTCTAGCGTTTATTTAGGATACGACAAAGCAAGAAGACAAATTAATGTGGCGCTTTAAGGTTATTGCACGCCAGAACTATACTTTAAAATAGGCAGCATTCAGAAAAAGAAAACTTTGCAAAAAGGTAAAGAGGTGGCGCCTTGAGACATCCGAAAAAGCTATAAGTTCAACGCCTACACACTCAAACCCCCTACGCTCTAAGTGGTAGGAACTGAGTGTTTGTTTCTGATATGTCCTTCGAATGTTCTTGTTTCATAATTATCAGTTTTATTGAAGGTATGTGAAAAACATTCCTTAATTACTCGCACAGTTCACGCTGTTTTCACGACACGCATGGACGTAGGCATGTTGACGCCGCGCACAATCTCATTGTTGCTGAGCTTGTGCCTACAAAAAAAAAATACTGTAGGCGGTGAAGCTGTCAGCATGAGTGGCCAACACTCGTTGGGTGAAGAATATCCGCTCTTCTTTTCTTCAGGCAATATAAAAGTGACTGCGGATACTTAATATAAGGGACCAGCGACACCGACAAGTCTCGAATACGGTAGAAACCGGGGTGCGTGATCACGATTGTGCCCAAACGCTTCGGTGACATTTCAAGTACGTACCAAGTGCCATGACGGAACATATAGCACTAGGACACCAGGGCGAACAAAAAAAGACACCACGACCGCTCGTGGTGTCTCTTTCTTTGTTCGTCCTGGTGTCTTAGCGCTATATGTTCCGTCATGGCAAACCAACTCGCCCGAACAGCCACTCTGAATAAGGGTGCATTCGAGCGATGGTACACAATAAAAAGGCAGAAACACAAACAAAAAAAATGTCACGCCTGTAAGAAATATGTTGTTTTCCGCATGTGTCGTGCGACAGTTGGCTTCATTTTATTGTTCTGTTTATTTTTGTGGAGTTAAAGTATTCTGCCTTGTCCAGATTCACTTATCTGACGCCCGCCCACAAGCATAATGTTCTTATATCCGACCGCGATTCTTTGAACCTTTATGGACAAATATAATGTTACTATGGACATTGTTGAATACTGCCATATAGCAGGATTCCTATGACAACAAATGACATTAGCAGATCACATGATTTATAATTGCAAGCACGTTTTTATCACATGCGTGCACTGATTTTTGATGCATCCGTGCAGACCCACCGTTGTCAGGGCGGTTTTTGACGATGATGATTTGGCAGCCGCTCATTACCAAACAGAATCTTCCTTGGCAGTTCGAAAACGAACTCCGCGACCTTTGCGCAGAGCACAGCGCCGTATACTCGCAAAACAGGAAACATGCTGTCTACAATATTCAGTCGCTCCTCCCAACTTGTTGTCTGTTATTTAAAACAGATACGCGGATTTAACGGAGCCACAAAAGAAAGATAACGCAAATACGAGCGCACACTTTCCGCCCGTGTTTTGTTCAAACTCGCTTACCAGAACTTCAGATATAACTTTCTGCTGTGTTTATTGTTTCTCTCCTGTGTCATCGTTTTAACCATGCGTATGTTTTCTAGATATAAATCACCAACTAACACGAGTTAAACTCTCCAAATCCAGTAGTTGCCTATTTAAGTGAAGTACACTTGAAGTTTTCACAAAAGGGTAATTACGCATCAAAGACTAATTACACAGCGCAAACCTCTCAGCATAAAGCGTAGCGATGATGTCTCACCAGAGCGACCTGCAGTCTCTACAGGATCCTGAAATTTAAGTGCTTGCCAAATTGAAACGAGGATGAACGAAGGGACTTAGAAAGGAGCGTGATATATCGTTGTAGGTAGAGCGGTGTGTCGCCCCTACAGAGTATGTGAGATGTGAGAGACGCCATAGTGGAAATCTGCAGTTTTTTTATTTTCGCTGTGCTTTTTTCCCACGGGAACAGCACAGTTTTGCTTTTTGATTTTGCTGCATCCATTTCGCAGCTTCAGGTCCATTACCACAGAGTCGTGGTTGCCCCCGTGTAAAGCAAGCCTTCTAAGTAAAAACTTTAAAAAGCTTTAAGAATGCGTGGGTAAGCACTTTTTGCTTTATGTCTTTCTCTATGAATTAGTTATTCGGCTTCCGGCCCCCAAATAGTGCTCACAAAACATGAGAAAGAATAAAGAAATATTTATATGCAGACATCTTTGGTGACCGAGGTTACTGTTGAATGTGATGAATCATACAAGGAGGATGATCATTGCAGACAGAATTAGAGTTATGAGAAGGGAGATGTAAGAAGCACGCGTAGTTACAAGTAAGGAATGCTGCAGCGTTTGTGGCTGACAAGAGCAGCAGAAAAAGCCTTTTAGACGTTTTCCTTGGCCACGAAATAAATCCTCTTGTATAAATGACAGAAGAATTGGCCTGCGTTCGGAGGACAGCGATAAAGAAAGATGTCCAGCACCGTCACACGAAGCACTCACGCAAGACACATGCGAAGACGCAAGCATTTACAGGAGTACATAGATTTCACAATGCTAATCTGAGACGCAGCAGAATCGGCTTCCGAAGGCAAAGTACAAAGGTTACGCCTTCTCTGTACCCGGAAATATTGCTGGCGTTCAGCCTGGAGTAAAACCACAGCCCGAGCACAGTACTGAGTGCCAGTTTTTCTGATGTAAAACGCATTTGTATTAGCGTGAGTCTTGGTTTTGTTCATTTTTATAATGTTCTTAATTTGTCACTTGTATACTTGGAAGAGTGCTACACTCGACTGAAATGTAAAAATGAAAGTCTCAGTGCGTGGTCGTTTTCATCCGATGTCGTAATAAATGGGGAGCAAACTAAAAACCAAATAGGAAACGCCATCACTAGTCTTTGCGAGATAGAGATACTGTTATTGTTTTTAACTGTTTTCTTTAGACTGATGTTGTCTTTATCTCTTCTGAGTTTCTGGTTCCCTCACTCATGCTGTTTTATTTTCGCTGTTAAGAGCCGAACTGGCCCAGGAGTCTTCTTTATTACTCTTGCCTTGCCTGGTAAGCTTTCGCTTGTATGGCTGTTCAACACCTCGTAAATTTCCGTAGCATTTTACCAACCAGTTTCGGCAAATGAAGCCCTCTCCACTTTCTTTTCTCCAGTCCCTTATTTGTTTTTCTTAATTGGCAAGCCACTGGAATTCGCTTCGAGCAGTTTACGTGTGGTCATCGTGGGGCTGATGTCTTCGCAGTGTGCCAGACGGCTGAGTAAAAATTACCGCTCTTTACTGTCGTTAGTCTTTTCTCATAGATTGTGTGTCCTACCCTGCGTGCTTCATGCAGTCTTGGCGGAAAATCTACGAGTGTTCCCTTGCCAGTCCACACCAAATGGGTTCGTGAGGCGCTCTCGAGGCCGGGTCGCATTTCGCTTCGCACTCCAAGCAGTTGCACAGATGGCGGAGCCAGCGAAAGTGACGCAGAAGAGCCAGATATGCACACACATAGCAGCGTCTGTTGTGTGTGTGCTTCTTTGTCTGGTCCCGCGTCCGTTCCGCTGGTTCCACCTTCTGTGCATTATGAACCAACTGGCCCAGCAAATTTACTCCAAGCAATTGCCCGCCTTGGTTGGACCCCAGCGCTATTTGTCCGGAAGCTACTGCTTACGCACAGGGAAATGCGGTACGCCCGTTTTAGTCTGGTCTAACCATGGTACTGCCTGAAAATTTTTGCAGTGCGCTCTACCTGGAGTTCTGTTTTCGCTTCACCTTCGCCGCTTTAGTCTACTCAGACGCATGAAGAAACTAGATTTCCGGTGTAGGGCAACACGAAAAGGGGGAAAGGAGTTGGGGCACCCACAGTGGTTTTGTATGCTGGTTGGCTTGGACTGAACGGCGATGCCACTAATAACAGAGGACTCACTCCTGGAAATTATTAAGCGGAAATTATGTCCAAGTCCCCAACCGAAGCATCTCACATCATTGCAGCTGCAATGACTATGCGTCTCCAAAGCGTGCCTCCTGCGAAGTGGTCTTCCAAGAAATCTTTTCAAAAAGTAATTGATACTGACCCCAATTGACTGTAATAGAAGTCAATCAAACCTTACTGCCTTAAAACACTAAATCTTTATAGCTAGCACATAGAGCCTAGTTGCAGGCAGTCACCACCCCTGCCGGTGACAGCGAAACAAAATTAAAATTCTGGTTGGGAACGAACTTGAAAGGGACATTAAAGAGAAACATCAAAGTAAGCAAGACGTACTGATTATTCATAGTCAACATTAATTACGTTTTTTCTAAGCGTGAAGGTGACTCCGCTCATGAGAAAACCACAAATCCAAGTCTCGAAATACTTTCACATTCAAAGCATTTGCGAAAAATGAACTGCCGGGTGACGTCTTTACAATCCGCCAAATCATAGACGCCACTTACAAAGACTGGAAACCCGGCCGGAGACCGAAAACCAAAAGTTAACATATCAGTGGTCACAACGGCAAAGTGCAAGTGCCGGCCGCCTCTGCCTTCCACTATTTCGATAGGTGCTCTCCGCGGCATCGCGTGCATCTCGGTCTCGTTACAACGCGCGCATACGAAATAAATAGGCTCTGTGGCTGCAAAAGAAATCCGTGAAGTTATTGAGGGCAGCCTCAGAACGTAGAACAAAGAGCTGATCCCGCTCAAGCATCGATATATCGGCAACGGTAACGTGAGCGTGTGTCCTTCGTGTGTTGTGTGCTGTGAAGTGTAGAGGTAAGCTTCGAAAGATCCTAACGAGAATGTGAGCAGCACTCGCGCTCTGATGTGCTTCATCCAGCACTACATCTGAGGGAGAAATTGCGCGCGTATTTCTCATCAAACGGTGCACTGCGCTGTCATTGCAGAGGTTTTGCTGAATATATACGGAGTAAGCATAACAGAAGACAGTCCTTCGGATTGACTCTGCTGTGGGCGGTGCAATTTCTACGTTCGTGAATTCCTACGTTCACTGACCGATCTTGCTAACCGCTTTTCTCGCGGAAATCCCCGCCAAATGTACTGGCGGCACACGTACTGCGTGTATGTTGACCCGTGCTAGCAAACAATTCTTTTTTAAAGAATCAATTGAGAGGTGGTGTTGCATGAACGTGGAATTTATCAGATATTTTTTATCACATCTGAAGCCGTATTAGCCTTTACATTGCGCAAAAAACATTGCAGACCACACGCTCTCGACGCTCACGGAGCGCATGATTGCACGTTTATGATTGTGCGCACTAAATTAATAATAAACAAACACTTTGCTAGCTTATAACGCCCGCAGCATGCACAAGGTAATGAATACGACGCCTGAAGTGAGAACGAAACCGATTCACCGGCGGCGTAGCAACCACATAAAGCGTACAGCGGCTAAACGCGGCCTGCTTGAGTGCTCACAATGCGAGATGAAAGATTCAGCCCGCGTGTCATCGTTTGACCAGTCCCTCCTTCGTCTTTTTTGCGCTGTTTCGATTACACGTCTCTTCGCATTGTCAGGTTAGTTCGCCTAGCTCCTCTTATTGTATTTTGACGCCAATAGCTCATCGAGGCGGCAGAATAGTGTTTTCTCGGGGCTACATCAGTGGTCGCCGCTGCATGAGCCTTGGTGTGAAACGACCACCTCGCTATTGCAGATATTTTCTGCCTTATAAAAGCGTTATTTTCGCTAAGAATCACATATTTGGTACCAGGTGATGCTAACGTATCAATCTTTCCTGACTCAGTATTCCCCTTTTGTGTTTCTCTAACATTACCCTGTCCCCGGTGTAGCCTTCGCTCACTGCGTAGCACTCGGCATGGTTAAAAGACGGCGCATGTTCCAGCACCGAATCATGTGTCCGGTGCATGCTCATCCCAGATTGCTGTGTTTTCACTACGAGAGGATCTTTTTTGCAGGGAAATCTCTAATACAGAACCTCACCTGTGGACCTACGATTCCCTGCGTAGATCGTCAACGTTTAGTCACGGGCCAAAACGTACGTGACCCCATCATTTCAGGTAACCGTGTACCCGCTGCGATCGTTGTAGGAGCGCAGGTTTGCACAAAGTCCGCAGGCCTCAGACTTTATTGCATGTATTATACATTAGCAAAGGTAAGCAGCAGCACGGCGACCACTTTTGCTAAGTACAGCGCATGGGGTAGCAGATCACGGACTGCTTGTCATTTTAGTTGTAAAAAGTACCAAATTCACCTCACTGTGGGGTGTGGGGTCCCATATTCACATATTTGAGCACCAGGCGTTATAGAGACTTTGGTAGTCCTTTGTAATTTTAGACTAACCGGCAAAATGGGTAGGCAGCATAGAAAAAATTGAACACATGTTTTCATCTCTTGACTCTCCCACACCCTTTAACACTCTCCCTTAGCGTCGGATATCCAGCCTGACATTGGCGGATTAACCCACCCGATTTTCCGTACGCATGTCGACATTAACCGGAACAGGCCGACAGCCAGCAGACCACAGCAACACGCACTTCCCGGAATATTCCAAGTACAAGTGGCCTGGGGTGCCGGCCAGATAAGATTTTTTTTAGAGAAAACTAAGAAGGAGGACTTCTTACTTGCGTATGTTGCAACACTAGGCAAGACATACTCTTTTTTAGATCAGAATTCTTCGTCACTGGCTCACCCTACTGGGGGAAGACTGTTAACCATCCTAGTCTCATCAACGTGAACCCGAACATCCCGCTCTCATTAACTGTTTTCTCTAACTCTGTAGTCGTGCCTTTAAATTACTGCTAAGATATGTGCATGCTTCCTATAAAATGGCGATAGTCAAAATTTTGGGATTTGGTTGCACATTTTAAAAAATTCTGTTGTCACTCGTCACGATTATCCTCAGATGTCGCATGCTACCTCCACATGAGTCGAAGTCAGAAACACAGGATTTCATCCACATGTGAATGAAGACTTTTAGAGCCCTTCGAAAAGCCCGTAAGATCTTTTCACTGCATTTGAATGCGGCGTAAAGATCTTGTCGGCTTTCCAGATGTGGCAATACACAACATACGTTACGTACGTAGTACATTAGAAAAGCATGTGCAGTGAAAATGCAGCGGTGGTAGAGAAATTAGAGTGGTAAATTTCTGCGACGAAGTGGGGCCAGTATCTTTATTATTTTTACAGGAGCATAGCAAGTTATGCTAATTGTACGACGTTTATTTTGAAGAAAAAAGCACAGGGCACACAAGGACGCAGCACGAGAACTGAGAAGTACACAGGGCTTGTATAGCGTACTTCCGTTCTCTGTCCTTTATGGTGAACTTGGCCAAACTATAAATAAAGAACTTAGGCAGCACTGCAGTCTGCAGCATTGCAGAAATGCGAAGCATTTGCATTTGAAAGTTAGCAACATATTCTGCAAGTCATTGTTGTCACGTGACACTCATCACATGTCTCTTGAATGACTCAGGAACTGTTTTTAGCAGGCCATCGTTGTATAACATCAACCCAGAAAACATTATAGTCTTGCACACCTCAACGCGTTCACTTCACGCCCCTTTAGCACCCATGAACCAAAGACCCTTCAAATGATGCTCAAACTCAGGGACATTTATGGTGAGAGGGACTTTCAACCGGAGTGGTTTCCACTCTTGATGCTGTGTCTATCTTTTCCGCCCTTTTAGCTATGTTGTTTTTTGTCGAGCTAGTGCAGTGCTGTGGTTAGCTGCGTTGTTTGTAGATGATATGTATACATATCGCCTTTCTGTACATACGTAACGTCGTGTAGTAAATGCCATGTTGAAAAAGCAATTCTTCGCGGCATATGCGCTGCGTGGCCGTCTGGCACGCAGAGGGCCTAGGTACGGACCAAAATTTCGGAAAATTTCTTTTTTCAAATGCTGTCCCGTGAGAAGTACCATTTCCTGTGGACACAGTTTGCGGAAACATTGTGTGGACAACTTCCGGTGGCGGGGTTCCCTTCGCATGAGGAATATGATGCTTTCTAAAACGGCGAGAATTGGGCCTAGTAGCTGGTTTTCAGTTGTTCAATGCGCTTAACTTTTCACAGAGCGACAAAAAGACACAACAACACAGAACGGTAACTTACAACTGTTTTTAATGGAGGAAACTGGTGATCTCTTATACACAAGACGTGAGCGTCATCGGAGTCTCACAAAGAAACGACAGAACATATTGATATCAGCAATCGCAAGCAGAACCACACAACTAAACACACTCATCGAGATAGCCTAAGGAGGTAAACTTCTTTCTCGGACAGTCACAACGATATCTTGCTTATACAACCTTCGGCACCGGCTGATTTGATTTCAAAAGCTACTGCGATCTCTCTCTCTCTGTTTATGTTTTATTAAATTGGGAAATGATTGTGGTTGTTTTGAAAAGACGCTTGCATTCTTTGCTGCGATGACAATGCGTCGCCAGCTTTCCTGAAAACGTGATGGAGTTACAGCTGTTAGAGTGCTCAGTTAGTCTTTTGTTTATCCAACGGCCCATTTGGCCAACACAGTTTATTCCGCAGGGGAGCGGAGTGGAATTAACAACACCTGTGTCGCATTCTACGTGTTTTTTTTCTCTCGTGGTTGATGCTGCGACGTGGTTTGGGGCTGTTACCATGTTCGTTTACTTTTGCGCACGAACCTAATAATTTGGGGGGGGGGGGGGGGGGGGGGCGTGAGAACCACAGAGACATCGTACCTGCCCGCAATCTTTTGACACCATGCAAGACTCTGTGCACATAAGGGATAACAACCAGACGTGCGTTTTTCTTGGAACCATCCGAATCTTTTTTGTTTTCTGCCTCCAACGTTTTTTCGAAATCGATGCCAGGAGGATATCAGCGTACCCGCTGTCCTTCGACCTCACAATCCGTTGCTTAAGCCCTTGCTCTGCCTTGTGCATGCATCACTTAAGTGTTTGACGCAAGCAATAATGGGACTGAATTTTGTGCTCGGTCTGTGGCTTGACTCCAGGCTTAACGTCAGCGATATTACTGGGTACAGAGAAGACGTCAACTTAGTATTTTGCATGATGAAGTCTCTTCTGCGGCGCCTAAGATGTATACATTGTGAAATCTGTGTATTCCAATGAACGCGTGTGTCTTTGCTTCTGCCTTGCGGGAGTGCTTCGTGTGAGGGTGTTTTGCATCTTTCTTTATCATTGATCACTACAAAAGCATCTATTTCGTGGCCAGGCAAAACTGTCAAAGGGCATTTTGCTGCAGGTCTTGCCTGCCGCAAACGCTTCATCATTCCCTCCTTGTTACTATGCCGGCTGCTTACTTCGCCTTTCTCTTAACTGTAGCTGTATGTGCTGTGATCAGCCACCAAACTTCTACGATTCATCAGCCTAAACTAGAACTTGGGACATCAAAGTGGCCAGTATATATCCCTGGAGGATTTCTCATGTTTTCTGAGCTTTATATGGGGCCAGGAATCCCAATAACAAACTCACGCAGGAAGACAAAGCAAGACGTGTTTACGCACACGTTCTGTGGGGTTTTTAAGTTTTTACCTAGAAGGGATAGTCTAGGCTGTACTGCGCATCCGCGACGCCGTAGAAATAGTGCTGAAGCTGGAAACTAGATGCAACGAAATAGAAAAGCAAAACTGGTCGGTTGGCGCCAGAAAAAAGCACAGCGCATGTTAAAAAACTGGAGATTTCTACTATCGCGTCTCTCATATTTCATATACACCTTAGGGACGACACACCACTCTACCTACTACGACGTATCACGCTGCGTTTTAAACGCCTTCACTCATCTTCGTTTCAATTTGGCAAAACCTTATATTTCACGATCCTCCAGATACTGCAGGACGCTTGCGTGAGAATATGCATTATTCTGAGAACTTTGCGAGGTATAATTACTATGTTATGTCTATTTACCTTTTTAAGGCAACTTGAAGTCCACTTCAGTTAAATAGGCAACTGCTAGAGTGGGTTTACAAGTGTTAGTGTATATCCTATACCTGGAAAACATACGCACAGTTCAAACGGTGACACAAGAAAGAAACGATAATCACAGCAGAAAGTTTTACCTGAAGATTCAATAAGATTTCTAAAAAAGCCCGAGTGGAAAGTGTGCTCTCGTATTTGCGTTTTGTTTCCTTTTTGGCTCCCTCAAAGCCGCGTATCTATTTTCAATAATACACAACAAGGTGGACAGGCGCAACTGAATCTTGCAGACTGCATGTTTCCTGTGTTGCTATTGCGGCACTATGTTCTGGCCAGAAGTCGCGGAATTCGTTTTCGAGCGGCCAAGGAACATGCTGTTTTTTAATGAGCGGTGGCCAAATCAACGTGGCCAAAAACCTCCGTGACAACGGTGGGTCTGCACTCATGCAACGAAAATCAGTTCAAGCATGTGATAAAAGCGTGTTTACACTTATAAATCATGTGGTGTGATTTTTGTCATAGGAATCCTGCTATATGGCAGTATTCAACGATGTTTATATTAACATGATATTTCTCCATAAAGGTTCCAAGATCCTCGGACGGATCAAGAACATTCTGCATATGGGTGTGCGTCAGATCAGCGAATCCGGAATAAGCAGAAGATTTCAACTCCGCAAAATATACAGAACATTATAATCAAGCCAAATGGCGCACAACGCAAGCGGGAAACAAGATATTTCATACAAGCGTGACATTTTTTTATTTGTGTTTCTGCATTTTTAACGCGTACCATCGTACGAATGCGCCCTTATTGTTTTCTACTTTGTACGTACTTGAAATATCACCGAAGCGTTTCGGCACAATCGTGGTCACGCGTGCCCGTTTCTACAATATTCGAGACTTGTGGGTATCGCTGGCCCCCTATATTAAGTGTTCGCGGGCACTTTTACATGCCTGAAGCAAAGAAAAGAGGATGTTCTTCACCCAACGAGGGTTGGGTACACATGCTGAAAATTCCCCCTCCGAAAGTATTTTTTTGGTTTTGAGCACAAGCTCAGTAACAAAGAGATTGTGTATTCCTCAACATGCCTACGGCCAAGTGTGTCGTGTACCCTACGAGCGATTAACGTATGATTTTAACATACCTTTAATATAAATGATAATTCTGAAACAAGAACATTCAAAGGATATTTCAGAAACAAACATCCAGTTACAACCACATAGGGCCGTAATTGGTTTGAGTGAGTAGGCGTTGAATTTATCGCTTATTCGGATGTCTGAGGGCATCACCTCTTTAACTTCTTTGCAAACATTTTCTTCTTCTGAAGGCTGCCTATTGTAACGTATAGTTCTGGCATGCAATTACCGAAAAGCGGCACATTAATTTGCCTTCTTGCTTTGTCATATCAGTGTTGATCTCAACAAAAGATTTGCTGTTTTCAAAAAAGAATGCAAAAATGTTTTCGTTTCTGGCAGTATTTGTTTTGCTTTGTGAAGACAGTGCGTGATTTTGTGTGCGTGTAGTTTTCTATCAAGAAGAAACGCAAGACAATAATATATATTCTTTGCGTTCCTTTGTTCTTTTCTGTCAAATGAGGCGTTTTTTTGTTTTATTTTTCGTTCCTGGCGCAATAGCTTTGCCACTTCCGCTGTTGTCTGCTTTTTTGTTTTGTTTTTGTTTTTTTTCAAAAAAATGTTCATTTTGTACAACATAGGTTCTAATCAGTTAATGTGCATTTGCATATGTGTTTTTCATGTGATTTTGTTTGTTTACTTTCCTTTTCTGATGACCCAAAATTTGTTTGGCTCACAATATGCAATGCTGCTTGCCGAACTGTAGTAATTCATTTTTTGTGTGATGAATTTGTATTGGGGGGCTGTTACGCCTTTAGCTTCGCCCCCCGCCCCCCTTAGACATGTTCTAAGAAAAAAATAAAGGAAAAAAATAACGCAAGAAAGATGGAATCGTTTTGCACGTCATATTGCAAGTGTAAGTCAGGCTCACTTCTAAGCAAATTGGAACGGCGAGAATTTCTTTAGAAGGAAGGAAGGAAAACGTTTATTGAGCTCTAGAGAGTAGGTGAGCAATTTGGCGGAGTCAAATGTGTCGTCCGTCTTCTTAGCAATGGTCGTGTGCCCTAGTGCAGGGCTCCGCTGGATGCCGCTGCCAGCTGTGCTCGCCGGATCAGCCCAAGTTGGACGTCCTGACGGTCGTTGGAGAGCATTCCTTCCCATTGCTTCGCACTGAGGTTTGGTATTTTTGGTGCCACCTGTATTTGATATTAGGTTTATGGACCATTAGTTTCTCCCCCTCCTTCCTCCTAAACGACCCATTCATTTTCAAGTTATGTTTTTCAACTTTAACCTGCAGGATTTTTTGAACGTGTATGTGTGTCTCAGAATGGAGCTTGATATTTACGTCAAAAATATTTTCGGATACGGAGCTGCTGTGAGCGCAAGTCTCCACACTAGCTACCGAGGGAAAGGTATATAACCTGCTCCGTATTCTAAGGCCGTAACTTAAAGCGTATATTAAGGCAGAAGGTTCTCTGACGGAAATATTGGGGAAGATAATGGCAGAATTAAGCGCACTAGGCTTCCAGCATGACGCCACTATTCAGTCCATACTGCCAGAAATCACAAGAAACACCTCAGAAACACCGGTCATCATCGTACAGAGCAATATGACGGGCAAAGCGTTCCCACCTTTCTAGTGTTTATTTAGGCTACAACAAAGCAAGAAGAGAAATAAATGTGTCGCTTACATGCCAGAAGTATACGTTAGAATAGGCAACCTTCAGAGAAAGAAAAAGTTTGTAAAGAAGTGAAAGAGGTGGCGCTCTAAGACATCCGAGTAAGACAAATTCAAGGCCTACTCACTCAAAGAAACTACGTCTCTATGTGGCTGTAACTGAATATTTGTTTCTGATATATTCTTTGCATATTCTTTCCTGTTTCATAATTATAATTTTTATTAAAAGTATGTTAAAAACATAAGCTAATTGCTCGCTGACCTCACGGTGTTTTCACGACACGCTTGGTCGTTGCCATGTTCACGCTGCACACAATATCACTGTTGCCGAGCTGGTGGCACAAACAAAAAATACTTTTGGAGCTGGCATGCCTACGCGACTCTCGTTGGGTGAAGAACACCCGCTGTGCTCTGCTTAAGGCGTTCTAAAAAGGACTGCGAACACTTAATATGAGTGGCCAGCGATACCCACAAGTCTCGAATATCCTATAAATCGGCACGTGTGATCACGACTATGCCGAAACGCACCGGTGACATTTCAAGTATACCAAGTAGAAAACAATACGGCGCATTCCGGCCATAGTACACAATAAAAATGGAGAAGCACAAATATAAACATGTCACGCCCCTATGAAATATGTTGTTTTCCGCATGTGTCGCGTGGCAGATTGGTTCATTGGAATGTTCTGTTTATTTTTGTGGAGTTGAAGTTCTCTGCCTAGTTCGGAATCACTGATTTCAAGGCCACCTACAAGCAAAACGTTCTCTATGGACAAATATAATATTGTTACGAGCAATTCGAAGGAGAACCTCCGGAGACAAGACGTAAAAAACTTTGGCGGTCCCTAAGTGGTCCGAGCGCGAGAGCGGGAGAGAAACATATTCTTTCTCCACGGACGCAGGCGCTTTTTCTTCTTCTTCCACAGTGGCACGTATCACTGCCCCCCCTTCTGCAGCATCGCCACGATGCGGCTAGGAGGGAAATATCAGCAAAATACAGCTGCAGTGAACAGCTGTTCAGTCAGGCAGTCTGTCGTGGTAAGGCTTCATGCGAACAATGTGCACGACTTCCGTACGGTGCGACCGGCGCCATGAGCAAGCCGCTTGGACTGGAGTAACTGCATACGTCACATCACTGATGCGGCGCACTACTTCGTAAGGGCCGAAGTATCTGCGCAGCATCTTTTAAGAAAGGTCGCGGCGACGAACAGGTGTTCACACCCACACCAAGTCGCCAGGCGCGTAACTGACGAAGCGGCGTCTGAGGTTGTACCTAGCGGCGTCAGTCTCCTGTTGGCGGTTAATTCGCAGACATGCCAATTTCCGCGCTTCCACAGCACGCTGAACGAAGGTGTCTGCGACGAGGTCAGCGTCAGAGTCGCAGTAGGGGTCAACGGGCAACATAGCATCCAACGGAGTGGTCCCTTGACAACCGAAGACAAGCTGAAAGGGGGTCAGTCGGGTTGTCTTCTGCAGGGCGGTGTTGTAGGCAAACGTTACGTACGGAAGAATGATATCCCAAGTTCGATGCTCGACGTCAACATACATAGAAAGCATGTCGGCTAGAGTGCGGTTGAGTCGAAGTACCAATCCGTTTGTCTGTGGGCGATAGGCCGTAGCACGTCGATGGCTGGTGTGCGTCAGAGTCATCATAGACTGGGTTAAGCGGGCAGTGAAAGCAGTTCCCCGGTCAGTAATAACAACGGCGGTGGTTCCATGACGCAGGACAATGTTGTGTACAAAGAACTGCGCCACTTCAGCAGCAGTGCCTTTGACAAGAGACGTGGTCTCAGCGTACCGCGTCGGGTAGTCGGTGGCAACGACGATCCAACGCTTTCCAGATGAAGACTTCGGAAAAGTGCCAAGGAGGCCCATGCCCACTTGGTGAAAAGGAGTCTTCGGTGGTTCGACGGGGTGAAGAAATCCGGCTGGTTTCAACGGAGGAGTCTTACGACGTTGGCAGTCGCGGCATGTTTTTACGTAGGCCCGCACTGATGGGAGTCACCTCGGCCAATAATACTTCTGCTTAATGCGCGCGAGTGTACGACTTACTCCGAGATGGCCGGCGGAGGGTGCATCATGAGAGGCACTCAAAATCTCTGGCTGCAGCTGTGATGGTACGACAAGCAGGAACGCTTCTCTGTTGATGGAAAAGTTGCGCTTGTAGAGAACACCAGATTGTAGAGTGAAGGTGTGGAGCCCGCGACGAAAAGCATGCGGGATGCGAGCGTCGACGCCTTCGAGGTAATCGATGAGCGGCGCGAACCCCGAGTCCGCCCGCTGAAGCTGTGCCATTTGGGGGGTACTAATAGCGCCCAGGAAAGGAAAATCATCGGCGGGTTCCTCGGGACCGATTGTGATAGGCGCACACGACAAACAATCCGCATCCTGATGCTTACGGCCCGTCTTGTAGACGACTGTTAAGTCGTATTCTTGCAAGCGTAAGCTCCATCTAGAAAAGCGTCCTGAGGGGTCTTTGAGGCTCGCCAGCCAGCATAAGGAGTGGTGGTCGCTTACCACACGGAAGGGTTGCCCGTAGAGGTATGGCCGGAACTTGCTGATGGCCCATATTACTGCAAGGCACTCTTTATCCGTCGTAGAATAATTGGTCTCGGTGTGCGTAAGTGTTCGGCTGGCATAACCGATGACCCGTTCTGCACCGTCTTGCAACTGGATCAGTACCGCACCAAGGCCGACATTGCTGGCATCAGTGTAGATGTCCGTGACAGCGTGTTCATCGAAATGGGCGAGTATCGGAGTACATTGTAGACGGTTGCGAAGCTCGACAAATGCATCCTCTTGGTCGCTTCCCCATACGAAGGGCATGTCGTCTCGAGTCAGTGAGTTTAACGGTTCGGTGATTCGCGAGAGATCTTGAACAAAGTGCCGATAATACGAGCACAGACCCAAAAACCGGCGAGCGGCCTTCTTGTCACTTAGAGCGTGGAAAACCTGAGAAGGCAGCGATTTGTCAGGGTCCGGGCGAACACCTTGTGCGCTGGCAACGTGACCAAGAAATCGAAGTTCTTCAAAGCCAAAATTGCATTTCTCGGCTTTGATGGTGAGTTGTGCGGATTTAAGTGCTTGTAGCACAACGCGCAACCGTTCCAAGCGTTGGTCAAACGTGGTCGAAAATATAACGACATCGTCCAGGTACACCAGGCAGGACTGCCACTTCAAGCCGGAAAAAACGGTGTCCATCATGCGTTGGAACGTGGCCGGTGCTGAGCACAGACAAAATGGGAGCACCTTAAACTCATAGAGGCCGTCGGGCGTCGCGAAAGCTGTCTTGCCCGGTCTCTTTCGTCCACTTCGATTTGCCAGTACCCACTTTTTGGATCTAAGGACGAGAAGTATCGGGCGTCCCGCAATCGGTCAAGGGCGTCGTCTATCCTGGGCAGTGGGTAAACGTCCTTTTTGGTCCCGTTAATAAGTATTTATAGTCAACACAGAAACGCAGAGTGTTGCACTTTTTTTTTGACAAGAACCACAGGCGATGCCCATGGGCTGGTGGACAGCTGAATGACATCGTGCGCAAGCATTTCGGCGACTTGATTTTGAATGGCTTCTCGCTCCATCGGTGAAACACGGTAGGGCGCTGGCAGGCGGGTCGCGTAGTCGCATCAGTGATGATACGGTGCTTGGCGAGTGGAGTGCGGCCGACCTTCGAACACGTAGCGAAACAGTCCGCAAAGTCTGCCAAGAGGTCCGACAGCAGATTCTTCTGAACAGATGGCAAGGCCGGATTTATTTTGACTGACTGAAGAGCGTGGTGTGGGCCAGCATTCTCTGGAGTGGGTCCTCCCATGGTGCACAAACCTGGGACCTCAGCAACGTCGTGAAGGAGCGCAATAGCCGTACCTCTGACGAGGTGCTGATATTCGTTGGAAAAGTTGGTCAGGAGGACGTTGGTACGGCTGTCACGTAGTTGGACGAGATCTCGGGCAACAACAAGGCCCCGCTCAAGCAGCAGTGGAGTATGGCCATCTGCCAGGCCCTCGTAGTCGTGGAATAGGTCGTTCCGCACGAGCACCAGGACACTGCACCGCGGCGGCATCGTGACGTCATTCTGGACAATGCGCAGAGCGTTACTGCAAGGATCTCGGGAGTCAAAGCGAGCCACGGCCTGTTTGGTCGAGAACGTGACACGTGCGTCCGTGAAGTCAATCACCGCACCGTTCGCCTGCAGATAGTCGATCCCCAGAATCAAGTCTCTGGAACACTCAGAGAGCACGAAAAATTCACCAACGTACGTGTAACCAGAAATTCAAACCCTAGCCGTGCACTTGCCAACAGGGGAAAATAAGTGGCCACCATCTGTGCGCATGGGGGTTCCCTTCAAAGGTGTCAGAAGCTTTTTAAGGTCTCCAGCAAAGGCACGGCTCATAACGGAATAATCAGCACCGGTATCGAGCAGCGCGGTAACCTCAGTGCCATCAGTTGTCACCCGCATATCGGATGCAGCGTATCGGGTACTGTCGCTGCCTCTCTCTGTCCAGGTATCGTCGGCTCGATGGTTCCGCGATGGAGGATCTTCACACATCTCGACGTCAGCGGCCTTGCCTCCAGAGGTCGCTGGTGTTAGTTTTCCCGACGAGGACTGGGCGAGTGACGGCCAGCGGAACTACTCTGGCGGCCGGGGCTGGACGCACGATAGCGGAGAGGCGAAGGCGAACGGGACTTGCGCCTTCCAGAGTAAACACGGTTCTGGCGCGCCCAGAGATGCTCCGCAATCTCAGGCGGTCGTTCACAGTACTGGGATCGGCACCGAGGACCTCCACCAAATGTTACGAGCAATTCGAAGGAGAACCTCCGGAGACGAGACGTAAAACTGTGGTGGTCCCTAAGTGGTCTGAGCGCGAGAGCGGGAGAGCAACATCTTCTTTCTCCACGGATGCAGGCGCTTTTTCTTCTTCTTCCACAGTGGCACGTATCAATATTATTGTAGCGACAGCTACACTACGTTATCACTTCGATCCTTCAGCGTGGCACCCCTTGAGCTGCGTGGCTGCCCTTGAGCTCTGTGGCGGCGCCGTGGCTGGTCACGTGGTGCGGAGCAGCTGCTTGCGGCGCGGCGGGCCGGCGAAACCGAGGGGGGAGTGGAGAGGGGGGAGAGAGTGAATCCACGTCCAGGGACGAACATGAGAAGGCGCTCCCAGCGAAACGCAGCGGCGAATGACCGACTTTGCAATTCGACTGAGCGAGTTCCACTCGACCAGATGTAGCGACCGCGTACGTCACTACAGACTTAACCAGAGTTAAACCACAGCCATTTTTTTAAATATTGCTCAAAACTGCCATAGAGCGGGATTCCTATATCGAAAAATTACGACTTTGGTTTAGCCCTGGTTAAACCTGGAGTGACGCGATGGCTACATCGGGCTGAGTGGAACTCGCTCAGTCGAATTGCAAAGCGAGTCTTTCGCCACTCCGTTTCGCTGGGCGTTCCTTGGTCATCTTCGTCCCCGGACGTGGATTCACCCTCTCGCCCCTCTCCCTCTCTCCACTGCCCCCTCACTCGGCTTCGCCGGCGCGCCGCGCCGCCGGCAGGTGCTCCGCACACGTCACCCAACCACGTGATCAACAAGGTGACCAGCCACGCCGCCGCCACGGAGCTCGAGGGTGGCCACTCAGCTCAAGGTGTGCCACGCTTAAACCTCGAAGTGCTAGCGTGGTGTAGCTATCGCTACAAAATGGCAATAGCACACCACATGATTTTTAAGTGTAAGCACATTTTTAACACATGCCTGCCCTGATTTTCGATGCATCAATGCAGACCCATTGTTGTCACGGCGGTTTTCGACGATGTTGATTTGGCCGCCGCTCATTACCAAAGATTATTTCCCTTGGTCGTTCGACAACGAATTCCGCAACCTTTACCCAGAGTACAGCGCCGTATACTCCCAACACACGAACCATTGCTGTCTGCAAGATTCAATCGCGCCTTTCCACCGTGTTATCAGTTATTGAAAACATGCGTGGATTTTATGGAACCAAAAAAGGAACAAAAAGGCAACTAGGAGAGCATTTTCCATTAAGGCTTTATTAGAAGTTCCTTCTCAAAACTTTAGCTAAAACTTTTGTAGTGATAGCTACACTAAGCTAACAATTCGAGCCTTCAGTGTGGCGCCCCTTGAGCTGCGTGGCCGCCTTTGAGCTCTGTGACGGCGACGTGGCTGGTCACGTGCTTGGTCACGAGGTACAGATAAACTTCCGGCGGCGCGGTGCGCCAGCGAAACAGAGTGGGGGGAGTGGAGAGGGGGAGAGAGAGTGAATCCCCATCCAGGGACGAAGATGAAGAAGGAACGTCCAGCGAAACGGAGCGGCGAAAGACTGATTTGCAATTAGACTGAACGAGTTCCACTCGGCCAGATGTAGCTATCGCTTCATTCCAGATTTAACCAGAGCTAAAAAAAAGCAATTTGTGCTTTGTTTATTGTTTATCTGCTCCTGCGTCGCCGTTTCAACCGTACTTACGTTTTCTAGATATAAATGGCTAACTATCGCGAGTACAACTCTCAAACTCTAGTAGTTGCTAGTTTAAGTGAAGTACACATGAAATTTTCATTAAAGGGAAAATTAACATAAAAGAGTACACAGCGCAAACCTTTCAGCATAACGCACAGTGCTGATGTCCCACCAAACCGACCTGCAGTCTCTACAGGATCCTGAAATTTATGCATTCGGAACTGGAACGAGGGTGAGTGAAGAGACTCAGAAAGGAGCGTGATATGTCATAGTAGGTAGAGCGGCGTGTCGCCCCTAAAGGGTATATGAGATGTGAGAGACGCCACAGTGGAAATCTCCGATTTTTTAACATGCTCTGTGCTTTCTTTAGCGATGCGCTGTGCTTTTTGTAGCTCCGCAGCACCACTTGAGCTCCGTGGCGGCGCCGTTGGTAACGTGGTTGGTCAAGTGGGTTGATCACGTGCTGCGGCTGTTGTTCACGTGTTTGGTCACGTGGTGCGGACCAGCTGCTGTTGCCGGCGGCGCGGCGCGCAACAGCTGCCACAGCTGTGCGCATGCGCCGTGTGGGACAAAGATGAAGAAGGAACGCCCAACGAAACGGAGCTCCGAAAGGCTGACTTTGCATTTCGACTGAGCTAGTTCCACTCGGCAAGATGTAGCTATCGCGTCACTGCAGGTTGAACCGGAGCTAAACCACAGCCAATTTTTTTCAGGCGCGAAGAGCACACTTTTGCTCTTTTATTTTGCTGCATCTGACTTCTAGCTTCGGGTCTATGGGAACCTGCGCTGCCAAGGTGGCACTGCAATTGTTCCATTCGGTGACTCAAAACGGCTTTTGTCAGCCGCTTGGGCCGCTGAAAACGCGAGAACACATTCTGCGCGATAAGATACCCGCGTTTGGCTGACAGCATTCATTGCCTAGCTTCCTCGGCGTAGCTTCGATTACGCTGCTTTGATTTCGGTGCGCTGCTTCGATTACGAGTCTCTTCGCATTGTCAGCTATGTTCGCTTAGCTCCTCTTATCGTATTTCGACGCCAATTGCTCATCGACACGGCAAAATAGTTTTTTCTCGTGGCTACATCAGTGGTCGCCGCTGCACAAACCTTGGGGTGAAAAGAGCACCTCGCTAATGCAAGAATTGTCTGGCTTATAAAAGCGTAAATTTCGGTAACAATTCCATATTTACTGCCAGGTGATGCTAACGTATCAACCTGTACTAACTCAGTATTCCACTTTTGTGCCTCTCTAACATTACGCTGTCCCCGGTGTAGCCTTCACTGACAGCGCAGCACTCTGCATGGTTAAAAGACGGCGCATGTTCCAGCACCGAATCATGTGTCAGGTGTATGTTCATCCCAGATTGCAGTGCCTGTACTACGAGAGGATTTTTTTGCAGGGAAACCTCTAATACAGAGCCTCGCCGGTGGGCTCAGGATACCTAGCGTAGATAGTCAACATCTGGTCATGGGCCAAAACATGACCCCATCATTTCACGTAACCGTGTATCTGTTGCAATCGTTGTGGTAGCGCAGGTTTTCGCAAAGTCCGCAGACCTAAGACTTTAATGCATGTCATAGACATTATCAAAGATAAGCAGCGGCATGGCGACCGCTTTTGCAAAGTGCAGCGTATGGAGTAGCAGAGCGCAGGCTGGTCGTCATTTTCGTTGTAAAAAGTCCCAAATTCACCTCACTGTGGAGTGTGGTGTTCCATATCTACATATTTGAGCACCAGGCGTTAGATAGACTCTGGTAGTCCTTTGTAATTTTAGACTAACCGGCAAAATGTGTAGGCAGCATCGCATAAATTCAACACATGTTTTCATCTCTTGACTCTCCCACACCCTTTAAAACCCTCCCTTAGCGTAGGATATCCAGCCTGACATTGGCTGGTTAACCCATCTGCTTTTCCGTACGGATGTCGACACTAACCGCAACAGGCCGACAGCCAGCAGACCACAGCATCACGCACTCCCAGGAATATGCCAAATAAAAGAGGCCTGGGGTGCCAGCCAGATAAAATTTTTTAAAGAGAAAACTAGGAAGGAGGACTTCTTCCTTGCGTATGTTGCATCACTAGGCAAGCCATACTCTTTTTTAGATCAGTATTCTTTGTCACCGACTCACCCTAATCGGGGAAGACCGTCAATTACCATAGTCTCATCAAAGTGAACCCGAACATTCCGCTCTCATTAATCGTTTTCGATAGCTCTGTAGTCGTGCCTTTAAATTACCGCTAAGATATATATATATATATATATATATATATATATATATATATATATATATATATATATATATATATATATATATATATATATATATATATATGCCTGCTCGCCATAAAATGGTGATATTAAGGAAATTGGGATTTGTTTCACATTTACTAAAATTCGTGGTGTGTTGTGACTGGTCGCGATTACCTTCCGATGTGGCATGCTACTTCAACATGAGTCGTAATCGGAAATACAGGATTTCATCCACAAGTGGATGAAGACTTTTAAAGCCCTTCGCAAAGCCCATAAGATCTTTTCACGGCATCTGAATGCGGCGTAAAGATCTTGTCGCCTTTCCAAATATGGCAATACGCAACGTGTGTTACGTACGTACCATCGAAAAGCATGTGCAGTGAAAATGGAGCGCAGGTAGAGAAACTAATTGTAGTGATAAATTTCTGCAACAAAATGGGGCCAGCATCTTTATCATTATTACAGGAGCATAGCAAGTTGGGCTAGTTGTATGACCTTCGTTTTGAAAAAAAAAACGCAGTGCGAACAAGGACGCTGGACGAAGACTTGAAGTACACAGGGCATCTTTTGTGTGCATTCATTCTCTGTCCTGCGTACTTGTTCGCACTGTGTTTTACTTCGAAAGCACTGCTTCACGAGGTCAAAACCTGCTCACAGAGTATGAGTTCAGGATAATCTTTATGGTGAACTTGGCCAAGCTGTAAATAAAGAACATATAGAGCACTGCAGTCTGATGCATTGCAGAAATACGAAACATTTGCGCTTGAACGTTAGCAACTTTTTTTTTTGCAGGTCATTGTTGTCACGTGACACTCCTCATAAGCCTCTTTAATGACGTCAAGAACTGTTTTTAGCAGGTCATCGTTGTATAACACCTGCACACATCTCCAGAACACTAAAGTCATGGACACCTCACCGCGTTCACTTCGTGCCCCTCTAACACACATGAACCAACGACCCTTCGAATGATGCTGCAACTCAGGGAAATTTATGGCGACAGGGTCTTTCTACCGAACTGGTTTCCGCTGTTGATGCGGTGTCTATTTTTTCCACCTTTTTAACTTTGGTTTTTAAAGACCTAGTCCAGTGCCGTAATTAGCTGCGTGGTTTGTAGAGAATATGTACATTTCGCCTTTCTGTATAACCTCGTGTAGTAAATGCCATGTTGAAAACGGAACTCTTCGCGGCATATTCGCTGCGTGCCCGTCTGGCACGCAGAGGGCCTAGGTACGAACCGAAATTTCGGGAAATTTCTGTTTTCAAATGCGGTCCCGTGGGAGTACCATTTCCTCTGGACACAATTTTCGGAGACGTTTTGCGGGCAACTTCCGGTGACGGGTTTTCCTTCGCATTACGAATATGATGCTTTCTAAAATGGCGAGAATTGGGCCTAGTAGCTGGTTTTCGGTTGTTAAATGCGCTGAACTTTTCACAGAGCGAGAAGACACAACAACACAGAGCGGTAACTTACAACAGCTTTAATGAAGGAAACTGGTGATCTCTTATGAACAAGACGTGAGCGTCATCTGTGGCACACAAAGAAAGGACAAGTCATATTGATATGAGCCATCGCAAGCAAATCCACACAACTAAACACACTCATCGCGATAGCCTAAGGAGGTCAACTTCTTTCTCGGACAATGACAACGATACATTGCTTATACAACCTTCGGCACCGGCGGATTTGACTTCAAAAGCTACTGTGATCTCTCTCTGTTAATGTTTTATTGAATTGCGAAATAATTGTGCTTGTGATTGTGGTTGTTTTGCGAGTGTACGGTACTGTGCTCTGGGCAAAGGTCGCGGAGTTCGTTTTCGAACGGCCAAGGAACATGCTGTTTAGTAATGATTGGCGGCCAAAACAACATCGTCAAAAACCGCCGTGACAACGGTGGGTCTGCACTGATGCATCGAAAAGCAGTGCAGGCATGTGATAAAAATGTGCTTACACTTAAAAATCATGTGGTGTGCTATTGTCATTTTTTGTCGTAGGAATCCTGCTATATGGCAGTATTCAACGATGTTTATAGTAACATTATAGTTGTCCATAAATGTTCAAAGAATCGCGGTCGGGTACAAGAGCATTATGCTTGTGGGTGCGCGTCAGATAAGCGAATCCGGACTAGGCAAAACACCTCAACTACACAAAAATGAACAGAACCTTACAGTGAAGCCAACTGTCGCACGGCAAATGCAAAAAACAACATATTTCATACAGGCGTGACATGTTTTTATTGTGTTTGTGCGTTTTTATTGTGTACCATCGCACGAATGCACCCTTATTATTTTCTACTTGGTACATACTTGAAATGTCACCGGAGCGTTTCGGAACAATCGTGATCACGGGCGCCGGTTTCTACGATATTCGAGACTTGTCGTTGTCACTGGCCCCTTATAGTAAGTGTTCGCAGTCACTTTTACATTGCCTGAAGAAAAGAAGAGCGGATATTGTTCCCCCAACCAGCGTTAGGTACACATGCTGAGAACTCCCCCGCCGCAGTATTTTTAGTTTGTGGGCACAACCTCAGCAACAGTGAGATTGTGCGCGGCGTCAACATGCCCACGTCCATGCGTGTCGTGAAAACAGCGTGAACTGTGCGTGCAAATAATGTATGCTGTTCACATACCTTTAATAAAAATGATAATTATGAAACAAGAACATTCAAAGAATATTTCAGAAACAAACATCCAGTTACAACAACTTAGGGCCGCAGTTGTTTTGAGTGAGTAGGCGTTGAATTTATCGCTTATTCGGATGTCTCAGGGTGCAATCTCTTTAACTTCTTTACAATTTTTTCCTTTTCTGAAGGCTGCCTTTTCTAACGTGTAGTTATGTCGTGCGATTACCTAGAAGCAGAACATTAGTTTGTCTTCTTACTTTGCCGTATCCTAAATAAACGCTAGAAGATGGAATCGTTTAGCACGACATATTGATCTCTACGATGATGGCCAGTGTTTCTCAACCGTTTATTGCGATATCTGGTAGTAAGCACTGAATAGTGGCGTCATGCTAGAAGCTTAGTACGCTTACCTCTGCATCATCTTTCCAAATTTTTTCGCCAGGGAACCTTCTTCCTTATGATGCGCTTTAAGATACGGCGTTAAGATACGGAGCAGATTATTTACTTTTGCCTCGCTAACTACTGTGGCGACTCGCGCTCACAGCAGTTTCATATTAGAAAATACTTTAACGTAAATATAAAGCTCTGTTCTGAGATATAGATACACATTCAAAGAGGCTCGCAGGATAAAGTTGCGAGACATAGCTTGAGAATGCATGTCGCGTTTGGAAGTAAGGAGGGGAATAAACTAATGGTTGATATACCTCATATGTACTGAAGAAGTTTCCACCCTCCCGCTGCTTGGAAATCGGCGTGGCTTACGCTCTAAAAAAATGCGACAGCCAGAATCTAGAGTCAAAGCGATTGAATTCATTTCTCTTATGTAGTGACCCTTTACCGCCTGAAAGGAATCGTAAAGTGGGACAATCATGCAGACTGCCGGCACAACTGACTTGACTCTCACGCAGAGCATCATGTGGGGGATACCGACGTTGCGGACGTCGTCGCTGCTGGGAGTGATATATTCCCTGAGAACCAACCTACGTGAGTCAGCTTGGTCACGTGACCTTGTGGCTTCATCACAGCCTGCCCACCTGGTTTCGAGAAAACTGATTAACGTGGCAGGTGGCGGTAAATTTAATGATTGTTCGCGAGAGGTTGCTCGGCAAGAGTAAACCGGGTCGCACAAGCCCTACCGGTGGCAGCACCTTCCATCGCAGGGCAGTGGCGCATCGTTTAACCTCAGCACCACTGCAGCAAGAGTAGTTTGAGGACCCCCAGGCATTTATGAACTTAATGTCCAGAATGCCCACTTCTGCATACATGTTGGCACAGTGCGTCCCAGCCTCTCGGCTGCTTTCAACGGTCCGCCGCGTTAGCCATGCATTGGCAGATGACCGCTATCAGCCTTCTACCTGAGTCGTGCCGCAGCACAGACGGCGCATTGCAACCTCATTAGTGAAACAGTATCACCAAGAATTTTCAATCGCTTTTCTCACGCACTATCTGGAAAGTTCATTGCTATACGGGTAAAGGTGTTGTGCTCCGTTTTTATAGCGTCCTCACCCATTGCCTTCCTTCTGCTTTCTGGCGCCGCGCCTCCGGAGCCACTTCACCAGTCCCAGCAACCATATGCACCGACACAAGAAGCTCTGTGTCTTTATTGTGGCCCACCGGTTCCTCGTAACAATGTTTGTTACGTGGCAAAGATTCTTACACGGCACTGCCTTCATGAAGTTCGTGTGTTGAAGGACATCGATAATCTCTCTTTGCAGGTACGCGATTTTCGAATGGCGCTAGAAATGGCCCAAATTTGCTGAGCCACAGCGGCCAGGCTAATATCGTTTTTGAAACTCTATAAACCTAAATGGGTCGGATAAGAAACTATTAATTGGAATCAGGCGCTTTTTGGTAATAGTATCCTTGTTAACTATCAGAATTTAGTGAAACGCTTTACTAGGTAGCATAATTTAACTGTCTTCGAACATCAGGCCATACTCGTATTTATTATACCACAAGTTTCACTGACCACAAAAGCGCTATTTAGAGAAATTAGGGGCGGCCTCCCAGGACACAACGGATACCCTCGTACGTAAGTATATATAAATGTTCGGTTTATGGTGGTTTAACGTCCCAAAGCGACTGAGGCTATGACGTACGCCGTAGTGAAGGGCTACGGAAATTTCGACCACCTGGGGTTCTTTAACGTGCACTGACATCGCAGAGTACAGGGGCCTGTAGAATTTCGCCTTCGTCGAAATTCGACCGCCGCGGCCGGGATCGAACCCGCGTGTTTCGGGTCAGCAGCCGCGCTTCATATGAATGTGTACATGTATGTATGTATGTATGTATGTATGTATGTATGTATGTATGTATGTATGTATGTATGTATGTATGTATGTATGTATGTATGTATGTATGTATGTATGTATGTATGTATGTATGTATGTATGTATGTATGTATGTATGTATGTATGTATGTATGTATGTATGTATGTATGTATGTATGTATGTATGTATGTATGTATGTATGTATGTATGTATGTATGTATGTATGTATGTATGTATGTATGTATGTATGTATGTATGTATGTATGTATGTATGTGTGCGTGTGTACGTGTGTGTGTGTGTGTGTGTGTGTGTGTGTGTGTGTGTGTGTGTGTGTGTGTGTGTGTGTGTGTGTGTGTGTGTGTGTGTGTGTGTGTGTGTGTGTGTGTGTGTGTGTGTGTGTGTGTGTGTGTGTGTGTGTGTGTGTGTGTGTGTGTGTGTGTGTGTGTGTGTGTGTGTGTGTGTGTGTGTGTGTAAGCTCATGCGTGCGCGATTGGGGATTCCGGATCTCACAAAAGCAAACTGTTCTTGCGCCACAACAATCACGTGCTACGTATCCTAACAGTAAAAACTACAGCGACGTTCGCTTTGCTGAAAGTGAAATCTTATATGCTAGTTGCAGATAGTGAAGCCATGCTGCCACGAAGTATTTTTTCCCACTCAGGAGTCTCATTACTAACAGTTCCTAGAAGTCATTTCTCGCAGATAGAATCGTTCTACCGATAGAAACATCGCCAAAAGGTCCCTAGAGTGTCGAAGCTTTTAAAAATAGAAAATAAAATCCATTACACTCACTGTACAGTTAATCAATCAGGACTTAAAACTGACAAACTCCAAAGATCGCTACAAATGCTCGCTTCAGACAGATCCGGTATTCTGGAAAAAGGGCAATACATGCCGACACAATGCAATTTTGTATGAAATGTATCTGCTGCAGAGATGCGTTCAAATTTCACATTAACGAGAATCGTAATTCTCCATAAACTGTATATACGACTTCCTGGAGGCGCGCCATCTTGGAATGACAAACGAGGGTGCCGACAATCTTCTTGCCCTGTTGCTGTGCTAGAACTCTGGAATCTATTACAATACAAAATGACGCGGGTAGCGCTGCATAGTAAAGCGAATAAACCGTAGCCTAAATATTCAAATAAAGTCGTGCTCAATACATGCGATTTATTAGTAATTCTTTCTGCGAAGATTATTTTCATAATGTTCCGGGTAATGCGACGTTATAGATTAGGCTTCGAAAATACCGAGCATTGGGTGTGGTTTCTTCGAAGATGTTAAAAAAGAACGCCATGATGCATCGGTAGCGTAAGATATAATAGAACCTTGTTATACTTCTTGGACTTAAATCCATCAAATCACCAAAGTCGAAGACCTCTCATAGAAGAAAGACATGGCTTATCGCATAGCCCACAAAGAAATGGGATGGATTTACGCTTCCTAACTGTTAGGCTCTCTTCTATACTTCGCCCACTTTTGCTGCAGGAAATAAGCAGGGTACGCTATACCCAGACAAGCTGCGCTAAAGTTTTACTTTGTCCCGTACATTACATACGTTGATCTCATGTAACACCGTAAAATGCCTAAACAGTGAGAAGTTAAATAGGTGCGTCACACTAGTTGAACTCAATTGGCAATGCGGGGAAGAAACTATAAAGCAGCTCGGTTCTTTAATGACACGTGAACAGTGCTTTTAACCAATATATATTTACTGCGCTAGTCCTCTCGAGAAATATAAATCAACCATAATAATTCAAGTAATAAAAGCATGACGGTAACGGTTAAAAAAATACAAGTATCTAGGAGTAGATTTTGTCGAAGCCTGTACTTAAAATAGGATTATTCAGTCTTCAAGAATAAAGTTCTCGAAGAGTGCTTAACCTCCGGAAATTTTTTTACAAAGCATCAAAGAGAGTAAAAAAATAGTCATTAAATTACAAAGTGCTATTCTAACAATACAGTACGAGTGTGCTGCATGCAATTCTCAAATGTCTGTCGTACAGAAAAGCTTGCATACATCACCAACGCCGCAATTGATGCGTTACAAACGGTTTTCATGGCCTCATGTTTTGTTTGAAAGCAATTGATCAGCGAGAAAAAAGCACACCGGGGCACCGAGTGAACCAGGACTCAGGGTCGGTGCAAATGCAGTAGCTTCGTATCCTGACGCCCAAGGATAAGGAGCTCTTTTCTCGAATATTTTTATTCCACATGCATTGGAACGCATATGCGAACGAAAACCTAATGGTGGCCGACTGTCGGTGACGAACCTCCGAGAGAGCAGAAAAAGAAACTAAGGTAGAATACTTATATCCACGAGCGTATTCGAACCCATCGTGGCACTAACACATCACCGTCAGTGTCCGCTATTTTAGTGTACCTACATGACTATGCTCAAGCTGGACCCACAAATAGAATCGCAGCAACTAGCCAGGAAGAACGCATTCTGCTTTAGACCAACTGTCTATCGGCGCTGCCTTTCGACCAGTGGGTTATAACGCCAGCCTATCGCACTGTGTCCTTCGCCTCTGACTATGATATTCAGTGTCTAAATGACGGCTCCCCAACCTTTAATCGAGGGACAACTTACAGCAGTTGCCTTGACTTGGCTTTCGTTTCTCGATGCCTTGCAACGTCCGGTGGTTTTCTGATATTGAAACCCGCGGAAGTGACCATATCGCTACATATCTAATCATTATTGGCCTTTCCACATGCACCTCTGCCACACGCATGCGACGCATCGATTGGTCAGTGTTTCAAGCAGTTATGGAAGATGCTTGCAGAGAAGGTTCGTCCGCTGGTATGGAAGAGAAAATTAAGGGGGCCATGGAAAACGCGACACGGTTATTCAACCCAGTTACAAAGTACACAGAATTTGATATGGAACTACAGCGCCTGGATCAGTAGGCGAGCGCCCTAACCACTGAGCCACCGCGCCGGGGTTCGAACCCGACCGCGGCGGCCGCGTTTCGATGGAGGTGAAACGCAAAGGCGCCCATGTGCCGTGCGATGTCAGTGCACGTTAAAGATCTCCAGGTGGTCGAAATTATTCTGTAGCCCTCCACTATGGCACAGTTTTCTTCCTTTCTTCTTTCATTCCCTCCTTTATCCCTATTCCTTTCGACGCGGTTCAGGTGTCCGCCGATATGTGAGACAGATACTGCGCCATTTCCTATCCCCAAAAGCCAATTTCCATTTTTTCATTTTTTTTGCAGCGCCTGCGATTTCTGCGACGGAGGGCAGAGCGTAGATATTGACGCACAAATTTGAGCCTTGACCTCAAGTATTTAAGGCGCATGCAAAAGAAAACTCAGCGCGGAATTCAAGCCCTCCAGGCACAAAGTTGGAGGTCCTTCTGTGAAACGCTTGATCCACGGAAATCTTCGTCACGTATCTGGAATGTCATTTGTGGCCTTTGAACATCCCTACACCAGCTGCACCCTTTCAAGTCTCTCGCACTCTGCCAACGACACGGCGAGGTCGAGGAAGTTGTGTACTTCTGCTCTAGGGTAGCAGGACCGTCCACCCCATCCGCAAAGCTGCATTGCAGCGATGTTCCCTCTTCTCGGTATTCTCGGATGGACTTTCTGTTCTCCGTGCAGGAACTTGATGCCGCGCTGGCTTGTTGCAGACGTTCATCATCGCCGGGACCCGACGGTGTGCTATACTCTGCACGTGAAAACCTTGGACAAGAAGCTAGGCGTGTCGTTTTTGAGTGTTACAACAAATCATAGAATGAGGACACAGTTCCAGACGAGTGGAAGTCCAGTCGTCTAAATCCACTCCTGAAAGCAGGGAAATCGCCACCTGTCCTGACATCATACCGTCCAATTGCATTGGCTAGCTGCGTTGGCAAAGTACTGGAAAGGATGGTACTTACACGTATTGAGTGGTACCTGGAGCGCTACCGTATATATTCGGCTATATTGTCCGGGTTTTGACGTAGACGAACGTGACCGATATGTTGTCATCCGGCCAGCGCCAAAAACATTTGAAGCACATGACCGCGGCATTGTTCCAGGATATTAAGGGCGTATATGACTATATAACTCACCAGGATATTTTGGACGCTCTGGAAGCTGCCGAGCTTGATGGCCGCGTATTCTGCTGGATACGCAGTTATTTATGCAGCAGATCTCTCTTTGTGCAGACTGAGGATGGCCCAACATCTTCTCATTTCACTTCCGGTGGAGTCCCGCAAAGTGGAGTGCTTAGCCCAACGCTGTTCAACATTACACTTGTCGGACTTGTCGACATACTACCACCGTCGGCGCAACTCTCAATCTATGCAGACGACATCTGTATCTGGGCAGCCGGGGTTACACGTCCACAAGTTCGAGCGAGACTTCAAAAGGCGTCAAGTATTATTGCGGCCTACCTCCATCAGCAAGGTTTACACATTTCAACCGAAAAGTTCTCGCTTATCGCTTTTACACGCAATAACATGTCTCATTATACCGTATGTACAAATGGCACAGCAGTACCCTACGCATAGAGCCCTCGGTTTCTTGGAGTAATCATCGACAGAAATCTATCATGTACCCCCCATATTTCATACATGAAAAAAAGACTGACAGCGATTTCTCACGTTCTCGCCTTTCTTGAAGGTAAGTCGTGGAGAGCGTCAATGCGGTCGATGATGCCGCTCTACAACGCCTTATTCATGGGATTTCTTCGCTACAACCTCCCTGCACTTGAAAACATTAGAAAAACAAACATACAAAGTCTGCAAAGCGTTCAAGCTCAAGGTCCCCGGACTTGCCTAGGATTGCCGAAATGTGCCTGTACGGCCGCATCTGTACTCATCACCCAGGAGCATCCAATTCCTACCTACCGAACAGTTGACGCACTGAGGGCACATTTTCGACACATATACCGGGTTCCCTATCACCATCTTGCCATTCTGCCGTCCCAGTTTACACCCGCCTCTAGACCGTCCTCGCCATTTTGGAGCCTGCACAATCACCGGGTGCTTCTTTGAATACGTGACATCAGGAACAAGATAGATTCATAGCCGATCGAACGAAAAACAAGTCACTCCTGAATATTTCCATGAGCACCATGCAAGCCGGGTGCGCGCCTACACCGACGACTCAGTGAACCCTATGAGTTCTTCGGGCTCCGTGGTCATCCCCACAAGGACTACAGAAATTAGAGTTAGGATAGCTCACCAGACTTCTTCGACGGGTGCAGAGCTCGCCGTTCTTCGTGTCGCAATCGAACACATCAATCATCAGGGCCCTCAGCAGTGGTATATTTCCACCGATTCCAAAGCTTCCCTCCAAGGCTTACAAGCTGCTCTTCGCAGTGGAGCCCATGAGCCACTGGTTGCGGAAATCAGACAACTACATCACTATGCCATAAATGAAAGGCACGGCATTATCTACCAATGGCTACCGGGACACAGCGGCATAGGTGGCAATCTCCGCGCGGACGTGGTCGAGCGAACTGCTCACGACGACGGCGATTTTTTGTCGATCCCGATTTCGTGATCAGACGCAGCGGGTAGGCTTCGCGCACTTACGCGGGACGTCACAGTTGCCGCGTGGAATTCCAGTCAATTTTCGAATTCCCATTTAAAATCCTTGGGCCCAGACCTGAAGCTCTCGCTTTCATGCGGCCAACCACGCCGTGAAAAAACTTTCCTGTGTCGCTTGTGGCTTGGTGCAGTTTTCACCAACAATTACTCGTTCTTAATCGGTATGGCTGATAGCCCTTCATGTGCCATCTGCGGGTATGACGAGACTATATCCCACATTCTTTGTGACTGCCCTGCCTATAGCGCCGAAAGGCAGTCTCTCTGCCGTGCGCTGGAGTGTCTAGATCCACGCCCACTAAGGGAAATGAAGATTCGCGGTCCCTGGCCGCGGCAATAGTCGGCGGTGAAGGCCTACAAGGCACTGCCTCGCTTCTTGCGAACTTTTTAGCCGGCACGAAAGACTGTGCAGTGAATTTAACGAACGCGGACTTTTCATAGTGACTTCGATTTTCTGCTACTCTCCTTTGTCTTTCATTTTTTATTGCCTCAACCTTTCCTCCCGTGTAGGGTAGCAAACCGATTATTCTTCCGGTTAACCTCCCTGCCCTTCTTCTTCCTCCTCCTTCTCCTACCGCACTGTGCATTCGATGTCATTGTCTTTATGAGCTTTTATCCGTCCCTCTAGATGTGCGCTTAGGCAAACGTCGTCTTCGCGTCACCATTCATCCGCTTCCAAACGTAGTTTTCTTCACCTCCTACTGCAATGTTGCAGATTTGAACAACCAGCGTCATCTGACCATCATAAAGAAAACCACACAGAGCACCGGGAGACTTGAACCGTAGCAGCAGGGCAACAAAGAAATTCAAATATTTTAGGTGTGAGCGAATTTAATTCGTCTACAGAACGCACTAAAGAAATCGAAGCCTGCAAGCTGAGGCATTTATTGCTTTGCGTACTGCGAATGAGCTTACGCACAGAAGCTATATCTACAGGAGATGTCAGAGAATAGCAAGAACACAGAGTGAGCACCCAGGACCAAATGAGCCTGTCTATGATTGTGCACCTAAAAGGAAGGCAATACGAAACAAGACACCAGCTATGGTAACCAGTCCGGCAGCAAGTTCTGTTCGTCATATATATATATCCTGCGGCTAGTGAATTCTGATTTCTGTGCTTTCGGAAGAGACAAGCGTCAATATTTTGGTCTAACATGCTCGAATTTCTCAAAAGAAGCAATCCAAAGAGAAACATCTTCTGAAAGTGTTCTAATATGCGCAGCCATTAGTTGCGCACGAAATTAAAATTGAAAATTAAAGAACTTTTACTGCAACGACTTGCGCTGTGTGTTGCTCTTGCCTTACAGCAGACTGGCCGCCATTTCTTGGTATCTAAATTCTCTTAAAAGATTGTGCCGCACCGAGTGTTCTGGAATTGTTGCATGAAAACATCGGAGACGCACCCCATCGCCCGTAAGCATTTAAGTAGGCATAAATCATCATAGTTGCCGGCGTTATCTTGCATAACCTGATCGTTCTGCGAGTCTGAATTCGAGGCGGACTAATGCGGTGGCATTAGAATGGACGCACATAACTCAACCGGCAGATAATTTCGTCTAGTAACTGACGCCACAGAGTTTGGCGCCTCGCAAAATAGCGACTCGACGATGTCGGTGACGGCAGCTTCATGTGTGGCTGTTCAAAATGATGTATCGCGCCGAAAAAGGTCAAACGCGTCGTTAAGTTCTAAGAAATGAAAGCGAACGCTGTGGCCCAGTGAGGAGCGGAAGAGGCGGAGAGCAGTGGGTGCACCGCCGAGAGCATAAGATATCCAAACGTGGCAGCATATAACGCGCTAAAACTGCCGTAGCGCTCTACTGAAATATACTTGGGTGGATTATCCTGAACACTTTAGGCTAGCACGGGCCCATTTCGTATTGTTGATAAGTTAGGTCATGCACTGCCATCTGCTAACCATTCTGGTTAGCAAATGGTTGGTACAGCCGTTTGAGAAAACAAGCTTGAACAATGGCACATAAGGAAATACAGAACACGCTGCTGACTTTCGACATTAATCCGAAAACACGAAAACGAGCGCAGTATGCACGCAAAGGGCAGACGACGTTTGCCAAAGCGTAACTCGAGAGGCACCCACAAAAGGTGAGACAATGAGATGGAACCCACAGCGCGATAGGCTAGCATTATTAACAGCGAGCCCAAAGGCTACGCCGATGGCCGATTGGTCTAAAGCAAAATGATGTTCTTCCGGGCTTGTTGGTGCGATTATATTTGTGAGGACGGCTTAAACATTTGGACGTAGGGAGAGTAGCGGAAAGAGAAGCTGATCTGTTGCGCCGTCAAGGGTTTGAATCCACTCGCGGGCATAAGTATGTTACCATGAAGTTTTTTCGGCTTTCTTTTAGGCTGGTCGCCGACAGTCGGCCACCATGCACTAGGCCTTGATGCCTAGCGTTTTGATGCTAGGTAATTAAAAATTATTTGTGGTGAGGGCTCCCTATTCTTGGGCGTCCGGACACGAAGGGACTGCATTTTTCCGACCCTGAATCCGATTCCACTACTGGTCGCGGTTTTTATTTTCTGCTTAATACCTTTTCGACAAAACATTAGGCCGGGAAAATCGTTCGTAACAGCATCAATTACGGCCTTAACTTCGTTGCGAATTCATTATGATATTCAACCGTTAATCCCCAGAATCGCAGCTACAAATACAGATGAACGCGTTTGTTTCACAAAGACAACAGTTTTACTAAAACTGAGTTTTCATAAGATTGGAAAGACCAGAAAATAATATACAGTTGTCACCGTCACCAGCCGCTACCGCGAAAAAACTGCGTTGCCTCAAGACAGATCTTCTGTATGCTGATGGCAACGACTACGCTTAACAGTCATTCATATTCAGGCGCAGGTCACGGATTTGTTTTCGGCCTTGACGTCTGATTTTGATAAGAGTACCGGACAAATTTAGTCTAATTTTACAGCCAACATATGCATCTTTTGCAGTCCAGCAAGCTGCTGATAACGGTAATAATAGTATCCACTGATATTTCAACTGACTCAATAAAAGGGCACCCTGATATTTTCCACAGTGCTGATTAATCTCATTAAAAGGATTCACCATGCGTGCCAGACACCAGTCCAAAAATAATTATTTGAAATCGGAGCATGCGAACAACAGTTCTTCGACTTAGAGCTCACGGCCCAGAGGGCCTTTATAGAGCACGCGACCGGTGCAGCACGACTCAGTGGAGCCTTGGAATAGGGGCCCACCCTTGCTGAAAGAAGACTCTAGTCGCCGGCACAAGCACGAAGACGACGGAGCCTTCGATCCGCGAATCCCTTTGGAAATCAATAAATGTTTTCACTCACTCACTCACTCTTCGACTTAGAAAAGTCAAAATAGAAAGATGAGAAAAAAACGCGCTTCACTTACCCATTTCACTTACCCAGCTCTGAGATTGGGCACTACCAAACAGAACAGCGCCTACCACACATGCAGTGGAAGCTTGCGTGCAATTGTCGCTTTGCGGGGCAACCAACAGCCGTCCATTTTGACGGCGTCGTCCCCACGCGCAGGCGCTGTAGACAGGTAAGGGGTGATTACCTCAACAATGTAAGCTCCCCAATGTATCATTGTTCGTAGGATTGCAGGGCTGTCCACCGCCGTTCCCAACCTCACCTCCCGTATGCTGTCCACCCTATCTTTTCACATTTTTAGGCAAGGTGTCTCGACCGGCTCATGTTTTTTTTTTCCTCGCTGCTTTATTGCCGTGCTCTAAAGCATGCTCCCCCCAAAAAAAGTTTGAAGTGGAGTGAAAGGTGCCTCTGATTGCATTATTCTTTTATTTGTTCGCTTTCGCTGCTTCTTTTCAGTTTCCGTGGCATGCGAAAAGCTTGCAGCACTCAGAGACACATTTTGGATCTGTTTCGCGATTATAAAGGAACAGGAAACTGGACGCCCAAGCAATCACAAAGACAGTGCCCAATGTGGATACCACCTCATTTCGCCACCGAAATTGGCCGCTCTGTTGCGAAACCATCGGCTCGAAACGAGCAGTTCTAGACAAGGTTGAATCAATAGATATTGCGATTTCGGCGATATGTTAGGGTGTTCAGGCGTTACGATTTCACTTACTGTGCGTGCAAAGAATTCATCCAGCATTTAACAATAATGCTCAGTACTGATCTCAATAATATTTTACTGCGGTGTCGTTGTAACTGCTTACAGATTAAGACACCAGCACACATTCAATCACAATAATTTAATTCCATTCCATTGAAGTATCTGGCCATTGCAGATTTCTTGGCGACATTCTAGAAGCTAACCTTAAGTGTATTAAGAACATCGCAAGCATAAAACAAACATGTGCTTTCGGAATCAGAGCAATAATAAAAGCGTGTACCTTTTGAGTCGGCGTACGTTAACATCTCTTTACTACGCATTCACCCACAGTCATCGTAATAACTTCATCATATTATGGGGATACACATACCCATCACAATTAAATCAACTACATTAGCTTCAAAATCAAGCTATTCGTATAATAACTTCCGCAGCGATGTGCTGTAGTTTCTTCACGATCACAACAACTTAAAAATCGCTTCATTCATAACATATAGCTTCGCAATCCTACTGTATAACGCTGTGCAAAATACCATACCCGCAAAAGTAACCAAGAGCGAGGCCCTCAACATTGCTAACCAAACAAGATTTTCTAGGGACACTAGTTTTTTGCTACTCGCTGTTCGAAGAAACTATGCAAACCAGACGCCTATTTTTGCACCTATGCAACTTTGGAATAACGTGCCTTCAAATCTCAAACAATCACTATCACAGTTACGATTGTGAAATTCTCCGCAATATCAAAATAGCGTAGCACCACTACAGTACAAGTTTTTTGCTTTGTATACCGCTTTGTTCGTTTTCGACACAAGCTATTTCATATCTGTGTCGGGAAGCATTAGTGAATTGTACAAAACTAACATGTATTTTATTCTAAAAGCAAGAGCCGCGTATGAAATTTTGTTTATTTTCTTCTTTCGTTCTTTCTTGCTTTCGTTGCTTTTGTTTTCTTTTGACTGCGTTTGCCATACCAATAATATTCTGCAAAAGTTGATACATTGATTCATAGGAGGTCCCAATTCAGCCTTGTTCTCTTCGACTTCCTTCAGTATTGTTTATGTAATACCTTTTTTATGATTAAACATTCTTCTTGTTTTTCAATATACCATAAAAGAGCAACAGTACCGATTTTTATTTCGCACAAAAGTAAGACAAAGTTGCTCTCAGTGTTCCCTTAATAATTTTATTCAAAATAAAAGAGCCTAATTCCACACCTGGGAATAATTACGAGCATTGCAAAGACCATTCGTGGAGCTCGTTTTTCTTGCTTTTACCTGAATGTACAGTTCTAACTACGCTCTATTACCTGAATGCACTGTTCTGACAACGCTACACGAGTGAATGCTTTCAATATTAAAGAAGTGAAGAGGCTGTTGATAATAAGTACGAAGTTTTATGAAGGATTTATGAAGGAATTTCTCCTACATCGTAATTCGACCACCGCTTCCGAAATCGAACGCGCGCCTTTCGGGTCAGCAGCCAAGCGCCATTAACAATAAGCCACCGAGGCGGCAATCAAAAATAGGTTAGGAAATTTATTTTATCGCATACATCCATGTTTATTCCCTAATTATTCATTTATCTTATGTCTATGATGAATGTTTCTTTTTTCGATGTCCCACTCCAATCCGGACTGGCAGTCCTGCTGTTCCTTCGATGATGTAACTTCAGGAACTAAGGGGCGCGTTACTTAAGCCTCCCGATTTAATACAAAACAAACGACTTTAGTTTCGATTTTAATTTGGAGTGTGTGTGTGTGATGGCGGTTCTGTGTCGGGAAAAATGGCTGCCTTTGAAAATATTTAGCAGCGTACTTACGCTTCTCGGTCAAAGAATTGATCATAAATGTGTCCACCAAAGTATGTGAGACAGTTACTGCGTCAATTCCTTTCCTCAAAACCAAAACGTAAATGTGCTCTAGAAATTGAGCCCCGCCGCGGTGGCTCAGTGGTTAGGGCGCTCGACTACTGATCCGGAGTTCCCGGGTTCGAACCCGACCGCGGCGGCTGCGTTTTTATGGAGGAAAAACGCTAAGGCGCCCGTGTGCTGTGCGATGTCAGTGCACGTTAAAGATCCCCAGGTGGTCGAAATTATTCCGGAGCCCTCCACTACGGCACCTATTCTTCCTTTCTTCTTTCACTCCCTCCTTTATCCCTTCCCTTACGGCGCGGTTCAGGTGTCCAAAGATATATGAGACAGATACTGCGCCATTTCCTTTCCCCAAAAAACCAATTATTATTGCTCTAGAAATTGAGAATCAGTTGTGTCCAGACGGCGCGTGGTGCACTGAGTGTCGCAGCAGCATTGAGAAATTTATGCCGGTAGGTGCCAAAATAAGGAAAGGCGGACACGCCAGTGCTGATGTTCTTGGGGACAGTTGGTGCCAATGAGAGGTTTTTAACAACTACTAATTTTGTCCTTAAATTTTCTTAACAGATTTCCCGGAGGTATGGATAGTACGGCTATGAGAACTGAGATGACGGTTAAGCGGATGCAGAAGTATACTCGATTAGCCTCAGGCGTAAACTCCAATTGTTTTGAAGGCAACATCTTCTTACCGGCAATATTTTTTCTAGACATTCAAATTCCAGATTTCTTTTTTGTAGATTTATTTGATCTAGGGAATGCTAGGACATAGATGCCTTGGTATAGCTGGTCTACTGTTATATTGATCGCATTCTTTCAATGAACTTCGAACGTTCGCAGAGCAGGCTATCGTAATACATTTAGTTTGTCACGATTGTTTCGGATACCAAACAGCGAGAAAAACCAGTACGCTCCTGTGACTGAGTGCACAATACATTAACGACGCCAGAGCAAACGCAAACGTCAGCAGTTCGAGAAGGAGCGTTGAGAATAAGATCAATATCTGCTGTTAATTTACTGGAATCGAATCCGTCAAAACGCAGCAGCCAGTTTTTTCAATGAACTGATCTCGAGCCCTTCGTGATTAACATTCCAGGCGTCTTCTTCCTAACAGCGTCGTTATTTCTGCTGGTGCTCTTCTTTGTCCGATTAGAAGAAACAATGTAATATGGGTCGGCCTGAAATTCATGCCGCCCCATTTCCTTACTTTCTGCAGGAGGAGAGAGCGAGAGAGAATAAAGTTTTATTTTGTAAAAGGAGACCGCAGCGGATTGTAGGTGGGGTCCTAAGTCCAGGACTCCAGTAGCCTTCGCCGACGCTTTTGCGATGGCGACTAGCGCCTCCTGGTCTTCCATGGTGGGGCTGGGCAGCGTCCCTTTCCGAAACTCCAGGGCCAGGTTGGGTGGCTTTAAGTGGTTGTGTTTTGCTGTGCATGCCATTGTAATGTGTGTAAATGTAGGAATGCTACCACACCAGGGACATGCATCTTCGTGTGATGTAAGATGAATTCGGTGTAGGTAGTGGAGATTGGGGAAAGTGAGCTTTTGGATGCGTCTTTGGTAGTAGTAGTTTGCTTTGGAAAGTATCTCATGTGGAGGGAGGTAGAGGTGCCTAGTTGGCTTTCGCCATACAGCGGATAGGCCGTCATTTCTTAGTGCCGAAATTATCGGAAAAGATTGCGCCACATCGAGTTTTCTACAATCACTGCTTGAAAGCAGCGGATATGTACCCCAACTCCCACAAACATTTCAGAAGGACGTAAATCATTATAGTTGTCGACATCATCATCCATATTCCGTTCGTTCGGCGAGTATGAATTCTCGGTACACTACAGCGGTGGCATTAGAATGGGCCCACATAACTCTAAAGAGAGACAATGTCTTCTACTAATGACGCTACAGGGGTTTGGCGCCAAGGCAAAGTGCGACTCAACTACGTCGGCGACGTGAGCTCCTTGGGGCTGCCCAAAATGATGGAATGCGCGAGAGGATGTCAAACGCTCCGCTTAGTTTCAAGAACAGAACGCGAACGCTGTGGCGCAGTGAATAGCGGTAAAGGGCGAAAAGCACTGGGAGCCTCGCTTAGCGCATAAGCTAGATAAACGTGGCAGCATGTAAAACTACAAACTGCCATTGCGCTCTACTCAAATATACTTGAGGGACAGTCCTTAACACTTTAGCTTCGAAACGATCCCACTTCAAATTGTTGAGCAGCTAGACCACGCACTGCCGTCTCCTAACCATTCTGGTTTGCAAATGAATGGTTGAACCATTTACAGGGGCCAGCTTGAACTTTTGGACATAAGGAAGCACAGAACACAGTGCTGTAGTCTCACTTTAACGAGAAAATACGAAAATTATGTACATAAGTATGTACATAATGGGCAGAGGTAAGGTCCTGGAGGATGACTGCGTCATTCACATAGAGTATACGAGAGCAATAAAAAAAAAGAAAATGAAAATAACCCTAGACTGACGCCAACGGGGACACAGAAACGAGGAAAAAAAATAAACCTGAAGCACATCTCAATAACGTGCACCTATCGAAACATCAAGAAATAACCAAAACAAATCTAAAAGCAAAGCAAAAAAACAAATCCAAAAAGTCGGATGCAAAAAAATAAATGTTCGTGTCATGAAAAGAATGAAGGTGCCAGGGAAAGTAGGCTCGTCCAGCTCATCTTTTTTGCTGTTACCTTAATATACTGTTCTAACTGCGCTTTATTACCTGAATTTACTGTTCTGACAACGCTACACGAGTGAATGCTTTTAATTATAACGAAGTGAAGAGGTTCTTCATTCTAAGTGCGAAGTTTTATGAATGTTCGGTTTATGGTTTATGCGGGTTAAATATTACGAATTGAATCAGCCTATCAGAGACGCTTAGTGAAGAGCTCTGGAAATTTTGACCGCCAGTTGTTCTTTAACGTGCACTCACATCGGAGAGCACGCGGGCCTCCAGAACTTCTCCTCCATCGAAATTCGAACACCGCGTCCGAAATCGAATGCGCGTCTTGCGGGTCAGCAGCCAAGCGCCATGACCAATAAGCCACTGCTGCGGCAATCAAAAGTAGGTTAGGAAATTTATCTCATCCCATACATCCATGTTTTTTCTCTAATTATTCATTTATCTTATGTCGATGAATGTTTTTTTTTGGATGTGCCACTCGAATATATGGACTGGCAGTCTTGCTGTTCCTTCGATGATGTAACTTCAGGAACTAAGAGGTGCGTTACTTAAGCGTCTCGATATAATACAAAACAAATGACTTTTATTTCGTATTTAATTTCAAGTATGTGTGTGATGTCGCTTCTATGTCGCGAAAAATGGCCCCCTTTGAAAATATTTAGCAGTGTACTTACTCTCCCTGGTCAAAGACTTGATCGCAAAAGTGTCCACCGAAGTATGTCAGAGAATTACTTCATCTATCCTTTCCTCAAAACCAAAACCTAAATGTGCTCTAGAAATGGAGAATCAGTTGTGTCCAGACGGCGCGTGGTTCACTGAGTGTCGCAGCAGCATTGAGAAATTTATGCCGGTAGGTGCCTAAATAAGGAAAGACGTGCACGCCATGCTAATTTTATTGGGGATAGTTGGTGCCAATAAGAGGTTTTTAACAACTACTAATTTTCTCCAGAAATTTTCTAAACAGCTTTCCGGGAGTAATGGATAGTACGGCTACGAGAACTGAGATGACGGTTAAGCGGATGCAGAAGTATACTCGATTAACCTCAGGCATAAAATCCAATTGTTTTGAAGGCAACATCTTCTTACTGGCAATATTTTTTCCAATCATAATAATAATAATAATTGGTTTTTGAGGGAAAGGAAATGGCGCAGTATCTGTCTCATATATCGTTGGACACCTGAACCGCGCCATAAGGGAAGGGATAAAGGAGGGAGTGAAAGAAGAAAGGAAGAGATAGGTGCCGTAGTGGAGGGCTCCGGAATAATTTCGACCACCTGGGGATCTTTAACGTGCACTGACATCGCACAGCACACGGGCGCCTTAGCGTTTTTCCTCCATAAAAACGCAGCCGCCGCGGTCGGGTTCAAACCCGGGAACTCCGGATCAGTAGTCGAGCGCCCTAACCACTGAGCCACCGCGGCGGGTTTCCAATCATTTGTGTCATTCGTCATTCGAATTCCAGATTGCTTTGCTGTAGATTTATTTGATCTAGAGAATGCTAGGAGATAGATGCCTTGACATTGGTGGTCTACTGTTATATTGATCGCATTCTTTCAATGAACTTCGAACGTTCGCAGAGCAGGCTTTCGTAATACATTTAGTTTGTCACGATTGTTTCGGATACCAAACAGCGAGAAAAACCAGAACGCTGCTGTGACTGAGTACACAATACATTAACGACGCCAGAGCAAACGCAAACGCCAGCAGTTTGAGAAGGAGCGTTGAGAATAAGATCATCAATATCTGCTCTTAATTTACTGGAATCGAATCCGTGAAAAGGCAGCAGCCAGTTTTTTCTATGCACTGATCTCGCGCCCTTAGTGATCAACATACCAGACGTCTTCTTCCTAGCAGCGTCGTTATTTCTGCTGACGTGCTTTTTGGTCCGATCAGCACAGACATTGTAATATGGTTCGGCCTGAAATTCACGCCGTCCCTTTTGCTCAGTTTCTGCAGGAGGAGAGAGTGAGAGAGAATAAGCATTTAATTTGTAAAAGGAGACCGCAGCGGATTGTGGGTGAGGTTCTACGTTCAGGACCCCTATACCATATTATTTCAGAATTCTACAGAAATAAAGCATTCCATGGCTCAGAAAATCCGAGTGCGGAGCAGTGGGAGAGTGTGCTCTCCAGCGGTAACCCAATCCTATAAAGAGGATTGGTCATCCATGCGCAGCGAGCGGCCAAACTCAGCGGTGCCCTGGAATAGGGGCGCCGACCTCTGCAAGACGGAGACAGACATCTGCTTGAAGATGAAGACCTTTGTCTGACCGAAAGACCTTGTTAGAGCAATGAAGCGTATCCTATCCTATCTTATCCTATCCTATCCTATCCTATCCTATCCTATCCTATCCTATCCTATCCTATCCTATCCTATCCTATCCTATCCTATCCTATCCAGTAGCTTAAGAATATTAATAATTGGTTTTTGGGGAAAGGAAATGGCTCAGTATCTGTCTCATATATCGTTGGACACTTGAACCGCGCCGTAAAGAAAGGGATAAAGGAGGGATTGAAAGAAGAAAGGAAGGAAGAGGTGCCGTAGTGGAGGGCTCCGGAATAATTTCGACAACCTGGGATCTTTAGCGTGCACTGACATCGCACAGCACACGGGTGCCTTAGCGTTTTGGCTCCATAACAACGCAGCCGCCGTGGTAGGGTTCGAACCCGGGAACTCTAGATCAGTAGCCGAGCGCCCTAACCACTAAGCCACCGCGGCGGGTTCTCCAGTAGCTTTCGCCGATGCTTTCGCGATGGCGACTAGCGCCTCCCTGTCTTCCACTGTGCTGTTGGGTAGCGTCCCTTTCCACTACTCCAGCGCCAAGTTGGGTGGCTTTAAGTGGTTGGGTGTAAATGTAGGAATGCTGCCACACCAAGGACATGCATCTGCGTATGATGCTGGATGAATTCGGTGTCGGTGGTGGAGATTGGGGAAAGTGAGTGTTTGCATGCTTCTTTGTTAGCATTATGCTGAGGGGGGTTAGGTGCCTTATTTTTTTCGCTATACAGCGGATAGGCCGTCATTGGTTAGTGTAAAAATTATCGCAAAAGATTGCGCCACACCGAGGTCTCTACAATTGCTGCGTGAAAGTACCGGGTATGTACCCCAACGCCCGCAAGCATTTCAGAAGGGCGAAAATCATCATAGTTGTCGACATCATCATAGATATTCCGTTCGTTCTGCGAGTCTGAATTCTCGGTGCTCTAGAGCCTTGGCAGTAGAATGGGCCCACATAACTCAAAAGAGAGATAATGTCTTCTACTAGTGACACTACAGGGGTTTGGCACCTCGG
This sequence comes from Amblyomma americanum, assembly GCF_052857255.1. NCBI lineage: Eukaryota > Metazoa > Arthropoda > Arachnida > Ixodida > Ixodidae > Amblyomma > Amblyomma americanum. The sequence goes on along the minus strand of NC_135498.1, from coordinate 63,848,886 downwards.
CAAAGTGCGACTCGACTATGTCGGCGACGTCAGCTCCCGGAAGCTGCCTAAAATGATGGAATGCGCCCAAGGATGTCACACGCTTCGCTAAGTTCCAAGAATACAGGGCGAACGCTGTGGCGCAGTGAGGAGCGGAAGAGGCGAAGCGCACTGGGTGCCCCTCTTAGCGCATAAGTTAGGTAAACGAGGCAGCATGCAAAACGACAAACCGTCGTTGGGCTCTATTCAGATATAATTGGGGGGATAGTGCTTACACTTTAGGCTCGAAATGAGCCAACTTCAAATTGTTGATCAGTTAGACCATGCACTGCCATCTCCTAAGCGTTCTGGTTTTCCAATGGTTGATGGAGCCATTTACAGGGGCCAGCTTGAACATTGGGACATAAAGAAGGATAAAATACTCTGCTGACGTTTCACTTTAAAAAGAAAATACGAAAAGGAGCGCAGTATGTACATAACGGGCAGAGGTAAGGTCCAGGAGGAAGAGTGCGCTATGCTCATGAAGTATAAGAGAGCAATAAAATATAGAGAATGAATATGGCCACCTAGACTGATGTCGACGGGAATACAGAAACGAGTGATAAAAAAAAACCCGAAGACAATCTAAAAAACATGCACCCACCGAAGAATCGGCTGATAACCAAAGCAAATCTAAAAGCAAAGCGAAATGAAATCAACTCCAAAAACAAGCAGGCTAAAAAAATAAAAGTCGCGTCACAAAAAAAGTGATATGGCCAGGGAAGCTATGGTTAAGAAAGCTAAAATGTTAAAATATACGGAGAACAGAAATTTAAGAGCTTTGAAAAAGAGCAAAGTGAAAAGGTGGAATGGATAAGGCTTACACTGAGGCGGAAGCCACGTCAAAAATTAAATTTATTTCGTCTACGGAAACACGGCCAAACGAGGCTAAAAGTTAATGCAGGTGACAGAGTGTTTAAAATCAAAAGGTGATCAGGATTTAAAAACATTGGGGCTGAAAACTTTAAGCCGGCTCGTGAGTCAAGGTAAACATGGTTCAGTAACGCTTTTCTTTCTTCGCGAGTGCAGTTTACGTGGTGCTAACGAAGTCCTGTCTTTTTTTGTGGATGATCGCTGCTTCTGCGGTCTCAGAAACCAGCCTATATATATTTTTTTCGGGGATCTAGATGTCGTCCATGTTGGCGGTACATGCGGGTTTAGCCTGGCGGCAGGAAGGAGCCAGGAATCCTCGAAATAAATTTTCTTTGCCTTTACGTTTTTGCCTCCATAAAAACGTGGGCGGAGGCAAAGTGCTAAGGCGCTCGTGTGCTGTGCGATGTCAGTGCACGTTAGAGATCCCCAGGTGGTCGAAATTCTTCCGGAGCCCTCCAGTACGCAATCTCTTTCTTCCTTTCTTCTTTCACTCCCACCTTTATCCCTTTCCTTACGGCGTGGTTCAGTGTCCGCCGATATATGAGACAGATACTGCGCCATTTCCTTTCCCCCAAACTATTTACCTATATTATTATTATTATTATTATTATTATTATTATTATTATTATTATTATTATTATTATTATTGGCTAGTGATGTCTGCGAGGGTCTTGTGCACCATTTTTTCTCGACGCCGACGTCTCCGCGGTTCGCGCGCTTGTTGCCTATATAAGGCTTTCGCCAGAAAAGCAAGAATATGAAAATGCAGAGGTAATGAGGGGACGCCATGGTATAGAGAGGAATGGATAGAATAAAAAAGAAACTAAACAAGGCCACGGCTAGGCTCCTACCGAATATTTCAACTAAGCAATTAGCAAGTTTACCTAGTGGTATTTCTTTCAATCCTCAAACATAGATCTCTCTAGACTCCCTTCTGTATCAACGCAGCATTTATTGTGGCTCAAAGAGAGCCAGCTGACAGGCCCGTGCACCTTTCTCGTCATAAGCAGTACCGATATACTAGAGATAGGCAAAAATCAGATATACGCGCTAAGCGACAAGCAGGGCAATGCAATCCGGAATTTTGAAGATGTAGTTAAAGTAGGCGTAGAGTTCTACACCAAACAATCCAATAGCCAATGTAATCAGGATGTTATGAGAGAGAGAGTAGTGCACAGTCTCTGAGCATCCTGCCAGTAGCAAAACAGGAAGTCAAGAAGTCAAGAAAGCCTCAGAAGCAATGCAAAGGGCACAAGCAGCTGGTGAGGATCAGGTAAAGCTACAACGGTTGAAGGGTGGTGGACAATTTGCGCCAGAAGGACTAACCGCCCTGTATATGTATTGCCTAATGTCTACGAACGTACCGACATCTTTGAAGACCGAAAATATCACCCTAATCAATAAAAATGCGATTTTAGACTTGAAAAACTACAGGCTTATCTGCTTAGTCTCCGTTGCCTACAGGCTAGTTACAAAGGTAACCGCTAATATAATCAAGACGACCGTAGAGGTCAATCAAGCAGATGGCCAATGGTGCCTTCATAAATGCTACTCGAACACACACGATTACACATTATCTGTCATTTCATACAGAAATGCGCAGAGAATAACCAACTGCTATATGTAGCCTTCGTAGATTTCTAGAAAGTATTTGACTCAGTCGAATCACCAGCTGTCATGCAGCCATTGCTGTACAAGGATGTAAAAATACGGGCAGATATTTCCACTCTGCTGACACTGCTTGCGCCACCTTGTGGCCGAACCTTATATCTCAGTGCGTGACCGAGCGTCTTTTTTGTCTCGAGTGAGTGTGGCTGTTCGGCGATCCTCGCACCAGTAAACGGCAGTGCTGCCCTGATTCCTGCTACGTTTGTCGATGAGAATATATAACGGCTGCATAGCCAACACAGTCCTACGTAAAGACATAAATAAATCCATATAATTAAGGGTGTCAGGTAGGCAGACATAGTCTCTAAAATGTTTTTCACCGCCTTTTTACTGCAGGTATTAATAGACTTGAATTAGGAACAATTGTGAATTAGAATTAATGCACAACACCTTAGCATTCTACAACGCGCTGATGACATTAGACAGTTTTAGTTTCAGGGCACATAGAAGCTTCATGTACGTAGAGCTCTTACGGGTGATCGGTGCGCATGCGCAGGCCGCGAACGGTCTGCGTGAGTCTCACGGACGTACGTGAGATTCGAATTTTTACGTTTCGATCTTTGCAGTGCTTGTGTGCGTAGCCATCACATGTCGGCGGCCTGGCCGCTGGCTTCACAGTGATAAGAACTTTGTCGCTAATCGCTCGAAGTGATATTGTGTTCAGAACTTTTTCATTCGCCTTCAGTTTGCCCAGTCTTACCCTAGCATAAAGTTTCAAGCGACAAATAGCTTTTTTTTTAGACAGAAGGGCGATTTTTCAGCTGTTAAGCCTGAACAAGTAGCGTCTGCCGTCGTCATAGCAGTGCTCCGACGCAGTTGGACTGGGTTTGCTTTGACTGCTCTTGTATTAGAGCGCACTATAACAGTGTCTTCGTCTGTTAGTAAATTGCGCTAGTCACAACACGCGGCGTGCGTCGGGTGCGTGTAACTATAACGGTTTCAAGCGACATACGCGTAGGCAGCGTAGACTCTTTATGTTTGCGTACATGAACTCAGTACGCATATGAAACTAAAACTGCCTATTCCTTGTACACCGCCGCAGTGGCTCAGTGGTTAGGGCGCTCCGCTACTGATCCGGAGTTCCCGGGTCCGAACCCGACAGCGGCGGCTGCGTTTCGATGGAGGCGAAACGCTTAGGCGCCCGTGTGCTGTGCGATGTCAGTGCACATTAAAGATCCCCCGGTGGTACAAATTATTCCGGAGCCCTCCACTACGACGCCTCTATCTTCCTTTGTTCTTTCACCCCCTTCTTTATCCCTTTCCTTACGGCGCGGTTCAGGTGTCCGCCGATATGAGAGACAGATACTGCGCCATTTCCTTGCCCCAAAAACCAATTTTCATTTTCATTTTTATTCCTTGTCACGTCAGTCAGGGGGTGAACTGCAATGAATGATCACTGACTTAGGCAAAGCAGAACCTTCGATCTGAAAAACTGGTGGGAACACTTCAGCCCCACTGTAAGGGGAGACGTGACAGCGTTAATGGGTTAGTGTCCATGTTGCCATGAATGCGGAATTGGTCATTCTCGACGTTAAATTTATAGATCCTTGGGGGTAGTCGTACTCCTCTTGGCGCAGTGATGAAGAGATTTAGCGATGCGCCACTTCCTTGCGGTGATAGGTGCTGCCACCAGTGGGGCTTGTGCGACCCGGCTTACTCCTGCCGAGCAACGACTCAAGAACAAGCATTATTTTTACTGCCACCTGGAACGGTGGGTAGTTTGCTGACACTCCAGTGGGCAGGTTGTAATGGCACCACAAGGTCACGCCTCCTTGCTGGCCCAAGTAGCTGGCTTCTGCTGGAATTTTTTTGCTCAAAGCACAGACGACATCCACAACGACGACGCCGGTTTCACACACACTGCTCTGCGTGAGTCAAAGATCAGCTGCGCAGGGAGTCAGCATGCATTGTCCCACTCTTCAGGTGGTAATGGGTCACTACATAAAACAAATGAATTCAATTGCTTTGACTGTACATTCTGGCTTTTGTATTTTTTTAAAGTGCAAGGAGCCCTCTCTTCTAAAAAGCGGGAGGGCGGGCACATCTTTAGAATACATCAGGTTTATTATCATTAGTTTTCTCCCCTCCTTACTTCTAAATGCCACAAGCATTTCAGAAGTATGTTTCTCACCTTTAACCTGCAGGAATTTTGAACGTGTATGTGCGTCTCAGAACAGAGCTTTATATTTACGTGGAAATATTCTCTGATACGGAATAGTATCCACAGCAGGTAAAGAAGCAAAGGTTGATAATCTGCTCCGTCGCACTGCGAAGAGCGTATCTTAAGCCAGAAGGTTCCTTGACAAAAAATTGGGGAAAGATGATTGCAGAACTAGGCGCCCTAACCTTCCAGCATGACGCCACTATAATTCCTTGCTACCAGATATCACAACAAACACTTTAGAAACACTGGCCATCAGCGTACAGAACAATATGACATACCAAACGATTCCGCTTTCATAGAGTTTATTTAGGCTACGATTAAGCAAGGATAGGAACTAATGCGCCAGTTTTAGCTTATTGCATGCAAGAACAAAACGCTAGAATACGCTGCCTTTAGAAAACAAAAACAGTTCCTAAAGTAGTCTAAAGAATTGGCGCCCTGACACATTCGAGTAAGAGATAAATTCAACGCCTACTCACTCAAACCAGCTACGTATCTAAGTGGCTGTAACCGGATGTTTCTGTGAGATATAATCTTAGCATGTTCTTTCATGCTTCATAGATAGCATTTTTATTGAAGGTATATTAAAATTTATTAATTGCTCGTAGTGTTCACGCTGTTCTCACGACACGTATCATCGTAGGCATGTTGACGCCCAACACAATTTGATTGTTGCGGAGCTTGTGCCCAGAAACAAAAAATACTTTCGCCGGTGGAATTATGAGCTTGTGTACCCAACGCTCGTTGGGTGAAGAATATCCGCTCTTCTTTCTTTCGGGCAGGGTAAAAGTGCCTGTGAACATTTAATATAAAAAGCCAGCTACACTGTCAAGTCTCGAATATCGCAGAAACCGGCACACGTGCTCAAGATTGTGGTGAAACGCTCGGCTGACCTTTCAAGTACGTACCAAGTAGAAAACAACAAGGGTGCATTCCGGCGATGGTACAGAAGAAAAATGCAGAAACACGCACAAAAAAACGCTGTCACTCCTGTATGAAATATTGGCTTGTTACCGCACGTGTCGTGCGACAGTTGGGTTCACTGAAACATTCTGTCTATTTTCGTGGGGTTGAAGTTTTTCTTTGGTCCGGATTCGCTGATCTGACGCCCATCCACAAGCAGAAAGTTCTTGAATCCGACCGCGATTGTTTGAAACTTTCTGGAAAAATATAATATTATTATAAATATCGTTGGCTACTGCTACACAGCGGTATTCCTATGACTATAATGACGGTAGCACATCACGTGATTTATAAGTGCAAACAAGTATCTATCACATGCCTCTATTTATTTTCGATGCACATTCAGTTCGCGCCCACTAGTCTCGCGGCGGTTTTTGTGGATGTTGATTTTTTTCGCCGCTCATGGGCAGGAATGCATGTTCCTTGGCCATTCGAAAACAAATTCCGCGAACTTTGCCCAGAGCAGAGTGGTGTAATCGCAGCTTTCGAAATATGGTGTACCTGCCGCGGTGGCTCAGTTGTTAGGGCGCTGGGCTACTGACCCGGAGTAGCCGGGTTCGAACACGGCCGCACGGGCCACATTTCCATGGAGACGAAACGCGAAAGACTCCCGTGAGTTGTGCACTGTTAGTGCATGTTAATGATCCCCAGGTGGTCGAAAGTATTCCGGAGGCCTCCACTACGGCACCTCTTTTTTCCTTTCTTCTTTCACTCCCTCCTTTATCTCTTTCTTTAAGGTGCGTTTCAAGTGTCTACTGAGATTTGTGACTGATACAGCGCCATTTTTCTTTGCTCCAAAACCAATTTTCTATTTTTCAACATGCTGTCTGGAAGATGCAGTCGCACCTGCCCACCTTGTTATTTGTTGCTGAAAACAGAAAACGAAATATTTTGACAGATTTGCCTGTCTGGTTGGGTTTGTAGAAAGTATTGTGTAAAGATGGTTGGGTTCAATGAGGTTTCACGCCCTAATGCGACTCTGTCAATGAGGGGCGCCGTAATGAAGGGCTCCGGAAATTTACGCCATCTGGAGTCCTTAACGTGCACTGACATGGCACAGTACACCGGCCTCTATAATTTCACCTCCATCGAAATTCGACCCCCACGGCCGGGGTCGAACTCGCGTCTTTCTGGTCAGAAGCCGAGCGTCATAACCACTGATCCACTGCGGCGGCAGTGTTGTGTAAAGAGTAGTTAAGGATCTGTCAAGCTATTTATACATTTTTCTTGCTTTCTTCGCAACACCCTGTTTCAGAATAAAAATGTATTTGAATCTGAGGAATTATGCAAAAAAAGCAGCGTCATTGCTTAGAACATTTCGGAATTATATATGCCTACTTTCTTCGTGCTAATATAAACTGGTAACAGCGCATTATCCACTTCAACTGCAATTTTAGCGAGGGGTGTGCCTCGTTGAATCAGCACTAGCAACGGTGCCGGCTGTGAAACGATGAAGTTGACAGGCGCAGATGTAAATTGCACATTTAATTTAAAGGAATAAAATTACGCAGATTGCTGAGAGTCTTGTGTTTATTATATCGCAACGCACGCAGTGGCTAGCCTCGGCGCGTACGGTAGTCCTCATTGCTGCATAAGGTGGTCAACACATCTGTGCAATCAGTGCAATATAAGCGATCGCAACCCGACCTGGTAAATGGTAAATTTGCGCCCGCTTCAGAACTAAATTGCGATGATAAGGCACGGTGCTTGGACTGGTGTTAAATGCACGCTTTAAAAGAGAACGATGCAAAGTACGAATTTCCAACCAAATTTGCAGTGCCGATTCCGGCAATTATCAGCGCCAAACTTTCGGTAAGGAGGATGCTGGCGCCTCCTGCAAGGACCTACGTTTGGTAAAATATTTTTGATTTGATTTATGAGTGTTCAACGTCCCAAAGCGACTCAGGCAATGAGGATGGCCGTAATGAAGGGCTCCAGAAATTTGGACCACCTGGGGTTCTTTAATTTTGGTAAAAGGTGAGTAGTACAAGCGGCGCAGCGAGTGAAGCTTGTCTCCTGAAATTAGGTTTAGGTTTATGGGGTTTAAAGTCCCAAGACGACTCAGGTTATAAGGGACGCCGTAGTGAAGGGCTCCAGATATTTCGACCACCTGGGGTTCTTTAACATGCACTGACATAGCACGGTACACGGGCCTCTAGAATTTCGCCTCCATCGAAATTCGACTGTCACGGCCGGGATCGAACCCGCGTCCTTTGCGATAGCTGGCTCCTGACATGAAACAGGCGAGATTCGTGACAGCTACAAAGGTATCAAAAACGCATAGCAAGCAACACAGTAGCTGGACGAGCTCGACCGAACCAAGATGTAAACCGAAAGCCGTGGGCCCGGTGTTCCCATATCGCCAAGCAGTTTCGCATATTGTGTGCAGTGCTGTAACTATATTGATAGAAAGTAATTTAGAGCCAGTCACATCACCCTCGTCTCTTGCATTGGTACCGTATGTTAGCGCAATTTGATGTCGATATAAAAGCTGTTGATTACATATTCGGCTCACATTGCAATATCAGTTTATTTATTTATACAGGTTTCTGGAGCAACACAATGTATTTTTCCATGGAGGGCATTTTCGTGCAGAAACAGGGTAAGATTCAGTAATACCGGAAAAACCACAATACACCGACATCGAAGAAACATTATCACAACTCATTAAGTGCAACATTGCTGGTGAAAACATTTTTTCACAGAATGACGGAAAAGCAGGTATTCTAAATGCAATAAGCACAAAGCTGGACAGAAGAAAAAAATTAGGACTATAATATACGAGACAAAATATTGCAAGATAACAGAGGCTGAATCTCCGAACACATTTTTCACTAAAATATACTCTCGAGAAGATAGCAGAATTGAGGTGCAATAGAGAAAAATCAATCACTAATTGCTACCCCCAATTGTATATTCTAATGGAATAAAATATGACAGGGTTAAATATACACAATATTGTTTATTACAGTGAAACCAGAGCATTACGGCAGAGAAGTTCTAACCTTGCAGGGAATCACATACGTGCTTTCGTTTCCCAGGCAATTTTTCCACGGGGTATTACTGCTGCGAAAATATTATCAGCAGAAGCAAACTTGGCAGCACGTTGGTGATGCGCTCAAATATTTCTTTAAGATGAGATGTTTGAGTGCCGGATGCTGCACACCCGCACTTTATTGTTATGAGGGCACTGGTTATTTAACGGTTTTATTTTTTACTCTCTCGGATGCTTTATAAATATTACGTCAGCTGAGGCTAACCAGTCTTCCAAACCTTTATTCTTTAATACTGAATGATTTTATTTCATATAAAGTCTTAGACAAAATATACCCCTATACAGTCTTACTGGTTACCCATTATAGTCATGTTTTCAATGATTGAATTATAAATGTTGATTTTTATTTCTTGAGAGGAGTAGCGCAGTAAATATACATTGGTTGAAAACAGTGTTTTCATGACATTAAATGAACTGAGCCGCCGTATAGTTTAGCTCCCTCGCGTTGCAAATTAAGTGTTAGTAGACCGACGCAAGTATTGAACTTCTCTTCTTTTTTAGGCATTTTACGCTATTAAATGAGACGGACATAAAAAATACGGGATAAAGTTAACTTAAGGGCAGCTTGTCTGTGGACTTAACATTGCTTATTTCCTACAGTAAAGTGGGCGAAGTATACAAGCGAGCTAAAGAGTAAAGGCAAAGCGTAAATCCATGCTATTTCGCTTTGGTGCTTGACGATAATTCCCGCGTTTCTTCTTTGGGAGGGATGAGGGTTTGATGTGTTGAAAGAGTCAAGTCCAAGAAGTATAACAAGTTTTTAATATCTTTTACATTGTCGATGTATCATGGGCCTTTTTTTAACATCTTCGAAGAATCAACACCAGTTGTCCGGTATTTTTGAACACTATGACCGGTTAAAAACTTGATAACGGGGCATTACCAGATGATATTATGGAAACATTGTTCACAGGAAGAGCTATTGAATGAAAGCACGTATACGGAGCCCAATTTTATTTGAATATTTAAGGTATGGGTTCAGTCGCTTTAGTATGCAGCGCTACCCGCCTCATTCTGTTTGTAATAGATTCGAGAATTCTAACACAGCAACAGGACAAGAAGACTGCCGGAACCCTCGTTTGTCACTGCATGATGCCGCGCCTCCAGATTGTAGTATATACAGTTTATGGAGGATTACGACTCTGTTTAATGGGAAAGTTGGGCGCAGCTCTGCAGCAGATACATTCCATCCATAAACGCAGTGTGTCGGCTATGTATTGCCTTCAGCAAGGCGGAAATTTGGGCGAGTTGGTAAGTGTTCATTTTCGCTCACAGCGCAACACGAACGGGACACAAGACGAAGGACTAGCACAAAGAGGCGCTGACTATCAACTGGTTTTTTTATTCAAGAACGAAAAGCGTATAAATACAAACACTGAACTACTTATCAATCAACAAAAAGTTATCTGGAAGGCACGTGGGAGGTTAGATAGCTCAATTCCCTCTCGGATAACGTTATGGAAGGGCTGCTGATACATTTTGCGCCGTTGTGGTAAATATAAAAAGCTTCCATAACTTCGCGTGGTAATTTATTGTTATGTCGGAACAGGATGCGCGTGTTCTTGTAATCGGGAACACATTGGCATTTTTTGCACTGGAAAGAGGCCTGGGCAAGGGGGCCCCCTTTAGCTCTCCTTTCTGCATGATCTTTTTCATGCCTGCAGTGTTTGTATTTATACGCTTTTCGTTCTTCAATAAAAAACCAGTTGATAGTCAGCGCCTGTTTGTGCTAGTCCTTCGTCTTGTGTCCCGTTCGTGTTGCGCTGTGAGTGAAAAAGAATATGTATTGCCTTTCTTTTACTGGACGCCAGATGTTCCTGAAGCGAGCATTTGTAGAGATTTATGGATTCTGTCAGGTCTCAGTCTTGATAGATTAGCTGTGCTATGTGTGGAATGGATTTTACATTATCGTTTTAAAGGTTCAACACTCCACGGATATTTTATATATAGCGATGTTGTTTACGGTAGAACGCTTCTTTCTGCGAAAAATGGCTTCAGGAGCTTTTAGTAGAGAGGGATACTCCTGAGTGCGGAAAAACGCTTAGTGGCAGTATGGCTTTATTATTTAAAACTAGCAGACAGGATTTCACTTTAAAAAATGCGAATGTCGCTGTAGATTGAAATCTTCGGTATGAAGTACAGCATTGTTGTCGCGCCAGAACAGTTCGCTTCTGTGAGATCCGGAATCGCCAATCGCACGCGCATACTCTTACATACATACATACATACATACATACATACATACATACATACATACATACATACATACATACATACATACATACATACATGCATGCATGCATGTATGCATGCGTACATACATACATACATACATACATACATACATACATACATACATACATACATACATACATACATACATACATACATACATACATACATACATACATACATACATACATACATACATACATACATACGTACAAACATACATACATACATACATACATACATACATACATACATACATACATACATACATACATACATACATACATACATACATACATAAATACATACATACATAATACATACATACACACATACATGCGTACGTGCATGCGTGCGTACGTACGTACCTAAATACATACATACATACATACATACATACATACATACATACATACATACATACATACATACATACATATCGGCTGCTCACCCAAAAGTCGTAGGTTCGATCCCGTCTGTGACGGTCGCACTTCGATGGACGCGAAATGCTAGTGGCCCGGGTACTGTGCGATATCAGTAAAGGTTGAAGAACTCCAGGAGGCCGAAATTTCCGGAACCCTGCACTGTGGTGTCCGCATAGTTTGAGTCGCTTTGGGACGTTAATCCCGCATAAACCATAAACAAACATACACACATACATACGTGCATATATACACGAAACATTCATACACTTACATACGTGCCCACCTGCTGTTTCAGCGAAGACCGGCCTTAATTTTTAAAAATACTGTTTTTAAGATGAGGTAAGCTTTTGCAGTATAATAATACGAGCGTGGCCGGATCTTACTTAGAGCACAGGTGAATCATGCTACCTACTAAAGTGATTCATTAAATTCTGATAGTTAACTTTATAACCCTTAGAAAGAGGCGCCAGCTGGTTCCGATTATATTTTCGTATCCGGTCTTTAGTAATAGCCTATAAGTTTATTGAGTTTCTAAAGCGCGATTAGCCTGGCCGCTATGACGCAACAAATTTGGCCATTTCTAGCGGCATTCGAAAATCGCGCGCCTGCGAAGAGCGAACAGCAACGTCCATCAACACACGAACTCCATGACGGAAGTGCGCGGTACAGTTTTTGTCCCGTAACAATATTGTTACGTGGGACCAGTGGTTTAAAATCAGGACACAGAAAGCCTTGTGATGGTGCCTACATGGTTGCTGGTGTTGGTGGCTTCGAAGCCGCGACTCCAAAAGCAGAGAAAGATAACGTCTGACGACTGCGTAAAAACGAAGAACACCTATAAGCGTGTAGTAAATGAGCTTTGAACATGGTGGGAGAGCAAGGTGATTGAAAACGCGATTGAAAGCAGTGCGCTTCCTGTGACGCGGCGCGACCCAGGTAGAAGACTGCTTGCGCTTGGGAGAACAACATGGCTGGATGCGGTCATCTGCCTGTGGATGGCTAACGCGGTGGAGAGTTAAACGCAGGGGAAGGGCTGGACGGGAGAGAGAGAATAAACATTTATTATGTAAAAGCCGACCGGAGCGGACTGTGGGTGGAGCCCTATGTACTAGGGCCAGTAACTCCAGTGAGTACTCCAGTAATTTCCGTCGACGCTCTCGCGATGGCGACTAATGCCTCCTGGCCTTCCAAGGTGTCCCTGGCCAATATCATTTTCCACTCCTCCAGCGCCGCATCGGGTGACTTTTATTTGTTGTGTTTAGCTGTCCGTGTCAAAGTAATGTGTGTAAATGTATCTGCTTGCAATGTTGGATAAATGTGGTGTAGGTGGTGGAGATTAGGCAAAATGAGTGATTGGATGCCTATTAGACGGTAGCAGTCCGCCGGAGAAAGTTTCTTATGTGGCGGGGGTAGAGACGCTTATCTAGGCGGAGGGTCTCTGGGCGGGTTGAAAATATGTTGAGAGGGGTAGAGGAGGGTAGTGTCAGTGTGCCCCGCTCGGCAGGTTTAATCTCAAGCTGAGGGATCGCCCAAAAATTACCACCAATACCTTCATGTCCTGGGGCCCAGGTGATCCGTAGAAGAATAATACGAAGAATAATATGGTTTTTAATGCGATGGATCACCCAGGTGATGACATGATCATGTTGGAGATGGCCGCTCAATACGCGGAAAGCCGTGCGCGAGAGTCTAAAAATGCAGGAGCTGCGGTGTTGGGTGTCGCTTATTTTGATGGTGATGGCTATAGCGATGGCTTTTGCGGCCACCGGCTCAAGTGCCGCGAAGGAAGCTCCCTAAAGGGGGCTGTCGCGTGGTTGACATCAGCGGAAGCATATCTACGGGGATGTGCATACGAAGCCAGATCCACATACATGGCCGTGGTTTCTTGGCCATGCTGCCCACGGAGGCTGAAAGACGGGTTGGTGCTGCTTAACGATCATCCGTGTCCGCGACGTAATCAAGGCAACCTGATATTTTTCTGCATTAAAATGTTATAACCATGCTTTCATATTCTTGATGTCTTCAAGATACAATCCCGGGGCAATACTTTCCAGCTCATGCAGTTCATCTAGATTGCGCTTCAGGAATGAGATTCGTGATAATGCTTCAAGAATAAATTCTTTCTTTCCTATTTAGGTACGTCCCACTTTTGAAACAATGCAGGATTTGCACGTGCCCACGTATCTTTTAAGGAAGCAGCTACAGTGCGCTACACATTTTCATCAAAGAGGAGAAAATTATTTGGCTTCCATAGCTCCCACCATGGTTGAAGTTGATGCCGAGTGTGCCTTCATCTCTGAGCGGACACCATGCAGGGGTCGCTGAAAAACATAGGCCTCGTCTAATAGCCATGTGCATTGTTAATGTGCCAGCAGAGGCACAGATCCTGCCAAGTGGAGCATGCGAAAAATGATCATCAATCCTTAAATTTCATACTCAATTTTATATGGTCATTCGCATAGATTAAACAACCATGCTCTTACTCCCATACGACTACCTCCTGGGAATTACCAAGCAGCCATTATGCCCGAGCACTACCCGAAGCATCCAATCCTTATAGCGGCAATGACAATGTGCCGCCGAAGCATGCCTTCTGCGAACTGGATTTCCAATTAGTCTTCCAAAATAGCCATTGACACTGTCTTTAATGCACTATAGTACCAGTCAGTGAAACCTCTCTCGGCCTCAAACCTTTCATAATGGAGACAAGTTTCGCAGCATGAATAAAACGCACACAGAAGACAAGGAACAAACAAGGCAGTCTTGTCTTCTGTGTGCGTTTTATTCATGCTACGAAACTTGTCTCCACTACTAACTGCAACCAACTAGCTTAAACCACCGTGTTACCTCAAACCTTTGAGCTTTCATCGCCCGGGCCATGCCCAACTTGGTTAGGAAAAGGCGCCACTCCTCCCGGTCACAACCAAACAAAATTCACCTTCAGGTTGTCGATGGCCTTTATGCCAATATGCCCCCGGAATAGCCTCCACTACCAGCGCAGCATCTTGCTTGATTAGAAAGAGAGCTCATGCCTAAACCGAGAAGCGTGTGTCATGAGTATGTATCTCCCATAAGGCTCTGCTTTCGCAAAAGGAGCATGTTTTTGTACAGCAAAAGCTGTTGCACAGAGTCCTCACCCGCAAAATATACGACTTACAGCGTAGATTGTCAACATCCGTACAAGTGTCGTCGATTGACCAACGCCTGCTAAGTGATTGTGTGCCCGCTGAGATAATTGTGGTGGCTAAGGTTGCACAAAGTCCGAAGGCATTAGATTTTACTGCAGGTGTTCGGCGTTCGCAAAATGTAGGCAGCAGCACTGTGACAGAATTTGCTCAGTTAAGTATATAGCGCACCACAACGGGAATATTAAAGAATATTAAATGCTAAAAGACCCTAGTTTAATCCACAACGAAGTGCCTCACATTCTATACACATTTTCAGGCGCCATACAGCAAAGACTGTGTCGGTGTCTTGAGATTTTTCAGACCGAATTTAGGCACACATAAGCAATCTACACACAATACAGACAACTGACCTTCCCTTCTCTAGACTATTCTACTCCCATTACAACACTCCCTGCGTGTAGGATACCGATCTTGGCATTGTCTGGGTTTATCTTCCTGCCTTTCCTTGCACATGTCCCCACATACTTGAACAGACAAAGAGCGAACAAACACACCCAACACCTTTATCCATTTCCCCGGAACATACCCCCCTAGAAAACCTGGGCTACTCACAGATTCTACTCTGAGGCCTAGGAAGGCGCACCTCTTCCGTGTCATTTTATCCCCAGGTAGTACAAACTATACTTAATGCATTCTCTTTCATGACATCACACCTTCTTGGGAGAGACCCTTAACCGCCCGACTTTTATTAACTCAGACCCGAACATTGCTCTCCTCAATAAAATATTTCGCTTGGTGTGTAGCCGGAACTATAGATCCCCGTAAAAAGACGAGAAAAAGAGTCGGAATTCGAAAGACTCGTCTGGAGGGTTCATGTTGTTTTTGAGATATAGAATGAAAGTGCTTGACCTGTCGTGTTTCATTGATAATGAGGGGCGGCTCATGTCTTGTAAACTCACCATTCCGACTCAGCAATGCGAGTTATAAATGATTTTAAAGCGTCGCGACAGAAAAGTGTTTTTCAGGTCATTGGCAAACATACTGCGCATGGATCGGGAAATATTACTGCTGGGAGGCTTCAGTGGCGTTTGGAACAACAAGAATCAATCATTGTAACACGGACTTGATGACCTCAGTTCTTTTGTCATCACTGGCTTACTTCCTAATCACAACATTGTTAACATTGGCCCCAATAAAACCGGCAGTATATAGCTCTGCCGCATCCCCCTGTACCAGGGGAAATGAAAGGTCTTCGATCATCTCAGTACACGAAGGAGAAGTGAATACAGAGCTTCTGCTAAAACGGATTTTAGGTGCCTATGAGAAGTATCGTGGCTAGACAAGGGAGAAGGGTACGTGCAGCATTTCCCTGTGCATAGGAAGAAGTTTCATGAAACCAGGGCGCCGTTGCCCAACTAAGACGGGCACCTGCCCGGAATGCGGAGTGAACTACAACCCCAGATCGAGAACGCCCTAGGCTCCCATTTTGTGAGGACTACAAAGAAAGCGCTAGTAGATTTGAATCATGGCTGGCTGAATCACGTATGAATAAACAGCTACAAGACGAGAAAAGTCAAAGGGAAAGAGAGAAGTTTGCTCGTCATTTCGAGGGCATCGGCCCCACAAGGACCGGACGTAAACTAGCAGAAGCGGATCTCTCCGACTTGCTAGTAGGGTTTATAAATAGGAAGCCAGAATAAGGCGGTGGGAGAGGGCTTCCTACACCGAAACTGGATGATGTGGATGACATTTAAATTAATGAGCTGTTGCAGGAGTATACTAGAGAAAAGTTACCAGGAGCGCCAAACCTATAAGGGCGCGTCGCAGCAGTGATAACGGTGATAAGGAGATCGGTAGATGATTTGGTCTTGCACCAATGCAGAGAAAACAGCGTGAAGAATGGCAAAAGAATGACCTAAGCAATAAGGAGGCACCCAAATGACAACAACAACAACAAGCAAGAAGGAAAACCTCTAACGCGGTCACATCGATCAAAGAGGACCGATGGGACTTTCCATTTCTTTTTTCACTTTTAAAAAGTATTGTGTTTACTTTACACCGCACCAAAATAACTACGCGTTAAGGCTTTCGTTTCCATCTTTCAAGTCCTGTCTTTCCAGCCGACTTCCACGTCTTAGCAAGAAAATAAGAAAATGATAAAAATGGAATTAACCAAGCTTCAGACCAATACAAGGGCGTTTTACGTAAGCAAAGAGCGCACTGAATACTGTGCTGGGACTGTGATCTCACTCCGAGCTGAACGTCAGCAACATTTTCGGGTATTTTCAAAAGGCCCCCTTTGTACTTTGAGCGAAGGTGTTTATGCAACGCCTGAAATAGGCATTCCGACATCTGTGGACTCCCCTGAGTGCGCGTCTCTGGATGTTCGTTGCGAGAATGCTTTGTGTACACGTGCCTGACATCTACTTCATCACTGTCCTGTGAACCTCGGAGAACTCCTTAGTAATGTCTACACGAGCCTCTATTTCATGACCGATGAAGAGTATGAAAATGCTTTGTTCTGCACGCCTTGCTTTTTGCAACCGCTGCAGCATTCCTTCCTTGTTACTACGCGTGCTGCTAACTTCGCCTTTCTCAGAAGAGCAGTTGTCGAGCGTGCAATAAACAATCTCCTTTTGCAATTCTTCTCACTAAACACGATACAACGACTAGGGACATCCTAGAGGAGCGCACAGCAAAATTCTTTTAATAGTTTTATGTTTTTGCGAGCTTTATTTGTAGCGCAGAATAATTCAGCCGAATTACTAACCAATTAAAAAGTAGTGAAGCAAGAAATGCTGACGCACACATTCTCTGAGGTGGTCGAAGTTTTCCGAGAAAAACCTGCTCTACACTGCGAAAACGCGAAGGCACCGTAATAGTCTTGATACTGGAAATTGGATGTAGGAAAACAAAAAAAGAAAAATCGTGTGCTCTTCACGTTAAAAAAAAGGAAAATAAAACGCACAGCGCAGGTGGTAAAACCAGAGACCACCACTATCTCTCGCAGTTTACGTGCAGCACAGGACCGACAAACTGCTACACTTCAAACACCATGTAACGCACCATTTTGGGTCCCTTGACTAATCCTCGTTCCATCTTGGCGAAACCTTCAATTGCAGGATCCTGTGGTAGCTGCACGTCACTTCTTTGAGGCGTCTACACCATGCGCAATGCTGAGAAATTTTCACGCTGCAAATATATATTTTATATTAATGCAACCCATTCACATTACTGAAGTTCCGTTCAGCTAATAAGACAAGTACCAGAGTGCGACTTCGGTCTTAATTTGTGGCCCATACCTAGAAAACATGCGCATGGTTCATAATACGACAGGAAACGGTAGAAACAATTATGATAAGTACGGCTTTCAACTAAGGGATTGATGACAGTGTTCTAATAGAACTTCAGTAGAATGTTCACGCACGTAGTAGTTTTGTTTCCAGTTTTGCTTTTATTGAAATTGTGCATTTGTTTTCTGTAACAAACAAAAAGGCGCTTGGGTGCGATTGAATGTGCGCAGGCTGTTTTGTGTTTTGCGAAGAGATAGTTTTTGCATGGGCTAAGTTCGCGGAAGTTCTTTTTGAACGGCCAAAGGGAATGCATTTTGGAAATAATAAGCGAAAAAATCAGCAACCACCGCGACCCAAACACCGTCTGCATCGATGACTCTAATATCAGTTCGAAATAAAGCTTTGAATCCTATTAATATTGAGCTCTGCTATTATGATTTCGGTGTTGGGAATCCCGGTGTGCGGTAGCATTCAATGATATTGATATGTAGATTTGATTTCTTCCTAATATTAAAAGAATAGCGGTCGGTTTAAGAACGTGCTACTTGCGGTGGCTGTCGATTCTATGAACCGATTGAGTGAATCGGGACAAGGCAGTAGGCTTAAACTGCAGAAAAATAAACAGAACGTTTCAATAAATCGAACTCTCGCATGACACATATGAAAAACAACTTATTTCATGCAGGAATAAAATTTTCTTTTATATTGACTCTGTATAGCTAAGTTTTTTTTTTCTGTTCGTCACGTGAGATATAACAGGAGTGCTGCGGCACAATCCTGATCACGCGTACTGTTTCTACAACATTCGGGACTTTTGTGGGCACCGTATATAAAATTTTCGCTGCCATGTTTATATTGCTTGAGGCCGAGAACAGCATACATTACTTTCCCCGCGAATGTTGTGAACACCTACTCGGGTGCATTTGCGTTCGACGCAATCTGTACAAACAACTAGTTTTTAAACAGTTTGTGTTCTGTGCTAGGATGATTGTCGCCGAAGACTAAGCGTGTCGTGAGTGGGACGCGCACCTCGTGAGCAATAAGTATATGGTGTCATCATGCCTCTAATTAACACGAGAACTGTGAAAAAGCAAGGAAAATATCTTTTTACAACCGCCTACCATCGAAGTATGTCTCCAGTGAGTATGCGCTGAATTCTTCACGCATTCGGACGTCTCAAGGCATCACTTCCTCGAATATGATTTCTGCTCTCAAAGGCTTTTGATTTCAACGTCTAGTTGCGGCAAGGAATCAACTAGGAGCGGCAAATAAAACTTTCACTTGCTATGACGCAGCTTATTGTCATCTTTGGTGGAAAGGACTGAAAAGTGTTGTTGCGCAGCAAGATTTTTACGCATAGTTCTCTGATAACTTTTTCTATTTCGTCAGGGAACGTTCTGTCATCAGCAGTGTACTTTGTTATTCGACTGAGCTGATTACTTATCTTCGTCTCTCTGGTTACTCTTACTCTGGATACGTATTCTCACGCGTAAGCAGTCGTAAGTGTCTCTGCCAAATTTCTTCAATTTGCCGTTTATAAATTGCTTACATATAGAAATATGCCATGAGGGAGCTCGAGAACAGCCTTAGTAATGAATCGTCTGGTTACCGTCACAAATTATGGCCTAGGTAGAAAGAATTGAGAGGCGAAAAAATCTGCAAGTTCTGTGTTGAAAGATATTTGCATGTTTCATCTGGAAGTTTTTAAAAAAAATTGAAGGGGTCGCTTAGGCGCTACCTAAAGGGTACGACGCGATAGCGTTAATGAGCTAACACCCATATATGCGGAATTCCTCAATCTAAAGCTTACATTTACAGACTCCCGGAAGTCCTCCTACCACTTCTAGCGCAATGGTGCAGCGGTAAGGGATGCGCCACTGTATTACGACGGCAGATGCTTTCATCGGTGGGGCTTCTGAGACCCGAGTTGCTCTTGTCGAACAACCACTGGCGATCAATCATTCATTTAACTGCCACCTGCCACGGTGGTGCGGTTGCTCTCTCTTCGGTGGGCATGCTGTGATGATACCACAAGGTCACGTGACCTGGCTGGCCCACCTAGGCTGCTTCTCCGGGGGGTCGCCACCTGGGCCACCTACGCCACCCTATTTTTCATTAGCAACGCCAACGGCGCCAGATTTTCTGCACAAGGGGAGCCCTAAGGCTGCCGCGTTAAAATGAGACTGCAGCAATACTGCTTACATGTGGGATTGCGAAGGCATTACTCTCCCTGGGTGCATTCACACACAACCATACGCACACCAACCACACACGCACACTCGCGTATAACAAACCCGCCACGATGTACGGCGAACGGTTGGATTATAATTTTGATAAGAAATTTTGTTTTACTTTGGAAACAAAAGGTGTAGTAACTGTCTGACATCTCGGTGGACACCTCAATTATGTCTTAAGGGAAAGTTTATGGTTTATGGATTATAGGGGTTTGACGTCCAAAAGCGACTCAGGCTATGAGGGACACCGTAATGAAGGGCTCCAGATAATTTAGACGAACTGGGGTTCCTTAACATGCAGTGACATCGCATAGTAAACGGGCCTCTAGAATTTCGCATCAATGGAAATTCAACCGCCGCGGCCGGGATAAAACCCGCGTGTTCCATGCCATCAGCCGAGCGCCATAGCCGCTGAGAGAGGGAGAGAGAGAATACACTTTAATAATATAAAGTACTTACGCGGATGGTTCACCCAGGTCCAGGAAACCATTGGCGAATACGTCCCTCCAGGCCTGACCTATCAGCTGGCGCTGAAAGGGGAGCTCTGTGTGAGCCAGTCAACCACAATGGCGGCTGCCTTAAAATTAAAAGGTAAGGCGTCGAATGCAAGGGGTAAACTGTCTAAGAAGGCATGGAATTGAAGGTGCATATGTGGTCGGTTCGAATCCCTCTCACAAGCTAGCCTCCAACTTTAATACTGTATGTAAGCTATATGCAGTCAGTAATAGTATGGCACCCCCATAAATGCTGTACATAAACGGGTGGATCACAATTTTGGTACGATTGTTGCTAGAAAGCTTGGCGCAACTTGGAGGTTGGCTAGTGGCGAGTATATATCGAAGAACGACATGTACAAGATTGTCTGAAGCGGCGCTTCTCGGGTTGCGTTATACAGCCGTTTGATGAGGTCAACCTATTTTTCTTCCGTTGCTGGGATTTTATGTGTCATCTGCACACACATATGCCGCGGTCTTTTCTCGTGATGGGGCTAGTAGTGGTTTCGTTTTAACATCCTGAGGAAACGTCACATCTCAAATGCAGACGTGCTAAAGAAATAGCTAGAGATAACAAAAAAAGTGTGGGAAACAAAAATCAATAAAGAAGGAAATAACTAAAAGAACGAAGGCTAAAAAACGCAATTCGCGTCAAAAAATACAATGAAGGCGCCAACAAAAACACGGCTCTAGAGAGCGAAAACGGTAATAAAGACAGGAATGTAATAGCTTGAAAAGAAAACAGAGCAAGAAGTAAAAAAAAAAACCGAGGCTAAACTGTGCCGGAAGTCGCGTCAAAGAAAATTGAATTCACCAACGGAATTACGGCTAAACTAGGCTAAATGTTGATGCAGGTGGCTGAAAGGGGGCAGGGTTTTAATAAATTTCGGCGAAAAAACTTTCCATCCGCTCGTGAGTCCGGGCATAACTAGCTGTTCAGCAGCAGTTAGAATCCAAGTCGCGGGAAGATATATTTTATTTATTTATTCAATGTCAATGGCAAGGCTCCAGCGATGAATCGGCTTTTGCAGCTTTGGGCGTGAAGTAGAGCTTTCGCTGTAAAAATGTTGCGAAATTATTTTGCTTTGACTGGTGACCCTGTTTCAAATTTTCATCCGCGGTGTTTTTAAAAACCCTTTCGCCTTTGGTGTTAAACCATTTCTGTCACTTGCATTAACTTTTAGCCTCGCGCATCCATGTCTCCGTTGACGAAATCAATTTCTTTTAAAAGGGCTTTTGCCTTAGTCAGTGTCTTAGGTTTTTTGCATTTTTATTCGGTTAACGTCTGCCCCACTGCGCCAGGAGGAGTATGAGGACTTCCAGTTATCTATGAATGTAAAGTAGAAGATATTCTTCCGGATATATGAGAATTAACCATTACGCTATCGCGTCATACCATTCAGGCGGAGCTGCTTAAATGTCTCTCTCCCAATTTTTAATCTGTTTAGCTCTGTTTAGTCGTGTGTCTCCCTGCGCGTTCAATGTGTTTCTTGACGTTACATCTGATTTTTTATCCTCTGGTTTTTTGGGGTAGCTTTATTTTAGTTTTCTTTCTGGACTTCTTTCTGGTTATCTGTCGCTGTTTCGTTAGCTGCTTTGAGATTTAGACGAGAAGTAGCCACGGGTTTTATCGTATATCGCTCGTTTCCGTGTTTCCATTGATGCAAGTCCAGGAGATCACGTCCACGTTCCCTTTTTTGTTTGTATCCCATTTTTCATGCGCGTAGCACTTTTTTTGTTCTGCCCCTTACCTTTGCCCACTGTTTACATAGTGCGCTCTTCGTATTTTGTTATTTAACCGGAAAATCAGCAGTGTGTTGTGTGTCTCTATACCTCCCAATGTTCAAACTGGCCCCAGAAAATGACCCCACCAACCATCAGGTAAGAATAACGGTTACCAGACGCCAGTGCTCGGCCTAGCTTATCACAATTCGAAGGGGGCGCGTTGTTAGTCCGAAATGTTCGGGACATTTGCCCAAGCATGTATGAGTAGAGCGCAATACCACTGTCCCCGCTTTACAAGCTGCCAAGTTTAGCTTGTTTTATGCCCTTGGCGATGAGCCCTCTGTTTTTCGCCTCCTTCGCTCCTCACTGCGTCACAGCGTTCACCCTCTATTCTCGGAATTTTTCGACGTGTTTTGCCGCCCTGGGCGCGCTCCATCGAGGTCGACGTCATTTTTGCTGAGGCGCCAAACCTCCAAAGCGTCAGTTATACAGAAGACAATGTCTTTTTTTCTCATGCGACCCCTCGAATGCACCGAGCAGAACGAACGGATTATAGATGACGACGCCGACAACTATAACGACTTATGCCCTTTCGATATGTTTGCGGGCGCTGGGGTACATCTCCGGTGCTTTCACGCAGGAACTGCCAGAGCAATCGGTGTGGCGCCATCTGTTGCGAGAACTTCGACGCTAATAAATGGCAGTCTCCCCGCTGTACGGCAACAGCAACACACTGCGCGAGTCTTTGTAGTAAAAAAATATTTGGTTTTGAATTCTCGCTCTGCGCAACATCTAATGGCGGCTCAACATACTACACAACACAACAATAACCTATTTCTCTTTGGATTACTCATTTTGAGGAATTCAAGTATGTTCGACCAAAACACTGACGCTTGTTTTTTACCGAAAACACATTTTACCCAGAAATTTGAACGGCTAGAGGATGTCCGTCACGAAAGCGACTTGCTGCTGGACTGGTTACCATAGCTAATATTTTGTTTACCATTGCCTTCCTTTCAGGTGCACAATCATATACAGGCTCTTTTTGGTCCTCGGTGCTACACCTGTGTGCATGCTATTCTCTGACCTCTCTTGTAGATAGCTTCTTTGTGTTGGTTCAGTCGCAGTACGTAATAGCAATATATAATCACCGCTTGTTACAAAGTTCACGGGCGATCATTGCGATTGAGGTGTAGGGAATGAACAGGCATGTGGGCTCGAATTTCGTGGACAGATTTGGTAGAGTTGAATTTGCTCACACCTATTATGTTTTAAGCTATTTGCTTCCCTTCTGCGAGAGGTCAAATCTCCAGTTCTTCCATGCGGCTTGCTTCATGCTCGTCCGATAATGCTGGTGGTTGAAATCTGCAGCCGTGGGATATGACCTGAAGCATGCTACGCTTGGAAGCGGTTGAGTAGTGATGAAGTCGGTGTTTGCCAAAGCGCAGCTCGAGAAGCGCAGATGAAAGTTGATGAAGGAAATCGAAAGCACAGCGCGATAGGCTGGCATTATAACCCGCGAGCCGAAAGGCTGCATCGATGGCTGATTGGTCTCTAACAGAATGGCAATCTTCCAGACTAGCTGATGTGATCCTATTTGCGGGGCCAGCTTAAACATTGGGACGTAGGGAGACTAAACTAGCGGACAGACAAGCTGATCTGCAGCTCCGCCGCTGGTTTCAATCCACTCGCAGACATAAGTATGGTACCATAAATGGTACCATAAATGTACCGACTAGCCCAGACAAATACCCTTTTGCAATACATTTGCTGCGAAAGTTTTTTCTTCTTTCTCATAGCCTGGTCACCTATAGTCGGCCACCACTTGGTTTCCATTCGCATAAGCATTCTGATGATAAAAATTAAGAAATTTGGACTTGAGAGTTCCCTATTCTTAGGCGTCAGGACATGAAGCAACTGCATTTGCATCGACATTGATTCCCATTCCACTCGGTTTCCTGGTCGTTTTTTGTGCTTAAATGCTTTTGAACAAAACATTAGGCAGGGAAAACCATTTCTAACGGTATCAATTTCGGCATCAGCTAGTTAGTGTACAGAACCGGAGCTAACACTATTGATTGCCGCGTTCCGTTAACAAACCCAGTACTTTCGCTTAAAACGGAGGCGGCGTAAGCTAAAAAGGCTTGAAGATAAAACGTAGCTGTCCCATGTACCCACCATTCACTTCTGGGAAAAACACTGCAATGCCTCAAGACGAATGTTCTGTGCGCACATGGCGGAGGGTATGCTTCGCCGCCATTCACTTTCAAGCGTGACTTGTGGAATTATTTTCGGTCTACACGTCATGAGTATGATAAGAATAGCGAAACAATTTGAAATTTATGGCGATAGATGGAACCATCAGTAAAGCATGGAAGAGCAACAGTGTTGAGTTTTACTTGGAACAGAATTAAGGCTACGTTGTTCTCGCTGTTCTTTTAATAATTCCATTAGAATCCAAAAGGCTAAATGCACACATGATAATAATTACAGGCATTAAAAACATCACTCGCGCATCCCCCTTTTTTGAAATTACCTAAATGGAGTGTTCTATCTACGCTACATATGAGAGTTCTTGAAATTATAACGATGTAAATAAAGTTGTGATTCTGCGAATGAAGTTTATTGAAGACTTGATTCGTAAATTTGTTTCATGCACATGCATTCATGCTTATTCTCCAAAAATTCATTGGTCTTCTTATGCATATGAATGATAAATAATAGCGCTACAGACGGGACAATAATCAAGAGACGCAAACACAGCGCAAAACAGCACACAGCGTTCGTGTTTGCGTCTCTTCCTTATTGTCCCGTCTGTAACGCTGTTATTTATGTGTCATGACCCAACTGGCCCGGCTAATTACGCGCTTGGATGTATATGAATGTATATTTTGATCTGTGCCGCCACGATCAGGACTTGCATTCCTGCAGCACCTTCCATATTGTGACTTCAGGAACTAAGGTGTGCATGACTTACTTCGCTCAATTTAGTAAAGAAGCGTAATAGTAAAATGATGAACATTACGCTAGTCTCCTGCGCATTTTAATTTAAGTGCATGCGCTGTCGCTCGTATGTCGGGAAAAATGTCCTTTATTGAAAACATTTATCATCGTACTTATGCCTCTGCTTGCTGTGCTAGCGTGGCTTTATTTCGCGCGTAGAACTCTACAGAGGGCGAGTCCAGTTGGTCATGATTGCGCACGGTACATTTACTGCCGCAGCAGAATTGAGAAAATTATGGCCAAACTTTCTTAAAAAAGGAAAAACAGGTTCGTCCTTGCTATTGTTCTTGGTGGTAGTTGGGAGCGATGGGAGGTTTTTAACTATTCACTTCGCCCTGAATTTTCTTCGTTGGCTTCTGGCACTACTGGACAGTATAGGGCTAGGATTTTTTAAGAGGTAGGTTGGAAGGTTCAAGAAGTATGCCCGATAACGCTAACGCATAAAATTTGTTTTTTTTTCAGTATGCAGCAATTTGTACTGAAAACAATTTTTTTTCTCGGAATCCTTCGCGTCATTCAAATGCCGGAAGGCTTTCCTGGAGAAGAATTGACCTTGTGAGTGCAAGCTCATACCTGACTGTGTAGAGTAGGTCTACTATAATGATAAACAAATTCTTTAATTAATTTTAAACACACGCAGCGCGGGGTTTACTAATCCAATAAGTTTGCCAGGGCTGTTTCGAATACTAAGCAGCGAGAAAAACCAGTACGCTGCTAGACGGTGCACAAGACCATAACGACTCCGTCAAGAACGCAAATGTCCGCTGTTTAAAAAGTGCTTTGCAAATTCAATCAGCACTCGCCACGATGAATTAGCTTGGACCTACCACGTGAAAACTGTGCCAGCCAGTAACGTCTACACACTGTTCATGCACCCGCCGCGACCTAAATCGCCGAGGTCTAGAATTTAACAGCATCACTATTTCTGCTGGCTCTCTACTTGGTGCGACCAGAAGAGAAATTATGTATGGCTCGGCCAAGAATTCACGTCGTTCTATTTGATTAATGTCCGCAGGACGGAAAAAATGCTGCAATTGTATGCTGCCGTAGATCTCTCACAAGGAGAGAAAACTGAGCCGCAGAAAAGACATTGCTACTTGTTTTGTTGGGAAATGCAGAACCGAAACACTTAGCAATTGCGGCAGTTACTGAAATGAGCGTGTGAAAACCGTTTCTACGCATGATCCAAGAAAAGAAGACGAGACAAAGGAGCTACAAAGAGCTGCAAATACACCGATGCAGGATTTGGCTAGAGTGCGGTTTGTAGGTCTAGTAAATTGCGACGAATTGCATATTGCGACGAACGCGCGCGAATCCTTTATAATCAAGATTATCTTTCGTGACCTTCTTCAGTGCCGAGTGCAGATCGACTCTCTAAGTTTTAGACTATGCAAAATGGTGAAAAAAAGCTGACCATTTTAAATTTAAATACAGCCGTTATGCCTTGGCCTTGCGTAAGCCTGGTCCGCCAATTTATTGTAGCATACTGGAATGGCTGGACCCCAATGTCCCTTTCCTACCCAGGATGAAAAATATATGTGCACTGCCGCACATGCGGAGCGGTGAAAAGTGGGCATTTAGCGCTGGCCTGAAGCAAGCCGAAAAGAAAGAAAAAGAAAGGACACGTTAAATGAGCTGCTGTGCGACTTCGTGCCGTGGCTACGCTTACCTTTGCCGTCCCAGTTACCTGCTAATAAATACTGAACTAGAGTTTCCGGAGCCCTTTACTGCGGCGTCCCTCACGTTAAACCCTCATAAACCGTAAATCAGGTTTCAGTATCATTCGTAACTACGCTTGCTATGCAGGTTGAAGTTACGAGTGGCGGCACTTGCAGTATTCTTACGCTAGACATTCCCGGTCAGGACTATGCAGTTTTTGTGACGAGGCTGCTTCAGTGGTGCGCCCCTAGCCGCCTTCAAGTAGGGATCATCTGTCTTTTGGAGGAGACTTGTGCTTTGTATATTTTTCTAGGAAGTTTGTTCAGATCACTGCAGCGCCCCAAGCCGCCTTCAAGAAGGAATCGTATGGCTTTGGGGTGAGAGTTTTCCTTTGCATGTTTTTTTGTGTGGGTAGTTGTCTTGCAACGGTTATTCCCGTACGCCGCCTTTTACTCCAGGTCACCGCTGACGGGGATTCGCTCCGGCGCTGCTGTAGTGTGCGCGCGCAGATGAATATCCTATTTTGCTCGTGGAATGCCTCACATAAAGGTTCCCTCTCTCACTTGGAACATAAAAGAAAATGTCTGTACTATCACGAGAGTACATGTTGCTGGCTGGGCGAGTTAAACAGTGGTGAGTCCTAAGATGACAACTGACGATCGCTTCCAGTTGTCAGATTTGCATCTATACTACCTGCATATTCGCGAACTACGCCGAAATTTGAAGAAAAAAAAACATTTCCCCGTTTCATTGAGTGCAGTGAAAAATTCCCTCGAGTAGTATGTGCCCAACAGTGGCGAGCACATGAGAATGCACCGCAGCGTACACTAGCCAATGTTGACTTCGTGAAGAGGGGCGCTAGTTGTCGACACAAAGCAGGACATCCACTATCAGTCTGTGCTTACTCTTGACAGCCCTTGAGTGTCGCACACGACTCGCAAGGCCGCAGCCCACGATATTAGTGAACCGTGCCTGCATTTATGACCTTTATTATAAGGCTGCGACAAGTGTGCAAGGGTTAGTGGCCTGAAAGAAGTTCATGGATATAGAAAGCCGATAAATTCGACATAGCGAGGGCGGTACCTACCTGGTGTTTCAGCGGTACAGGACTTGGAGAGAGTGGTATTTAGAATTCTCCTACGGATGCGTCAGCCTGGCATCCACACACGCTGGCTTTCGCGATCCGGACTACCTCCAGGCAGTTGTTCAACACCGGCAATAGACATACTCCGTTGAAAGCGTTATGATGGTTGCAGTTTGGCTTTGACAATGACTGTTGGCGGGAAGTGTGAAGCACTACGTATTTGAAGCAGGAGAGTTAATATCAAGTATGGTGATTTTCGGTTCCATGAGTACTAATTTCGAATTGAAAACACGAGAAATAAAATCAAACCTTTATTTCAACATCACTGATGCCGGAGGGCACAGTCAAAAAGCAAGTTAGTGGCTTGATAAGGACTCTGCCCCGTTTACAACGCGATGGTAACGAACACACCAAATACAATATTACTTACTCATTTTAAAAACAAAGTGCAATACATAGTATACACACATTTCTAAATTGTAAACAGAGGATTTAAAGAAAATAGTTCCAGAAGGAAACTTCAGAATAATTTTAAAAAAGAGCGGAATGCACACATCAAATGAAATAAGGTTGCACTGTGCGATAAACTTTTTGATAAATGAGAAAGAAGAACAATTATCACGCAAACAAGAAAAGGAAAACATCTTTCCGTAAAGAAAAAAGACGAAGTGAAAATGGATTGGATTGGAAAACATCTAATTCGTCAGAAAAGGCAGAATGCGGACGATCCGTGCTAGGTGGCTATCAGTCCACGGCTGACAGCGACCTGGGTAGCCCATTCAATGACCCGGGTTTGAACTCCCAAGTCTGAGCTGACCAACACGGCCTCCCACTGCTCGAGAGTAAGAACCTGTATTAGAGATTTCGGGGGCGGCTCCTCTTTACAATTCCACAATAGGTGATCATAAGTGGCTAAATCACCACATAATGTACATGCAGGGTCGTATTCACCGGAGTAGAATTTTGACAACAGGTAAGGCGTCATGAAGGATCGCGTCTGGAGTCGCCTCCAAGTGGTCTCCTGTTCCTTATTAAAGGCTTTGTCTGGAGGACGGAATATCCTCTTTTCAAGCTTAAAATGATTAGTAATATCGTGAAAAGATGATAGGCCGTCCTTCGAAAAACTCTCAGCAACGACAGCGTCCCCTGCTCGGCTGACGAATCCTCGAGCTGTTATGTGGGCCGCTTCGTTACCACGGTTCCCCGAGTGACCCGGGACCCATATCAATTCAATAATTCTGTCTAAGTCTTTGGTTTGACCCAATATGCTCATTGCTGCCTGAGAAATTCTGCCCCTCGCATAATTGCGTATGGTAAATTTAGAGTCGCTGAGTATGGTAGTAGCTTCTGTGTTAATGATAGCAAGGCCGATTGTCGCCTCTTCTGCCGTTTCCGAGGATTTTGTTATGGTAGTGCCGGAGACTATCAGTTTACCTTGCGTATCCACCGCCGTTAGTGCGAACGCTTGTTTCTGGGGATATTCTGCGGCATCTACATATACTGCATGTTCATCTTGGTTGTATACGTTGTGTAGAGCTTTTGCCCTAGCCCTTCTTCTCCCCTCGTGGTGAGCAGGATGCATATTCTTAGCTAGTGGCTTAACTCTTATTACCTTAGCGATGCGTTTAGGTATCTGTGTTTTGGTATCTTGGGGTGGCAACTGCATGCCTAGTCCTAAACGATCAAGTATGGTTCTTCCTGCTTTGGTGCGGGAAAGCCGGCCTCTCTGCATTGTTAAGTGTGCCTCTGTAAGCTCGTCTAAGGTGTTGTGTACTCCCAAGGCCAGAAACCTTTCGGTGGAGGTACAGTTCGGTAGCCCTAATGCTACCTCGTATGCTGTTCTAATCATAGACTCTACTTTGGCTTTTTCACTACTATCTAATTTTAAGTATTGGAGTGCGTAGACAATCCTGCTTATTACAAATGCTTGTACTATTTTGCAAAGTTCTGTCTCCTTCACTCCCTTCCTTTTGCTTGCAATTCGTCTAATTAGTCTTACCGTCATATTGACGGTTGTCTGGAGTTTTTGTACTGTTTCCTTGTTCTTCCGGTTCGACTGAAGGAAGAGTCCTAGGATTCTTATAGTTTGAACTTACTTTACAGGGAGCCCTTCCACCAAGATTTTCAGTGGAGGCGGAGGTTTGTAATTTTTTGCTCGAGGGCCCCTTGGTTTGTATCTGATTAGAAATAATTCGAACTTGGAGGGCGAGCAGGTTAGCCCTGCTTTAACCGCCAGGTCTTGTATTATGTGTACAGCTTGTTGCAGGGTATCCTCTATCTGACCATCGCTGCCAGTTGTGGTCCATAAAGTGATATCATCTGCGTAGAATGTGTGTTGCAGCCCCGGGATGGCTGCTAATTTAGAAGGAATTTTAATTAGTGAGAGATTAAAAAGGAAGGGTGACAGGACTGAGCCTTGTGGCATTCCTTTACCTCCAAGTGAGATAGAGTCTGATTTAATCTCTCCCACTGCTATCTCTGCCGTTCTGTTACTGGGAAATGACTTGATGTGCTGGAAAGTTCTTTCCCCTGGCCTGATGTCCGAGAGATTCCTTAAGATAGCATCGTGCGTGACATTATCAAACGCCTTGTTCAAATCCAAGCCTAATATGGCTTTAGTTCCTCTGCTGCGTTCCATGTCTATTATGTCTGCCTTGAGTTGCAGCTAACATCTTGGGTAGAAAGATTAGCCCTGAAGCCTAGCATGGAGTTAGGGAGTAAGTTATTGTCCTCAGCGTATTCTTGTAGCCGATTGAGAATTATATGTTCCATTAACTTTCCTAAGCAGGATGTTAAAGAGATTGGGCGTAGATTCTCTATCCACAATTTCTTGCCTGGCTTTGGAATGAATGTAATCTTTGCATGTTTTCGTTCCTGTGGAATGTTTCCGTCTGTCCAGTATTTGTTCATGAGATCAGTGAGTGCTGTCACTGACCCTGCGTCCAAGTTTCTAAGTGCTTTGTTAGTAACAACGTCAGACCCGGCTGCAGACGTGGTGCGTAGTTGCCCCATGACAAGCCACACTTCCGACTCTGTAATCGCAGCGTCTAAGTCCTCGTTTGGTGTTCCCTGATAGTTTGGCAGCGGTCCATCTGGGGTTGTGTCTAAGTATCAATCTCGTAGTTCCGTTAAGAACACCTCTGTGGTGCCTTGATACTGATGCACTAATTTCATGAGTTGACCTCGTTTAGTTGATTTAGCCTCTGTGGGGTCAAGAAGGTGCCTTAGCAGATGCCAAGTTTTCCTGCACTCGAGTTTGCCATTCATGCGGTCGCAAATTTGCTCCCATTGTTTGTGTTGAAGCTCTAGAGTATATTTTTCAATTAGCTCTGCAACTGTGCAATTTTCTTTTTAAGATTTATGTTGTGTTTGTTCCTCTTCCAGCGGTTTTGCAAGCTGAAATGTGCTTCCCACATATGCAATAACCTAGAGTCAGTGACTTGTCCTTCTTCCATGCCGATTTCGGCTGTGGTAGCCTTAATGCCCATTTTTAGTGATTCCACCCAGTCCCCGAGATGTTCAATTACTGGGTCTGTGCTTTCAACTTTTTGTCTTTGTTCTCTTATTACCCTGAACTTGTCCCAGTGCGTAATTTTTACTTTGTTGAAGACTGATTTATGCTTTGCTGTCTCAAAGGTGGTAGATATAATGTAATGGTCACTGCCTAGCGTGTGTCCTGTGTTAGTCCATGTTCGGTTTTGTATGTTCTTTGCCAGGGTTAGGTCTGGCGACGTGTCTTTACATATACTGTTGCCTAGTCTCGTGATTTCTTGGGGGTTGTTCAGGACAGTTAGGCCAAGATTTTGGACCACTTGCCATACCCTGTTGCCTTTGGGACCGGCTCTAGTGTATCCCCATTCCGGGTGTGGTGCGGTAAAGTCCCCTACTATTAATAGCTGGGCTTTAGTCGCTAGTTTCAGAGTCTTGATAAGTAATTCCGGTATACCGGTATCCTTATCTTTCGGTGGGCTATATACATTAAGCAGAAACAAATATCTCCTCGTTTCTTGGGTAAAATCTCAAGGAGGACGTAGTCTTCCTTTGAACTGTCTATGGAGTGCTGTAGAGCAGTAATATTGCGTTGCAATAATACGGCGGTAGACACGCCCGTAATTGAGCCGGCATCATATCCTGGCGGAAGAAACGCCTTATAGCCCGGTAATTTGACCGCGCCACTAGCTTCTTGTAGAGCAATAATGTCTGGTGGACGTTGTTGTGCTTGAATGTGAAACTGCAGATTCCCCCGTTTGCGCCGGAAGCCTCTGCAATTCCACTGCCATACCTCAATTTGTTGCGACGGGGCCATATTGGTGATCCACTCTTTGCTCTAATGATGTTAAGCTGTTCTCCAATGCGGTCAGCTTCTCCATCACTTGTTGGAACATAGACATTACTTGAGTTTGGAACCGTCTGAATTCCACTGCTAAGAGATCTACCTTAGCCTCTAAGTTTCCTACTCTAACCTCTAGGCTGTCTACCTTGTTCTGAATGCTATCCACTCTTGTAGTGATTGCATTAGGGTCAGCTCTTAATGGAGCGGGCGTAGCCGGCTTCGGTACATCGCCTGCAGAGGCTTCGTCAGCTCGTTTGTATTCTCCGCGGGGGGAGGGGGTCTTTTAACTGCGGTGCGTTTGTCTGTTTCCATAGCCTCGCATGCGGGAATGGGTGCTTTAAGAGGGGCTTGCACAGGTGTTTGCTGTCACTGTGCTCTTTGCTCTCTCGAGGCCATGACAAGTCGACAAAGCTCCGCCATTTCTTTCTTTAGTCTGGCGTTTTCCTCGTCACGCGCCTTAAGCTCTTTGTAGAATTGTTCTATAAGGTCCTTCTCCTGAGCGCTCATCTGTTGGGAGGCCGAATTTGGCCAGCTCACCTTTTTGTTGGTTCGGCTGCTGCTTCTGCCTCGGTCTGAACTTGTGCTCTTCTCTCCATCAGCCGCCCCACTCAGCGGCGGGAAGGAACTGGATCTATCTCTGCCCTGGTTCCATGTTTGGTTCCTCGCCCGGCTCGAAGATCGGTGCCTGGATGTCGGGTGATGCTCCACGTGATGTTGTGCCGCACCTTCCACGTGATGCTGGGCCGCACCCTCGTTAAGCCTATGTGGTTGTTGTCTCCAGACCACGAGGCGGTGCTTGCAATTCCGGCTCCCGGTGTGGTGTGCCCCATGGCACACGATGCAGTCGGGTTTACATGTGAGTGGCTCCCCATCAGGAGGTGCAGGATGGTTCTCGCCACATGTGTGGCACAGGTTGGCTTTGGGTCTGTAGCAGACGTCGGCTCTATGTCCGACTCTCCTGCAGTTGTAGCAGGTTTCGACTTGTTCCCGGTAAAGGTGCACATGGAATACGGATCCCCAATAGTAGATCTGGCTCGGAACTTTGTTCCCTTGGAATGTTATCTGGATCGTTTTTGAACGACCCAGCTGACGAGCGTCGAGGATCACGACATTTGGGTTGCGAGTAAAGAAGCCTTGTCGGACTTCCTCCGGCGTGCTTCCGTCGTAGGCTTAATAAATGACACCTCTGACTGAGTCGTCTGGCGCTGCTACATACGTCACCACTTCATAGGTGTGATCTCCAAGCTGGAACGCTTTGACTTCGGAGTACATTGCAGCTTGCTGCCGTGCCGGGGTGCTTAGAGTGAGCGTGTTGTTATTAGAATTAACACGCATGGTGACTTCAGTTAGGGCGGCCTGAAGAGGAACATTGGCTGCCGCGCACATGGCGAGTTCGAGTTGGCGTGGCGCAAAGTCGTTTAAGTTCCAGCCTCGTGGACGGCATACTATTTTGTAGTCGCTCTTTGGGAGTTGCAGTAGCGCACTCGCCTTTTGATAGCGGGCGGCTTCCGTTTCTTCTTGGCAGGAATGCCGGAGTCATCGTTGGCGGCGTCTTGCTGCAGGCGCCGGGCGCGCTCTTGTAGGCGAAGAACGGTTTCCCATTCTCCGGACGCCAGCTCCGCGGGCGAAATGTCATCCCCCACGACGGTGTAGTTCATAGTTGAGGTCGTGTGAGCGGCCGGCTGGCTCGAACAAGCGAGCGCAGGGCCCAGGGCCCTGAGGACACGGCAGCGTGTAGAGAAGTCCGTGAGGCACACAGAAAAGGGCGTTGACTTGCCAGAACTGCTGTTCGTGGGTACGGGGCAATGCTCCAAAGAGTTCCCAAGAACGGCAGCTCAGAGAATGCAGTATTTCCGCCAAAAGTTGGCTATGAAGCGAGAGCCCATGTAGAATACGTCCATACAGTTCGGTGTCTTCGTCTTCCAAGTGAAAATGGATCGCCAAAGGCTAACTGCACTTAAATGTTACCACCACCACTGTCGAGAATAAACTCATTGCCATGCTCACCAGCTTGCTCCGTACCCACTAGAGACGAAGGAAGATTTATATATTTTGAATAATGGATTAACAACAGCCCTTGCAGGTATAAATATCCGCAGTTGCTGTTATTATTATCAACAGCCGGTATTAAACAATGGGTGGGAAAATCTTTCTTGTTGCAGTCGGGTTCCTCTTGCGAATGGTGCCGCACCATACGCAAAAAGAACCGGACTGCAACAAGAAAGTTTTTCCCACCCATCATACGGAAGAGGATCGAGAAAAAGGTTGTGTTCTTGGAATATTAATGGAAAACACTCCATTTAAGCGCACACTTCATGTCGACAGCTCTTTAAGAAGAGTAGCATTAGGCCAACCAGCGCGATGAACATTAAAACCGTATTCTTGTGAAGTGTTTTTTTGGAGCAAGGGAGGACTTTCATTGCATAAGTACGTGCTTCTGAAAGGCGCGTGCATTAAAAGTGGATTGTACTTACCTGACGAGGTGTGGGTATGAATTTTTTATGTTTCTCAGAGTCTGCTGGGGGAAAAACTTGAAACTTGCGTGCATGCTTGATCGCTAGCATCTTGTGAAGCGCACTATATGTCTAAAAATTTATTGCGCCGATGTCAATTCAAAGAAAAAATATT
Organism: Amblyomma americanum; assembly: GCF_052857255.1. NCBI lineage: Eukaryota > Metazoa > Arthropoda > Arachnida > Ixodida > Ixodidae > Amblyomma > Amblyomma americanum. Next base: position 63,813,907 of record NC_135498.1, on the reverse strand, counting down.
ATCCGTGGTATGAAGCTTTGAGAAATGTAGCGTAACAAAGCGATTGTTCCCATCTAAACCACTAAAATGTACACAAATATTCTTAAATACACGTAGTATTGTCTGCACTTGAAAACTTTCGCATGGGTGCTTGTTTTACGAAAAATAAATTCCTGAATTTTGACAGTAAATTTGTCCCACCTTCTTCAGCGACATAAACTTTTATTTAAAATAATTCTTTATTCGTATTCTGCTTTGTCTAGTTCAGTAGGTGGACAAGGCGTACATTTAAAAGTTTTGAGAGTTTCATTTTTGTTTAGAACGCTGATAATAAAGGGTCCTTAAATGCACAAGAACTGCATTTTCACATATTGTGTTTCAAAACTTTAGTCACGCAGAACCTCTCCTAAAATGCGCCTGGTGGGTAGCCTTCTGCGTCATTTCTGTCAAGTGGTTTAAAAAGCCGTTTCTGGCACATACTTACGCCAGATTCACGAAAGAATGCCGTTGATATCAGATTGTTGTCGTTGCGTTTCAGTACCAAGTTGTAAAACAGATCAAGTATAGCACACTGCTTTTGTCAATACTTGCGCTTCTGCCTCGGAATTGGAAGCGAAATGAGACATCGCTGTCTTCGCAAAGTATTCAGGAAGCTGCAAGTGGCGGCCACGTTTTTTAAACTCCACAAACTAGGGTGCACGTCCAGCTTAAACAGCTAATGGCGGTGTAACAATAAACAACAACCCCAGTGAACTAAAAATACAACTATTTCAACACACAATCGTTTTCTTCATTTTAGAAAAGAAAAACACGTATTTGCTGATCTATATCTTAATCTGGAAACAAAAGAAGCTACTCAAATTCATACTGCCTCAAGTCTCACTTCGTTTAGGCAGTGTGGTTGGGACCATCTTAAAATATCTTGCAGTGCTCAGACGAGACGGTGTCAGAAGGGATGGTGTTTAAAAACCCTGGCAGTTTTAAACTACAAAACCAATAAATCATTTTTACGGGACAGGGTAAAAGGCAGCGTTACCCAGGACATCGGTCGTCGGCGCTGCCGGCATTTTGAGCGAAAAATCACGAGCATGAGTCTGGCAGGTGGTGCCAAGAAAGCCACCTAGGAGCCAGGTGGGCCACCTGTAGGTCACATGACCTGGCAGCGTTATCACAACCTGCCCACTGGATAGTGTGGAAACTGTCCTATTGACAGGTGCCAGTTAAAAAAATTTATTTCTCGCTCGATAGCGACCTGGGTCACACAAGGCCCACCACTGGGAGCACCTGCCATCGCAGGGAAGTGGCGCATCGCTTAAGAGCTGCATGACTCCGCCAGGAGGAGTATGAGGACTCCCAGGCATCTATGAATGTAAAGTAGAGAATGACATTCTGCATACATGGAAATTAACCCATCACGCTACCCCGTCATACCCTTAAGGCGGAGCTTAAATGTCTCCTCATTCTTTTGGTCAACGGTACATGCCACCCGCCGTTAATGGCTTCGAGGTCGGGACACCCTTCAGGAAGTTCCACCTGGATTATGAGATTCATGTACGTCTTCGGGGGTACCATATGGTTGGAGCAAGGCATACCTGCGTTAGAGCAGCACCTGTCATCGCTGCCCCTCATAACACGTAAAAAGGGTCGTGAGCGCTTTATCACAAAGGACCAGGCCACGTCGAACGTGCTTCAGTCCTTTAATGCGGTATTACTGGAACTATCACGCGACGCGTCCAGACACAGTTAGCAGAGAGCCTCACATGACGCCTCAGCAAAGGGTATGACATTATCCAACTATCCAACTATCTAAAAACCCAACTATCCAAAGAAAGCCGTCAGGTATTCGACGTACTGTTGTCTTCTGGTATTGCAATGACAGGAAAATGAAGAACGCAACATCAACTGGTCGTCGGCCGTTTAGCAAATCAAACAGATACTGCATGAGGCATAGCTATTCCTTGCTTCATGAGTCAGTTTACTTTCAGCATATTAAGGAGTGGTACTTCATGCTTCTGCTGTGTGGTTAGACGATCTTGAGATTTCTACTGCGAAGGAAACTTGTGCTAGGTTCCTACATGTAACCTGCTGACAGGCGACGTACATCGAACTATTTCTTTTGAGAAATCTTCAAAAACGTATTAAAGAATAAAACAACATTTGTGTTTTGCACCACTTCAAACATCTGTATATCTAAGTTTAAGAACCAGAATTTTTATTCTCACCATAACGCGCTCATTCACCGTCGTTAGGCAGCTAACGATTAATACGAAAGCTAATTTCAAACGGGGGCAGGCTAGTGGCTGGAATTCACCAGCTGAATGAGGAGGTAGCGCTTTACGGCACTGGCAGGCCAGGCACGAGCGGACGTACTTGTCGGCAGGGTTGTAAATACCAGGCAAGTAGTAACTGACTCAGATGCAGGTATAGACTTTGAATACTCCTGCGAGACGCCATTGAGGTTAGCAAAATGCGGAAACTTGGGTTTGAGGTTGTCACTGAATGCCGAGAATCCATTTACGTCCACGGGAGGTTCAGTTACGGCGATAAGGAGGTTTGCAGCGGTGCTGGCATCGCCATCTGCGCTAATGAAGATGAAGTTGGCGCAACCTGCCCCGCGCAGATCAGAAGCTCTCTCTCGTGCAACAGAGAACGCTGTCAGCAACCAGCCTGGCCAGCAACGTCAACAGCCCGCTCCGCCGGCTCACCAGCCGCGGCTACCGGGGCCTCCAGTTAATGTGGGTAACCCACCACATCTGGTGACACCGGACGACAGCTTCGACGCACGCAACGCCACTCCCACCGGTTCTGCGCTCCTGCCCGTCTGTCCCCCCACTTGGCCTTTCCGCTGCACTCCCGTTGTCCACACCTGGTTTTCGGCAGCTTCTTCTCGCCGCCATGTCCGCACCTACCGTCGCATCTGGTGAGCTCCTCCAGCAGTATCAACGCTCCTACCTTCCTCGGCTGCCCGGCCTGCCCGCTTTTTATGCCAGGGATTCCGTTTTGTTGCTGGCGCTGTTAGACTCGCAATTTCATGTCAACAACGTGTCCAGCCAGCTGCTGCGCCATCCGCACGCCAGCCGCGAACTCCCAACCGGTCTCCTTGCACAGCTGCGGTTGCCGCCTCCCAGCCCCGACATATACGCCGATTTCAAGAGGGGCCTCACGGCGTATTTTGGCTTGGGGCTCCCACCGACTCTCTGCGCTCCTATTCCGGACTCAGAAGCTGCGGCGCCACTCGACCCACCACCCCTGGCCGCATTCCCTACCCAAGCTGTTTCGGCTTTTCCTCCGCCTGCTGCTACGTTGGCGCCCCTTCCCACACGGGTCTCTCCACTATCATCGCCACCGTATGTGCCCCCACCCGCGGTTCGGCAAGTGCCACGCAAGGACGCGCCAGTCTCTTCTCAACATTTTCAACCAGCTGCCTCAAACTATACCCCGGTCTCTCTCAAGTTTACTTCACCGGCCACTATGGACGGCCGTCCACCTGCGATCTCCCGTCCCACGGCGCCCCCTGCCCAGCCCTGCTTCCCAGCTGTGGCGCCTGCCCTTGGGTCATCACCGGCAGCTCCCTCTGTCGACCCGGGGCGGACTCGCTTCTAGTCCCAAATTCGCCTGCTCCCGCAAGTCCAACCACAGTGAGCACAACCGTCATTCCTGTCGCGAGGCACACAAGGACGCCACCCCCGGGCCTTTTCGCGCCTAACACGCCACCCGCGACGCCTGCCACACATCCCTGCCCACCTGGCGCCTTCACCAGTGCCTGTGCCTCCACGACAGACGAGACTGCCCTACCGTATCCTTCCCATTCCGACAACTACGCCCCGGACTTGCTTCTTGTGCCCCCAGCCACCTGTTCCACTGCCACAGTTAGCTCGTTTTTGCATAAAGCCGCTGCACCTCGCCGAACAGTTCGACCACTTCAATACACGGCACCCCGAGTCCCATGCAGCAGACCTCCAGCCTAGAGTCGTGTGCCGTCTTTTCACCGTTGCCAGCGGCTGAGGCATCCCCTCCTCTTGTACGGCGGCGGCTTCCGCACGCCATCCCTTCGACTGCAGCCAGTGGGTCTGCGCAAAGCACATATCGCCCGTAACTACCGCCGCGTGTGCATTTTCTGCCATGACATTTTTGACCCACTTCAACCCAGCTAGCGGCCCCACCAGTAGACCTTCCGACTGCAGCACGCCCAGCTCGCCTCCTTTTCCTCGACATCTCCTGCCTGTTCCTTACGCCATCATCCTCATCCTTTGGCTCCCCTCACCCTTTGCGCAGCTGGCAGGCTCGACCGCCTGAGTTTGTTTCACCGGCCCGGCGATGTTCACGAACCTGTGTCCTGGACTTGACCCACCTGTACGAACTGTACATACCGTTTTTTTTCCTTTATCGCGCACCGCGCTAGGAGGGGAGCATCTGTAGCGGCGCTGGCACTGCCAGCGGCGCTGATGAAGATGAAGTTGGCGCGACCTGCCTCGCGCAGAACAGAAGCTCTCTCGTGCGACAGAGAATGATTTCGGCAACCGGCCCGGCCGGCAACGTCAACAGTCCGCTCCGCTGGCTCACCAGCCGCGGCTACCGGGGCCTTCAATAAATGTGGACCTCCCGCCACAGGTTATCGCGAATCTAAAAATGTGAAGAGTGGTGGTGAAAGGTACGATTAGGTGTAAAGACTGACGACTTAGAGGGGAAGTCGAGAAGGGAGGCAATCGATGGATTTTTACGTTGTTACGAAAGCACGTCATGATAGCAAGACATAGCGTCATAGTCCTGACGCTTGCGGCCGGGGAGGTATACCGCGCGTATGTCGGATTTAGAGAGATGTAGAGCTGCCGGAAAGATCCTTTAGCGATCTAAAGCCGTAAGTGACGCCAAGAAAGCTGCTCCGGCTTATAAAACGCGTGATAGTAGTGACGCGTCGCTTACAATTGACCGTCCACAGGACGAGCCGGCTCATGGTTTCAGACTCGCCGCATGTTGAGATGCGAGATGCTCTGACAGCTAAAAGAGATTAGTGCAGACATGCTTGCATAATCTAAATGTTAGCATTTCGTGGGACGTTACACGGAATGTCATATCGTTCGGTATGCACAAACGGAGACGCAAGGATGACTGTTGCAATCGTGGCATCATCTGGATGAAACGAAACTATTTTGTCAAAAAAATTATATTTTTCTCCAGACCTGCAAACTGAACACGATCCTGCCGAACATATGCTAGGATGGCATAAAATCGATTATCCTCTAATGCAATCCCTGATAAGAATTTTTTTTACTTCAAAAGGAAAGAACTTGTGCCCGCCTAGGGAGGTTTTTTTCTGGGCGCAATGGAAATATTTAGAAGTTCATTCAAGAATAAGGTGCGGGGTACTGAGGGAATGTTTTTCGTGCCCACAGGCACGTTTTACCTGTAGTCTTTGAGAGTTAATTTTACAAAGATTTTGGTGTCATTGAGAAAATGATGGAAATTTTTACTTATTCGAAAAACACATCTTTTATTCCTCTAATTTAGTTGAAGCTTTTCTCGAACCTAGTAAACCTGCGATACTTTGAACAAGGGCTGAAGTGATGCATTGCAAAAATTTTTTCAGGGCACATCATGCTTTATGCAGTAGCACAGTACAGCAACACATTTCCAACGCTCAGGGGGATGGAGGTAGAATGAAACTAGGAACCACCTGAGGAACCAGGTGGCATAATCCAGGATGATGCGTCCGCACAGTACGGGGACACTGCGCACTACGGCCAGAGCGATGCAGCGAGGACAAGCTGCTGCAAAAGTATTATCCATTGGGACGTATCGGTAGCATCAGGGGCTCGAGGAACCTGCGGCGCCGTGCTGGTGGACACGTCCGCACTCAGTACCGCTCCTTTCACGCACAACAGTCCCTTCCCACCCCAGAGCTAAATAGCATCTCTGTGGCTATACCTGAATGCACCATCCACCTTAAGCGCCGACGAGAGCCGCTGCGCAGCAAGGCCGCTAGGCGCTGAACCACCTTGCGAGTGGTCCTAGAACCGGTTTGAGGGAGTAGGGTAATCCATAAAACGATCGCGCCTAGATGCGTGTGTAAAGGAGGGGGGCGTACACACCCAATGGTCTTTCGTAGGACCAACAAGCACGGCCCTTCGGGCTATGCAGGTTGCAGCGTAGCGGCCACACAGGTGCGGAAAGGAAGCCAAGCGTGAGGCGCTCGTCGTGGCTGCCTTTGAGTGGGGTAGCGGCGCGGTGCCAGGGAAATAGGCCGCTAAGGAGCCGCTGCGTCCAGACTCAAGGTGTAGTATGTACAAAGACGGTCGCCTGCAAAAACGGCTCAGTGGAGCTGCAGCTGCGAGGGAAAACGATTGGGTCTTATGAGAGCGAACATTATGGCTGGCGCGATCAGGGATGGAGGCCAGGATGCAAAGATGCAGATGCTGCCTTCCATCCGAAGAGAGGATGACGACGGGCTCGTGGGGAGAAATGCTGGCCTCCGTGGTGATCACCGCACGACGGTTCGAATGAGGCTACCTGGCGGCAGCAGTCTTGCAAACATGCTTTGGATCGGAGCACAACTTCCATCAAATTATACGCGGGCTTTGTTAGCTTTTCGGGAAATCGCACTATTAATGCACTCGAAGCAGCAACGTTGTCGCCAGCTTGATATGCAACACGCGTCGAGCGCTTGCTATGGAACCTACCAAGACAGGTTCCTTCACGCCGTATACTGCGCTTCACACAAGCCCACGACTCCTATTTTCGTTACAGTTTCTGCACACTAAAACATCCCGTTTCACATCGCCTTTTCACATAGCCATAGCAAAAAGCAAAGTCGAAGTCTCTCAAACAAACGACTACGCCCTTCGGTGCGATTACCTATGGTACCACCATTCCGGCCTCGCCTTGACGATATGAAGCCAGCCACGGCTCCGCGCACTATTACTGCACACGGGTTTTGCTAAGTTGTAGACACTGTTCACAAATTTCACTTGCGCAGCATATTTGAGGTTTGTTTCTTGTTTAAGATTGGGGTGTAAATTGCAGGTTCCATACCCGAACGATGATTTGATTGTTGCATTCACCCCACGGAGACTTCAGGTGAAAGCGAAACTGAAGTCAAGCTGTCACTTGAGAAATGAAAACAATCAAAACGGCAGGTTTTACGAACAGCGACTATAGCGGAACAGCAGTAAATTTGTGGTTAGTCCTGAGAAAATCGAGCACCTGCTAAGTACATGAAGTTCCACCTTTCGCAAACGTCTTCAGAGTCGAACGAAGGCATCTCCAAGCAAGTAATTCACGCGACCTTCAAGTGATCTTGCGGTACCGGTGGAACGGCACCGTCGTGCAACAGCCGGCGCCCGACATTTTGTCAGCGATCACAAACTGCAAGAGCTTAAGACTCAAGACAGTGTTAAGCGCTCTAAACTCTTTGAATGAGCTTACGGATAACAGACGTTGTTAAGTGCGCTCCCGGTCCTAGCTTACTTGGCCATAAATAATGAAAAACAATATTCAAGCTGATAAGTTGGACAAGTGGCCATTGTATAAAACCACATATGGAGTTACACAAAATTTATTCTTGTTTGGAAACGGAATGAAACAAGGAAATATAAGTTTTGTATCCTGCCACGTACCGCAAGAAATCTGATGACACCGTGAGCGAGACATATTCCCATGCAAGGAAATTCATATTTGGAGCATTGGAGTTGAATTAAACCATGTCCTATTGCGATTCATCTATTGGCAGTTTCATTTTTAGTGTGTAAGGTGAGGGTGAACTGATCAACACGAATTGCGAACAGTATTGACCCATTGTTTTATGGGAATCCTTGCATCCACGCAAGTGCAGGCACACGGCCACAAAGAAAAGGTATATAGCTTTCACAGAAATTTCGAAGGTGACGCGAAATTTTTCGCGGTTCGATGTTCGAGCCCAAGATCTAACCTTGGAGCCCCGCCTATCCGCTGCAGTCGCTGTAGCAACAAAACATTTGTTTCTTCACAGTGACCTCGACTGAAAGTTTAATATTCCTTTAGCAGTCCGTTCTTCACGTACTTCTGCATACACGTCAGCGTCAGCTTCGGGCCTGGAAAATGTGAGGTATGCGGTGTGTTCAGTCTCTCTTGATAACCCCATCTACATGCGATCGGCTGATTCAGGACCCACCACAGATTAACCTTGCAGCATCGGCGACCATGTTTGTTGCAGCTTGCGGTGTGGGCGCTGGAAAGGCCACGCGCGCTCAGCCCGGCAGACTGATGAGTTTTCCTTGGCACTTGGCGCCCCCCACCCCTTGTCGTATTTACACGAGCGCGAGTCGTAGTGCCAAGTCGTTTTAAGAAACTCAGACTTTAATAAACCGTTGTAAATTGGGCCGGAGGGAGCATGCGGTCGAGGAAATGAAAGAGGCGTGCTCAGATGATCAGATGAGAGCCTGGACAGTGTTCCGTTAGTTTTGAGTATTTTGTGAGTTGAGGCATGAGCTTCTTTTTTGTTAACGTTTTGAGCTTGGTGCGTCTAATAAATTACACTTGATTTCGTAATTATCTTATTAATTAAGTGAATCGTCTTCTGAACTTGACGTGGTGTGTTAATTGCTGGTCTGGGCCGTTAAACAGCCGCTAAGAACGATGTAAGCTGCCAGAGATGTGGAGCCAGGCCGGATGCCACTTCAATTCGGTACCGGTATAGAAATCCGAGTGTGTATAGGATTTATGAGCTAGGCCTAGGGTGCTGCCTGGTCACGGCGAACCGATCCAAGGACAAGTGGTTGTATTCTGCGCAGCTCAACTGCCTACCATAGCATAGAGCGTGGTACTTGGACCCTGCTATGTTTTATTTTTTGGGATGCACTATGTCCGCTTAGTTATACCTCACTCAGGTCAACAGTCTCCTATGAGACTACAGTGACTACAGATGTGTACCATGGAGGCCAAGTATGTAATGCATCATCTCCGCGATTTCTTATGCTTTGTGCCAAATCATATCCTCTATAATTATTCACTCAGTTTTTTTCCGTAAAATATAAAAGAAAGTGCTATTTCCAGATGTCTCTGTGGTTTGAAAGTGTCCAGGCGTGTTGTGGAAGCCATTTCCTGTTCAAAAACAAACCGAGAAGATGATGGTAATTGGGGCTGCTCAAAGCGTTTTCATCTTACCAACTTCTGGAATCGTGAACATTTTTGCTACAAGTCAAAAAGTAAGACTGCGGTTATCGAAACCCTTCAATAGTCTTTCTGGCGAGCATTACTCGGCTGGAAGGTTTTTGATATACCGGGCTAAAATATCTCTTCTGAAATTTTCAATACTGGGAGCCCACATTCATGAATAGAAACTGCCGTGCCTAGCTGGAGAGGGGTGGTAGGGCTAGGTAAGAAAAAGTTGCACTGGCAGTCTTTAATCTCATTGATGTAGACGGGACATGAAACACAAAGATTTTTCGTTTTACACGTGTTCTGAAGCTTTCTAATGAAACATTCATTTTCACCTTTTGTTAGGTGAACAAAAGGGGCGTGCCAGAGACCTGTATGTTTTAAGAACCGCACATTAAAATTGAAAACGCCGAACCCGACCGCGGCGGCTGCGTTTTTATGAAGGAAAAACGCTAAGGCGCCCGTGTGCTGTGCAATGTCAGTGCACGTTAATGATCCCCAGGTGGTCGAAATTATTCCGGAGCCCTCCACTACGGCACCTCTTCTTCCTTTCTTCTTTCATTCCCTCCTTTATCCCTTCCCTTACGGCGCGGTTCAGGTGTCCAACGATATATGAGACAGATACCGCGCCATTTTCTTTAACCAAAAATCAATTAATAATTATTATTATTTGGCTACTTGTTATAATTAAGTTTAAATCAAAAGTGGTTTGGAAGCCCAACATAGATGTAACCAGGGCAGATCTTGGTTCAATATAAATGCGAAAATCGATGCCACAGACAGCTTTAGCGGAAAATACGTCACCATGTGGATATATTGCAGTGTATCTACACATCACAGATACTGGAACATAATTGGGTCGGTACATATGAGAGTCCCTACTCTCATATTTAACGCACTTGTGCTCAGCCTCTAAATTACGTGCTAGAATAGTCAGCTTAGTAATAAAGCGGGAATAAAAGTTCGTCAGGTGTGAGCTTGGTTAAGAAAAAATTGATTCCAATAGCTTCTGTAATATGTGGCCAAACTATTTTGCTTGCTAAATGTTCCCTTTTTCAATGAGTGCCCAACGCTGCACATTTCGGTGCACCGGAATTTAGTTCAGTGGACATTTGAGCGTTGAAATGCACATCCTTGGCTCCCTGGGCTTAATCTAAGCGGATAAATTAAACCAGTGATTTCTTAGAACTTCTGGTCTGTTAATTCCCAAAAGGCTCAATGTCAACTGTCAAAAATCCATAATCCGCTATCAAGGAAGCAGTTGCCTCGTTCCAGATGCTGTAGACACGTTTCTTTAGCCCGAAAACTTTCCTTTTTGTTTTTGAACGTCACGCACAGCCACATGCTCGTTGATGTTGAAAAAAAGGCGTTTTTTCTTTAATATATGACACATAAAATGACGTTTTGAGTAATAGTTCTGAGAAGCAGTAGCAAAATTTATCATTTATAACTGCAGCGTGGCATTAATGGCGCGTGTAAAAGGTCATACTGAAACCATGGCTGAAGTTCACCGCGTTCGCTCACATCAATTGAGCTTTCTTTTGCATGGCCTCTACAGGGTGTTGCGATAGGTTCAACAATGCCACATTTGCAAGGCAAGCGCGTTTAGCTTTCCAGTCCAATAAATGAAACTGACTCGTCGATTTTGTCAGAAGCACCAGCTTCAAACACATCTTAATCAAAAGTAAAGGTACATTCCGTGTGCTCAAAGGAAACGAAGGTTCGGAAAAGTTTTTCTTTCTCTTCAGCAAAAAGAAATTTAAGAAACCTACGAAATATATGTGCGCATGTGATCAGGCTTTAATGGCGTGACAGAAAACGGAGACTGTTCCTATAAGTAGAAGAGTAGAGCTATCTCGAAATTAAGGCCTGCTGAATAGACGCAACGATAACGAAACTATGAAGCTGTGCGGATTTATTTCGCTGGCATTTATATGTTTTGTTCTTACCACTGAGCAAGTGTGCCTTTAGATTCGATTAGATGTACATGTGGGCCAATTTTTATTGTTCGTTGTATTTGTGGCTAAAAGCCATCTTAAAGCATTTGCCATTGCGCAAGCAGACTTTTGTGATATAATGCCAATTTTTTATGACGTTGCTACAAGTCGTCACCAAGAATATTCTAGTCGAAATGACATAAAGGTGTTGTTGCCGGTTTGACACGCACTAAAAAAATATCCTAGCAAATCGTTTATTACGCCTAAGATCCATTGTAAAGTGTGAGAGAACAGAAAGAGCTGACATTTTGCTATGTTGGTAAAATACATTTGCCAATTAAACGTATCACCAACGCAACATCCCCTCCCGCTCCTACCTGCACACGGGCTTCAGCTCCTCAGCTTGCTGCGTCAATAATGTGCCCCTTTACGGTCAATTTTTAGAGAACGAGTAACGCCAAAGACTGCAAGGAGGATTTCTTTGCTCTATGTCATCGCCACAGACAGCCCGCTGCTCAGAGCCCTCCTTCCTCCGCCGACATGGTCCTTGGGATAGGAGCCCACTGGCAGGGTGAAGGCATGTTTTCTGTTGCGAGATAAGCACATTCTTCCAAGCGTACCTGATACTGTAATTTATCTTTAACAGAATTTTGAAAAAGCCCATAGCTTGTACAGGCTAAGTGCTATTGGAATCAGAGAATACTAACTTTGCTCCCACGTGGTCAACTTTTCAGAAACTTCGTAATTATAGGCACGCTCGGAGCTGCCTTCCGCGTAAGTTTCTTTTGCCAAGTCAGATTTTTGCGCTCCCCAGCCTAACAAGTGAACGTTGCCTTGTGTTTAACAATGAGAATATTTGTTACATTTCCTTAAATAAAAATGCTGTCATGTATGTATTTTCTTTAATGTGCGTCATAAGAGAATCTGCACGTTTAAACGTATATTGTGGAACAAAAATTGACAGAGAAACGACCGATTATTGTACGACTAAATTATTTGGTATAGATTTGTGGGAACACCCAGATAACACAGCTGTACTTGGATTAAAGCTGAGAAGTCGAATGAATTATCTAATCTGGCAAATATAGTAGAACCCTGAATAGTGCGGTGAAGCCATTTCCTACTCAAAAAATTTTTTCGATAAAGTATGAACGTTGAGGCGTTCGGCTTAACTAGAGAACTCCTCACTTAGCGCACGCAGTAGTGTGAGTGTGAGGAGTTAGGTTTTCATTTTTTCCAACTTTCACATGTGACTACAGCTGGGTTGAGAATTACTCGGGGAATCCGGTCATTTTCGGCATTTTGTCCCCATATGAAAAAAGTCCTTGTTTTTCTAATGCCTAAATGAGGGGAATGCTGAACGGCTGCTGCTAAAACGATAACCTCTCTCGGCCTATAAAAAATTATTTCGCGCAGGTGTTGGTCAACCATCTGAAGTACGTGCGCAAAAGTTTGTCCACAGGAATGGTAAGTAGATAGCGCTTCCTAAACACGTCTGTGTGGGTCGTTCACTTCATGTGCAGGGCACCACGTACCTGCAAGGTTCGGCACAACTGCTGCGCTAATATGGCCCAGCGTATATTTGTGACGGCTGGATATGAATGAGCTGGTCACTTCGAAAGTCCGGCCAGATGGAAACGGAGTGTTATTAACATTGGTAAACTGCTATCTGATGTACGGCGGCCAAGCGCGACTCTAAGGGTATGAATGAGCGAGAAAGGAAAGATCATGCCGCGATTCGGGATATGGTCGTTAGAAACCAGCGGAAAGGTTAGAAAGAGCCATCGAATCTTTACCAGCGGGAATCGTTCGGAATCAAAGATGTTTGCTTTTTTTGAGGGCGGCATTGGCCAAGCAAATCTTTACTACATGTCTTGTCAACTTTCCGCATTTAAGGGCCGATAAATACCGTATCTACGGGGTTGTAACGAATTTAACGCGCGCTAAAATTTTATATTCCTGAAAATGAAAAAAGCACATAAGGTATGAAGCAGACTTAAGCGGCTTTCATATTTGTTTTGACGGTTCTCGTTGAAAGTTATTGCGGCGCTCAACCCAGTGTAACTGCGACGCAGAAAAGCATTAGCAAGGGAAGCAGTCGGTATGAAATTGAAATGAAAGGCGGCTGGCCAGTTCAGTAAGTGGCAAACCGAGCTGGGAACGATCCTGTAGTATCTTATATGGGCGCGACGGCGCGACGCTTGCTCCTGAAGTACAGTCTTGGTCAATAGTCTTAAGGCCAAAGGCTTTTCTCTTCAGCCGCATAACAGAGTTATCACGGCACTATCAAAGACCGAATGACCTTAAGATTCTAGCGGAAAGTTTCTTCTTGCGGTAGAGAAGCTTCCTGCTTGACTTGTGCGTTGAATGATCCGCTACACGGAGCATTCTAGGAGCATTCATTTTGCTGCAGCTGAACGTTGTGGCCTGGAGACTTTTTAAACACTTACGTGGATGTAAGCATATTAACCAGAAGTTTTCCCTTGCTATAGCTACCGTGTGCTTCAGAATGCCACTGCCCGCGCGATCAAGCTGGGTTGATGACGTACAGTTGAAATTTTCTCTAAATGATTCGATTTCTATTGAAATTTGCGGCTTTTTTTTTACCATGGAGCTCCATGCCTTTCAGCGGGAGTGGACATTGGCACGAAACATGTAGAAACCGCGACTCAACTGCTCAATTTGCGATTGTCATTCTTAAAGGAAATAACGCTTCGCTATAAGCATTTTGGTTTTCCTGCTCTGAAAAAATTTCCGGGGATATGGGGCAGCAATTGGCACAGGGTTAACTGGAGAGATATGGAAGACACCTTTGACCTATAAATCGCGTAGTCAGGCCGATGATGATGTTAATTCTACAGGATGGAAACCATTCCGACAGAGAAATGCTTAAATGGCTTCTTGTGAAATTAGACTCAGCAGTGCTTCGGAGCCCGGCTCAATTTTGTGTCTGATTTTAATGCGCATGCCCTTCATAGGTTCTTTTTCTTGAAGTAATCAATGGCACGTTACAATGCGGCAAATGCGTTACCCCGTTCAATCGGCGAACATCTGCAGTCAGTCATTGCGTGTGAGTGGAAGTATGCTCTCTTTGTATGTGATGCGAGAGTGCAGTTCCAAGATGAGTAATTTTTTGTCGTGCGACACTCACGACTTCGCGCTATGAAGGACTCTAAACAGAGCTCAGTTGGCACTCCCTCTCCTTGCGGCTAGGTCCCGTGGTACACAGCAGTCCCAGCGGCGAGCGCCCTGGCAATGAGTAGGCCTAAAGTAGCCGACATGCTGTCCGTTTGTTCACATAGTGTACAGCTATCGGATTTTGAAACCGAGTTTTATAGACAGCGTGCTGTCGATATAGCCACATTCCATGAGCTGGGGAAGCAACATTCATTGTTTAATGCTTGAGCGGGCTATAAAATACCCAGGCTGGTTGTTCTGCTTTCCATACCAGGCTAATTTAATTCATCGGCACTGCAAGGCGCTTTTCGTGGCAAATATGGTGTGAAACCGCCGTTTTACGGAAGAATGAAAATGAGGAGGACATTCAGTACATTATTTGAGAGACCAAGCGAACTTTTTACGCCGAAAAAGCGCGTTCAGAGACATCAAAATGTAAATTAGGGGTCGTTCATAATTTAATTATTCTTTTAGCACCCCGGGTCATTTTGTAGTGGTTATTGCCCTCTCCAGAAGCATTTGAAAATACAAACTGAGGTATCCATCATTTCCAATCCTACTAATCTGCGTGAAAATATCTCGTTCAAAAATTTACTTATCAACACTTAAAGCAGTATCGGTAGACATGGACTTTTGCGAAAACAAAAATTGTTAAGATCGAATTTTAAATATTCCACTCTTCTACCTCTTCACTCAGCGCTGGTGTCTTCTGCAGAGGCTGCGTTATTATATTCTGCTGCTTCTGCGTCTCTCTGTACACTTGGCAGATCCATCAAAAAAGAGATCTTCCGCTAACTCAGATTCGCGTAACTTGGGCGGTTACGCAACGTCGTTTTAAGCTGTTAAGCCAGTAAAGCCTCGTCGTGAAAGCTTTAGCGCAAATTTGTCGCTTCCAAAATAGGGATGTCGCCCATTAAGCTCGGCTGCAGTGCTGCCACCATAGGGCCCTCCAACTTGCTTATGGGTTAAAGTTACCAAATAAGCTTTGTACGGGAGCCTATGTTTTCTGCTTGTCATGCGCCGTTTGTTTGCGAATCTATCAGCCAACCCAATCACATGGTTCCAAAGCATTTATGCACTGCAGATTAGACAACGTCTCCTCAGCATTTAAAATTCAACTCCTGCTTGAGCTGCTGTCTTGATTTATGGTTCGCTATTAAACAGTTGTGTAGCTCCAACCGGTAAAACCGTCTGCTCTCAAGAATTTCAGCCAATGGAGCCCAATATAGCCAAATGTGAAGTTAAAAATCTGTTCATGCAGCCTTCTTTTTCAAACAGAACAGAGCAACATCAGACATACTTGACAGAGCTGATGGAATTAACAATGCCTTTAATTAACAATATTTTTTAATTATGAATGAGATAACCACTAAGTAACGAAGACGCTTATTTAATAGGCTATACAACAAACCAGATGAGCGCCTTTAGAGGGGATGCAGAAGGTTTTATCAAGACCCATACAGGAAATATAATCTCTGTTTCACATGAACCTCAATATCATATATCTTAATAAAAAAGCGTTTTCATTATTGACACCGCACATATCTTGATTTCGAGACATTCATATAGCAAGGGACGCGCACGACGCAAGCACGCACACAAAAAAATAAGACAGTAGCACACACAAATGATACTATAAAGAAATCTTTCAGTGCATGTTTAACATTTTCATAACAAGTAAGATGAAATAGAGTAAAAATCTACCGAATAGGTGCCACTGAATTAATTTAGCTGTGAAATTTATTCACTGATTTGCTCTCCGACATGCCTCTTGCTTTTGGCTGCTTTATCATGCTATTGTCAACAGCGAGGCTTCATCGTTGAAACCGGGGCACACACCCAACGGCTACCCCTACCCATTGCCCGGCCTTTAGTGCTGTCCGGGAGTGAACTCTCTAATTTCTAGGCACGCACCAGCTTTCCGCCCTCCAGGAGAGGATAGATCTGCCTTTGGAGATCGGGCTTCCGGCCGTACTTCGGGGCCCATGTCGCAGTAGAGTTCCTTAATATTACCTGGAGGAAAAGCTGGCGCCAGCGTCTATGCGAGTTTCTTAAAGAACACTGTTTTCAGGGCGAGAATGGCTGAAACAGGAGGTTTATTACTTGGCTTTGGAGTCAAAAAATAATGTTTGCTAGCTGAATCGCTGTGAACTTCTCTGCGCGCAGGTGAAACTATCTTAATAGTGCGTTTTTTACTTCCGAAATAAATGTAGTGCAAGTATTATGCTGGTATGACAGATCCATAGCCTTTATTCGAGGTTTACTACGAGGAGAAGCTTTCTTATTCGGCTGAATCGACGCTTCGTGCCCCAACAGTAGCCAAGCCAATTATCAAATAATATCTTCCCGGCATTCCTGTGCATCTGCATGGTGGATGGAGAGCAGCGCCCTCTGCTTTCTCTAAGTAATGCGTCTCGCAACTTGAGTGCTTTTCGAAAGCATTGTTTTCGGTGACATATGATTTCCCATCCACCAGAAGTGGGTTTCTGTTCTGTTGACAGTTCTGATGTCAGTGCATTGCAGCTGTCGGAGTGAAAGGCTTGCCGGCAATTTCGCTTTTTACGGATAAAACGGAACACGACCGAAGAAGTGAGTCAGATTTTCAGTGCCGTATCGAATGGCACATAGAAGGGGTAATAAAATACGGCTCCAGTGACCCAGTGCGCTTAAATAAACACAAAATATATATCCCGTATTTTTCTGCTCTTTTAAAGGCCAGAGGTGTGCTTTAAAAACAAAATAATGTACGCCACTGCGAACAGCTCTGCAGTGACAAACGGCGGCCGCTGAAGCCACCGATCGCCAATGGCTAATAACAGAAAGCTAACTTGTTCGCACCGGAGGGCATTTTACATTAGCTCGAGAGGATAAAGGAGCGGGAAGCAAAATTTCAGGCATGCTCTCACTCGCTAAACAACGCACGAGCGCTGCCGTGCTGAACCAGGAAGACTCCTCACCATTAAACGCACGTTGCTGCTGTGATTGGTCCTCTCTGCAGACGGCGTTAATGTTTTGCATTCCCCTTATGCAGACACCGGAGGGACAGCTAGATGCCACTGTTAGGCATTTCCGAGGTATATAGATGAAAAGGAGGGTCTGCAAAACTTATTGCTGTTTCTTGCCATGCATACGTTGGCAGATCTTAGAGCCGAAGTTTTCAGGGGTTAACCATGGTGCGAACAGCCTGAATGTCCACTGACGCCTTGCAACGCCTTGAAAAATAGGGATGGAGGCACTGAACAAAGGTAGCTTTGATCTGCGTAAAGACTGCGTCAAATTTTTCTTATAGACACTAGTGCGGAAAACTTTGACGCAGTCTTTACGCAGATCAAAGCTACCTTTTTTTCAGTGCTTCCATCCCCTCATACTAACTACTGAAGTGCCAGAAAACGATGTCATTCGATTTTTAGATATCAAACTTAGATTAATGAACCATCACACGTGTTGGTCTTACGAGCCACGAAGCAGCAAGCCATTGCTTCCTTTTACGTCAAACTCTTTCTAAGTTGGTTAAACGTCCCGTGGCGAAATCATGCGTTCACAACGCGCTTAACAAATCTTGCATGCACGCCATGCAACATAGCTTCTTTCACCAAACTGATCGGCTTGTAAAGGCTGGTTATCCCAAGAAGCTGCTAGTGTCAGTGTCAGAATCTATTCTCAGTAGTTTGAAAAAAACAGAAAAGGGGAACGGGCAGATTCACTGACGTGAAAGGAAAAGAAAAAAACCACTATTGTGCCTTACATTCATCATTTCTCCCACAGACAAAAAAAGATAGTAAATAGAGCACGTGTCAATGTCATTTTTTCGGCTCCAGATAAGCTTGGGAATATGTGCAAAATGGCTAATACCGAGTTCGTACCTAGAGAGCGCGAAATCAAACATGAAAATGAATTAGTCTCCTGTGAAGAAGGTGTAGTTTACGCCATTTCCTTGTCATGTGGCAAGCTTTATGTGGGTCAGACGGGGAGATGCCTCAATGAACGCTTGAAGGAGCACAATAACAATGTGTATAACACTGTAAAAGGGCATCTCGGCATCCACTGTAGAGATTGTGACAGCAAAACTTGCCACCCTGACTTCACTCGCACACACGTTTTAATCAAGCACGGTAACCAATCAACACGTGAAATAATTGAAGCAGCGCACATTGCCTGGTCAAAAGACGCGTGCGTCAGCAGCCCCTCTTTATGGATTTGTTCCAAAGAACTGGCATTTTTAGCGGGGGGGAAATGATGATCTTAGTGATTTTGTTCAGTGCGCCATGCATGAATGGCTGTGAATCTATGAATGGTTGTTATGTTTTCTTCGTTTTGCTGGAACTGTATATATGCCTCGTTCCAAGCAATAAGCATCAGTTGCAAGTTAGCGCTCGCCTGTGTCGTGTCTCCCTCGTTCTCCCTGTCAAAATACGCGCTGTTCTGTTTAAAATAACCGGAAAGGACACTTGCGAAACCCACTCAAGCTGGATTATTGACGCGGCTGTGGCAGACATTGATGAATTACTTTCGAAAACAGGAAAGACCTGGTCGATTTTTGGCAGAGCCTACACTGGACTTACCCAGACTTAAGGACGGAAAAGTCGTTGATACCCTTCCACCACCTCCGTAGTTCACCTCATTTCTGCTGCAAGACTGAAACTTTTTAATGCGAAATGAAGGAGCAGAAAGCGGCGTGAGCGGTCATAAGAAATTTTGCGACCAATCTATGTTAGAAGTTTATTTTGCACATTGTGCTTTAATATTGATTGCCTTTCCATTCCGCATTTGAATTAGAATTCGCGGTCGCATTTTTATTCCGCTGCTCGATGTGCTTCTGGTGTGTCGGGGGTCACAAATGTTATTTCGCCCAATTTGCAATGTCCATGAGTATCTACGAGTACACGGAGCGTAAATCTAGGGGGAAAAATACTGTCCCTTGTAAGGAGTCCACAGCGTCGTCTATACGCGGATGTAGGAAGCCGTCCTTGAACGTCTGCTTGTTATGGTCGCGGTAATATATACAGTCCTCACATACGCCTAGATTTGATGAAGGAACTAAGGATATTAGTAAAAAGAAGCATCACCACAATTTAGCGGTAAGAGTAAAAATAGATCTTCGGCATAAATTGAGGACGGCGACTCTACTATTGACGTGAAGTATGATACTGTGAACTATGTAATTCCGGAATGCGCAATACAAGGAGGAGGAGATAGGATACTGTTAAGCTCTCTCAGAAGAAGAAAGACCTGATTAAAAAGAACTCCACAGCATGGGACCCTATAGAACGTAAATAGAATAGGACTGCTAGAACTATAAAAAGCTATGAAATAGGCGTGAAGTAACCGAGATCAGGAAAAATAGGATGGGACAAGTTCAGCATGGTTTAAAGGTGAAAATAGCCCTAAAGCAGTACGTATAAAGTAAGCACCGCTGAATATCAAACAGTGCAGTCAACGTCGTAAGCGAATAATAAATTTAAGGTACCCGTTGGATTCTACACAGATCTATGCATTGGGCGACATAATAACAAGGCACTGATAGAGGCAGTGACGAGTAAAAATCGTACAACCCGCCGGCAACGAAAGAGAAAGTTTGGTTTGGTTTCGTTTTATACGGTTTAACATCCCAAAGTCACTCAGGGTATGAGGCACACAATAGTGGTGGGCTGACATCGCGTATTACACACGCCTATGTACGGCTGTGCCCGGGATTGAACCCGCGTCTTTCGGGTCAGCAGCCGAGCACCGCAACCATTGAGACGCCGTGGTGGTATAAAAAATATGAAGTAAAGGAAGCCTTACAAGGAATGCAAAGTTGGGAAGTGGCTCGTAAGGACCAGGAAACAAGATTTGTTGAAGAAAGCTGGAAAGAAATAGAAAGCAAGGCAGCAGCGCTCTAGAGACAGGTAACAGCACAGCGCCACATTTTGCTGAGGTTGGCGCTTTAAGCAAGTGAACATAACTTGCCCGCAGAATTTTGAAAACTTTTTTTCATCTGCAAGAGAAACGTTGAGGCATCAACACTGCGTTTAAGTTAGCGCAATATCTTTGTTCTGAGCCAGCATCACCAAAAAAAAAAGGGCGATAAGAGCCGCCGTAGTGTTGATGATAACCTTCAGCATTTTGCGTTTTCTTCTTTTGCTTTTGCGTTTTAGCACGTTCTGTGTATTTGTAATGAGTTATTACGATCCCGGAATCACCCACGGATTCTTGACATTTCCGCTCCCTGGCCTGTTGCTTTCGCGTTGCTCCATGAGCAAGAATTTCCACACGCCGTTGATTCGTTTGATCGATGTCGCTGCTATTAGTGCAACTCACAGCGTCGGCATTGTGGGGCTTACCGCCACCTTCAGCGCATACATTTCATTTTTGCCCGGCGGCACCTTTCGTGATCGGCGACGCCTTCTTTCGACGCAGCTGACGCTCTGTATGTTTAGGGGCCTTGTTTTGACACAGCCGCCTCATTGTCTGCTCCGACACCACGAGTCTGCACAGCTGCGTGACCCTCTGATCCGCCGCCCGCCACACAAGCACTCCCATTCCTCTCCATTTGTTGTTGTTGGCCTCAAACAATGCTCCATTTCCTCACCATTTCCTCTGCCATCTTTCTGAATACTTTTCATTTTTGTTCGAGCGGCTGCCACCTGGGTTTCTTCTTCTAGCGGTTTCTTCTTTTGTTTTGTTGTTTTCCATCCTGCGGCGCACGCGCTCTGCCGGAGCCCCTGTTCTTTAGCACGATGGTTGCGGACGCGTGATGGTTAATTTGACCGACGCTCTACGGAGTGAGAAAGCAGCTTTGTTAAACAGATATCCCTGAAAAACAAAATTAGAAGAAACAAGCAGAAGGTATCAAGAACGATGCTTAGTGAGACCTTGGCTACTAGATACCGCATTTTATTATTATCAGGTGCTGATATCATGTACCTACTAATATCAAGTATATGCTTGTCGTTGTATTCAGCGTGAGAGCCTTTTAGTGTCAAAGCACTATTTCACGAGGTCAAATCGGCTCATCGAATTTCAGTGAAGCTGTAAGGTGAGCTTGGTCAACCATAATTAACATAAATATTGACGGGAACCCGCGGCGGCGCGAACAGATCAGCTTCGCTGGCAACTGCGCGATAGCACTATAGGCTATCGCCGCAGCAGATCACGCTTAGTGTTAAACTGCAACACACACTCGTGCTGTGCATTGCGCATCGTCGTCTTCATCAACTAATACTACTATCGAACTAATATCGTCGCCGGACGTGCCAATAACCCGGGAAAGCAAAATTATAAGGCAACCAGGCCAAACGCATGTTTTCGCACGCCTACTCGGTATAACGACGTTAATACCCTACCACTTTTGTAGCGATAGCTACATTACGGTAGAATTTCGAGCCTTGAGCGTGGCGGCGCCGTGGTGGTGGCTGTGCCGCCACGCTGTCACGTGGTTGGTCACGTGGTGCGGAGCAGCTGCCGGCGGCGCGCCGCCCCGGCGAAACCCAGCTGCCACAGCTGTGCGCATGCGCCGTGTCAAGTGGGATGAAGATGAAGGAACACCCAGCGAAACGGAGCGGCGAAGGACTGACTTTGCAATTCGACTGAGCGAGTTCCACTCGGCCACCTGTAGCTATGGCATCACTCAAAATTTAACCAGAGCTAAACCACCGCCAATTTTTTCTTTCTGCCTGTGCTTTTCACTTCCGTCAAATGATACGGAGCACATCGTTTCAGTTTTATTTGTTATTGTTCTCCAAAAGCAGATATAGCTGCAACAGTGAAAATCAGTTTGACATTGAAGAGAAAAAAATAGACTAGGCTTTAAGAAACACCAACCTAAGGTAAAGTAAATGAATATGTACACATTCTATTGTGCACGAATATTGTGTACACACTATCTTGTGTACACATTCTGTTCTGTATTTTTGGTTATTCAAAGCTGGGCGGAAGCAAATGACAGCCAGACTTTTTTAGACCGATGAGACAGGAGCTAAGAAAAAACGGCAGCCAAACAACAAATATTTTGCGCCGGATATCACGAAAACGATGTACACATTCTATTGTGCACGAATATTGTGTACACACTATCTTGTGTACACATTCTGTTCTGTATTTTTGGTTATTCAAAGCTGGGCGGAAGCAAATGACAGCCAGACTTTTTTAGACCGATGAGACAGGAGCTAAGAAAAAACGGCAGCCAAACAACAAATATTTTGCGCCGGATATCACGAAAACGATTAATCGTAGAAACGAAAATGTAGATTAAAGGAGATGCTACGTGCCTTTTTACAAAAAAGGCACAAGGTGAAGACCCAAAATCAGCGCTGGCCCTTAATCCTCAGAACAATAACCAGGAACTCTGGAATCATTGCGCGATAGACTGAATGCAGGTCGTAGTGTTAAACGAACTTCGGGATGAATCATTATATTAAGAATGAACGCTTTTTTGGGGGGACTAATACATTTTTCTGCGAACTAGCAAAATGTTGAAAAGCGAATATAAATCGAGATATACATTATAAGGTTAGTCACATGTGAAACTGCACATCAGAAGATCGGGATGGTTATATTAAGGGGTACCTTCAGAAGGACGTATTGAAGATTTTGAACCGGTTCATTTAACCAAAGTTAGGAATAGTTCCGTGACTATCGCTTAATTAGTACGACAATAAAGTTTTCGAAATCAAAAGGTCTTATTACTGGTAGTAATCTGCGGCTAGCAGCCTATTGCACAAAATTTTGATGCGGTTTTAAAAACATAAAGTGTAACCGCTACCGCCTGACACCAATGTTCACCGTCGAAAAATATCATCATTTGGCTCAGGAAGTTCATGAAGAAACAATGCAGTGGTCGAGCGAGTTTGTGTAGTCTCCTGAAATACTGCTTCAAGGCCCCTTTAGGTTTTAGCACCATGGCGCAGGGCCCCCACTAACGCTTCGCTGTTTCTTTTTGTGGAAAAATTTGTGGATATTTATGGTGTGCATATCTGATAAGCAAAGCCAAAAGTTGGGTGTGTGTTGGATAACGTTCATGATGAAAAAATTGCGCAAAAGGCACGAGAGGGACGCAAAGGGAACGACGCAGACAAGCGCTAACTCGCAACTAGCCATTTTTCCACCATGAATATTTGATACTTGTTAGAATACGCTTAACAATATTCGATTCATAATTGCTTTTGTGTTAGCCCACATTTTTAGGATTCGATTCGCTAGCAGAGTTACATTATTCGTACTCAATTTGGTTCGGAGTTGAGCTCAGCGCCTGCCGGTTACAAATTTACCAAATAGCATGCCAGTGCCTGTTTGAGGGGAATCGAGGACGACTTCACGTTCACGTCTGCTCTTTCTAAAAGTATGTTAGACGTTTCTCGCATAGTCTTATTCCGTTTTTATATGTCATGCTGTCTGGAATAAAATCGAGATATCGCCGACACTTTTTGAAGTAGATGGTAGGTGCGAGGAGCATGAACATTCAGCAGCATTTAGATGGTTGCGGAACCTTGTGTTAGCGCGCTGTTTTAACTGTCTTATTCATAAGAGGCAGCAAGAAGCAAGTGTCGAATGTCAGCACCGTGTGAGCACTCCCTGAATATTTTCGTGCATCGAATTCATAACGGTCTCCTTTGGAATAGGGCGGAGGGCATGTATATCATTAGCATAAATTTTACCTTTCCTGGCGTTTTAGAAAAGAAAAACATAGCAGCGACAGCGAACTCCGCTCCAAAACATATGTAAGTTTGGGTGAAAGGAGGCGCATCTATGAGATAAGTACAAAGGTTTTATTTTTCTCGTTGCCTACAAATTTCACTTTTGGCCATTCTACTGCACTCAAACGCATTCCTATGATGGTATGATTCCGTGGTTGACGAATACTTCTCGCCTATTTTTAAAATTTTTACCTATGCTGCAGTTGAGGACTTTAAGATAACTTACCTTTTCGGCGTGAACGTAAATAACGTACGAAACGTTGTCGTCGAAGTTCTAATCCTTACATTCGGTTTCAACAACCCACGGTTAAAATTGCACGAAACTTCCATCGAACTAAAATCGCATGGGTTAGAGATAGTGCATGTGAGGGCATTAATGTCAAGCTTCCGATTTCGTAGAGAACTTTTGTGCATCGCCGCGAGAATCCTTTCGTGCCCCAGAATACTCCATTTCCCCAAGCAGCACAGGTCATCAGCCCAATATTGCAACAGGATGGTCCCATCCTGGTCCTTTGTTGGGCCAGCTTTGTCAATACAGTTCCAATGTTGGGCCAATTACTTGTGCTGCTCGGCTCCATTACTCTTTCCTTGCGTTTATGGGCAGGCGGTGTACTGCGGAAGGCTGTTTGCATGTTTTAAATCAAAGGAAATTGAGCCATTATAATGATTTTTTCAACGCAGCTGCATTCAACGTAGAGGACGCTAAAAATGTTCTTAAAGGAATGGGCTGTAATAGCAAAGGAGCTAATTGAATCGCTTCAATCAATACTTTCTCCCTCTTAATCACTTATGGGAAATACGCCTCGCTTGTTGGAAGACGCGCGAATTTCTTTAACAACTGATATTGGATTGATTAACTCGTCTATGCTCACTTTTATTCCCCGAGATAGGACGAGGAAATGAAAATGAAAATTCTTTTTTTGGGGAAAGGAAATGACGCAGTAACAGTCTCACATATCTCGGTGGACACCCGAACCGCATCGTAAGGGAAGAGATAAAGGAGGGACTGAGAGAAGAAAGGAAGAGAGAGGTGCCATAGTGGAGGTCTTCGAAATAATTTCGACTTCCTGGTGATCTTTAACCTGAACTGACATCGAACACGGAACAGGTCCTAGATGGATATACAGAGAGCGCAATGCAGCACGAACTCACATGGGGGCTCTTGCCACTGGAAGAAGGAGAAAAAAGAAACTAAGGAAATGATCAAGCGTTGATGTGGACAAACGTTGCCCCAGAAGCAGCGGAGGCGATATATCGCTGCCGCCGGGGCGTTTCAGCTTCTTGTCGGCGCTGGACATGCGCAGCTGCGGAGTGCCATCACGCACACTGACCCGTGGATGTTCCTACTGTCGCACTAGCAAGGGCGACAACACGGCAGGGATGCCTCCCGCCAGCCTCGTTTTCTGGGTAAACAGACACGCAGTGTAATTGCGAGACAGTGACAATCGGCTGGGGCCCATTTCATTGCACTGTCAATGCAGTGTAGTTACATCAGTGTTCATTTCTTCGCAGTATGACAAATCACGCGTCTTTGTTTTCGAAACCATGTGCACGCCAATGCGTAACATGCATGTCATGCTAGGTGCGGTCGTCGCAAGTCCGCCATTAATTAATGCTTTATAATTGCTTTGCAAATGAAGCACACAATCCAAAACGAGCTCTTTATTCTTTAGTCTTAAAGCTGCCTGTTTGGTCTTGGGCTCTAGCTAGCTGCCTGCTCCTTTCATGTCGACTCCATTTCAAATACGGAGAGGCAACGGTAGTTATCCTTGGCTTGTCGACAGGTGCATCCAACACCGCAAAATCCCAGAAATGAGTTTTGAGGGACACACTGCAAATAAATATAGGAGAATCAGCATACCACTGCTGGACTTTGTGTCGGCTTAGAACGCAAGGCCTATAGCCAGCCGCGTACTTTTGGAAAGCACGAAAGGTGACGCGTACCTCTGTACTTTGAATTCCATGAATTGTGTTTGGGCCCTACCTCCTTCATGGATATTACTGTATTATGAGTGAAACTGGTTTATTTGCAATGACAGGCGAACATCACGCGAGGAAGCATCACGTGCAAAAACTGCTCTCGCAGCACCAATGGGAGTCACTCGGAAAACGTTTCGTATAACAAAGCACGGAGTGCTATTTTGTTCCATATAAACAGCGAAAGGTTCAACTAGCATCTAATCGTGTACAGGCAAGACGTGGCCTCTTTTGGTTCTAATAGATGTAATAATTCATCGCTTGTTTTTCACAGAGTGTCAAACTCAATTCAACAGTTGTGTCACAGGAACGCTATGAACAAATTAAAATTGGCCTGTTTTTATAGGGTACCACCTGGGTATGACAATGTGACCACTCTGATAAAAAATGAAGCTTTTACGAGCTACAAAAATCCCAAAGATAAAATACAGGTGCCGCCATCACCTCTTGGTTTCTACAGTGAAATGCGTGCGTTGACACAAATTTATGCGCGCGGATTAAACAGGCTACGTACCCTACACCTCCGCTCAGTACAAAGCGGCGCAACCTGGTTTAATGCACTAGTATTGCTGGCCACAGTGAGCAATTTTAACAAACAATGCATAGTTCTTTTCCGTAGTACAAACAGAAAATATCCCAGAAAAAATGTACAACTGGTGGGATTCAAACCCGGTAATTTCTCGTGAGGAGCGAGTACAGAACCTGATAGCAAAGGCGAATGTAGTGTTACGTGGTAGATATAGGTGAGCATAATCAGTGCGGAAAGGCACCAGCAGCAGCGGCGGCGGAACTTTCAATGACATCATCCTAGGTGGCGTGAATGAATAGTAAGTAGATGACATACACTAACTCCGGTTCCGTTGACGTCACGGAAAGCTATCGCGCGTCGCATCAGCCTAGCGCCAGACATGCACCAGGCAAAACGGGCAATGTCTTGACATGTCTTAAACAGTATCTTAAACACGGCACTGTTTCGAATAACACCAACAGAAGAAGAAGAAAATGCCGTCTGAACAAGACGGTGATGCCAATGGTTGAGCAAAAGTTAAGAGTGAATAAAAAAAGGCGCTTGCAACGGCCAACTAAAGGTGTTCGCAGTGGTTTCAAAAATAGCCAAGCAGACTTCAGTGTGGTGAAATGCTTACTAGCGCATTCAAACGTTGCTCTTGCAGAGCATGACCTGTCATTTGCTTTTTTCACTCCCACCTTCCAGCCTACAGCCCCCCTCCCCCCACCCCTCCCCAAACCCCGCGGCATTTTTCTGCATCTTTTTTTTTTATAGGAGTGTCGAAAGTTTAAATCAACTGCCTGGTCGTTTTGCCGAACAATCGTGAAGATACCCCAAAAGCTCTTCCAGATAATCATTCTTACTGAAAATATTTCGATAGAGTGGACCCCTGTGCCCCTCTATATTTTCCAAGAAAAGGGTGCAAATATAAGAAGCTTTGGTGCCATGCTCTTCATATAAAGGTAGAAGAAATAATTACACATAACATTGCGGTTTTCTATTAGAAGCGTTGTCAGTGTGGAGAGATCCGTTATTTCTCCGTAATATCTTTAGTGATTGTTCAAGAAATTACACTGGCTTTTCTATTTAGTGCTTACCCTGCCCCCTCCGGCACGCGATGTCGCAATTAAGTATCGTTTGAGGTTATTGAAAACAGAAGAAATGAAGCGCTAAGTGAGCGTGTTAGGTGGAAACCTGTGAGAAAGAAAAGAAACTTCATTGCTACTTACAGGGGCTCCAGTACAGAGCTTTGAAGCGATGTTCATGAGCGTCATGTAGAACATTGACATATCATTTTCTGCCTGCGAAGAACTAAGCACAAGACATACAGATGTTGAGTTTCTGCTCGTCAGTATCAAATGATATAACTGATAGAACTTTCAATTTCATCAATTTAAATTGTGGCCACCGTACAGAAACAATTTGACGCCTTGATAAATTTACGGCGCTGTTGTGTACCGTAATAAGCTGACACATTCGCGAAAAAATAGGCACAAAGGTTTTGTTTCGTTCTTTTAAGAATTAGAGAGGCAAGAATGCCAAACCTGCATACTAAAACACGGATGACATCAGGGTACTTCATTACCTAGTGAAGCGTTGTGGTATTGGAGACTACTTCAACATCAATAATGATAATGTTTTTATTATGTAGCACGATTTAACCTTCTTCTTCTGTTTTTGAAGCAATCTTCAGGACATCTGTTAGAAGACAGAACTAGTAGTGCAGGTTAAGCAGATAACAAGAACTGATAGATACATTAAGTTTGGGAGGAAATTACATGCGACACGGAACATGAACAAGATAAAAGGAACTGCTCCACACAGAAGCAACAATCTGAAAGGGTACATAGGCGTAACTGCGAAAATTTAACGAGAGAATATTTTGCGGACACAATAATAGCCTTTGTACCACATGGCGACGTCACTTTTGTGCATACTAGATTTCTAAATTAACCTTTATTAAATGCCGAACTATGAAACTACGTTTTTACATACAGCCCCAAACACCACAGTTATTTTTAAAAATACGGCACTTTCGATAAAATGAGGGCTATAACACGTTTTATGTGGCGCTAATTGATTAGGGCGATTCTCTTGTGAACCGAAAACTTTATGTTGTGATAAGAAACAGGTGTATCAGGAAGAGCAGGATTGGGGTGATATGTTTGGCGTGCTGATTATGAGCAGGTTATACCGGGTGCCAATAGTTTTTATAAACAACGCTGCCTGGAATAAAATAGTTCGGAGCACATTGCGGTCTGTGCTCTTCATTTCTGTCAGTTCAAGTTAAAAGCGTGACCATAAAGGAGAAATCCTATTGTTTTTGCATAGTTAGATAAAAAAAAATACCTCTTACAAGAAATTAAAATTTCCTGAAAAAGTAATTTCACTTACTTGAATTTACACGTCACAACTGCAAACGTGGACACAAATAACAATATAAAGAAATTCATGGCGTAAGGACTAGCATTAACTAGGAGCCTGTGTAGTGATAGGGAGTCACTTGAGCGGCTGGTCGCCTTATGCAAACTGCACGGTCGTTTAATTATTCTCGAGTGGTGTAACGACAGCACCTGCGATGAAGTCATCCTTCTGTCACTGCATTTGCGAAACACTTCTCACCTTTGAGGGGCTTAAAATAACGGCTGCTGAATATAGTGAAGTGTTGAATGGGTTCAGGCCTATTGTTTTAGTCAAGTGGCGTTTATGTCAGGGTGGCTGAGAGCTGTCAGAAAACACAAATTTCTGCATATGCGTCCCTCCAACAATCTTTAGATTACAGTCATGTGCAGAGGCTTTCCCTGTCAACTTGAAGGCGTTTGCTTAAAGGAAACCTTCTGGATTTCAAAATAAACGTTGCTTGACCTAAAGAGTAGGCATGTTGGAGTGGAGTGTTCGAAGTACCTGCAATACGCAAACAGAGTGAAGGAGTTTTAAGCGTGGTTTTTATTTATAAGCGTGCTAGATGTGTTTCCAAAGAAAGCTTTTATAATAATTAAGCTTGAACCATCAGTTTAGTAGCCTTATTCAGGAGTTAATAAAGTAAGTATGGTGTCAAAAAATATTCTGTCTTCATCCTGTGCCCCTACAAGCAGGTAGTGGAATAAGATTAACTATTTCGCATAAAACGGGACCGCCAGTGCGATAGCGCAGAATAAAGCCAATCATTACTCTCTCCACTCTACATAGATTCTGTAGCGCTTTAATTTGTGATAGGCCGTTGGACGCGTCTTTGAAGCTATCACTCTACTTGACTTGAACAGCAAGTCCTTTTCTGCTTGTTTGAAAAAATTATTCCCTAGGAAGTTTGACTATATATTACATCCACAAGACTGAAAACAGCCATCTGATAATAGATACTTGGCTCTTGAGTAGTTAAAGACCCTACGGATAATCGAGCTGCTAACTGAATGCTCGGACAATATTTAGATTTTTTTATGTTTTAGCTTTATTACCATGAAGCTCATTCAACTGCTTGTCCAAAATTATAGGCCATGCTACAACTTATTTTTATCCACCTATGAGCAGAAAGAATTTCATCTAAAAGATAGACAAAGGTAAATATAACCATAGTTATTAATTAAATCGCTCCTGAAATGCCCATGAAAGCACTACGCTCAATGGCTCACAGCAGAGCATGGGTCACACTCTTTTCCCACAGATTTGCAACTTGTGAGAATTTTATTCTTTATGCTCATGTCCAAGTTCCCATTCTCGTTTCTTACAGTGGTTTCACACAAATATTGCTTGATGGAAGCTTTACTTTATAAGAAAAAATCATAATAGGTGAAAGAGTAATGTTTCTTCGAATGACCAGTTGGACTGCTGCTTATAATGTAATCGTTATTCACGGCTTCAATATCAAGAAATATTTGCATAGTTATTAAAATTCAGTATTTAAAGCACTGTACAGTAATAAAAAGTACAAGGTCATGCAGCAGATAAAAATACGCTTTTCTTATTTAAGCGCTACAACCAGAAAACGCGAATCGGAATCGAAGCTCGAAAGCTATGGTCGGGACAAGTGTTCATACTGCCTGGAGATTAAAAAAAACATTTCGTTGCAATATGGATCTTCAATTCTGGAACGTTTATTTAGCAATTTATGACCCATTCAAAAACTACAGGGGGAAATTGAAAGGAATGTGATGATTTTATGAGGAGAGTGTAGATACAAAAAAAAATGCTAGGGTTTTACCATAGTTAAACTTAGGAGACGTGCGAGCCTAATTGGCTCATGGTTTTGCTTTGCCGGGTCGTCCGTACTTCTGGCGACAATATTAGACCCAGGTAAAGCTTAGAGCGAGGTTAGCTGATCTGATTTGTCCGCGCAGCAGATGGAAGTTGATGAAGACGACGATAGCAATGCACAGGGCGAGAGTGTGTTTCAGTTTTTTTTTAATTTTTTCAATATTATTTTTATTCTCACAATTATGATTATCATTTAACTACTCGGCTATAAACATCAGTCTCGATCTCCTGCGTGCGTTATGCATTACCCGTTTCATTTCGTTGTTTCTTTTTGTTTACTTCTTCCTTCCTTACCATTCATTTTAATTTTGTCAATGCATTATTTACCTCAAAAACTCTCTCTTCCCCTCAATTCTTGGCCAATCTCCATATGTGGGCATGTGCCATAGTATGTGGACAACAACAACAACAGTTTAACATGAGGCTTGATCGGCTGCCGAGATAGCACAGTGTTCTCGAGCAGTGGCCAACGAAGCTGCTCTGTTTGTGTCCCCGCGGGTTCGAATCTCATTCGTGGCAAAGAATATTTATTCAAGGTCGAGGTCAATCGGCGTTTGCAGCTTTAATCGTAAAGCAGTTCTTTCGCTGCGAAAATTGCTGAAAACAACGTTTAATGCTTCCGTAGTTACATGCTTGTACTAAATCTAGTATAACGTGCGCTTTTGCAATCGTTCTCTTTTTCATCGCTCCTCTGCTCATTTAAAGCTCCGATTGAGTTCTTTTATTCACTTATGCTCTAGAAAGAAAATCCAGATGCGCTTCTTACATTCCCACATGGCTCGCAAGTGGCTTATCATGCATCTCAAGTATTTCCGCGGATGACGTAGATAGTGGCCTTCACTATCGAGAACAGTATGCACGGTCACAGGAGCCCTCCTCTAGGTGTGGCTCTGAGGAGGTGGCCGCATCGGTGACGCGCCAGCAACATTGTGAAGTCCTGCTTATGATGCGGAGTGTCAATTGAGATCTTAAGACTCCAAGCGTTTATTACCACCACATTTCCACCCTGGCCGAAAACCCCTACCAGAATTTTCTTCCCGCGAATCCGAATTCTCTTTTTGCTTGTTGTCTGGTCAAGAATATGAACTCTGTCGATTCTTGTTTTTTTTAGGATACTTGCTTCCACTGCGTTCATTTTTAAGATTGATGACACCATGCTAAGAGCAGAAATGGGCTTATTGGAGTCGTATTTTTTGGCAATTTGTTGCTTAACTACTCTCGGCTTTAGTGAGAGGACTTAGCCAGGACTATGATTGATTGATTTTATGGGGGTTTGACGTCCCAAAGTGACTCAGGCTGTGAGGAACGCCGTAGTGAAGGGCTCCGGAAATTTCGACCACCTGGGGTTTTTTAACGTGCACTGACATCGCACAGTACACGAGCCTCTAGAATTTCGCCTCCATCGAAGTTCGACCGCCACGGCCGGGATCGAACCCGCGTCTTTCGGGTCAGCAGCCGAGCGCCATAACCACTGAGCCACCATAGAATGCTTTCTTTTCTGCGTCAGGAAGTTAGCATAAAAGCCCATCTCTCGCTTCTCTATAGCTGTGCCGTTACACCATGTGGTTCAGACGAATTGTATCGATCTCTTAGAAATATTTCTCTTGAGAAATCGACAGACCATCAACTCCAGTCAAAAAATTGGGCAGAAAAATAGAATCTGACTTGAGTGGGTGTGCATGCATTTTACAACATTCTCATCTTCTCCCTTAACAACGCCTTCTACCTGGAGGTTTGCATCCCTTGAGTACAGCTCCAGATGGACTTTCTGCCTTTCCAGCTCGTTATTTTCGCTTTCTTAAAGGTTTCAGGCATTCTGCTACAAGCACCTCGTTTTCCTCTGTGAGTTTTAGCGTTTTTTGCAATTTCTGCATCCAATATTTTTTGCAATTCCTCAAAAGAGTCATGCATGTTCTCAAGCATCGTAATTTTCTCTTTTTGCTCATTCTTAAGTTCCTGTACTTAGTTCCTCTGTTCCCTTCTAAGGGACTCTTGGAAACTTTAATTTCCTGCTTACATCCATGTCTAATTTTTGACCAAATCACTTCTGACTTCTTCATCAATCTCTGAATCGTCTTTTGCTACGAAGATCTACCTCATTGTGTTGTCAAAATCAAACGTTGCGCCATAACAAAGGCGACTGAGCAAAAAAAAGCACAAAAATTTGGCAGAAAAATTTGCAGCGGGGACGACTGAATCACACAGAAATATAATAAAAACTTTCAGACTAACTTGCAGTGAAAAAAAGGCCCAATTTTAGACGATGTACACAGGATGTACACTTTTTCTTTGCGACAGAAAGAACAGAAGAGGAGGTAGTGTGCTTGTTGTGATTAAGCAAGAGGTCATTTTTATACCAATTGTTGCTTGTAATTTTCTCAAGTTTGTATACGTCTCCTTAAAATTTACTACTGCAAACATTATCGCCGGTGTGTTGTATCGTCCACCCGACCTTTGTGATGGCTTTCAGATGAATTTTGTCGCTTACTCACCGATGTCTGCACACGTTTTCTAAATTATGTCCTAATTATCCTTGATTGCACCGTCCGATGCAGTTAGAGCAGCAGTTACATCTACCACACATGAGCTATCTTCCTCTTTGACGCAAAGGCAGGGTCAGTCTAAAGCAATGCACTTTATCTCCTTGTCGGAAGCTCCCTGTCTGTCAGGCAATTCAATATATTGGCTTTCGTCTGGTAGAGAATATATAAGTAAGAATGCTGACTCTCATTTTCGCGCTGATAACTTTTTCTGAGCTCCACGAGTGATAGCCGATACTTCATGAATAAATTGCCTTCGAGCTCATCATTGTTTATCACGCCGCCGTCTAATACGCGCTTTATCTGATCAGACGTTTAACTGTTCTGAAGGCCGAACGTCTGTGCCCAACGAACCAGTTCGATTCATTTTGTCAAGGCCCTCTCGAACTCGGCTAGATACCGGGACATATCCTCAGCGACGACAAACGGCCGAAGTTTGTTTCCAGTGCCGAACCGTAAGCCTGCACTAGAGCAGGTAACGTTTCATGCCCCTCAATATCTCATGGGTTACAAGCTCCAGGTCTATTAACTTCATTACACGAGCATGCTGTTTTTCCTCGAGTCGTTCCTGTCTTTCTGCTTCCTTCTTCACTTTTCTTTATTGAATGTCATCCCAGGCCTCATTAGCTTCTTTAGCCGCCATTTCCGCGGCCCGCATAATTCAAAGAATCTTATTATTTCTTTTTCCAGAGCCCAAAACATAGCCAACTCCTCGAAAATTTCGATGAGTTCTATTACCCTGAAATTCTCCATAAACAACAGCCTCTTGCCATTCGCCCTTAGTCATTAGAATTTCCTTGCCGTTCAGTACTATCGAGCTACGAGTGTGACTTGCACAAGCAATTCTTTCTAACAACTTCTTGTTTACACCCTCAGCACCAGTTTTGGATTCAGAACAATATTACTGGGCTCGAAACAACAATGCTGTCCAGTGCTTCCCACAGACATATTCTAGACTACGATAACATGTGTTAGAGAACTCTGTCGAATTGAGGGGAAACATCAGGCACTCACTAAGCCAAGGTAGCTGACACCGATCTGTGAAGTAGCTGCCATTACTGGTGCGCCTGGTATCCGACCGCCGCCACCCCTGTTGCGACTGAGAATTCTACCTACCTCCTCCTGTCAGCACTGGTGCATCTCAGCCTGCTGCCACTGCTACGCAGAGCTGAATGATAAAGCGGTCATGGCGATGGTGAGTTAACGAAATATTTACATACAGTATTTACACGCGCGTTAGGTAGTCGGCACAGGGGCCGAGATCAAAATGAGCTCGCACAAAGCGCGGCGATCACCCGGGAGGACGTCTGTTGCTATCTCCTTATTTCCACTCAGCGTGGCTCTGTTTTTATATCCTCGGGAACCGTTTCAATTGGACGAATGGACGAGAAGGGCCTCACACCGGCCCTAGTGAGCGAGGGGGGGGGGGGGGTCAGAGTTCTGCCGGGTGAGCCTAAATGAATAAATTTGAAAGGGGCCACGTGTCCGAGAGTCGTTACAGGACAGACTTGCTTTGTGCGATGCCGGACACACGGCGTTGGTTTCCACGTGATGCCAGCGGAAAGCGCGCTCTGGCACTAAGTGCAGCATGTGCATGAAATCAGGTAGTTCTCGCGTGGATCAGACCTCTTGCAGGCATCGCAGCTCCGAAAGGGCCGTCCTCAGAAAGCTGCCTTCTTGAGGATGTCGTAAACCATGGTCAGCGGTGCCCTCACTCACACTTATAGAGGACTTCGCACTCATAGAGGGCCATGCCTAATTGCAGGGTGGCAAGCAGGCTTTTACTTCGAGGTGACATGCTCCACCCTGGAAGTTGGCTTCCAGACTGACGGACAAGATATCTCGAAGCTCGTGCCTGTACGGTGGCATATTAGCGGCATAGTGGCCCATGGAGACGGAAGAACGAGCAGTGGCATCAGCAACAGTTGTCTGTCCGATTGCGTGGAGTAGGCGTTATCGTTGTCAAAAGCGGGACGCGACCGACTAATAGGGCTAACCATAAGAAACTGGTATGCTTCTAGAGCAGAGAGGTGTCACCTCTTGGTTCGCGTTCAGTGCCTTCTGTGTCGTTTTTTCTAATAGGACGCGTGGCAGAAGGCACCGCCATACCTTATATTGCACGGCACAATTTAAGGAACTACCCTTTTTTTGAGCTCGCATGTCTGTGGCTGATCTTAGGAGCGTGGGTCCGTTTAGAGGAAGCAGTGTTGCATGAGCACAGCCAGCCGCAATGAGCCCCCTTAAACTTCGACATTATCACCGGTACCACGCTGAAGGTTTGAAGTGCTATGAAGGAGCTTTTGGTTGTTTATGAAATAGCAAACGCTTTCAAGCAGCAACGCAGACTGATGGGCATGCTGGTACGACAAAAAAGGCTAAAAGCAGAGTACCTGCGCAGGAACAAAGGAAGGACAGGTGATTTTATTGCAAAAATGCCTCGTCTGTTCTCGTCATTTAATCTTTTCTTCCATCTTCCCTGTGCAGGTACGCTGTTTTTTGCCTTATAGGGCTTTTAAGGAATTGCGTTGCAAGAGAGGGGGATACCTGACGTCTTATACGGGAGAGGAAAGTATTGTTTTGTCGCATCCAAAATTTTTTAAAAGGTTCTTTTCCTTTCGGAAAGCGGTAGTCAAGGGCGGATGAAGTGAAGAACAAATTGACGAAAACGAGTGCAGTATACAATAATTTAATTCATTTCCTGGGACTTCCTCTCAAAGGTCCATCTTGCGGCATAAACGCATATGTGTGTCCATAGTCTTTGCTGGGAATTGGTACACCCATCACCGCGCATACACCAACATTCCGGCCATATTCATCATTCCTGGCAACACAGGTGCAGTTATGACGTTTCAGTCTTGTACAGGGTCTACTTCTTCCAGGATTGCACTGGTCATGAAACCAAAACAAAAAAAAAACGGCACTGACTCATGGCTCACAGAAGTGCGCTGGCTTTTTCATGGCACATGAGGCTCGCAGTGTTGAGAATCATTATGTATAAATAAAGATTCAACATTCGAAGTAGTTCCAGTTTCTTCGGGCATATCGTCTTGTTGGCAAACATCGAGAAGGCACACTACCGTTCGTACAAAATCGACTCAGACCAGCAGGATTCATGCAAGTAAAATCTCACAGATATGATGGCTGCTCTTTCCGTGCATAGAACTTTAAAAAAATATAGCACAAAGCTCTGAATTGCGTTTTCATGTCCAAATAAAAGATGAGGCATATAAAAAAATTGGGCTGAACAAAGAAAGATTTTTTCTTGGAACATCGTAATCCCCTAGGCCAGAAGCCTCATTCGTAATGATCATCGCAAGATCGCGTGTTGCTGTGCTTCTCGCACAACCGAGGACCCAGCGTCGTAGTTGGCGTTGCGTATAGAGAAAATCAGGACTTGTTGAAAAAGTTGTCGCGCCACAAGGACCTCATGTGGTTAATACCAACACGCCACAACGATCACACGGTACAACAGTGATGACGTCCCTATACAACGCTTCATCTGTCTACAGGGTGATGATGTCATTCCGTTACCATTATGCAGTGCCTCTGAAGAAAGAAAAGCAAATGCGCTGAAAAGGACAATCGTCGAGCCGGTACTCAAACCGCTGCCTCTTTGGCCGTGAGCCAGGCATGCTGCTCCCGTCCTCTGAGGAACGTTCGAACGACATGGTAATGGGAGGTTTTGTGTTCACAGAAAACTTGCCTGTCTTGTAGTTAATAGAAAAGAAGAACGAAAGTAAGAATAAAGAATTCTCTCCACCTCTGCGTAGTAATACCCAAAGGGAATCCCAGCCAACTAAAGGAACCCATAACGCTATCCTGTCATACCATTAGGGCTGAGCTTAAGTGTTCCACGAAATTATACTTCTGGGTTAGAGGTGGATACTTCCCGCTGTCACCGTCTAGCCTCTGCTCTATCAGAGTGTCCATGCAGCGTCAGATGAACTCTTAGGTCCAGCACATAGCGGACGTTTGAGGGTGCGGTGCAGAGACCTCCGCGACGGGAAGCGTCATTCTCTTGATTAGAACGGAAGCACTGCTGAGCGAGAGACGCAGCAACACGCGAACCTGCAATGGTGAATGCGACGGAAACTTTTTCCAACGTCAAGGACGATGAAGAAATTACAAATTCTCCCTCGCCAAACAGACGGCGCTGAGTGTTTTCTACTGCCCAGCTTGACCACAAAAAATTGCTCGAGAGCCATGCCTTGCAGGCAGGTTTGAAGCAGCCAGGGTGGAATCACCATCTGCTGAGAGTGCCCTCAACCCTTCTTAGTCTCTTGCCAATGTCACTCGGCCCGATCATATCCCCACATGGCGCTGTCAATCGACGTAGGCTGAAAATGCAGCTCGGCTGACACACATGATCCTGCGCAGCCGTAGTCCGCATCCATTTGCGTGGACATGTCCCTCTTTTCCGGTGCAATATCCGTCATGTTGTAGTTTTCGAGTACGAGGTGGCGGTCTCGTTTCTCCGAGGAGGAGCTGCAGTCCGTGTAGAAACGTGACTTCCGCTTCTTCACTGTCTCGTGCTGTTGAGTTTGATTGAACGTAAGCTGAACGCTGTCTGTCTGTTGAGGTCTAAAAAATAAATTGAATCCGCTTGCTCATTTGCGAGAAGTCTACGAAACCTATGTAGCCAGGGGCATCTTTCAAGAGCCGGGGCATGACTGCCGTCTTAACTTTGATTCTGGAAGGAGCACTACTCAGCTGCCGCTGTGCTTCTTCTGTGTGTCCGAGCATAAGCTTTCTGTGGAAGGTGTGTTTCGCAAAGTCGCAGAAAGTTGGTCACCCTCCACGAAGTGGTCAAGCTGCGGTCCCTTCAAAGCGAGTCTAGGCACTGGGGAACCAGTTTTCGTGTGATTTCTCGATGCCGTCAAGTCCTGCTTTAGACCAGAGCTTTTGGGTCGCCGCGCGTTATGCTGTTCACTTTGCCACTAGTAGGCAGTCTTCTTTTCTTGTTCTGTGAGATTGGAACCGGCTGCGTTTTTATGGAGGAAAAACGCTAAGGCGCCCGTGTGCTGTGCGATGTCAGGGCACGTTAAAGATCCCCAGGTGGTCGAAATTATTCCGGAGCCCTCCACTACGGCACCTATTCTTCTTTTCTTCTTTCACTCCCTCCTATATCCCTTCCCTTACGGCGCGGTTCAGGTGTCCAAAGATATATGAGACAGATACTGCGCCATTTCCTTTCCCCAAAAACCAATTATTATTATTATTATTATTATTATTGGAACCGTCTGAATGAGAGGAAATTTCCGGCGGGTGGCCATGTGTCGTGGATGGGGCCGTAAATGGTTTGAAAAACTGAGGTCACGCAGTTTCCTGTTGTCTACTGGCAGTTAAGACATAGCGAAGGATATTTCTCCAGCTGCACGCATATATTTATCCTGTGCTTCAAGCTTCCCTTTTTCCGCTGAGAACACTTCTCAGGAGAATTGGTGTTATATCCTCTTCTTTATCCAGTGAGTTACTCTAGGCTTGAATAGCCACGCAGGTGGCTTAGTGGATTTTATTCTCTTCTGCTGACCCGAAACACGCGAATTTGACACCGGCCTCTGCAGTGGCATTTCGAAGAATGCGAAATGCTAGAGGTCGTGTACTCAAGCCGACGTGTATCTGGCACCTGCAGGCTGCTGGACTCTTACCAAATAATCCTTCGTCATATACAGCTTGAACGCACGGTCCGCATCGTCGCTCACTCCTCGACTTCATCATTCGGCCAACCTATTTTCATTCATTTAACCATCATTTTATCAAACCATCATTACGTACCCCCTTTATTCCCTAAAGCAATAAATATCGTGTAAGAATTATGCTTGTCGCTACATATATTTTCCCCTCCTAGCACCTTGACAAGAACTAGCTGTAATAAGCAAGTAATCACAGATTAGGTCTCTTGGATTGGAAAGAGTTGGGGATATGATTTAATGGAGATTACCTCAGTATTCTACGATTCGGTGATGACATTGCCTTTGCTAAATTACTCAAAGGAGATAGGCAGAGCGGAACAGTGAGTATGAAATCGATCAGTCGGTAACTTCATAAGTCTCGGAAGCGAATACCAGTTTACGACTGGCAGTGATGCGCTGGGAGTAGTGAG
Organism: Amblyomma americanum; assembly: GCF_052857255.1. Lineage (NCBI taxonomy): Eukaryota > Metazoa > Arthropoda > Arachnida > Ixodida > Ixodidae > Amblyomma > Amblyomma americanum. Next base: position 63,774,629 of record NC_135498.1, on the reverse strand, counting down.
GGACTACTTAGGACAAGTAGTGACCGCAGATCTTGATCATGAGAGTTAGAAAGCTTGAGAAATAGGACTCAGGTGGAGTGCATTTGGCAATTGCTCTAGATCATCAATTGCAGTTTATCAATATATTTATAGAGAAAAGTACCTAACATCTATACCTTACGTGCACTCACCCACGGGGCAGAAATGTGGAGGCGAAGGAAAACGGTTCATTCTGAATTGAGGACAGCGCTGAGAACTATGGAAAGGGAAATCATAGGTCTAACGGTCAGAGATAAAAAGAGATCAGAGTAGGTCAGGGAACAAATGGGGCCATATGATATCCGAGTCGAAACCAAGACGAAGAAATGGGCCCGCGCAGGACATATAACGCGAAGGCAAGATATCCTCTGGTCCTCAATGGTGGCGGACTGGATTCCAAGAGAAGGCAAGAGTAGCAGGGGGTGGGGGGGAGAAAATGAGGTGGTCGTAGGAGATCAAGAAGTTTGCGGGAATAAGGTTGCCACTGGAAGCACACGACAGTGTTAAATAGAAAGATAAGAGAGGGCGTTGCCCTACATTGGGCGTAGCATAAGCAGCTGCAGCTGATGATGATGGTGATAAATAACTGATTGATATGCACTCAAGTAGAATCATACGTCTACAAAGGAAAGCTATACAGCGTTCACAAGCAATCTTCGGCAGCGCACTCAAGTTCTGTCCTTAGGATGGGCAACGCCACCGTGGTAAAAGATTTTGCGCGATAACGTAAGGAGCTCTTTCTGCAGAAAATCCTGCGTCGGCGTCGTTCGGTCTGACTCAAAAACTACCCCAGAAAAAAGAAATAAAGCAATAAAAGGAAATAGCTGTCATTGGGGTTCGGGCAGGACGTCTGTATGCCATACGGGCACGCAAAGCTTAGACCATGAATATTTTTTTATTGCATGAGAATAGTGTCGAAAAGGAGATTTTCACTATGCTCACGTCACAAGCCACCAGGTTGTGTAATACGAGCCCACCATACATCCACACGTCCTCACCTTCCCAAACAACAAAATTTTGGGAGGAACACACATGCATCATCTATTTAGGGGAGCCAGCTAGGCGGCTCTTACAGGGCACAATATACTCAAAGCACAGATTTCGATCACCGAAGATATTCGGCGTGGCGGTCCAGTATACGACTCTTCCAGAGACTACAAAGTACCATTAACATAAATAGATCTCATGGCACAACACAGTTTTGCAACAGGCAAAAACGGATGCTGTAAGGTGGGATTTTAATGCCGCTCTTAAGTGAAACAAAGGTCAATGGTCTCTGGCGCACTGCAAACGCGGCAATTCACCGTCCATGGCGCAAGCATCTCCAAAGCATGAAGCCATGCCTTGACAGGCATCATCGATGTGTGCAATTTAAAGAACTGCCAGCACTATTTCATTACGTCATTCACATTCATTTCCTTCACTGCTTGGTTCCCTAGCAAAGACAGACATCGCCAACTACTTGATGGTTATTAATGAGAGTGGCGAGGTGTATGAAAGTGCAGGTCATTGTAGAACAAAGCAGGAAGCTAGAATTCGGCGCCGTAGTGGTTGCCATACGTTATTAGTGAACGTTGCGTTTGCAGCAACCTTCCTGCGCACCTCATGGACTCAGATTTGGTTTTGTGAGGAAGAAAGCCCTGGGACTTTTTTTGCCCTGCAGAGCGTTATACTCATAGAATGGTTAAATAAACTATGTTACATCGTCTTGTCAATAGCTTCGAACTCCACTCCATTTATTAACGGCAGTTATTAAAATTTTTTTAGCAAATGTTCGTTATCTAATTAAAATATTTCTATAAAAGCCCAAATATATTTCTTTCTATTTCGAGTTCTCTACAATAACGAATTTTTGAGTACTCTTTGAAACGCTTCTTATTCTATACTTTCGCTCAGGTAGCTAAATTTTCTTCTTTATAAATTGCTTTGCGGTGTCTTTGTCTACTGTCTCTGTCGCACTAGAGCTTTCACAATATCTCAGGACACAGCTGTGCACGACAGGAAATCTTCATTGGGAGGCATGCTGACGAAGTATACGCTGAAGACTTGTCACTTAGTGTATGGACAGCACTACCTGTTTATTGATGTTCTCGTGTCATATAAATGCCAATGAAGGTTCACTTCCGGCACGCCATGCGGCGCACCCTAGTGGCGCTGGAATATAAACTATTTCAATGACTTTGGCTTTCGGCTGCTGATCGCAAGGTCGCAGGATCGATCCCGGCCGCGGCGGCCGTATTTAGATGGAGGTGAAATACAAAGCTCCCGAGTGCTGTCTCTTGTCAGCGCACGCTAAGGAACTCCAGATGTACTAAAATAATTCTAAGCCCTCCAACGGCGCCCCTGATTCCCATTGTGGAGCTTGGAGATGCTAAATCTCAAAATTTACAACCTATTGCGAGGTCCCGTGGATAGCAACAAGTGGGTACAAGGGTTTGTTAGAAGCATTTCTTCAGTAAAAAAAAAATCGGCCGTTTTCAAATTTTTTTTTCTTGAAATGCAAATCTTTGGATACTGACACTGTCAGAAAACACTGCACAAAAATTATTGTCGTCACAACAACTTTTTGTTATTTTTTCACCAAAACATGCAGTAACAATTAAAATTTTTATTGTGGCAACAGAATTTTTTGTAGTTGCAACCGCAAAGTACTACACAACTGCAGACTAGAGAAACGTACTGCCGAAAAGAAAAATACTAGAAACAAAAGAAAAATTAGTCGTTACGACACAAGGACAAGATATTTTGTCATATATTTTTGACACGGTTCTGTTGCTTTTTTCGACTCAGGAGACAAAAAAAAGGTGGATAAAACCATCGAAGGAAGTAGACCTCCTTCACAGCCTCGAAGCAACACGTTTGCTTCATGAAACACGCCTTGGTGTATTCGTCATTGCTCATTATTGAGTTTGTTTCCTGAGGTACAGTCTTCTTTTTTTAGATACACGGCCCACGGCTCCGGTCGCAAGAGTGGCTGCTGAGCCACGCACAGGCGCTTCTATAACCGTCGGGCGCGCGTTGCAGGGTGCACGGAGTGACGACAATGTACGCTCTCACTCTCGCGCGAGCAAGTAAAGAGCTTGATAATTTTCATGTGCGGCGTTCGTTTGTTTCGCCCTTGACGCTATTAAGAATTGACGCCAGCTGGTATTAGGATTGGCGCGAGCAGGTCTCGAGGATTGCCACCAAGACAGCATCTCTCGCCAGGCGTCTTCGGGGTGCATTTACCGCGCTCGCCCGGTCGTTGCTGCGTGGGACAAGCAGGGAGCAGGGTTCTGCGAAAATCCCTTTAAGGTGTCGCTGTCGCCGGCCTGGCTTTCCGGGCACAGCACCAGCGTGGGAACGAATCGCCACAGTGGCTCGTCCACAGGCTTCGCCAGCCATAGCTAATGGCAGAACCACTGGGGATTATCTCCCGACAGGGCGCCCCGGCTTCTTCGAAGTTCACCGACCGGCGGAGAGCGGGCCGACCACCTGACGTCTCCTGCCAGCCCCGCGGGGACCTGGCCGCATACCCACTCCCTCGGGCTCAACTTATGCCACGAACGTGTCCATGTGTGCGGAGGTGTCCGTTTCTGTGAGAGTAAAAGTTTTGGCCACACCCACCACGGCGAGGGCGTCCCCTACCTGGGGAATTTAGGGAAGACGCAGTCTATAAAACTGTACTGCAGATGCAGTTGAGGCAGCTCACTTCTGAACTCAAAAACGTGTAAATATGTAATATAAACCAAGTCTTCTTTCTCCACTAACGAACCCTTCATTCAGCAGCACTCCTGTCCGGGTCGAAGCGGGCGTCAACTTGACCGAGGTTGTGTCGAGAAGCGACCCCGATCCCCACCTTGAACAATGCTCGCTACGTAGGAGGGCGCCTGGGTGCTGTTGTGATCGCGCTTCCTTCCTGCTGTGGAATTCGGCAAAGAGACGTGACTGCAGGACTGCCAGAGGGAACGACAACAATAGCGTCCCCACGTGTTCGAACAGGAATGCCGGAAGCAGTGACGATAGCGCCCCATAGCAACGATAGTGTTCAACAGGAATGCCAGCGACGACCATAAGCGTATTCGTTCCGGTCACCAGTCAAGCTCTTTCGACACCTGCGGGGAGACAGCCTGCATTCCTGTGTCATGCAGCTGCCCTCCGGACGCACGTGCACGGCCACCTGGAAGCCGCGGGGACGACAACGTGACCGGGTCCTGTTCCCTTTCCCTCGACCGAGCTGCGAGGAAGCATCAGGACCGCCCTGCCGTGGGTGGTACCATCAGTGCCATCGTGTGATTGGACATCATTCTTCGAACTGTATTCCCCAGCTAGGGATCTGGGGAATACGAAGAGTATTTAAGGAGCTGCTGGTTTGATGACAGAGAGAGCCCCCTTCTTGAGAGGTATCAGAGACTCCCGACTCCTAAGAAGCTCTCTTTACTGAAAAGCACTCTCAGTTGCCCGTGCTTGTACATAATGTAAATAGTCTGTGCATAAGGTTTTCCAAGTTTTCTTCCTGCGATCGTCCTCGTCTCTTCTCCGGCCCAGTCACGCTACCTGAATTCCAACAGTGCTCAGACATCTTTACGTGCGCCGTGGAGGGTGCACGGCGGGCGTGCGCCGAAGCGCACAACAAAATGAGCCAAGGCAACATGTTGTCGCTCTGTCGCGCTTACTAGTGGTGCTATAAAAGGAAATGTAGGGCAGTGTAGAGTCAATGCGCCAGTCTGGGAAGTTGTGCAAGTCGCGTGGTAAGTTTCGTTAGTGAAAGAGCGTGGTTTATATGTCCTAATTTGCCTTTTTATCAAGCGCCCGTTGTACCCCATTGTCCTAATATTTGAACGTATAATTTATGGAACATGAAGATCAGAAATGCAGCTAAACAAATTTCTTATAAAAAGGCATATCGGCTGTGTTTTAGGAAGAATTAATTAATAGAAGTTCATCGCTATCGTTTCTGACCTTTTGTATTGGGCCAGAACGCGTGACAACAATGCGCTGGATTAAAAAATATTTATTGGTGTTCGGGAGCTACATAACAAAGGGCAGCAACCTCGCACGCAGTTCTACGCGCCGTTTCTTACACGGAAGAAATCGCCATCGAAGAAATTCAGTTCGCTAATTAGTTGTCAGAAATTCGTTTCCCTGGATTTGCTCCTAGATATCACCTATGTTTTTAAGAAAAACGATGTTGCTCTAATATTGGTGACTCAATTAGTTTGGCAACTGTGTGTAGCGCTTTTGCATCGCAGGGCTATATTATGACCGTTTAGAGGCAGTTGCTTTGTTATCAGAATTATCGTGGAATATCAACAATCTTATTATTTGTTAGCTAACAGAAACTTTATATATGTTTTATATGGACCCTATGGCTTGCATAACAATAAGGGTGCCGTGCGGAGACGATAGAGAAGATAGCTGTCTTAGCGACAGCGATTCCAGCTGAAGTGATGGCCTTGATGTTTCCTAAGTTGTGCTTTCAAATATGCAAACAGTGCTGTGGATTGGGTGCTTATTAATGAGTGGCCGTAAAAAATACGATATGCTTGCACCAGCGTTATCGTTCTTATTACTTTCATCTATCCAGATGCTTGCGCCGAGTGGGCGAGAACAGGCGGCGATTTTAAGTAGACACATGCGGCCCACAACACTATTGCTGTTGCCATATGAGCGCTTACAAGTGACGCAACGAAAACATTCTATAAAGGATTATTTAACGACCCTGTTTTTGTGTTCCTTTTTGTATATACATAAGATGAACTCATTGAAGCGCACGCGTGAATTTCTGGAATGGAGTGGTGTGGGCGTAACATGGGATAGGACACTTTTTTTCGAATAAAATACGATTGAGTTAAAAACAGCACCTTTTTGCACTTACCGGCATCAGACATGCAGCATGTTGGCTCCAATTTCCCATAAATTCAGAGCTGTAGTTTCCGTAGTAAGCGACTGTCACATATGTACCATTCCCAAGAGTTTTCACTTCGTAGCCGCAAGGCTTTATTCGTTCGCGCTTCCCTTTATGTTTCTTCTTTTTTTTGCTGGGATTTTCACGTGAAACCGATTTTTTATCTTTCCTGCTTTCAATCAATGGGTACGTTCCGACGACAGTGCCCTTCTCAATAGCATCATCTCCTTTAAATTGCATTGCGTGGTTATGTCTTTCTTCTTCGTGATCATCAGAAATGCTGCAGAGAATGCAAGCAAATAAAATTTAAACGTCTCCAAATTTTTCTACCGCACAAGGAAAAACACTACGCCGTGTGTTTGTTTCCATCGAAAGCAGAATTTTAGAAATGTAATTCTTCTGTTGTTTCATATCTTCTGGCGAATTAATATAACTTTAAAAATGCGCTAGTCTATCGGACTGGGAAAAGCTGTGATGACGTAATGGCTGTGTAAAAGTTTTCGATGCTACATGATAAAAAAATGCAAACCTTATTTTTAAAGACTAGACTGGAGTACATGCTATTGCTTATTTAATGCCATTGCACTCAGAACGAAGCGAATAGGGCTAAAAACGATGTATACGCTCGGACCCGAAGGTTTGTATATGAGCCCGATTGCTTCTGTAACAATAAGGGTGCCGTGTGAAGACGATAGCGAAGACAGCTGTCTTAGCGAGAGTAGAACCAACTGAAGTTTGGCCTTGATGTTTCTTAAGTTGTGCTTTCAAATATGCACACAGTGCTGTGGATTGTGTGCTTGCTAATGAGTGACGATGTGTAAGCTCTGAAAGCTGGATCAATGGTTTTGTCATCTAAAAAACACTTCTCACCGTACACACTGATTACGTGATTACCTGGACACCCATAAATCCTGGTGGGGGGGGGGGGGGGGGGGAGGGGGGCGTTGATGTTCCGGTCTCACAGGGGATGCCCTCGATTTATTTTGGCATGCTCGGCGGGAACCCAGCTACTAAATGACAAAGTAATGGCGGCCACTTGGAGCCCAACTTTCACCGCTCTCAACCGAGAGAATCAAAGTTCTCATATCAGGGAACTCAATAAAATAGAGAGGATAAAGACGAATTTGAAAACACTTATAAGAACTTAGGGACTCGCTTAAGCTCGAAAGATTACAAAACACAGGTAGATATCTCAACATAATGTACTCATGCTGAGAGTTCAACAAAATAAACACATAATGTTCACTGGGCACTGCGACAGTCCGACGCCCGGAGCATCACTGATATGACCGTCTTGAAGAGTGGCGCACGCTCTCTCCCTTGTCCGGGGCTGGCGACAGAAGTGCTGACGCAGGGAGTCGTGCAGAAGTGCCAGGCCCACTGGATTGCGAATCTCGGCACCAGTGCTTCAAACCTCGAAGACGACGGTGCTACTTGCCGTTTTTTTGGTCATCACCATCACCCGAGTAAGAGAGTACAACACACGCCACTTCTAAACAGGTTCATCTGCGGCATCCAGTCATCAGCCACTAAAACATGGAACTGGTCGGAAATCTGCCTAGCAATGGCCGCAAGTGACGAAGTGACCGCAGTGCTAACAGCGGGGTATTCGGCAACGGCGACTGGTTGCTCGCCGGCAGAGGAACTCGGCATGTCGCGCAAGGCTCGTTGTCACAAAATTCGGCGCATATTCGAAAAACAAAACGGCGCAGCGCGGAAGCAATCGCGCCCGCGCACAGCGTAAATGAAACTAAAACAGCAGAGAAGGAACCCCGAAGAGCGCGTAATTTTGCGGGTGCTGCTGCCGTGTCCACTTTGCTCGCCGGCGCGGAGCCAAAGGGAACACAACCGCGCGAGCCGTCGATTCTTCCAGAGTCTCAGAGTAATTTCTACTGAATGTCGACAGACAGGGCGTAACCTTGGCAGCGCTAAGTGATGCCCTCTCCCCTTCCATCTCGCGTCGGCGACGGCGCAAGACGAGAAGGCCCTCGAATCTTCTGGAAACCGATTTCCGCGCTTGACCAATGCGGTCGCGCGCCCGGCGCGATGAGAAGGAAATTGTGCAGTTAACACTGCGTGTATGTGAGCGCCTGCCTTGGCGCGAAGAACGAACAGACGCGGACCGCGACTATAAATGAGGGGCGTTGACCGCTGGAAGACCGAGCCGCCGTTTAATGTTAAGAGCAGCGCGCCCGCTCGACTCCCGGGAGAACGCCACTCGCCCAGCCATAGACCGGGGAGGCAACGTGAGCCAACCTGCGGGACGGCTCCGTCGTGCTCCTCAGGTCGTCGGACTGTCGCAGTGCCGGTGAACAAATTTTTTATTGTTTGTTGTCTCTCTCTCTCTCTGTGTTAGTGCACTTTAGGTGCAAATATCTTGTAATGTAACCCCTCAAGTGTCACTTTGCAAGAGTTGCATGGTATTTGTAAATCACTCTGCATATGCTCGTACGACTGATTGTGAAATCCTCTGTATCGTCTCTTTTCTGTATAAATTTTGTTTTGTTTTGTAAAACTTTGGCTCCAACCCATTCTCTGGCTTGCGACCGGCGAAAGCAGGGCACCAAATGACCACCCCTCTTGTCACTTGGTAGCTGGTCTCCGGCCGAGCTTGCACGCTGAGTCGACGGCATCTCCTTTGTGACCGCAACCGCTAACCCCATACGCTCTAAGCGTGTCTGGGAGTGCACGCTAAAGTTCGCGAAGTGGTAACACTCGTTCTTCCACTTTTTTTTGGGTGCCGTAGATAACTTAGTTTCTCGTCAACAGCCAGTGTGCTGCAATCGAAGTCTTGACTATGGCGACTGCAGGAAGGTCAGCAGTAGCGTTGACTACTTCCGTGAGATCCATGATGTGTTCCTGTAATGCGTCGCCAGCAGGCCGCACGCGGTTGCCCAGCTTGTGAGCTTATGACACCACACAATCCTCCACTGTGTGACCGAAACACTGGAAACCCTTGCAGTGGCTCGTACAACATTGTCGACGAATGGCCACATCGATGGCAGCGAGGATACAGGGCTGGTCAGCGGAGGATAAGGACGGCGCTCTGCACGCCGCAAACGGACAGGAGAGGTGGCAAGTCGCCAACACCGACCCCTTCGTTAAAAGACAAGAGTATCCTCCAGACTGAGTGTTCATATCTGTTTCACGTTTGCGCCTTTCCATTTCTTCGTGAAATCGATGTGACCTTCCTACAGCCTTTGAGCGCTCGTGCATCAAGGGGGTATACAAGATATCGGGAAGCCAAAAAGGGTTGAATTTAACAGCTTTTGTTTGCCTTTCCACAAGCACAGCGACAAATCTTCACCAGTATCTCTCTAACACACAAGCTTTTGCCCATCCAGTTCGCCGATTTTCACAATGCTCTTCAGGGCATCGCTGGAGACTTGGACACGATTCAGGTATCTGGCGAGGCCAGCATGATGCAAAACGAAGTGAACGACCACCTTGCAGGATGAGAGACAAGGCAGCGTAATAACGTGCTCATTACTCTCTGCCTTAGCCAGAGCAGAACCTCGACCAGATGCCAGCTGAACCGTTCTTGAGAAGATCGAGAAACCCTACAGAATGAAACGGTGTATTTTTCTTTTCTGCAGGCCATACCTACAATCGATTCAGCCTTCCGAATACATAGACTATATTTCAAGAGAAGGAGAGGTTCCGGGACCAAGAGTCTTGTCACCGTACGTACTGACGTACGTTACCCGTACGAGATTGTGCCTTTGTCTACCAACACGAGTTACTACCCGAGCTTACTCTAGTTACTCGGGTAAGCTCGAGGAAGTTCAGAGGAGCGTCGCACAACCTGCTCGAAAGATTCCTCCGGAAGAGCAACGTGGGTCGCACAATTCATAACGGTAGCCCCGTGGCGCATCGCTAAACGGACGCGTCACTGTGCTGATAGTGGAATGAGGACTCGCCGCCATCTTTGGATGTTAAGTAGGGAGCGACCACTTCTGTATATGGGTATTAATGCACTACATATATCGCATAATATCCTTAAGGAGCAGCTTATGTGTCCCCTTCAATGGAAGACTCAACACATGCATTGTCACGTCTACTCAGCTCAACTATAGTAAATCCCTACCTATCTTTTTGATGGAAGATTAACATTATGCTTTTGAAAACAGTGTTCATGTTGGCTAGCCATACTTGCCTTCCTTGTGTAAGCAGCATCATCAGCCTGACTACACTCAGTGCAGGACAAAGGCCTCTCTCATGTCTCTCCAATTAACCCTGTCCTTTGCAAGCTGCGCCCACCCTATCCATGCAAACTTCCTAATCTCATCTGCCCATCTAACCTTCTGCCGCCCCCTGCTACACTTACTTTCTCTTGGAATCCACTCCGTTACCCTTAAGGACCCGCGGTTATCTTGCCTTCAAGTTACATGTCCTACCCAAGCCCATTTCGTCCTGCTGATTTCGACTAGGATGTCATTAACCCGCGTTTGTTCCGTCGCCCACTCTGCCCGCTTCCGGTCTCTTAACGTTACACCTATCATTTGTCTTTGCATGTCTCGCTGCGTTCTCCTTAAATTAAGCTGAACCCTTTTCTTTAACCTGCACGCTTCTGCCGCATAGGTGAGTTCCGGTAAAATATAGCTGTTGTACACTTCTCTCTTGAGGCGTATTGGCAAACTGCTATTCATGATCTGAGAGAGCCTGTCACATGCGCTCCACCCCATTCTTATCCTTGTAGTTATCTCCCTCTCATGATCCGGATCAGCTGTCACTACGTGCTCTAAGTAGACGTATTCCGTCACAACTTCCAGGCTCTCACTGCCAATTTTGAACTGTTGTTCCCTTGCTAGGCTGTTGAACATTCCTTCGGTTTTCTGCATGTTAAATTTTAGACCCAGCGTTCTGCTCTGCCTGTATAACTCATTGATCATAATTTGCGGTCCGGTCCACCTCTTGAGTGAATCAGCAAGGCAATTTCATCAGCGAATCGCAGATTATTTAAGTATTTTTCATTAACTATTATTCCCAACTGTTCCCAATTCAGGCTTCAAAATGCCTCCTGTAAACAGGCGGTGAATACCATTGGCGAGATCGTGTCCCTGACGCCCTTTCTTATTGGAATTTTATTGCTGACTTTACGTAGGACTATGGTAGCTTTGCAGTTCCCATGCAGGGTGTCCAGGCTAACATTAGCCACGGGTTAAAAATAAGATACTTGAGGTAGGCCAGGCAAACCACTTACATACAGCTACCAGCCGGCTTCAGCATCTAGGCATTTTTTTGTATTGCTATTAATTAAGTAATAGCTAAGATAATTTTTCTAATTGCGAATTATTGATTTTAGACAGCAGATGTGAATAGCAAAGTTGGAGAGCACATTAAGAAACCCCCATTCCATTAATTTGCGATAACGAAAGCTTCCCGTGCATCTTTTTTCGCGAGCTCCAAAGAAAGCCCGCGAAATGCAAAAAAAAAATCACGTGACTAGAGCACTCGCGTGCTAATATTGCCCTTCTCTCAATCCTAGCTTGAGCGAACGAAATCAGCGGCTTGCAAGGCGCGACGACCCCGTTGCTCCGGCAGGCTGATATGTCGACGGTGGTTGCGACGCCCGCGCAATCCTAGCTTGAGTGAACGAAATCAGCGGCTTGCAAGGCGCGACGACGCCGCTGCTCCGGCAGGCTGATATGTCGACGGTGGTTGCGACGCCCGCGCAATCCTAGCTTGAGTGAACGAAATCAGCGGCTTGCAAGGCGCGACGACCCCATTGCTCCGGCAGGCTGATATGTCGACGGTGGTTGCGACGCCCGCGCAATCCTAGCTTGAGTGAACGAAATCAGCGGCTTGCAAGGCGAGACGACCCCGTTGCTCCGGCAGGCTGATATGTCGACGGTGGTTGCGGCGCCTGCGCAATCCTAGCTTGAGTGAACAAAATCAGCGGCTTGCAAGGCGCGACGACCCCATTGCTCCGGCAGGCTATGTCGACGGTGATTGCGACGCCCGCGCAATCCTAGCTTGAGTGAACGAAATCAGCGGCTTGCAAGGCGAGACGACCCCGTTGCTCCGGCAGGCTGATATGTCGACGGTGGTTGCGACGCCCGCGCAATCCTAGCTTGAGTGAACGAAATCAGCGGCTTGCAAGGCGAGACGACCCCGTTGCTCCGGCAGGCTGATATGTCGACGGTGGTTGCGACGCCCGCGCAATCCTAGCTTGAGTGAACGAAATCAGCGGCTTGCAAGGCGAGACGACCCCGTTGCTCCGGCAGGCTGATATGTCGACGGTGGTTGCGACGCCCGCGCAATCCTAGCTTGAGTGAACGAAATCAGCGGCTTGCAAGGCGCGACGACCCCGTTGCTCCGGCAGGCTGATATGTCGACGGTGGTTGCGACGCCCGCGCAATCCTAGCTTGAGTGAACGAAATCAGCGGCTTGCAAGGCGCGACGACCCCGTTGCTCCGGCAGGCTGATATGTCGACGGTGATTGCGACGCCCGCGCAATCCTTGCTTGCAAGAGTGACGGTGCAACCAACGTCGACATACTGGCTTGCACGGGCGTCGCAACCACCGTCGACATATCAGCCTGCCGGAGCAACGGGGTCTCGCCTTGCAAGCCGCTGATTTCGTTCACTCAAGCTAGGATTGAGAGCAGCGCAATCGTAGCGCGCGAATGCGATATTCACGTGATTTTCTTTGTATTTCGCGGGCTCTTTTTGGAGCTCTTTCTTTATCACAACTAAATGGAATGGGGGTTTCTGAAGGTGCTCTCTAACTTGGCAATTCACATTTGCTGTCTAAATTCGATATTTACGCATATGGAAAAATTATCTTAATTTTCAAATAATTAATTGTAAGACAAAAAATTGCCTATGATGAGCAAGCCGGTTGTTAGGTGTATGTAAGTGGTTTCCCTGGCCTTCCTCAGATGTCTTCTTTTTTAACCGTTGGCTAAAGTTTGCCTGGACACCCTGTATATCTTCCAGTATTTTGACATAAGGCTATTCTACACCCTGATTCTGCAATGCCTCTATGACTGCTGAGGATTCCACTGATTCAAATGCTTTTTCGTAATCAATGAAGACTATATATAGGGGCTGGTTATATTCTGCGCACTTTTCTATCACCTGATTGATAGCGTGAATATGATCTATTGTGGATTATCCTTTACGGAAACCTGCCTGATTATTTGGTAGATAATTTGGCCACAGACAATAAGGTGATAATTCTGTAATTTTTCAAGTGTTTGGCGTCTCCTTTCTTATGAATTAAGATTATGTTTGCGTTATTCTAAGCTTCTGGTACGGTCGAGGTCATAAGGCATTGTGTATACAGGGTGGCTAGTTTTTCAAGCGCAATCTCCACTCCTTACTTCAACATATCTGCTATTATCTGACCCGCATCACCTGCTTTTTTCATTTGCATTGCTCCTAAGGCTTTTTGTACTTCTTTGGTTACTGGCGGCATGTTTCATTTCTGTGCGCTACTGTCTACTTTAATTATCTGATACATATTGCTAACGACATTGTCCTCATTGTGTCTTAATGCATGCATCTGGTTTTTACCTATGCCTTGTTTTCCCTTCACCGCTTTTAGGCTACCTCCGTTCTTTAGGGTACGCTCGATTCTCTCCCTATTAAACTTCCTCATGTCGGCTACCTTGCGCTTATTTATTAACATCGATAGCTCTGCTAGTTCTATTCGTTCTGTAGGGTTAGACGCCTTCATGCTTTGACGTTTCTTAATCATATCTTTCGTCTCCTGAGATGGCTTGCCGGTTTCCTGTCGAACCGTCCTACTGCCTACTTCTACTGCGCGACCCGTAATGATAGCTGTCAGACTATCATTTATTTTATGAACTTTAAGATTATCTTCCTAAGTTAAAGCTGCATATCTTTCTGCAGCGATATCCTGAATTCCTCCATTTTTCCTTTTACCGCTAAATAGTTGATGGACTTCCTCTTCATTAGCTTATTCCGTTCCCTCTTCAAGTCTGAACTAATTCGAGACCTTATCATTCTATGGTGGATACATCGCACCTTTCAATGGACGCTCACATCCTGAACGGTGCCAAGTTGAGCGCATAGTATGAAGTCGATTTCATTTTTAGTGTCGCTATTGGGGCTCTTACAGGTCCACTTCCAGTTGTCTCATATGAGAAGAAGGTAGTCATGATCAGTAAATTATTTCTATCTGCAAAACTTTACTAATAGCTCTTCCCTGCTCTTCCTACAACCTAACACATAGTGGCCTACCGCGTGGTCTCCGGCCTGTTTCTTTTTATTTATTTATTTTTTATTGCAGATACCTCAAGGGCCCTTGGGTGAAGGTTTTACAGGAGGGGTAAAGCCCCGAATTGAAGTCACCCATCAGTACAGTGTATTGTGATTTTACTTGGTTCTTTGCCGATTCCACGTCTTCATAGAAACTTTCAACGGTCTGGTGATCATGACTGGATGCAGGAGCGTAGGCCCGCATCACCTTCAGCTTGTACCTGTTATTATGCCTAATTACGATAGCTGCCACCCTTTCTTTAATACTATAAAACTCCTGTACGTTGCCAGCTATATCCTGATTAATGAATTCCACACCTAATTCTCGTATACCCGCTAATCCGCGATAGCACAGTATGTGCCCGTCCTTTAGTACTGTATACGCTTCACCTGTCCTCCTAACTTCACTAAGCCCTATGCCATCCCGTTTAATGCCCGCTAGTTCCTCGAACAGCACTGCTAGGCTAGCCTCAGTACGTAAGGCTTTAGCGTTAGACGTTGCCAGGTTCAGATTTCAATGGCGGCCTGTACGGAGCCACATTTTCTTAGCACCCTCCGCTGCGTCACAAGTCTGACCGCCGCCTTGGTCTGTTGCTCTGCAGCCGCTGGAGACTGAGGGCCGAGGGTTATTTGGTTTGTTCATAGAAGGTTGTGGCCAAGTACTACACCAGGGTGGCCAAATCATGCTCTGGTGAGAGAGTGCATTGTCGGTTCTGGTCACCGAGATCAAGCTGCTTATGCAATGCCATCGACACGCGGCGTTTTTTCGCTTTTTTTTTAAACCCGGTTGGGAATTGCGCGGAACCTGGATTTGCACCCCGGTCGTCTTGCACGCGAGGCGGACGCTCTACCTTTAACCATCGCTGCTGTCTCCTGTGTCAGCGCTCCATATCAAACAGAGGCCGTCAAACAGCGTCTGAAAGTTCGCTTTAACTTCCGTTCATCTGTTCATTTAGAGCCGCCTTTGATATCATGAGTGCCAGGCATATGCAATGCTTCCTACTTATTTTGTAGTGCCGGAGCCATTATGGTTTTTCTTGGAATAAAAAACTATTCTTGCAGTGCGAAACCGGTATGCAGATGCCATGTCACCTGTATTTTTATGCGCCCATTGCACGGTTTGTCCAAGAAATAAAGTAGCGTAGTGCTTGCACTAACATGAAAACTTGACAGACGTTGACGTGAAGCTTGACGATTCTGCCCTGGCAACAAAAATATAAAACAGGCTTGATTGTTTATATACGTAACAACTTATCGTTTACTGTCAGGTGTATCCATATCATATGTATTTCCACGTGATATTTAATTTCCTCAGTAGTTATTCAATTCGTACCGGAATGTTGCTGTTTAGGCGCGCCATTTTTATCAGCACTGAGGTATCAAAAACTAGATTGCACCAATGGGCCACACTGAAAGGGCAAAAAGTGCCATATTGGTAACTGCAGATCGACAAAAGTCGATGCCTAAGCCGTTGGGCGGCAATATATGAGTTTTTATTCGTAGACGTGACATAACTCTGCATCGTGATCCCCAGTTCATTGCAAGCAGCTCAAATATTGGCATCTGATTATAAAATGTCCAAGGCAACAAAATAAAGTATGTAAATTTAGAGCATGTTCCCGTGCCTCTATGATTTCAAATAGTGCTCGCAATAAAAGCTATTTTATATCTCTCATCTCATACTGCGAAATCTGTTCATTCGTGCCCAAACGAGTCAACCAAGATTTGAAAATACTTAAAATAACCATAAAATTTGATGTAAAAATAGCCATTTTTCACTCCCTTCAATTCATGAGCAGAGCTTTCATCATCATTGATTATTCTGGCCAAGCTTTTTTGTCAGCTTCTGTGAGAGCTGTGACTTTCGTGCCTGAAAATATTTTTTATGCTTTTACTGATCTAAAATTGTTGCCTGGCACAGTCGGAAACGTGAATAAAAATTGCCACGTTCCTTCCAGCGCACGGCCTCGGCGCTTAGGCGGAACGACGATGGAACGGCCATTGAATAGTGAGGAGCGCTTCGGCTAGACCTGGTTCGGGGATGAAAAATCGGCCACATTCTTGGGTTCTTCGCTACATCTGCCTGCACACCTAATTGGGTCGTGATGTTTACTAGGAAGCGCAGAAAACGGACGAGGGACGGAGTAGGGGACACAAAACACGTTCACGAGCGCTGAGACTGGTGGCGGTGCGATCAATGCTGCCTTCCACTGCGGACGAGTCGATGCAATAGCCTATCATGACCACCCCTATTCATTCTGGAATACGGAGGCTCCAAGGCTTGTTCCCCGAGGTCTTCTCTCTCGTAGAGCGCCCCTGGGTTCCACTCTACTCATGGCAACGAGACCGCCCACCATGACGTTGACTGTCCCTTCTGCCGCTCCATTCTATCTCACCCTTCAGACCCGTAAGACCTTTCACGGTAATCAGTCAGATGATGCCGAGGACTGTCTAGCTCACTTCGAACTGGTGGAAATGTTCAACAGCTTTAGCCTTGAAGACGGTGCCCGGATGTGGTTTGAGAATCGCGAGGCCACATTCTCCACGTGGCCGGCTTTCCGACGTTAGATGCTGCTTACGTACGCCAACAGTTACTGTCGGGAGAGTTCGGAGCGTGCACAGACTTCTCGCATCCAACTTCCAAACGATGGACTGGCATGCGTGCTGAGGGTTTGACGCGTGTTTGCCATCGCACACGTCCGGCCATGAGTAAAGACAAGCTGCCGCACGTGATGTGCGCTGTAAAAAAACAGCTCATATCACGCCTCATACGGAATCCACTCAACACCGTCGCGGAGCTTCTGGCAGATGCTGTGGTTATAGAGAAAATGCTGCAGCAGATGTGCACCCAATACGCACAGCAACTGCATCCACTGCATCCAGTGCCCACGCTGTACACTTTGTTCCGGGTCGACTACAACCGAACTCATCCAGTCTGCGGCCCGCAAGGACCTCCAGAAGCTTTATGAAACTTTTGCCCCTGGCGTCGATTCCCTGACTAGCATAATCCCTCAGGAAGTCCAACTCGCACGCAGGGCACCGTTCGGTGCAGTTCCTGATGGCACTGTGACCATCGGCTGTCGGCGTCGAAGGCCTGAAATCGTACATGTGTTGCGTTTAAAACAATACTTTTCGCGTGATTAACAGCTATTCACATTGTTTTTTGCCCATATCACATTCCCGAAAGTGTGGACTTGACTTTCTCCCCCTTCCAGCTAGCGAGGATTGCTTTGTTCAGCTCACCCGCTATTCGCTTTCTTTTACGCGATAGGGTATACAGCTCGTTCGTTCGAAAAGCCGTCGGCGTCGTAGTAGTTGTGCACTCCACGCGTCGGAAATATTCGGGGGCTGCGTAAAAAAATCCCATGTTGCCAGACAACTGCTGCAAAACGTTCCAGATGGTGCCATATGATTCAGCGCTTCGTGCAGCATAAGCTTACTAGCTAAGTTAGAGCCTAGCTCGCGGCAGGGATTCCAACACGCGACCTATATTCGGGGGCTGCGTAAAAAATCCTATCGTAGTAATTTGCGGTTCTAGTGACTGATGAATAGTTGGTGTGTGATAGGCGTTGACTAGTTTATGAAATGATTGTAATTGATTAACTAAAGAAATGAAAAAAATTGGTAAAGGCGGGTTCAAAGGTGTCAAAATGCTCAGAAAGAAAAGCCAATGTTTGATGTTGCTAACTACGAAAATTAGTGTGGTCGATCAATTATTTGCAACAATTGAAAAAATGAAAAATGCTTTCACAGGTGATTTAACTCCTGAGCATAGAAAGCGTAACCCACTACGCTATCGTGTCATGCCATTAAGGCAGAGCTTAAGTGTCCTCTTCAGTTTTTCTTCCTTACTTGTACATAGCTCATCTCGGATCTCACCTTGCGCGGGGCAGTGGGAGGGGGGGGGGGGCAATGCCACGTGGCTAGCACCACCGCGGCCTCCGCCCTTAGCCGGAACGACGATGAATCGGCCGTTAACATGTGAGGAGCGCACATGGCTGGGTGATTAAAAATCGATCTGATTCTTCCGTTCCCCCCTACGCTTACCTGCAGCATTCGTCGGGCCGTGACAATTTCTAATATCCTAACCGCCAGCTTAATATGTTTATTCTAAAATCGCATCAGTGGCCCCGAGACTAGAAGCCATGAATAATATATTTAACCTATATCACCTAGATTATGAACGAAGAGAAAATGCGCTGGCACTTAAATTGCTTTTCTTTATTGACTGTAAAGCTGCAAACGCACATATAACATGATTTGGAAAACCACATAAAGGAGACAGTCACTTTTGTTGATAAGCCCATTTCATCGCTTCAATGCAGTTTTTTAACTTCAGAACTGACCTTTGTCAGTTGCAATCGGCAGTAAAGGAATTAAGAGTCATCGTCCGTAGCCTAAAAATGAATACAAACATTTCCATTAAAATCACACCAGAACGACTCGCCCGTTGCTATCCCTGTCTGCACTCCGAAGCGCAACCTGAAAAACGATATTACACTGGGCACCCTATTTTCATGCAGCGGGAATGCAGTGCGGCTCTAAGAGGGCGTATCACGCAAGGTTATTATTTGGGCGCATTCGAAGCACACCAGTGCGTTCAATGTTGAAGCCATAAATTATGCGCATCGCCTGGCTATTATGAGACACCTATCTGCCTCTGACATTTACATTATCAACTGAATCTAAACTTTTCCTGCTTTAGATAGTTCAGAAATAAATTAGCTGGAAAGAAGCTTCATGCGGAATTTATGTTGGTGTTTTCTCTACTTGCAAGCAAGGCTGCACTAAAAAAGCAAAACCCCACAACCTGCTTTTCGGTGGATACTAATTCCACATGAAAACCTCCTTTGCAGTGACCACTTAACAATTGTCAAAAAACAGCCTTTCTCCTACTGCAGAAGAATTGTAATAATGATTGCACGAACTTCTTGTTTCAACAAGCACGGAGATGTGTTGGCTTTGGCAGTGTACTATGAGGTCGCAGGTTATCTCTTTTTTTTTCATACAGAGCACTACGCTCGAGCGAATGTGTTCGAAAACAACTATACAGCTTATGTAAGGCAACTTCTGACAATGAGAATAGACTCTGTTTAAAATTGTGCACAGTTGAATATCAGGTAGGTGCGTAGGGCAATGTGCGCGGGAACTGCACCCCCGTCAAAATTTCATGGCTTTGCGCAGAAAATGCTGCTCAAGCCATTATATAATAGCTGCCCAATAAAAGAATGTTGTAAGTAAAACAAGCTTTTGACTTTCTCGCGCCCACCATACACTTAATTGTAATAGACCGTTAAATGTACTTTCCGAAAAGCAGCCAGAACAAATAAGTGCAAATGAACCTGATTTGAAGGTATTTGCAACGTGAATAAACGTGGATATATTTAGCATAATGAAATGTAGTCACCAAAACATGTTACTCACTCAGCATCGAACTGTTTCACCAACATGAGTCCTACAATGAACATGGCAGAGAATCTCATTTTGCTTGTGTGAGGTACGAATTCTGCGACTTATTCGTGAACCGCTATAATATATAGGCGGCTCTGATACGTTGCTGCAGGTGGTGTTCTGAAAAAAAAAAGTTTAGTATTTTGTACACACTTTCTTTCTGCTAATGCAATCGCGCCAAATGCTGAAGATGACCTTTAGACACCATCACAAATCGACAACATAAAATGTCAGGATGAAATTCCACTTAAATGCCTTTAAGAAGGCGATGTGTTCACCACCTCTAAAAGGGCTGTGAAGAGGGCTCTAATAAAGTTGCGGCATGCCTGGGATAATGAAGCACGCCGCTTCACGAATAGTGTCCAGCATGGATTTTTTTTATGCGCTTTGTAGAAGCTGAGTTATGTGTAGTTAAAATTTTAATTTCGGCGTCTTCGCGCCTTTCCCTCTCCTCTCGTCACTTTTTGCACGACCCCCCCTCTGGGAGCGGAGCTTCCCGATCCGCCGGAGCTAAGTGGCTTATTGGCCGCGGCCACGGTAGCTGCCTGACGTCTGAAAGAATCTAACCAATGGCCGCCTCTCACCTTGTCTACGCAGATACGGGGGACGGAGGAGGGTGCGAGCATGAAAAAGTCGCCGGGAAGTTCTCGCCAACTTTGACGCGTGATTGTGGGTCGTCTGCTGCGTGTAGAAGAGCATTATTTGGCTCTAGTTTTCATGGCAACACAGTGCAGTGTTTAAGTGAGTTAATGTGCTCTCGTCGGAAGGCGTTTCAGAGCCGCTTTAAGAATGGGGTCAGAAGTCGCGTAGCATGAGAAGGAGGTTATATACCCTTTTAGATAAGATTTTTTTATGTGTAAGCGGAAGAAAGCACGCTAAGAATTTGACCTCAATGGCCGTGGCAACAGGAGGACTATTGTCAGCTACATAAAAATGATATTTTAGCGAAGTGGAATGTAGCGTCAAAGCGACCAATATCAATGTACACATCAGTCAGCTACCTCACGCTGATGACTTTCTGTGAGGTCCCGTGCATAGGATGCGTGGAATGCATTATAAACAAGACTCTTTTCTACCTGGCTCTACGATTACAACCATGTGAGAACACGAAAAATATTTTTTTTTGAACCCTAACGAAGAGAAATGTGTCGGTCCCGCCTGGGCGTATATGTTTTGAAAATGAATAGTATAAAAAGACCAATTTAATGATCATATGTTTTTGCCATTAGCGATTATATCCACAAATAATGCGTGCACAACTTCGGATTGAAAGAAATATTGGGCATTTGCTACAGGCCACCCGACAGCGATTCATCGTTCTGTGACTCCCTTCATGACGCATTAACGACGATTAAAAACACATATTTGAATTCGAACATCTTTCTGTTCGGTGATTTTAACTATCCACATATAAACTGGGCTTCCCTCTCTGTATCTAGTCATTCACCTTCCAAAGAATCGAAACAATTTCTTGACTTAACACTAGACTTCAACCTGCATCAAACCATCACGCACCCCACAAGAGGTACTCACACTCTTGACCTGTTACTGACATCTTGCCCAGACAACATTCACAGTGTAACTCTGCTTCCGGGCCTCAGCGATCACATGTTTCTGCACATTTGCACGTCATTACATTCCAACAGGCGATCACCTACGAAAAATTTAATCACTGACTATAAGCAAGGTAATTTCGATTCCATAAATAAGGAACTTTCATTCTTTTTCACCGACTTCCTAGGTTCTTACCTAACCAACACAGTTCACGAAAACTGGGAAAGTTACAAGTCAACAATGTTGCGACTAAAAAATAAGTACATCCCAACCATCGTCGTCAAATCGGATTCCAACAATATTTGGTTTAACAAAAACTTGAAGCACCTTCTTAGTAGGAAAAAACGGCTTTATCGTTCCGCTAAACTAAGCCAAAAACAAGAAGCATGGGAAAGATACCACGCCTGCGCGAGTAAATATTTAAATGAATTGAGTGCTGCGAAAGATAAATTTTTCTCTGTTGACTTGCTATCCATTCTCAAAACAAATCCCACCAAATTCTGGCGTATCCTCTCCCCTAAACATAAATCTAAGCGGTTCGATCTTGTAGGACCTGATGGCGAACCAGCTGATACTAATCAATGCACAAAACTTTTAAATGACTACTTCTCATCTGTGTTTTCGCCTGTCAGCAATTCTACACCCAACGTTTTGCAAACCAATAGTCAAAAAGAAATGCCGGAAATTCAAATTAGCCCCGAAGGAATCTCCAAATTAATCAGTTCACTCAAGCTGTCATCATCTGCAGGATGTGACCAAATAAACAGTAAACTACTTAAAAACACTCAATCATTATCAAGCCAGATACTACACCTAATATTTACCCAATCTTTAGACACCGGAAACATTCCTGACGATTGGAAGATAGCCCAAATTGTTCCCATTTTCAAAACAGGTGATCGCGCATGCCCAGCTAACTATCGTCCAATATCCCTTACTAGCATATCTTCTAAACTTCTAGAGCACATTATATCATCAAGCTTAATGTCTCACCTTGATTCAATAAATTTCTTTTATCCTCATCAACATGGCTTCAGGAAATCATTTTCATGCGAAACCCAGCTGGCAGAGTTCACCCAAGACATCCTTAAGGCCATAGACGATAACCTCCAAATAGATGCAATCTTCTTAGACTTCTCGAAGGCATTTGATCGCTTACCTCACAACCATCTGCTTGCGAAACTTTCGTTCCTGGGAATTCCTGCTAATCTGATATGCTGGCTCGAACATTTTCTAAAAGGACGCTCGCAGTTCACATCCGCCAATAACATCCAGTCACCCTTAACAGATGTAACATCTGGTGTCCCTCAAGGGGCCGGGTTATCACCATTACTCTTCTTAATATACATCAACGACCTGCCCTCTAATATTCAATGCAAATTGCGACTCTTTGCGGACGATTGTGTCATCTATAATGCAATAAGTAACCCAACCGATAACCTCACTTTGCAACTGGACCTTGACGTTATTGCATCATGGTGTGAAAAGTGGCAGATGCCTTTAAATCTTACTAAGTGCAAATCGTTGTCCTTCACTCACAAACACACCTTGACGAATCACACTTACAGCATTTCATCAGTCCCTATAACCGTTGCAAAATCTTACAAATATCTAGGTGTACATCTCACATCAACACTTTCTTGGGTCACCCACATTAGAACCATTTGCTCCGACACTTCACGCACACTTGGCTACCTGAGAAGGAATCTGAAATCTGCATCCCCTAACATAAAACAACTCGCGTATGAAACATTTGTGCGACCAAAATTAGAGTATGCATCATCCATCTGGCACCCATGGCAATCGTATCTCACCATCGAATTGGAATCAATTCAAAATCGTGCAGCTCGGTTCATCACTTCATGTTACTCAAGAGAAGCCAGTGTCACCGCCCTCAAGCAGTCCCTCCGTCTCTCAACACTGGAATCACGCCGCGTCGTTTCCCGCCTATGCTTACTTCATACATTTTATCATAACACAAGATCATGGCACGCTCTATTAACCGCCCCACTACGAACGTCCTCCCGGCTTAGTCACGGTAACCCGATAGCACGCATCAGTGGCCACACGTCAGCTTACAACAACTCATTTTTCCCCAACGCAATAGCACTATGGAATTCACTGCCTTACGACATCGCTGCATGCACTGATCACAAAACATTCCGCGAGAAAATAAAAATTCACCTCACATAAATCTTGATCACTTCTGCGCTCTTTTGTAGCGAGTATTGCTTGACATATCTTTGTTAAATGATGTATCACTTGCTGGAAAACTCTGATATGACAACAACCCCCTTTATGTTTGTTTGTATGTTTGTTCTTTTTATTGTTATGCATGTTCCCATCATCGCCGTTGGAAACCAATATGCCCCCCCTTATGTAATGCCTTCGGGCCTTTAAGGGATCAATAAATGAAATGAAATGAAATAATAATATTACACCGCAGCCTATAATAAAAGACAACCGACAGGATTTGGTGAAACCTGAAGTTAGAAATTTGATAATGGTCTTCATTTAGCTTTATCACATAAATTCATCGAACTGCATCAGACCGGTCTCTTTTCATTGTATGAAAAAATAGAAATAGCGTTTAAATTAATAAATAGTTCTGGTAATTGTGCAGGCCGCTTTGCCTAATAGGCACAATTTTCGTACTCTATCGAACAGCGAGGTTTCTTGAAGGGAGTGAAATGAATTTTGCCCCATGAAAAGTCTTCGAAGTAAAAAGAAAAGGAATACTACACGTAGCTTCTATTACTCCGTAAAAGGTTGAGAAAATTCTTTCAGAACATTAAGCGTCCTAATTGCGAGTTGGGCTCAAGTACGTAAATTGCGAATAGAGTGCCCTGAAAGTTTAATATTCAGTACTTTGATATAAAAGATTTTTGTTTTACTTATTGCAGCTGTAGCTCTGATACTACACATTCTTCCGCGCAAAGAAGCGATACCTAACATAAATTTTCGGCGACATTGGGCCGACCTTAAAAATGAAGTTTTTTTTCTGCTTAACCATATGCAATAAAACAACAAGAAAGAGCTGTGATCTGGTATGGCACAATTAAAGTGAAAGTAAATTTATCCATTGCTTCAAGTAAATGGTTTTAAGAAGTCGTTTAAAGCGTACTTTTTGACACCCTTCATTAGGAACTGCAAATCGGCGTCATGCATTTGCATTAGTTAAGAAGATGCGAGAAAAAATGTTCTAAACTTGGTTCATATGCTATAAGTAATGCGAAAGCCCTTTGCAACGCGCGGAAAGAAATCCATGACCGATTCGCGCTGTGGTCCTGGAGAAATTTCCTAACGTGCAGGCACGTACTCGATTGCTGTCTAAAGGAAGCGCCTTCCGGAGTTCCCTCTGTATTTGCGGCCGTCTGTCTTTTGGAAAGAAAGAGCCCCAGTGTAAAGAGTAGGGATGTGAATAGAACGTTTTGAAGAGGTAATATAATATTAAGAGAATACGAAGACAGTATACAGTTGTTAAGATCGGGGATCAGCTTTTCGATTCCGTGGTCAGAGATGTCTCCCGCGTAGCATGTAAACTACACCGTGACTCATCATGTCAACTGATTATTGGCTAATGATTTTCTAGCAATATATTTATTGGGATCAAAGAAGGAGTGAAAATCACTTGGTGCAAGCTTCTCGCTGTGCGGGGCATGTTCCAATATTTTCGACTTCAATATTGTGTGCGTGGTATTTCACATGAATCCGAGCGTGGCATGAACCCGTGCATGGGGTCCATGCCATGCGCGGTATGTACCCGGCCGCTTACATAGAGCAGGACCACGGCACACGTCAGCAGTACCTTCTGTTTGCTTTAAAATCACTGCCGCTATTATTACAAGGTTTCCCAGTATACAACAGTGATTTATTTGTTCCTGGGGGCATGAAGTTCGAGTTCATAGAAGATACTTCGTTGTCACCAGCTTCGATTCTGCAAAATTAATCAGTGAGTCAGACGGGGGCCCGCTCGTTTTTTGTCATAATTTTCAGCCCTGCCTTATAATTCACTGTATCGCTTTATGTCATTATTAACATGGCCATAAACAGCAGAGGTTTGAATGCGGAAGGCGGCTGGCAGTCCGCCTCTTGCGTACATGGAGGAGGCTTATCACCAACTTCACCACGCATTTGGCTGGAGTGAGGATTAGAGCATATATTTGTAAGGTCTGCTACTCAGCCGTGCTCTGGTGGCTAGCTTTTAACTCATCAAATCGCGCACGACGTATTCTCACTTTCCGGACACGCCTTGCGATCTTTGTGAAAAGTTTAGTATTGAGTGGTAAAAACGAAGAAAAAAGAAAAATAAGAAGTTCCTCAATGCATTTAAATAAGAAGACTTTATTGACGCTCAGATAAAGGCCTTAGGGATGTTCTTCCGCCATGCGAACGTGCGCTAGCACCTAGAGGTGACCCGCCAAGGCAATTCCCCTCGCCAGCCCCACCTGATTGCTCTCATGCAAGTTCGCTCCGATTCTTCCAGCCTCATTTGCCCCTTCCTCTAAACGCACGTTACGCATCGCCTGGTCGCTTGCCCTACGGTCCTCCTCTCTAACCCCTACTCAACTCCTGTGAATGTGACTGAATACTCAGTTTATTTTTTTTTATTTAAAATGTCTGTAGCGCCCGAAGGCATTATTGCTGAGGGGGAAATACACATTACTTGCGAGAGGCCGTTGTGTGAAAAAAATTAGACGAAAAAGAACAGAATGGGGCCACAAAAAGTTTGAAAAAAATGAAACAGCAAATTAAACGAAGGCACCGCGCAAACAGCTACAAATCTGACAACAAAGCCCAAAACAATGTTTAACTGTGACATTCAGCAATTTTCTGTGGAAGTCAATTCCATTCGTTGAGAGTGTGTGGAAAAAATGAATAACGAAAGACATTGGTCCGACAATTAAATTCTTTTATTTTGAGTTGGTGATCGCACCTCTCAGACAAAAAATGAGGAGGCAAAAAGTAAATTTCTTTGTCTACTTTAACTGTTCCGAAATACGTTCTGTAGAGCGTTTCTCACCGCAAGTTATTTCTGCGCCTGCTCAACAACAACAGGATGCTCAAGAATCTTGACAACGGTTCCATTCTGAATCTTACTACCTATATGCAAGAATGCTGAGACAAAAGAGAGATTACGCAAGCGTGAAAAGCTGCGAACCTGGTCTTCATTTCAAAGCCAGGGAAGAAGCTCAACTTTTAGCATCTTAGACCCATTTCCACCACATTTTGCGTTGAAAAATTGATGAAGCCCGTAATTCAAACTAGACTGAATAGATTGATGCAAATTCAAAATCTTTGTCCTGATACCATGATAGGCATCAGATCAAGCCTATCGGCATGCAATGTCATGTAACAGCTTAAGGAGCAGGTATTCGATAAAAATACTGTTGATACTAGGGTCATTGTGGGACTGAAAGTCTCCAAAGCTTTTGATAGTGTCAAACACGTAGCGATACTTGAGAACCTTAGAGCGCTAAATGCTGGAGTCAAGACATATAACTACGCAAGGGACTTTCTCTCAAATCGGACTGCCACCATCAGCCTGGGTGGACTATCACTCGAAAACATTAGATTGGGGAATAGAGGGACGCCGCAAGGGTCCGTTCTCTCTCCGACCCTGTTCAATGTAGCGATGATAGGGCTTCGAGGGCAGCTGAATAGAATCACAAATATACATCACACCATATATGCGGACTATTTGACGCTGTGGATGAGCAGGGATAGCGATGGACTGATTGAAAGCACACTTCAGAGAGGCGTATATCTAATAGAGAAATATCTCGAGCCGATTGGGTTAAAATTCTCGGCAGAAAAATCAAAGGCTCTTTTTTGTCATCTCAAAAAAGAAAAAAGAAACAGTCCCCCTTGCAAGGGCTATGATATTGCTTTACGAGTGAATGGCAATGCCATTCCGACGGTAGACAGTATTCGAGTCCTAGGGCTGCGCATAAAAGCAAATGGTAAAAATACAGAAACTATCATGAGACTTGAAGCGAGTACCAGCCAGGTGTTCCGGCTACTCAAGCGCATTTCTAACAAGCATGCGGGGATGAAGGAGGCCAATCTTTTTAGATTGGTTCAGGCTTTCTTCATAAGCCGAGTGCTATTCGTTGCCCCCTATCTCGAACTGGCAAAACAGAAAAGGACGAAATTGAAATCATAATCAGAAAAGGGATCAAAACCGGACTAGGTATTCCTCAGAACACTTCGATGGTAAAACTTCTAAGGCTAGGTGTCTCGAACACTCTGCATGAGCTCATAGAAGCCGCCACGGTGTCGCCGTATCATAGGCTTTTAAAAACCAAAAGTGGAAGAAAAATCATGTAGCGCCTGGAGTTCGAACCCTCGGATAGATAACGTACCTAGAGCAACCAAAGATAAACTAAAAATTCCACCGCTGCCAAAGAACATGCATTTGGTATTTCACGAAGGTAGACTCAAAGATAAGGCTGTGGCCTTACAGGGCAAGTTTCGAGGTAAATTCGAGGTGCTCTACACGGATACTGCTGAATACGATCGCAAGGCAGCACACACATCGGTAGTGGTTCGTGAGAGTGAAGACCCGGTCTCGTGCTGCACCGTTAAAAACACAAGTGCAACTGAGGCAGAAGAAGTTGCCATTGCTCTAGCATTAATACAAAACGGTACAAGGGTGATAATGACTCTAAGGCAGCCATTAAGAATTATGATATGAGAAGAATCTCTGCTACAGCCGCCAAAATTCTGAGAGAAGGGCAAGTACCATCAGAGCTAATCTCACTGATCTGGTCTCCGGCTCATCAGCGCCTGTAGAGGAAGGAGAGGGCGCACGCGACCTCCCGAGGGCTCACTTTCCGGTCGATCGCCGCTGACGCGTCGCCTCCACGCGAGGAACACCTCCCATTGGGTGACGAACTCACAACATTCCATGGAATACTTTCTCATTATATGCTCGCTTGTAAGAGCTACCCAGCAGCAGATAAACCGCTCAATAGGAAAGAGGAAATCATGTGGAGGAAATTGCAAACCAGGGTGCTTCCAAACCCTCAACTCTACAGTAAATGGCATCCAGAAGTCTATAATCCTAGATGTACGCACTGCAATAGCATTGCAGATCGAGTCGACATGGTCTGGACCTGCCCCTTCTATAACGACCCGAACAGAAATGTACAATCCTGTGAGATCTTATTGCTCAACCACGAAACAGAAAGACAACGCAAAGTCATCGGTCTCGCCCTGACCGCCACCGTGTCCCAAGGGATCCCGGCTGGTGGTTATAGGAATGAAGGGGAGTATAGGCTATAGCCTTCTCTCCCTTCATTTTTGACGGGTGCAAATTGAAGTATTTCTCTGTATCTCTTCGCGCCTGCTTAATAATTCACATTCCAACCAGTCCCTAAGTAATGTAACGCTAGACGTTAAGTTATAATTATTGCAGACAAATCGAGCTGCACGGTTTTGCATCGTTTAAAGCATGTCGGAAAGAAGTTTAGTATGGGGGTCCCAAACCGTACAGGCGTACTCCAAAATAGATCTTACGTGAGTAAATTATTTCTCTAATTTTGGCAGGTGCTTTTCTAAAATTACGTTTTAAGAAATTTAGCATTTTGGAAGCCCTTGCTGATATGCATTCGACATGTTTATTCCAGGTTAGTTTAGATGAAAAATAAACCCCCGAATATTTGCATTCGCTCACTCGCGACGGATGGGAATGGCGGGCTCTCTCACTTGGGCGGACATTACCACTTGCTTCAAAGCGTGGGAACTAAACAAAGTACGCTCAGCTAATCTATTCATTCTACAAATGAAGGGAAAACCACAAGTGCTGCATTTCGAGTTCTATTGGAGAAATCGATTTTTGTCAAATAACAATAATTATAGCTCGAATCGCTGGCAAGAACAGGGATTTGGCCCATATATAGGACCATTAGCAATTATAAAATAATACGAGATTTCGCAACGGAAAAGTCTATAATGACCCAAGAGAGAACTAGTTGGGACCATTCTGTAGGGCTTGGCTATTGATTTAGGGGTAAAATAAAGTGATACATTCATCAGTACGTGTAAGCCATGAACAATAAAGGCCAAATGAAATTTAAAACCACAAGAGCACTTGTACGACGCGATGAGTACTTAGAATTTAACTGAGTTCAGGTATCACCCTTAATATTCCGGCAGTCCGCAAAGACTGGCTGTGGCCCGTATTCTCTGCGTTTTCCGTATCCTAAGAGTAACAGGGCTGCGTCGAGACTCTTAGGCGCCTTTTCAGCTTCTTGCATTGTAGTCTTCATGACACGCTTGTCTCATGGATAATATTATGTTGCTTGAAATTCGCCAGAAAAAGCACGCCGGTGTTTCTAGTTTACAGCTTGTTTGACTTGAGTGTCAACTCTCACTACAGATTCAGCTGATCGGTTTTTCAAACCCTATTGCGAGTGACTTCGGCTGCCGCTTTTTCTTGTGCAGCAGCTACTTGCAAAACAACTGCTCTGGCATACAAGTAGCAATTAAAGTTTCCAACGACATCGCTAAAAACGATTCGGGTCGGAACGAGAACTGATGTGGAATCGGACCTGAAATAGGAGTTTGCTCCCTGAAGCCCTGGATGCGAGTGCGCGCTGCGGCTCAGCCCCCCTTTCGTGGAGCTGTTGCAGCTCCCGCGGACCTGCTGCCTGCTGAAGCAAGGAAAAGAAGACACACCTGCGGCCAGTTATCGGCGAGTTGACCTAACAAGCTGTTTATTTAAGTTATTTGAAAAATTGGCCAATCGTCACCTTGTGCATTTCTTTGAATTCAACGGTCTTCATGACCAGCACTAAGCTGGATATAGGACTACCCGATCAACCACTGGCCAGCTCTTTGCCTTCGAATCTTACGCAAGCGACGCTCTTGTTCATAAACAGCACTGTTTATCGGTTTTCTTTGATCTAGAAAAAGCATACGATACCACATGGCGCTATGGTATTGTCCATGACCTGTTCGTCTTTGGGATCTCGGGGAATCTGCTGTCTACCATTCAAAGTTATCTGTCGGACCGAACATTCAACGTCCGTGTAGGGAACTCGTTATCCAAGCAGTTTATACAAGAGAATGGTGTCACTCAAGGCGGCGTTCTTAGCTGCACTCTTTTTATAGTGAAAATGAATTCATTAAAGAATGTCCTGCCTAGATCAACATCCTACTCCGTTTACGTCAACGATGTACAAATAAGTTACAAGTCATGTAATTTGACCATCTGTGAGCGGCAAATTCAACTAGGAGTAAAAAAAGTAGTAAAATGGGCAGACCAAAACGGATTTAAACTGAACTCATCAAAGTCTGTAAGCGTACTCTTCACAAAAAAGGTGGTATTACACCTAAACCCGACATCACACTAAACGGGCAGAGTATTGCTGTCAAAAAACAGCACAGATTTCTTGGCGTGATAGTCGACGAAAAGCTCACATTCATCAAACACATTAAGCAGCTAAGACTTAAATGCATGAAATCAATGAACCTTCTAAAGATCCTGTCCCACCAGTCTAGTGGTACAGATCGAGACTGCCTGCTGAGTCTTCTAAATAACGTAGTTCTATCACGTATAGACTACGGCCCAGTAGTGTACGGGTCAGCACGAAAGAGTACCTCAAAAATGGTCGATTCTGTGTACAACCTGGATCTGCGGTTGGCTACTGATGCTTTCCGTACAAGCTCAATGTACGTTGAGGCGGACCGATGGTCACTTGAACGACGACGGAACTACACAAGTATAACTTACGCTACGAAGGTATTATCTCATGCTGAGCATCCATGCAACGCGCTGTTGTGAAACCCAACCAGTACACTGCTCTTTTCAAACCAATCGTCTGAAACCATACCCTTACCCATTAGAGTCACCACACTTGTCCAAGACATGAACATGCCAGTCCCCAACATTCTGGTATCTTCTTCTAAATACATATCAATGCTCCCTGGCAAGTGTATCCAATTGTCTGCGACACATGTTTTCGTGAGGTTGGTAAGAATGGGTCACCAATTGCCATAAAACAGCATTTCCTGTCCGTACAAGCAAAATATCAGTGCACTGAGTTTTACACTGATGCCTGAAGAACATCCTTAGTTTCATATGCAGTTCACAATTGTCAATTTTCATAAACAAAATTAATGAATAGACACACAAGCATATTTACTGTGGAATGCCATGGTATTCTGTCGGCTGTTAGATTCATCCTGGAAAAGAAAGTCGCAAGCTCTGTTGTTTACTCAGATTCCTTAAGTGTGATTATGGCTTTGCCTTCTGGGAAACCCTGTAATAACCCTGTAATGAATTCCCTCTTGAAATGCCTTATGTCTGCACGCGCATCGAACCTTAAAGTTACGGTGTGCTGGGTACCAGGTCACTGTGGAATAGACCGACATGAAGAAGTTGATAGGCTTGCAGCATCAGGTGCCGAACTGAGTAGGATGGATATAAAACATCTTACATACCAGGACCTCAAGCCAAAGATTAGGACTGCACCTCGCAGAGAGTGGCAGCAGGATTGGGACGAACAGACAGAGCAACAAACTGCACACAATAAAGCCATGGATTGGGAGGTATGTCACAGAAAAACAAATTACATTAAAAGAAGTTGTTCTCTGCAGACTGAGGATAGGACATACATACATCACCTACTCACATCTTTTACAGGGTACTCCGGCACCACAATGCGCGAGATGTGGAGCCCACATCTCCGTTGTCCACACATTAATCATATGCCCCAGACTGGATACACAAGGACGACAGCACTTCCCTGAACTTTACACATTTGAAATACCAATGCACCCTTCATTACTTTAGGTATGATAACCGCATGTTTTCTTTAGATAGGGTGTTAAAATTTTTAACTGATGTAGGTTTCTTACGAGAGATTTCATATTCAAAGTAACCTCAGCACCTCCTCATTGCTGAGGAGAGTGCTGAGCTTACACATAGCTGCCAGACGTCTCGCTCTTCTTGCTCAAGCAAGGACTGTGGTCGAGGCTACCTGCCTTCGTCTTTCATATATAACTCCTCTTAAAACAAATTTTAGGTGCTATACATCACTTTAAGGCATTCCACCAGATATTTAGGCACCCTCTTCACGCTCTGTAATCATGCACGTACTCACTACTCTTAGGCCCTATACGCCTGGTTTGGTTTTATCATCTGTACATATTTTAGCCTGAGTCGTCCAAAAATCTCGTGTTTGGCGCTTTTTGGCCTTAGGTGCCCTTGCGGCATAAAAGCCTAGCATCATCATTATCATTTATGAGGAGTTTTTTTCAAGCTGCTTTGCCTCGTCTATATACACGCGTGCACTCAGCATTCCACCAATTGTTTGCGATTGCACCCTTGGTTCCCTTGACCAAAAATTCAGACTTTTGCCTTGCATGTTCCAGTACTGAACATAGATGTGTAGCATCATCGACCAACGGGTGGCAAATAGAGCTCGAAAACAGTCGCTCAAACTTCATCGTTTAAAGACACTTCCACCGTGGTCCTATTGCCAGCTCACTGACAATCGCCCCACTGTTTCCCCGTCGGTATCAGCAGCGTATCTGCCTGAACGGTGCATATTATACACAGATGCATCTCATTCTGCAGAGAGGGGAGTTACTGCTGTGTATAGTCCATCTCATCCGCATCTCAACTTTCGCGCAACGTATACTGCGGATACGTGCACTCCCCTGGCATTGGAACTTCAAGCCATTTACAATGCCATTGCTTCCCTTCCGCTCGTTCCAACATTCAATACAGTTCACATTTACACCGACTCCTGCGCCGCCCTTAAACAGCTGAATGCTGTTCGACGAACGTTCTAGAATTCACAATCTATTCATGTGCTCTGCGCAAAGTATCCATGTCCTGTGCGCATACACTGGATTCGCGGCCATGCCCAGAATCCACATAACATTCAAGCGGATGCTATGACTCATCTTCATGCATTAGGCGATCCGCCACCTTCCCCTCTTCCCCCAGATCCGTTCCTGTCCCACGTTTCCTATTCCGAAGTTCTGCGCCAGCGAACACGCGCTCTAATTCCTCCGTGTTCGCACCCTCTCCCCCGTAGTCTTACTCGGCAGGAGGAGGTATCCGTGCGCCGGATTCGGGCAGGGGCGGCTCTGACACCATCTGTCCGTCATCGGTGGCGTGCCAAAGATCTGCCACTACCTGACAGGTGCCCTCACTGTGGCGCTGCACCGGACATATGTGATGTGCGGCACTTGTTGTGGACGTGCCCAGCGACGGCTGCTATCAGAAAACGGCTCCTCAGGGAGGTGGGCCTGCGGTGGAACCGCGAAAGTGACTTCCTGAAGTGGACAATGGACAACCGTTTCATTAACAACCTCTGCGACTACCTCAGCGCAACGGTTCTTCACTCCTTCTTTTAACTTTCAATCCCGTGCATTCCTTCCCCCCTTTCCTTTTTCAACTTTTGCCTCATGGCACACTTCTCGAATAAAAAAAAAAGATGTGTAGCATTTCATTCGGCACTTGTCTCAGCTTATGGCTATGAAGTTATTTTGAGAGCTGATTTTAGCGTGTCCCTAAAGCAACTAATTTATTAACGTGCGGTGATGTCGCTCGGAAAGAGTTAATTTAAACACAAACTTGAAACTAATCGGTAGATGATCATTGTTTGCTGCACAGT
Source organism: Amblyomma americanum (assembly GCF_052857255.1). Taxonomy (NCBI): domain Eukaryota; kingdom Metazoa; phylum Arthropoda; class Arachnida; order Ixodida; family Ixodidae; genus Amblyomma; species Amblyomma americanum. The sequence continues at coordinate 63,740,856 of NC_135498.1, read as the reverse complement.
CAATAGGCGCCCAAGACGTAAAAGATACTCCTGGAGAGGAAAAAGTTAAATCTAAGGCAGAGCGGCATTGACTCCGAACAAACGTAGGCAATCCGGAATTGTTGCAGATCAAGTTGTCAGAAACCCAATCAAGTAATCTAGGACCAAAGCTGTCTGTTTTAAACCCCCACGTCACATGGGCGAACTGAAGTCACCAAGTAATAAAACCTGAGAACGGCTACAAGACATGAGTGAGTTAAGTGGCCGAGTGTCATGCACACCTGACGGGAAAATGCATTAGCTATCGTAAATGGCTGTTGACCTGGGACGCTGAGGTCAACCGCAAGGATTTCACATTCACTGTCCGCATATTGGAAAGAAATGCATGCCCAGTGACAAAACTTTGCAGAGATTAGCACTAAAAACCCTCCCCCTCGTAATGGCCGGTCAAGCCGGAACTGACGGTAAATTTTGAGATGATAATTGAAATCTGTAGTTAGCCATGTTTCCTGTAATGCAAATAAATCTGGTAGAAGCTGATTGCATAGACCATTTAAATTTGTTGAAGCTGAGAATACAAAACGGGAATTCCACTGGAGTGCACTTAAGAACCCTATCTTGGCGGGAGTTTCGCAGCCGCGACTGCCTTTTCTAGAATCCTGGTCTTGGGATTTTGACTACCGTTATTTTTTTGTGTCTTCGACTGGGGGCAAAATCAACCTGCAATATTCGAAGGAGAGCCACTTTTTTTTATCTGGGCGCGGATATCTTACTCCATATTCACACAGTCCATACAGGACGCGTCTGTAACGCTGCTCGGAAAAGAGACCTCAGAAGTCTTCTGTTGCACATATTGCTTTTAGCCCTGTGGAGCGCAATCGATGATCACAGAAGGTGGAGCAGATTGCGAAGCCAAATGAGGCAAGAGCGGAGTGGTGGGCACCTGCAGCAGATTGGTCATCTGAGTAGCTATGACCTCGGAAATGCCCGTGGATATGGTTTCCATTCCATAATGCGATCCATTGCATTTGCCACAGCTTTCTCAACTGCCGCTGTGATAGCCTGGGACCGACTAGAATCCATTATGGGTGGCCATTTGGCGGCCACACTAGAGTAGCCCGAGGCTCCCTCCTTGACTGCGGCAAAAGCTACTCTCCGCGTGCATCTGCGCTTGTGCACAAGCTCATGCACCTGAACGTTTTGTGTTTGTGCAGGACAGTAAGGCGAATCAGCAGGGTGAGCACCACTACACAAACAACATTTCTCTTGCTGTTCGGGACATTCCTCTCTGCCATGACCTTCCCCATCTGCACAGCAGCGTAAGACAGGTTTGCAGGCTTTGCCGCTGTGGCCAAATCTCCAGCAGTTTTGACACTGAAGGGGGCGACAGTTAAAAGCATCTACTCGAAATACCAATGCCCACACCTCTATCTCTGATGGGCAGAATATTCCTGCAAATGTGGCAATGACGGACTCTGCAGGTAATTTTACTCCGTCGACCATTCTGCTGCATCGATGGACAGGAATCACTCCTGCAGACCAGAGGTTCTCAAGCGTTTCCATAGGGCTCAATGGAGAGTCGATCCCCCGGACTTAGCCCTTGGAACACGCTAGATGAGGCGGAATGAAGGCGCTCACCGAGTGGTTGGCGAAGGACGTACACTCCAGCAGGTCTTCTATACAGTCCTTATCCGGTGGCATGCGCAAAATACAACCCCTGCCGAATTGCCGGACATCTGTAATGCGCTTGAGCTGTTTCGATGTGGACTGAAGAGCCGCCTGTACTGCCTTCGGGCTGTTCAGCCGTATAACGCCTCCACCGGAAGGCACTAAAGCGACTGGAATTCTGGAAACGCCACTGCGGAAAAAATTGGCAGTGGCTTAGCTCCGCTATGCCAGGATATATGTACCGGGAGGTACGTTTCCCTGTCTGAGATGTTCTGGTAATGTCAAACGCAAAGTGTCATATATTGGATTACTCACTGGTGTCAAGTCCTTTTGGTGCCACAGTCTGTCGCCACACTACAAATGTGTGCAAACGGATTGTTCACAAAGTCTGCTTCAAATATCCGGGTCGCAGATGCACTTTTCGAAACGCGAATGGTGTAATCAGTGACACGACGGGCCTTCACATTTTCTTCGGTCAGTTCCCGTTGACTGACTCTTTCCATAGGCCTCATCTAGGCGGCTACGTGGCGTCTATTACGCTCGGCAGTCTGGCGTCTCCGTTTGGCAAGGCGTTCCTCTCTCTGTTCGGGCGTCTCCGCTGCTCTCTTCGCCTTCTGACGCTCAGTCTCTGCTTGTTGAGTAGCCAACTGCCAGGCGACAACCTCAGGAGCGGAAGAGTTATTGTTCTCTTGTCCATACCGCCGTTTAGCAGCGGCTGGACTCTCCTTCTGTGCATCCATATCAAGCGTTGCGATACAGTCGCCGATTACATCTCCGCCTTTTATACGCAATGCTGCGCGTGCGACGACGCGCGGTTCGGGTGATAGAGCGACGTGCGGCGAGGCGGTGGTGACGAACGCGGTGCAGGTGTGGGGTCTCTCTGGTTACGATAGTATCGGCGCATGCGCACACCTGCTCACCCGCGTGACGTCACATTCACCTTCGACGGTGGATCGGGCGCGCGACCGTGGCGACGGTGGCGACGAAGTGCGCGGCGCACCCACTGCCCCTCTCCGGTTGCCATGTTAACGGCGCATGCGCACAACTGGTCTCTCGCATGTACCGCGAAATGCTCTACTGGTAGCCTAGTGTAGCTCCCGCTATAAAACAGGCCAATTGGGGGCTGGCCTTGAGGAAGAGATGCCGACCGAGGGGAAAACCCCTGGCCGGGAGAAGTAGACATTAAGCCCTAGAACAGAAGCAAGCAGGCACAGACAAGAAGAAGCAGAAATTGAGCAAGGTAGCCCAACACCACCAGGTACTTAGCAGCTACCCCGCAGGTACCAGTGGCACAGTCAGACAGCAAAATCAGTCTTTTCCAGCCCCATGTTCTTCATCTTTGTCCCACTTGACACAGCGCATGCGCGCAGCTGTGGCAGCTCGATTTGGCCGGCGCGCCGCGCCGCCGGCAACAGCAGCTGCTCTATACCTCGTGGCTGGTCACGTGACCAACCACGTGACGAGTCACGTGATTAAGCACGGCGCAGCGCCGCCGGCAGTTGCTCCGCATCACGTGACCAACCACGTGACAGCCTGGCGGCGCCGCCACCGAAACGGCTCCGCCAAGCTGAAGGCTCGAAATGCTACCCTCATATAGCTATCGGTACAAAACGCCGGTCAGCGCATCTAGTGCAAAAGATGCATGGTGGGAAGTCATCTGCTAGCGTATGCGCGCTCTTTCTAGATCGCATCCTCGCAACAGTTCATCCCCGCTCGTTGCGGTCGGTAACAGTAGCGTGTAGCGCGAGTACAGACCTCTCTTTTTCCCACTTGGCTTCCCTCATTTCGGGGGCTGGCTGGCGCATGAATATACATCATGATCATTTACATGAAAGCACACCGCAACCGCCTGCTTCCACTGAGTTATAATGTCAGCTCTGCAGCCGCATCGTCCTTTTTGAACAAAAAGGTGCTGCTTTTCCTGGCATGGGCACGCAAGAGATAGAAATATGAGAAAGGCATCGTAATCGTTTACCGCCGTTTGTGAAGGATAACTGCCTTTTCAAACTTACCCCTACAAATATTCAGCAACATGTTACATGACACGGAATACTTTTTGTAGCTGAATTCAAATTTTCACCCTTCCCACTCTTCCGGGAGTTGATGTTTTGTACGAAGCGAAAATTAAGAAGAAAGAACTTGCTTAAAAGTTCTCGAATATAAAATGCTGAGTGCAATGTTTCGAATATGTGTTTACGCCTGCAGTATTAGTGCCAGCGCACCCCGCGCATGGTAGCACAGCCTGTACCTGTGGTTCGGCAACACTCACACTGAACATCGTTTCGAGGAGGAAGTTTTATGTCATCAAAGTTGATATTCTCTCAAACTTAAGTGCAAGCATGACGTGAGAACCGAAATAGTGAGGCGAGCAGTAGGCTTAACCTCGCCTAGCAGTGCTCAAAGTTCAGCTCCCTCACGGACAGTTCAGCGGGTGATTTTCCAACGCTTGAAGCACGCCTGTCTCGTACCTTCTCAATGTTTTCATTGGATAATCATCCATGGCCATGGAGAGCTTCTTTTTCTCGCACGCACGCCGGAAACTTAGCTCCCCGTCAATACACGATTGCATGACCAAGGATACCACATCAAAACTACTAAAGCATACGCCTCATATTCGAGAACGGACAACATCGATGGAGTACGCCGCTTTGTTTCGCAGTGCTTATAGAACGCTCTCTATTTTGAGCTTGCAACAAAATGCTAGATTGACCTCTAAGTATACGTCATAAACGATGTAATCGCTGACTTGTGAAACACATTTCTCGCTCAGTCAAGATTCGCCGTTGTCAGTCGTCTGCTCCACGGAGTATACGTGATTAACGAGCTTTTCAGCTTTATTCAAGTTCGCTTTTCGAAATAGCTCTCAAGCTGGCGCGGCTTTTGAAGCTGCAATGCAGACTGTACATAAAGACGCGCCGTCGAAGCAGCGCGAAGTATTTGCACGTGTACGGAAGAGGCAATCCGGTGGCAAAATGAGAAAGCTTGCAGTGGGCATCCCCAGTTTGTGTTTTTCTGACACAGATGGCGCTTCCAGGCAGGAGCACTAGCGCCGCTTGGCGGTGCTTTCGGAGCCTATAGAGTTAAGGCCACCGGCCGCATTCAATTTTTCTACGCCGTGAAGACGATCCCGCGTAGGTAGACGACAGTGTAGCGTTTCACCGGTTGGGCTCCGAATTCTCGGTACGCGAGAGGTCGTGAAAATGACGGTGCTCGATCCACTGATGATGGCGGATCCTTTGAAATATTTGGGTGAGGGGATGTTGGACGCCGGTTATGCTGCCCTTAATCGCGGGAGCACAGGCGGCTTCCTGGGGATGGGGTAGGGGACGTGGGAAGGAATGGGTGGACGTGGCCGCCGTCGTGGCTGCTGTCGCGTAATCAAGGGCATGCGGAATGCAGCGGTTGGCCCTCCGCGATCAGCAGGCAGCAGGTCCGTGCGAGCGGCAACAGCTCCACGAAAGGGGGGCTGAGCCGCAGCGCGCTCGCGTCCAGTGCTTGAGGGAGGCAACATGGCTGTCTTCCGACCAGCCGCGAAGCTAGCCAGGGGCGCATCGAGGACTGCAGGGAAGCAGTGGCTGTCTGTAGGTAGCCGCCGCGTCGAAGGACTCGCGGTGCAACTGCAAAGTACCGCAGAAAACTGCCGCAGGGCAGCAGCGTGGTGGTGGACGGTGAATACCACTGTGTCCGGTGCTGCGTAGAGGTCCCGTGCGCACGTGAAGAACATCTGGCGGCAGGCACCACGAGGTCCGATGTGGGTATCAGGAACCCAGGAAGCGAGCTGAGCAGGGCCGCTGAAAACCACCTTGGTCAGCGGCGCGAAGATGCCCCGTGCACACGATTTTGCGCATGGTGGGCGAAAGGCAGCAGTAGAGCCGCTCTAAATCCTGGAAACGGCAGAGCAAGCGCTGACGTGGTGGGCATGACGCCGCCGTCGGTGTCCGCTATGCCAGCTGCTGGAAGGCGCAGGAAGATGAGCCGCCGCCGCCGTAGACAACGACGGTGGCCCGAAGTTCTTGCTGTAGGTGCAGGCGTCTGCATGGCCGCCGAAGCGGCCGACGGCTGGTGAAAAAGCTCAGAGATCCGGGCGGCGCGGTACGAACGCTCGATTCCTCGTATTGCTAATCTGAAGGGCAGGGAGCACGATGGACTGGGCGTCGGACTGCTTCGCCGTCGCTTCGTCCTCAGCTCGCCCTATACGCCATCATCATCATCATCATTATCACCATCAGCCTGACTACGCCCACTGCAGGGCAATGTGTTCTGCCATGTATCTCCAATTAATCCGGTCATTTGCCAACGGCGGCTACCGCGTCCCTGCAAACTTCTATATCTCATCCGACCACCTAACCTATTGCCGCAGCACTGCTACAATTGCCTTCTCTTGGAATCCACTCCGTCACCCTTAAAAGCCAGCGGTTAGCATGCCTCCATATTACATGCACTGCACAAGCGCATTTATTCCTCTTGACTTCGACTAGGATGCAATTAACTCGTGTTTGCTTCCTCATCCACTCTGCCCGCTACCGGTCTCTTAACGTTACACCTATCATTTTTTATTTTCATAGCTCGCTGCATTTTAATTACAACTTAACCAGAACCATTTTAGTTAGCCTCCACGTTTCTGCTTCGTAGGTTAGTACTGGTAAGATACAGCTGTGGTACGCTTTTCCCTTGAGGGATGTTGGCAAACTGCCATTCATGATCTGAGAGAACCTGGCATATGCGCACCAACCCAATCTGATCCTTCTAGTTATTTCTCTCTCATGATCCGAATTAGCTTCTACTAAATGCCCTAAGTAGACGTTTTCCTTCACCACTTCGAGCACCTCGCATCCAGTTGTGCATTGCTGTTTCCTTATCCGCAACTGTTCCCAATTCAGGCCTCTGAATACCTCCTGTAAAGAGGCGGTGAATAGCTTTGGCGAGATCGTGTCTCCTTGCCTGACGCCCTTCCTTATTGGAATTTCATTGCTCACTTTTGTTGTGAACGACTATGATGGCAGCTGTGCAGTTTCTCATATATATATATATATATATATATATATATATATATATATATATATATATATATATATATATATATATATATATATATATATATCTTCCAGTATTTCTTGTACGTCTAATTCCAGAATGCCTTTATGACTTCTGAGGTATCCCCTGCGACAAATGGTTTCTCGTAATCTATGGAGGGAATATTTGGGTTGGTGATAACCTTCGCAGTTCTGTGTCACCTCATCAGCAGCGTGAATATGATCTTTTGTGGAATATCTTTTACAAAAGCCTTCATGATCATTTGGTTTACTAAAATCTAAGGTTGTCCAGACCGTATGCCCGTTTGCTTTAGTAAAGGCCTTCTAGGCGAGGGACAGTAAACTCATCGGTCTGTAATTTTTCAAGCCCTTGTCTTCTGCTTTCTTGTGATTTAATATATTTGCGTTCTTCCTAGCTTCTAGTACGGTCGCGGTCATAAGGCAATGTTTATACAGTGTGGCTAGTTTTTCTAGCACAATCTCCACTTCGTCGTTCAACAGATCAGCTGTTATCTGATCCTCACAAGCTGCTTTTCCCCTTTGCATTGCTGCTAAGGTTTTCCTTACTTCCCCTTTCGTTACTGGCGGGATGACGCATTGCTGTGCGCTACTGTGTCTCTCATTAACGTTCTGTTAACATTGCCCACTGTATAAATTTGTGTAGAACTTCTCGGCTACTTAACTATCTTATCCACGTTGCTAATGACAATCCCCTCATTGTCTCTTAACGTATGCATCTGGTTTTTACCTATGCGTAGTTTCCTCTTCACCGCTTTTAGGTTACCGCCGTTATTTTGAGCGTTTTCGGTTCTCTTTATATTAAATTTCCCTAGGATGGCTACCTTCTTATTTATTTACTTCGATAGCTCTGCTAGTTCTATTCTGTCTGCAGGGTTAGACGCCCTCATTCTTTGGCGTTTCTTAATGAGATTTTTTTTTCTCCTGAGATAGCTTGCCGGTATCGTGTGGAACCGTCCTCCGGCCTACTTTGACAGCGCACTCCGTAATGGCAGCTGTCAGATTATCGTTCATTGTATGAACATTAAGATTATCTTCCTCAGTTAAAGATGAATATCTGTCCTGTACCGGTATCCGGAATTTTTCTATTTTCCCTCTTACCGTTAACTCGCTAATGGAATTCCTCTTCACTAGCCTCTTTGTTACCTCTTCAAGTCTATGATAATTCGAGGCCTTACCACAGTGTGGTCGAGACAAGGCACATTTTCTTGGACGTCTATATCATGGACGATGCCAGGCTTAGCGCATAGTATGAGGCCGATGTCATTTCTAGTCTCACCATTGGGGCTCTTCCAAGTGCACTGCCTGTTCTCTCATTTCCGCAAGAAGGTATTCATAATCCGTAAATTATTTCTCTCTGCGAACTCTACTAATAACAACAATGCTATTATTAGAACCTATCCCAGAGTCGTCTACCACCTGGTCGCCTGCCTACTTCTTGCCCACCTTCGCATTGGAGTCGCTTATCAGTACAGTGTAATGTGATTTTACTTTAGTCATTGCCGATTCCACGTCTTCATAGAAGCTTTCAAGAGTCTGTTCATTATGACTGGATGTAGGCGCTTAGGCCTGCACCACCTTCAGCTTGCACCTCTTATTGAGCCTAATTGCGATAGCTGCCACCCTCTTGTTAGTGCTATAAAGCTCCTCTACGTTGCCAGCTATATCCTGATTAATGAGGAATCCCACACCTAGTGCTCGTCTGTCCGCTAATACGCGATGGCACAGTATGTGCGCATCCTTCAGTACTGTATACGCCTCAATGTTCCTCCTAGCTTCACTAAGGACTATGACTACCCTTTTAAGGCCCGCTAATTCCTCGAACAGCACGGCTAGGTCAGCCTCACTAGATAAGGTTCTAGTGCTAAACGTTGCCATGTTCAGATTCCAATGGGGGCCTGTCCTGAGCCATAAATTCTTAGAGCCTTCCCTTGCGTCATAGGTCTGACCGCCGCCTTGTTCAGTTGCTCCGCAGCCGCTTGAGAGTGAGGGCCGAGGGTTAATTGGTTTGTTCATAGAAGGTTGTGGCCAAGTACTACACCAGGGTGGCCAAATATTCTACCGGTGAGGGAGTGCGTTGTCGGTCCTGGTCATCGAGATCAGGCCGCACTCAAGCCTGGTTATGCAATTCCATCTACGCGCAGAATTGTTTTTCTTGCTTTTTTATACCCGGTGGAGAATTGCGCGGTGCCGGGATTCGAGCCCCGGTTCTCTTGCACGCGAGCCGGATGCCCTACCTCTATGCCATCGCTGCACCTTCTTCCTATACACGCGAACTCAAGGAAGAGAAGGGGGATTGGGCAGTCTGTGAAGGTGGGGCTGGTGTGTTGCGCACCAAAGTGTAGAACTGAAACCGATTTTAAAAAATGGCTAATTCTGAGAATGTATAACAAAGTTAAACAAAAACAAGAAAAAAAGCCGAGCATGGAGGAAATTGCCCTCCATCCTGTTTCAAAAGAGAGGTTCCTATCTTCCTAGCAACTTTGTAGCTTCTGCCCCCAGTCGCCGGCGGAAGGAAACCAGGGTAGGGGGACTGCAGTCATGGTGGGTCACAAATGGAAGAGCGTCAGGCGCCTGCGGCGGGCGAGTGAAGAACGGATTCTCAGAAACCGCAGAGAGAAGAATTGGATTAATTCAATGAAATGCAGCCTCTATAAATGTTTAGAAAATAAAAATGACAAATCAGGAAGGAATCCACCTATGATATCTCAAGGGGCAATGCCCTATTGAAGCGTAATTAGGAAATTGAAAACGCGAAGCTCTGAAAAGAAATTTAACCAAGAAGATAACACAAGTGCAGTGTGGGGTATCCTTGCTTGCGGACACAGCGCAAGAAAGAACGGAGCACAAGAACAAGAAGGACGGCAGAACGGAGAGCTTCTCTTGTGCTCTGTTGTTTCCTCGCTGTGTCCGGCAAGCGTGGATACAAAATAACTTGCAGAAGTACCGCAGAAAACTGCCGCAGGGCAGCAGCGTGGTGGTGGACGGTGAATACCACTGTGCCCGGTGCTGCGTAGAGGTCCCGTGCGCACGTGAAGAACATCTGGCGGCAGGCACCACGAGGTCCGATGTGGGTATCAGGAACCCAGGAAGCGAGCTGAGCAGGGCCGCTGAAAACCACCTTGGTCAGCGGCGCGAAGATGCCCCGTGCACACGATTTTGCGCATGGTGGGCGAAAGGCAGCAGTAGAGCCGCTCTAAATCCTGGAAACGGCAGAGCAAGCGCTGACGTGGTGGGCATGACGCCGCCGTCGGTGTCCGCTATGCCAGCTGCTGGAAGGCGCAGGAAGATGAGCCGCCGCCGCCGTAGACAACGACGGTGGCCCGAAGTTCTTGCTGTAGGTGCAGGCGTCTGCATGGCCGCCGAAGCGGCCGACGGCTGGTGAAAAAGCTCAGAGATCCGGGCGGGGCGGTACGAACGCTCGATTCCTCGTATTGCTAATCTGAAGGGCAGGGAGCACGATGGACTGGGCGTCGGACTGCTTCGCCGTCGCTTCGTCCTCAGCTCGCCCTATACGCCATCATCATCATCATCATTATCACCATCAGCCTGACTACGCCCACTGCAGGGCAATGTGTTCTGCCATGTATCTCCAATTAATCCGGTCATTTGCCAACGGCGGCTACCGCGTCCCTGCAAACTTCTATATCTCATCCGACCACCTAACCTATTGCCGCAGCACTGCTACAATTGCCTTCTCTTGGAATCCACTCCGTCACCCTTAAAAGCCAGCGGTTAGCATGCCTCCATATTACATGCACTGCACAAGCCCATTTATTCCTCTTGACTTCGACTAGGATGCAATTAACCCGTGTTTGCTTCCTCATCCACTCTGCCCGCTACCGGTCTCTTAACGTTACACCTATCATTTTTTTATTTTCATAGCTCGCTGCATTTTAATTACAACTTAACCAGAACCATTTTAGTTAGCCTCCACGTTTCTGCTTCGTAGGTTAGTACTGGTAAGATGCAGCTGTGGTACGCTTTTCCCTTGAGGGATGTTGGCAAACTGCCATTCATGATCTGAGAGAACCTGGCATATGCGCACCAACCCAATCTGATCCTTCTAGTTATTTCTCTCTCATGATCCGAATTAGCTTCTACTAAATGCCCTAAGTAGACGTTTTCCTTCACCACTTCGAGCACCTCGCATCCAGTTGTGCATTGCTGTTTCCTTATCCGCAACTGTTCCCAATTCAGGCCTCTGAATACCTCCTGTAAAGAGGCGGTGAATAGCTTTGGCGAGATCGTGTCTCCTTGCCTGACGCCCTTCCTTATTGGAATTTCATTGCTCACTTTTGTTGTGAACGACTATGATGGCAGCTGTGCAGTTTCTCATATATATATATATATATATATATATATATATATATATATATATATATATATATATATATATATATCTTCCAGTATTTCTTGTACGTCTAATTCCAGAATGCCTTTATGACTTCTGAGGTATCCCCTGCGACAAATGGTTTCTCGTAATCTATGGAGGGAATATTTGGGTTGGTGATAACCTTCGCAGTTCTGTGTCACCTCATCAGCAGCGTGAATATGATCTTTTGTGGAATATCTTTTACAAAAGCCTTCATGATCATTTGGTTTACTAAAATCTAAGGTTGTCCAGACCGTATGCCCGTTTGCTTTAGTAAAGGCCTTCTAGGCGAGGGACAGTAAACTCATCGGTCTGTAATTTTTCAAGCCCTTGTCTTCTGCTTTCTTGTGATTTAATATATTTGCGTTCTTCCTAGCTTCTAGTACGGTCGCGGTCATAAGGCAATGTTTATACAGTGTGGCTAGTTTTTCTAGCACAATCTCCACTTCGTCGTTCAACAGATCAGCTGTTATCTGATCCTCACAAGCTGCTTTTCCCCTTTGCATTGCTGCTAAGGTTTTCCTTACTTCCCCTTTCGTTACTGGCGGGATGACGCATTGCTGTGCGCTACTGTGTCTCTCATTAACGTTCTGTTAACATTGCCCACTGTATAAATTTGTGTAGAACTTCTCGGCTACTTAACTATCTTATCCACGTTGCTAATGACAATCCCCTCATTGTCTCTTAACGTATGCATCTGGTTTTTACCTATGCGTAGTTTCCTCTTCACCGCTTTTAGGTTACCGCCGTTATTTTGAGCGTTTTCGGTTCTCTTTATATTAAATTTCCCTAGGATGGCTACCTTCTTATTTATTTACTTCGATAGCTCTGCTAGTTCTATTCTGTCTGCAGGGTTAGACGCCCTCATTCTTTGGCGTTTCTTAATGAGATTTTTTTTTCTCCTGAGATAGCTTGCCGGTATCGTGTGGAACCGTCCTCCGGCCTACTTTGACAGCGCACTCCGTAATGGCAGCTGTCAGATTATCGTTCATTGTATGAACATTAAGATTATCTTCCTCAGTTAAAGATGAATATCTGTCCTGTACCGGTATCCGGAATTTTTCTATTTTCCCTCTTACCGTTAACTCGCTAATGGAATTCCTCTTCACTAGCCTCTTTGTTACCTCTTCAAGTCTATGATAATTCGAGGCCTTACCACAGTGTGGTCGAGACAAGGCACATTTTCTTGGACGTCTATATCATGGACGATGCCAGGCTTAGCGCATAGTATGAGGCCGATGTCATTTCTAGTCTCACCATTGGGGCTCTTCCAAGTGCACTGCCTGTTCTCTCATTTCCGCAAGAAGGTATTCATAATCCGTAAATTATTTCTCTCTGCGAACTCTACTAATAACAACAATGCTATTATTAGAACCTATCCCAGAGTCGTCTACCACCTGGTCGCCTGCCTACTTCTTGCCCACCTTCGCATTGGAGTCGCTTATCAGTACAGTGTAATGTGATTTTACTTTAGTCATTGCCGATTCCACGTCTTCATAGAAGCTTTCAAGAGTCTGTTCATTATGACTGGATGTAGGCGCTTAGGCCTGCACCACCTTCAGCTTGCACCTCTTATTGAGCCTAATTGCGATAGCTGCCACCCTCTTGTTAGTGCTATAAAGCTCCTCTACGTTGCCAGCTATATCCTGATTAATGAGGAATCCCACACCTAGTGCTCGTCTGTCCGCTAATACGCGATGGCACAGTATGTGCGCATCCTTCAGTACTGTATACGCCTCAATGTTCCTCCTAGCTTCACTAAGGACTATGACTACCCTTTTAAGGCCCGCTAATTCCTCGAACAGCACGGCTAGGTCAGCCTCACTAGATAAGGTTCTAGTGCTAAACGTTGCCATGTTCAGATTCCAATGGGGGCCTGTCCTGAGCCATAAATTCTTAGAGCCTTCCCTTGCGTCATAGGTCTGACCGCCGCCTTGTTCAGTTGCTCCGCAGCCGCTTGAGAGTGAGGGCCGAGGGTTAATTGGTTTGTTCATAGAAGGTTGTGGCCAAGTACTACACCAGGGTGGCCAAATATTCTACCGGTGAGGGAGTGCGTTGTCGGTCCTGGTCATCGAGATCAGGCCGCACTCAAGCCTGGTTATGCAATTCCATCTACGCGCAGAATTGTTTTTCTTGCTTTTTTATACCCGGTGGAGAATTGCGCGGTGCCGGGATTCGAGCCCCGGTTCTCTTGCACGCGAGCCGGATGCCCTACCTCTATGCCATCGCTGCACCTTCTTCCTATACACGCGAACTCAAGGAAGAGAAGGGGGATTGGGCAGTCTGTGAAGGTGGGGCTGGTGTGTTGCGCACCAAAGTGTAGAACTGAAACCGATTTTAAAAAATGGCTAATTCTGAGAATGTATAACAAAGTTAAACAAAAACAAGAAAAAAAGCCGAGCATGGAGGAAATTGCCCTCCATCCTGTTTCAAAAGAGAGGTTCCTATCTTCCTAGCAACTTTGTAGCTTCTGCCCCCAGTCGCCGGCGGAAGGAAACCAGGGTAGGGGGACTGCAGTCATGGTGGGTCACAAATGGAAGAGCGTCAGGCGCCTGCGGCGGGCGAGTGAAGAACGGATTCTCAGAAACCGCAGAGAGAAGAATTGGATTAATTCAATGAAATGCAGCCTCTATAAATGTTTAGAAAATAAAAATGACAAATCAGGAAGGAATCCACCTATGATATCTCAAGGGGCAATGCCCTATTGAAGCGTAATTAGGAAATTGAAAACGCGAAGCTCTGAAAAGAAATTTAACCAAGAAGATAACACAAGTGCAGTGTGGGGTATCCTTGCTTGCGGACACAGCGCAAGAAAGAACGGAGCACAAGAACAAGAAGGACGGCAGAACGGAGAGCTTCTCTTGTGCTCTGTTGTTTCCTCGCTGTGTCCGGCAAGCGTGGATACAAAATAACTTGCAGAAGTACCGCAGAAAACTGCCGCAGGGCAGCAGCGTGGTGGTGGACGGTGAATACCACTGTGCCCGGTGCTGCGTAGAGGTCCCGTGCGCACGTGAAGAACATCTGGCGGCAGGCACCACGAGGTCCGATGTGGGTATCAGGAACCCAGGAAGCGAGCTGAGCAGGGCCGCTGAAAACCACCTTGGTCAGCGGCGCGAAGATGCCCCGTGCACACGATTTTGCGCATGGTGGGCGAAAGGCAGCAGTAGAGCCGCTCTAAATCCTGGAAACGGCAGAGCAAGCGCTGACGTGGTGGGCATGACGCCGCCGTCGGTGTCCGCTATGCCAGCTGCTGGAAGGCGCAGGAAGATGAGCCGCCGCCGCCGTAGACAACGACGGTGGCCCGAAGTTCTTGCTGTAGGTGCAGGCGTCTGCATGGCCGCCGAAGCGGCCGACGGCTGGTGAAAAAGCTCAGAGATCCGGGCGGGGCGGTACGAACGCTCGATTCCTCGTATTGCTAATCTGAAGGGCAGGGAGCACGATGGACTGGGCGTCGGACTGCTTCGCCGTCGCTTCGTCCTCAGCTCGCCCTATACGCCATCATCATCATCATCATTATCACCATCAGCCTGACTACGCCCACTGCAGGGCAATGTGTTCTGCCATGTATCTCCAATTAATCCGGTCATTTGCCAACGGCGGCTACCGCGTCCCTGCAAACTTCTATATCTCATCCGACCACCTAACCTATTGCCGCAGCACTGCTACAATTGCCTTCTCTTGGAATCCACTCCGTCACCCTTAAAAGCCAGCGGTTAGCATGCCTCCATATTACATGCACTGCACAAGCCCATTTATTCCTCTTGACTTCGACTAGGATGCAATTAACCCGTGTTTGCTTCCTCATCCACTCTGCCCGCTACCGGTCTCTTAACGTTACACCTATCATTTTTTTATTTTCATAGCTCGCTGCATTTTAATTACAACTTAACCAGAACCATTTTAGTTAGCCTCCACGTTTCTGCTTCGTAGGTTAGTACTGGTAAGATGCAGCTGTGGTACGCTTTTCCCTTGAGGGATGTTGGCAAACTGCCATTCATGATCTGAGAGAACCTGGCATATGCGCACCAACCCAATCTGATCCTTCTAGTTATTTCTCTCTCATGATCCGAATTAGCTTCTACTAAATGCCCTAAGTAGACGTTTTCCTTCACCACTTCGAGCACCTCGCATCCAGTTGTGCATTGCTGTTTCCTTATCCGCAACTGTTCCCAATTCAGGCCTCTGAATACCTCCTGTAAAGAGGCGGTGAATAGCTTTGGCGAGATCGTGTCTCCTTGCCTGACGCCCTTCCTTATTGGAATTTCATTGCTCACTTTTGTTGTGAACGACTATGGCAGCTGTGCAGTTTCTCATATATATATATATATATATATATATATATATATATATATATATATATATATATATATATATATATATATATATATATATATATATATATCTTCCAGTATTTCTTGTACGTCTAATTCCGGAATGCCTTTATGACTTCTGAGGTATCCCCTGCGACAAATGGTTTCTCGTAATCTATGGAGGGAATATTTGGGTTGGTGATAACCTTCGCATTTCTGTGTCACCTCATCAGCAGCGTGAATATGATCTTTTGTGGAAAATCTTTTACAAAAGCCTTCATGATCATTTGGTTTACTAAAATCTAAGGTTGTCCAGACCGTATGCCCGATTGCTTTAGTAAAGGCCTTCTAGACGAGGGACAGTAAACTCATCGGTCTGTAATTTTTCAAGCCCTTGTCTTCTGCTTTCTTGTGATTTAATATATTTGCGTTCTTCCTAGCTTCTAGTACGGTCGCGGTCATAAGGCAATGTTTATACAGTGTGGCTAGTTTTTCTAGCACAGTCTCCACTTCGTCGTTCAACAGATCAGCTGTTATCTGATCCTCACAAGCTGCTTTTCCCCTTTGCATTGCTGCTAAGGTTTTCTTTACTTCCCCTTTCGTTTCTGGCGGGATGACGCATTGCTGTGCGCTACTGTGTCTCTCATTAACGTTCTGTTAACATTGCCCACTGTATAAATTTGTGTAGAACTTCTCGGCTACTTAACTATCTTATCCACGTTGCTAATGACAATCCCCTCATTGTCTCTTAACGTATGCATCTGGTTTTTACCTATGCGTAGTTTCCTCTTCACCGCTTTTAGGTTACCGCCGTTATTTTGAGCGTTTTCGGTTCTCTTTATATTAAATTTCCCTAGGATGGCTACCTTCTTATTTATTTACTTCGATAGCTCTGCTAGTTCTATTCTGTCTGCAGGGTTAGACGCCCTCATTCTTTGGCGTTTCTTAATGAGATTTTTTTTTCTCCTGAGATAGCTTGCCGGTATCGTGTGGAACCGTCCTCCGGCCTACTTTGACAGCGCACTCCGTAATGGCAGCTGTCAGATTATCGTTCATTGTATGAACATTAAGATTATCTTCCTCAGTTAAAGATGAATATCTGTCCTGTACCGGTATCCGGAATTTTTCTATTTTCCCTCTTACCGTTAACTCGCTAATGGAATTCCTCTTCACTAGCCTCTTTGTTACCTCTTCAAGTCTATGATAATTCGAGGCCTTACCACTGTGTGGTCGAGACAAGGCACATTTTCTTGGACGTCTATATCATGGACGATGCCAGGCTTAGCGCATAGTATGAGGCCGATGTCATTTCTAGTCTCACCATTGGGGCTCTTCCAAGTGCACTGCCTGTTCTCTCATTTCCGCAAGAAGGTATTCATAATCCGTAAATTATTTCTCTCTGCGAACTCTACTAATAACAACAATGCTATTATTAGAACCTATCCCAGAGTCGTCTACCACCTGGTCGCCTGCCTACTTCTTGCCCACCTTCGCATTGGAGTCGCTTATCAGTACAGTGTAATGTGATTTTACTTTAGTCATTGCCGATTCCACGTCTTCATAGAAGCTTTCAAGAGTCTGTTCATTATGACTGGATGTAGGCGCTTAGGCCTGCACCACCTTCAGCTTGCACCTCTTATTGAGCCTAATTGCGATAGCTGCCACCCTCTTGTTAGTGCTATAAAGCTCCTCTACGTTGCCAGCTATATCCTGATTAATGAGGAATCCCACACCTAGTGCTCGTCTGTCCGCTAATACGCGATGGCACAGTATGTGCGCATCCTTCAGTACTGTATACGCCTCAATGTTCCTCCTAGCTTCACTAAGGACTATGACTACTCTTTTAAGGCCCGCTAATTCCTCGAACAGCATGGCTAGGTCAGCCTCACTAGATAAGGTTCTAGTGCTAAACGTTGCCATGTTCAGATTCCAATGGGGGCCTGTCCTGAGCCATAAATTCTTAGAGCCTTCCCTTGCGTCATAGGTCTGACCGCCGCCTTGTTCAGTTGCTCCGCAGCCGCTTGAGAGTGAGGGCCGAGGGTTAATTGGTTTGTTCATAGAAGGTTGTGGCCAAGTACTACACCAGGGTGGCCAAATATTCTACCGGTGAGGGAGTGCGTTGTCGGTCCTGGTCATAGAGATCAGGCCGCACTCAAGCCTGGTTATGCAATTCCATCTACGCGCAGAATTGTTTTTCTTGCTTTTTTATACCCGGTGGAGAATTGCGCGGTGCCGGGATTCGAGCCCCGGTTCTCTTGCACGCGAGTCGGATGCCCTACCTCTATGCCATCGCTGCACCTTCTTCCTATACACGCGAACTCAAGGAAGAGAAGGGGGATTGGGCAGTCTGTGAAGGTGGCGCTGGTGTGTTGCGCCACCAAAGTGTAGAACTGAAACCGATTTTAAAAAATGGCTAATTCTGAGAATGTATAACAAAGTTAAACAAAAACAAGAAAAAAAGCCGAGCATGGAGGAAATTGCCCTCCATCCTGTTTCAAAACAGAGGTTCCTATCTTCCTAGCAACTTTGTAGCTTCTGCCCCCAGTCGCCGGCGGAAGGAAACCAGGGGAGGGGGACTGCAGTCATGGTGGGTCACAAATGGAAGAGCGTCAGGCGCCTGCGGCGGGCGAGTGAAGAACGGATTCCCAGAAACCGCAGAGAGAAGAATTGGATTAATTCAATGAAATGCAGCCTCTATAAATGTTTAGAAAATAAAAATGACAAATCAGGAAGGAATCCACCTATGATATCTCAAGGGGCAATGCCCTATTGAAGCGTAATTAGGAAATTGAAAACGCGAAGCTCTGAAAAAAAATTTAACCAAGAAGATAACACAAGTGCAGTGTGGGGTATCCTTGCTTGCGGACACAGCGCAAGAAAGAACGGAGCACAAGAACAAGAAGGACGGCAGAACGGAGAGCTTCTCTTGTGCTCTGTTGTTTCCTCGCTGTGTCCGGCAAGCGTGGATACAAAATAACTTGCCCAAAAGCAAATGTTATTCAAGTGCGTGGTAAATCGGCAGAAAATAATAAAACACATCTTACTAGCGTGTGTCAGTATCCATCCAGATGTCGAGACAGCACAGTTTCACAAGCCGCCTCCTTAATGCCGGAAAATACGGGCGAGTCAGTCGGACGATCGAACATGTTCCGACTGGCTCCTCGGAGTACTGACCCGGTCTCATATGCCCTTGATGGCGGCGCTGATCAACTCTGACGAAAGGCTTAAAAAAAAAAAAACGCGAGCTTCTTCCCACCGACGCAGTGGGCTTCGGGGAGATCCAGTCTCTCGGGTGCCTTCCGAAGAAGCGATCTTCCGCGGTCGTTTGTACGGAATCTGCAACCGCTTCGCCATGAACCCGGCTCGCCTCCGTGACGCCCGGGTGTGCGAGGACTTTTAACACAAACGAATTAAGGAGCTCGTTGCCGTCGTCGTCATCGTCGTCGCCAGCTTCGCCACAATCTGACCGGCCGACCTTGGGAGCTGCCAAGGTTTTCTGAAAAATCCTAGGAGAACCAGCGGTGGGGGCCTTGAGCAGCTGCTCCGTCAGCGTGCGGAACCGTCTACCCTCCTCCCCATGCTCAGCTGAGGACAGCGGCTGACGATAAGCGGGGGCGTCCCGATAGCGGTTCCGAATTCTACTCTTAAAGACCAAGCTTAAGCGCCGTTGCAGTTTTTCTAGCCTAGAACTCTGTTCCTGAACTTTCATTTCGCGGTCTATTGCTTTTTATTGTTTTCGACTGTGCACGCCTGTATATTTGATCACTGCTACTATTGTCTCGCATATTTGCGTGAAGTTATTTGTAACTGTTCCTTTTGCTCAGTGCTAGTTGTTTGTGCCGCATTCTGCTGTTCTTGTAAAATTATGAATTTTCGTCTTGTGAAATATTCATCTTTATTTATGTGTTAAAACCAGTTTCGTGAATTCAGTCTTTCGATCCAGACAACGCACAGATCGACCGTCCTAATAAAACTAAAGTGTCTCAAAGATCGGTAGTGCAAAGGCGGGTAACCGCAGAGGGCATCCGCGCTTTATGCCGCTTTTTGCAGAAATCTGTGACGAATAGTCACTCTCCCTATGGCCATAGGCTTTAGAATCACCAACATATAATTTGAATGAATCTCCGGTAGACTTTAGCAAGAAGCGATTGGGAGATTGATGGCCCAAAAGCAGAGCTGTCACGTTAGGATACAAGTTTACGGTTCAGAACTGGTCAAACGTAAAGTCAATAGAATTTATATCTGCAACATATGGGGAATCGATGGATAATATAGTTCAATTTAGCGCGTTCGTTAGTGAAATAATGAAACGGGGGTTGCTAGTCAAAGAAAAGGACAACATGATGACAGATGAAATATAATTTTTAAAGGCTGCGGCAGCATGGCCAGGAAGTCAGGCTAGTTGTGCGGCAGCTGTCACCGCTGAGCAACCGTGACAACGGCTGAGTAGAGACCGGTACGTGGGGACATATTTAAATTCTGTAATAGTACGTGCAACGTTAGCTTAGCTAGCCACAGGTGTTTTCCTCGTCCCAGGTGCATGCCACGGCATTACCTCTGTCCGAGGGGCACTTAGAGGGGCATTTAGAGTTCTTCTGCTGCTATGCACATGTAAACCGCGACGCGGTAAAATCGAAACCACGCGGGCACACCACGCGCATAGCCGCGAAGCACGAAAACATACCAAAGTTCATCTGGCCGCCTCTTGCGCCCCACTTAGAAGATATCTTCGGTTTCAACATTAAGGTTGCCTTTTAGTTTCATTTATTAAAAGTGCACTAACGGCTTCAATATGAAACTTGTGTATTACAATATCCAAACGCGTAACCTTCATGCAAGTTCATGGTGGAGATAGGGCAGGCAGATGGTTTCTTGGAATACACAAAGTGAGCAAGCTAGGGGAAATCGTCAGGGTGCTTGCGAACGTTTCGACAAGAAAACAAAAAGAAGTCCTGTTGTCCAAACGTTGGCATGTACCCTAAGGCTTTCTCGACTCCTGCTCACTTTTTCATGAAGTTTGTCAGCCGCAGAGACCTGTGGTTTGTTTTCTCTTATTTCATCATCACGCTTGCACTTACGAGACTGGCCTGTGGCGGCGATACCTGCCGTTTAGTTCTTGCTCATTTCTACCTGTATTTTGGCATTCTTTGATTGTAATGTGGTTAGGGGCTAATATTCTATCGATGCAAGCCAGCTTCAATTTTTTTTTCGGTGTCCCTTTAAATAGCGATTACAAAAAAAGGCAATTGCTAAACGCATTCGCTAGCTTCCATGCGATAATGATGACGAACAGCAAGACGCTACTACAATAAAATATAGCAACTGGAATGAAATGACTTCGCGTTACGCCTTTGCCATCAAATGGTTCTGCGTATAAAAAAAATTCGATACGAATCCGCTGCCGGCGGGCAGCTTCGCCACGCTGTTCTCGAAATGCCATATCTTGAGTTCTTCGTAGGCCGGCTTGAATCTTCCTCTCCTTGTCGCATTTCGGGTTTTTGGCGCCCTAAACTACAGTATTGTGCTTGTTGGCGTTCTTTTGTGGAACGCTTGTGAGACGGAACACGTGGAGAATTCCCAGAAATCCGCCTGAGCTACATCGGCGGCATGTGGGTTGGGGGAATGGTGAAGGAGGGTGAATATTAATCAGTGTGGGCCGGATAGGAGCTGAACAGAGTGTGCATAAAGGGTGGAGGCCGCACACACACGCACATGCACGAGCCCAGGCAGCACATGGCATCGGCCCGATATTGTGAACGCGTTGGCGATCCGTGGTCCTATGGTGGCCCGTTCTTGCTAATGCGTGACCAGTAATGGCGATTCGATACGAAAACACGTCCATTAGTGGCCCGGCTATGATCTTTATTTCCCAACATTGGCATAACCTGGCGAACAACGATATACGATAGCCAGCTAGAAGCAATGGCCTGCCAACATCGTTTGCAACCTGGCATTCAATGGCGAATATTGTTCCGGCACTTGCGGTGGCTAGCCAGAGTTGCATACATCATGGCATTCGTTGGTGAATGTTGTCATGCCAATTTTTATGGCTCGTGAGCATCAGACATATCTTGGTATAATCTGGTCAATATTGCCCTAGAAATTGGGCAGGCCTCCCAACAATGTGCACAAATTGGGTTTGGCTGCCAAATATTGCCCCATCAGTTGCGATGGGTAGCCAGTGAAGCACACATCTTGGGATTCGATGGTCAATCTTGTCCCACCAGTTACGATCACTTATAAGAAGTATGGAAATCGTGGCATATGTTGTTCAACATCGTCTTGCGTGTTGCGATTGGCCGCCGAAATTGCATACATCCTCGCATTTCTTGGTCAATATTCTGCCAGCAATTTCGATGGCTCGTCGACATTGGTCATGGCTCTCCTTGGCCTTTAAGTGTGATGTCGCCAGAGCCAAGTATTGTAATATTCTACTTCATAAACCAAGCAAACTAGATTCTGCTTAGGCCGCAGTGCCCCCCCCCCCCCCAAAAAAAAGAGAAAATAACAGCTGGGAATGCACCTTTTAGATTTGTCGAAATAGAGGTGAGAGTCATGCGGATGTGCGAGCACTCAAAGTAAACAGCGCCGAGCGCGGCCGAGCGCTTTGTCAGGTGTGTATGAGCATGTCGCGTTATGCGTATGTGCTTAGGCCTATGGTGAGGAACTTTTTTTGAGCGTGCGCTCTTTGTTCCTGAGTCACTCACTGTTGCGTCATTGTCGTCGGCGACGGCCGCACCGCCATCCACAGGACAGAATATTCCATTCTGTCTCTCTCGATCGCCGTACGCTGGGTTAATTGAGTTTGGTTGAGCCACCCCCAAGCTCAGGCAATACGAGCGCTGTGTGCACGCGTGCGCTTGCACGCTTTCCAATCACTCTACAGGACGCAGTGCGACCCCTGGTCCCCCACTGTCCCGAAACGCGGCCCGATAGGTTGCGGAGTGAACTCGGCGCAAGAGCCGCGAGATTCCTGGACGTTGCGGGGCCGTTGCCTCACCTGTGCGAAGTAGGCACCTGCGGGAGTGGCGAATTGTCTGGTGGGTGAGGGGATCCCCAGGAGAGAGTACCCAACAAGGAGACGCCCTCGACGCATGTACGGCGGAAGGCAGAGAACGGATCCACCGGCGCTCGTGTTCAGAAAGAGCACTTTCCGCTTGAGGATTCATTCTAATGCGCTGCCACTTAAATTCTGTGGTTTGGGCGGCCAGCATCTTGTGCCCTCAGGAGCGGCGTTCTGCTTGCGACGAGTTAGTGCAGCGTATTCTGTAATCAATGCAGTCTCCTAGCCAATGAACTTAATTTTCTCGCAAGAATTTCGACTCGAGTGTGTTTGTGATTCTTCGCCCGCTGAAGAATTATGAGCATGCGCTTGAGCTCTGAGTGCACGAACGATATCTTTCGTCTTAGGCAGTGTGACACACACACACACACACACACACACACACACACACGCACACGCACACGCACACGCACACGCACACGCGCACACACACACACACACACACACACACACACACACACACACACACACACACACACACACACACACACACACACACACACACACACACACACACACACACACACACACACACACACACACACACACACACACACACACACACACACACACACACACACACACACACACACACACACACACACACACACACACACACACACACACACACACACACACACACACACAAGCAAAGGTGGGGAATGTTTCCTAAACGGATGAGAAGTTTTTTGCGTAGTCATAAGACTGCAACTTACTCCAGGGAGTGCGCTTCACCTGAATTCTAGGAAGACGTTCTGTCGCATAGCAGAATATGATTATTTGCTGTTTTCCCCGCAAGGAACACTTTTTGTCAGTACCTCACGTGAAGCAAGAAGGCGATATGTTTCCACACAACCTTTCTAAACTGAGCAAGGGCAATTCTGTGTTTGGAAGAAACCAAATTTAAGAAAAATAGCCGAGTGAAATAGAATTGCGTCCTGAGCATGCGCCCGTGTCCCAGATTCCTTGGTATGCGGCAATGCTTGGGGAAAGCGTGTAGGGTCAGTCATGAGTTTAGACAAAATGCAAGGTACATTCTCATTAATTGAGCCTCAGTATTGGCTTTTGGTTGTATTTTCGACGGTAAAATTAAAACCCAAGAAATAAAGTACAGGGGTTTGATGGTAACTTGTGGATAGGCCTTGCAGAGAGTCATGCAATAGCGAGGTGAAGGAACGGTCGTTATTCGGCGCTCCGTCACACACGCCGATGAGTAAGGATGAGAAGGTTGCCATACAGCATAGGCGAGCTACTACTAGTTGCGTTGATATATTTAGAAGCCTGTAGAGCAGTGTTCGGACAGTACTAATATGAACACCTCCGGTACAAACATTGCTAGTTCCCTCTTTGAGAATGATACTAATCTTGGTAAATGAGGGTGGAATCTCGGCATCAGTTAATGACAATAAGCCATGTTTCATTGAGTAAAACCAATTCGCTGTAGGAAAAAAAAAATGAGGCTGCATATTTTCTCGCGCTTGTGTATAATGCCTTTATTATAAGTGTAGCATAATTATACTCAGTGATTATCCTGGGGGATGTCGCTTAGTACTTGATCATGGCACTATGATTTCTATTCACAAGTTTTTGTGGTTGTGTTCTTAAATGTGTATTTTTTGTTTAAAATGAGCTTGCCGTATCACTGCTTTTTTTTCTTAATCTGATGTGTCTTTGCAAACTAGACAATTTCCACTACACAAGATTAGTTTTTGGCAAGAACACTTCGCTCACGCTGCATTCGCTGCAGTTTATACAGTAACTAGAGCAAACAAATCGAGATGTTAAAGCGGCCTTTTTAAGGAGAGGTAAAAACTACTGGAATTACTTTGTACTGCAGTGTGAGTTGGTGACTTAAAATTCCGGCATTACAGGTTTGTAGTGCAGAACTTGTCTCCAGCACACAGCTGTGCTAAAGAAAGTGATTGGATATAGATGTTGTTATGCTGATGTCAGTTGGCACAACGGGAGCAGGAATGCTTCTCGTGTTCATCGCTTTATTTGGTGGCATGATGCCAGAAGCACACTCATTCGCGCATCCAAGCAGTTGTTAGTCCGTACTCGTTGCTTCCAAGTTTAGCACCCTTCAGGGCGCACACACCAACGTATTGGCCCCACTCGTCGTTCCTAGCAACGCAGGTACAATTACCATCGGCCAGTACTTTACAGGGGTCGTCGTACAGAAGGTTGCACTGTTGAAGAAAAGGTGTAATAGAAATATTTTAGAGGCTCTGATAAGTTTTAAGATGCAAGATGCGGACAGAAGTGGTACGCTGTTATAGGAGAGGAAAAAGGTTTCTTTTTTCTGGCTGCCAGCACTATGTAACGCATCAAAAGTTGTATAGGAAGCCAAAATTGTCTGCAACATAAACTCTTCTCCTTGCATAAAATTTTCCTGAAAGGAGCAAAATGCCCCCACTTTGTTAAAGCGAGACGTTTAAATGTCCAGTCCTGAGAAAAATCCGGCAGCGTCCATTGTGGTTGTTAGCTAAAAATCCGGATTGGTCGGGAAGGTGGCTCTGTCAGACGTGAATCGGCTTATTTAAAAAGTAAATAAAACATCCGAAAAGTGGCGACTAGAACTTAGCAACGTGACTCAAACGTCGTTAGGAAATGCAAGTTACAAAGCACATGAATTGCGCTAAAAACATTGCCGCGATTAGTCGGGAATATAGCCTCTCATCGTTAGGCCGCGGGTCAGATCCATTACACATAACTCACGCAGGCACGTTCCTCCGCCTTGGTTGAAGCAGGGTTGTAAATGTGCGTCATGCAGGCTTTAACCTAATATGGAAAGAGCGTCCGTGGCTGCGAGAAAGAGTAATCGCTCCCGGTAGCCGTTACCGCTATCATGAAATACAATTAAGTACGGAGCTTCAATGTCACATAACTTTTTTTTCCCAGAGGCAGAGTACTAAAAGGCTCGCCCACTTCGCATTTGCAAGGAATGGAAGTTAAAAAAAGGTGTTCACTATAGCGCATTTATGTTTCGGCGCATGCGTCCAAGCATTTTGTTTTGTAGAAGCACTTATTAAACTGCACTTTATATCAGATATTGCTGGTATTACAAGCACTGGTATGAGATTTTTCTTCTTGGCGCTCCGCGCTAACGCACGGCGTCCGATTGAAGTTTGTTTATATTTACCCTACGGCCTCGAGGCGAGCACACCGGCAAATAAGCCTACAAAAATATACCGTTGATCCTTCAATCCTTCACACGCCCGTTTTTAAAACGACTGTCATAGCGCGCTACAGGGGACCAATGTAGGCCCGCCATGTGGAGGGAACTGTGCGGCTCAGACGGTTTACTAGCCAGATCACAAATTTCTGGCATTTCCGAAGCGAAGCGCCTTAGATCGCGAACGCTGTATTCTTAATGAACGATAGTTCCTACATCTCGCGTTACGATTTGCCGCCACCGAGACTAGTGCGCCGTGGAAGTTCAAAAGAAAGCTGCTTAACCTTGATGTACTAGAGTACTGCCACTATTATTTTTTTATACCAACTGTTTACGCATGCTGTATACCTAAGAAGGCATTTATTCTGTGCGCTATCTTCAGATTTTTCATGGCCTATTCACCTCGCTGTGTTCAGTTCTTAAGCCAGAAAAATGCAAGCGAAATGCCTCCTGTAAATTTTGTACCTCTATCTGCATTATTGTGGTGTCGTGCTCAAACACCCCGTTTAATAATAATAATAATAATAATAATAATAATAATAATAATATAAAATAATAATAATAATAATAATAATAATAATAATAATAATAATAATAATAATAATAATAATAATAATAATAATAATAATAATAATAATAATAATAATAATAATATTAATAATAATAATATTAATAATAATAATAATAATAATAATAATAATAATTGGTTCTTGGGGAAAGGAAATGGCGCAGTATCTGTCTCATATATCGTTGGACACCTCAACTGCGCCGTAAGGGAAGGGATAAAGGAGGGAGTGAAAGAAGAAAGGAAGAGAGAGGTGCTGTAGTGGAGGGCTCCGGAATAATTTCGACCACCTGGGGATCTTTAACGTGCACTGACATCGCACAGCACACGGGCGCCTTAGCGTTTTTCCTCCATAAAAACGCAGCCGCCGCGGTCGGGTTTGAACCCGGGAACTCCGGATCAGTAGTCGATCCCTTCTTGATATCCTTCTTTGGCGCGCGCAGCGTTGTGTCGCATTCGATTCTGCTAGTGTCCGGAGACGTTGAGACAAACCCTGACCGCGAGGAGGCGGCTATGGCCACATTCAGGCTGTGTTTGCGATTACTAAAAAATTAAAGGGAGGTAAAGCCAGACTATTTAAGTACTTGCAATCTGTGAAGATGAGTGATATGACACGACTAGGACACTTGACGGCGTACTAAATATAAAACAGACTCTCGAATATCATATGCTGAATGTGAATCACCAAGACACTACTGACTTACACCTAACTACATTGAACCGTTACCATTTTTCCTTCTATAGAGACAGCTGATGATGAAATTAACAACTGGTACAGACGAAGTAACCTACTAGTTATTGATGTAGACGATAGTGAAACTGAGAGCTGGCAGCTGTCTGATGAAAACGAATTGGTTTTTGTTCACTGTGAGGACAATCAGAAAAGTCGGCCGGCACTGAGCAAGCGCAGCGTTTGGGTAAACACGAAGGAAAAAGAAAGCGACTTGCAAAACTGATTTTGCGCTTTCAACGACAAGGAGCGCGTTTTTTTTTTTTTCGCATGGTACAAAGCTTAAATGAGAGCCATTTGAAAACCCATAAAATTGTCAGTATGTCAGTACGCCGGTTGCTATATGCACATGAATGTACTGTACGTACTATATGCATCCTTTAAGTTGACTTCGACAAGTTATACTCTAGCAATGAATGCTTCATCTAGGGAGCTCCCCCAAAAAAGGTCGTTAACAATACAAATAGCTAGCCGCTGATGGTCGGCTATGGCACGTGTCTTATAATATCCTCCACTTGCTCGACCGAATCCCGAAAACGAGTCTCGTTTTCCGAGTTGTCAGCTGTGGGAGGCTAAAGAATAAACTTGATGTCTGTGCCACTTTGATGTCCTAAGCAAAGCCGCATGTCGAACTTGGAACCGAATCCTTGTTGCATTATTCCTTCGGTCATGTTGACGTGTGTTTCCTTCTGGCTATGAAGTATACCGCACTGACAGGAACACTCATGGGGGTGGTTTTTCTGTACCTACAAGGGCATGCTGCTGCTCTAAACAGATAACATCATCTCTAGCGAGCTGTGAATCAATGTGTCGCAATATTTCAGTGGCCCCTGTTCGTGCCTGTGCAGCAGGAACCTTTTACCGCTCGCCAGGCCTACGTAGTGGCAAGTGCTACAAGTGGCTGTCACAGTTCCTTTCAAAGATAAAAAATAACCATATTTTCGGAGATAATCTTAATATCGCCAAAGTTGAGTGGGAGGATTGAAAACATATTTTCCGACCAGTCTGCATTGACATTACTATTGGTATAAATTATAGCCGTTATAGATCTTACACAACCGAGTGATTAAGTCTACTGTGCAGCAGCACTCGAGGTCCTCCATTTTGGATTTGTTTTTTTCTAACGTAAGTTAATACTGTGGTTGAAATACAGAAAATTATTGCTCTAACCGATCATGACTCCGTCGTAGCGCGTTTTGCGCTCTCACTGGCACCGACCGCGCATAAACAGTCAACGAAAGTTTATTTCCACAACATGGGTTAATACGCATCCTTAGCATGCGATTTTGTTTCCTTATTTCCCGATTTTGTAAAGAATGGTCATTCAGTGGACTGCGAAAGCACCAGGATGCTCTTTAAGAGCAAACTATAATCTTTTGTTGACGCACCTGCCCAGTCAACACTACTGGTTTGGAAAAAGCGAAATGATAATCTTTGGTTCGTTCGAATTATCCATGCTCTGGTCAAGAAGCGGCAGTCTCCGCACTTCATACTACAAAAGCGTTGCTAGGGTACTATTCACACAATAGAGGCCCTACCGTGATATTAAGGCCTAAAGAGAACTTGAAAACATAATTTCCTCGATTATTTGCATCCAAAAATTCTATGCAACTCTCAGGAGCCAAGTTTTCAAAAATGCATGTAAAAGAACAGGTTGATACTCTGCACTTATTAGATCATGCAGTTGGCGCGAGTGATGATTATCAAACGGCTTATCCTTTCAACCACTATTTTCGATTTCTTTTCAGAGCTCCTTTTATGCACAACTTCCAGAAACCGCTCATTTCTGTTCCATGACACTAGTGATGGTTACATGCAAGGGTACTCAAAAGTAACTGCAAACGCACATTGTTCAAACTACTAATCGTACTTGTGTTATGTCATATAAGGCAGTTAAAGAATGTGCTTTAGTGGCAGCTGATCGTATAGTTATACTGCGTACGAAATTACATGACCGAAGCCAATAGGCACCGAAACCAAGGAGCATAGGGGATGCTTTTTCAACTTTGTGGTGTTAATTAACCGGAGAAAAATAGTGTAAGCATTCTGTCACCTAAAGATAATTGACAATAATGCAGCAGAAAAAACAACCACATGCCGGCGGTGGTACCCGAGCCCATGACCTCCTAATTGTGCGTCTGGTGCTCTACTGCGCTACGGCGAGGGCTGCCCAATCTTCTGCTTTCGGGGATATTTATGTGCACTATTAGCGAACCTCGGGAATGCTCGCCAGCGCCGCCCTCTTCCATAGCGGCGGTCGTAGTATGTGGTATGTCCTGTATTACCGCGAGTGCCACGTAGGAACGTGGCTGACCGGTGAGGGCAGAGGCTGTGCGAGAACCCTCTTATGCTGCCTATGGCATCAAAACTGCCAGAACCGAGGCCCTCGTTGAACTATCAGGCATACAAGTGAAGGGAAAAGAGGGGCTCGTTATGACATACATGAAGGAAATCACCGGCCACCGAAATCAGAGAGAATAGGGGCTGTTTTTCTTTTCCAAATTGGTGGCGTTCAACAATTGGAGAAATACAGCGTAAATATTCAATGACTTAAAGATAGCTGATAAGAGAACTGAAGAAGAGACAACCACATGCCACCCGTGGGATCCAAACACTCGAGGTAAAGGGTTCGGATCGCACTATCTCCACAGTTTTCCTGTGGAGGTAGTATCCATAATGTGTCTCTTGTTTTCGAACCCGGACTGCAAAAGCGAAACAGTGGTGCTGTGGATATTATGATAAATGAGAAATTCTCTCGAAGGTTATCACTGTGTAACGCGATAATAGGCGACAGGTGATATTGGCTATTCATTATTACTTTCTTTTCGCATCTGGTAGACCGCACGCGTCACCGCTCTGCTTTAAGAAGGGGCCGCATAATGATGGGACCACGCGGGTTGTTGGGTTTCCATGCACTTTGCAGTGACGTTAAGTTCAAACGAAACGATGACGAAACCCCAGCGTGCTTTGCAGCTGAGCTAAGCGCTTGGTGACGACGGCTTCCGAAGCTGCCAAACTACCCAAGGAGAACCTGCACTACCCAGCTCGCAGAGGAGACGTGCGGGAAGGTGGACACATGTCTAGCATGCAAAGAAATTAGCGAACACCGAACGGCGGCTACAGTCATTATAGAAGCGTCGTGAAATATAATTCATATTCCCTGCAATGCAGTACATGATCACGCCTAGACTCTAAACAGAAAGGAGTAAAAAGGGAGTAAGCAACCGCGCAAAACAACGAGGGCAATATGCACTCCATTGTTAACCACCAACTAGCACGCCTTTGCCGGTTACATGCGCTGTTTTCTAGTTCAATGGGCCGTGTTCTACATTCCTTTCTTTGTGTGAATTCAGCCATTACAATTGTTTCCGCGTTTTGTCCTGTGCTTTCTTCTCTTCGTCCCTGGTCGTTTTGCGCGGTTGCAATATGCACTCCGTTGTCCTCTAGCGCAAACTCTTTTATAAAAGGAAGTGCGCTACAGGAAAGCTTACCCCCTTTTTACGCCCATATAGGTGTATTAGTGTTTAGAGTGCATGTTGAACGCTGAAATAGGCTAAAAATTTTGTTAGTTGCGGCTCCCGGCGGAAATGAAAATTATGCTCGTAAAATGCCATCCTCCTGTTTAGTAAACTTGTGATCGAAACTCGTGACGTATGGTATGGCAATAGCTGTTTTATTGAAAAGCCTCGGTGTGGTGGTCTCATAACTTATACCGCAAGCTGGAATTAAAAAGAAAAGAAAAGAGGATTGTAATAAAAGAGGATTGCATTAATTGAAAAAAACTGCAGTCACAGCAACTAGTCGCTGAAATTTGAGAAACAGTTGACTGCAATATAAATAGTTAACCATAATAGCTTCAGTATGTCTCTCTGAACGCATTTACTAGCTGCTGTAAACTTTTAATACGAAAATTTATGACACTACTTCATATTTTGCTGATACATATGCTTAGAGTACGTCGCTTCTAAATAAGGGCAAATTCGAATTGAAAGGAAACATTTTTTTTTCGAAATAAGGCCTTGTTCTTTTAAACCTCAATGAATAATTGTGGCAACACTTGCCACTCTCTCGTACTCACCGGCATTAGGCACTTTGCATGTTCACTCCAGTTTCCCATAAATTGAGTAGTCTCATTTCCGAATGATGCATAGGTGACAAATTTTCCCTCTCCCAGATCTGTTACGTTCAAACCAGTGGGTTTTATCTGAATGCGTGTCCTATGTGTCTTTTTGCTCTTGAGATCCTTTCTGCCTCTTCTTTTTCCTGTGGGCGCGGATACATTACGAGTGCCGCCATCTACGTGGCCTCCTTGTCCAGCAGCTTGAACTCCATTTTTTTTTTGTCCTGTACTTTCACGAAGACGCCTATGCAAAAATACAAAGAAATCTTTAGCCTCCACTCTTGACCGCAGGCATTGAAAAATTTGCTAAAGTGAATATTGGCCCATTGTGCAAAAAAAACAAACAACAAACTAATAAGGTACAGAACGTCGCGTCAACCAGCCTAGCCGCACATTTTCACTCGTCATAAACATGAACTGAAATTATCCAATTGGCGCTGAATAAAAATTTATACTGTTTTTTTTTCAAATTGGTGCGAAGATTTGGGACTTTGCGTTCACTGTAAGCTTTACGCTAAGCTAGCAGTTCTTTACACAATTCCCAAAAATTTAACTGTTCCTCGGGAAGCGCGCCCTCAGAATGGTTTTAATCCAGATGTTTTAAATTTTTTGCAGACTCGTACTCCGCATGACATATTATTATAACGTAGATGTTGCGATTGGCCTAAGACAAATGCTAGCTGAAATACCTAGAATTTTTATCCATAAGAGCTCTAATTTAACTTCTATATCTTGAATAATGCATATAGCGCCGCAGCTTGCCTACGGCAGAATACAGTAAAAAATTATTTTCCAAGAAATTTCTCACCTGCTATCAGCCCATTTCATTTACACTTATATCAGTACCGGCATATAACGGTCATCACTGCCACGTCCATGAACGCATGATGACTTCAGACTGCCGTTGCAAATTGTTCAGCTTTCTTTAAGGCATTGCTTATTAATATTTCGGGACGATCTCTAGGCTTCGTTTTGGTACGCTGGTAGCACTGGCCGACCTAGTGCCCTTTGTATGTGTTGTTGATCTTGGTGTTTAGATAAGTTCATCACATCGGTTTGTCCTTGAGTCTCGAGCTGTTGTAGACTATTATAAATTTCAGCTTAACATAAAAGGGACTACTGACTCTGCGGAGGAATAACCATTGCTTTTTTTTAACTGCCTCTAATACAGCTAGCCTGTAGGCCGACGTCTAATTTCTCCAATTGCTTCTTGCTAATCTCTGTGGCTACAATCTCCGAATACGAAGTACATAGTTCCTACGAAGGAACAGGCAAGCGGAAGTTGCCAGCAGTGAATTGAATCTCAGCTTGAGAAGAACGCTATGAAGCTAAAGGCTACGCACAATAGCCAGTGGACACTCGTGACTTGCTTTTGGAGAGTACTACCGTCAGTACACTTAACACGAACGCTCGATTGCTTGGCCAGCGCTTATATTACAGCCCCTGAGTGCTGGACGTGAGTCCAAGACCATGCTGCATGGTGTATTTGCGGCGGTTGGGACAGATGGCGCCCGGCTTCCACCCTAGTTAGGGTGCCTCGATGCGCGAGATCCCGCTTAGGGTGAGGACGCCCTTTGAACCAGTCGACGCCGCCTCGACCGGTTTTCGCGTGCTCTCTCCGCTATTGTATTGCCCACATCTTCCTGCCCGCGCTGCCGTGCGGGCGTAGGCGAAGTGCTGGTGCGTTTCCGCGGCTTTCTTCAACGTGGAATGCCTGGATGTTGTACTACTCAGAGCTCCAGCCATTCGACCCAAAAAGAAGACTTCTGTGGCTGGGGCGCGTCAAGCGTGAGAAGTGGCTGCCGACCAACTAACTAGTCGTGTGTTTGCAGCGTAAGTGCCGCATGTCGGTTCAGTGCTCTGTTTATTGCGATTTTTCGATACTGCGTGCGGGTAAGTAAGTGTCGTCCAGTGGCAGTATCTGTCATATGCCTTATCTACACTATTGTTCTTGCTCGGCGTAAAAAGCGGTTGCGCGAAAGAATAACAAAAAGTTAAGTTGCACTTCGATGCGAGTTGGCAATTCCGTTCCGCATGCTTGTTTGCATCCGAGGTTATACAGTAATGCTTGCGCATGGTAATGTGAGTGAAATGTGCTTTCGCCGCTTTTTCTTTAAAAAAACGGGTTAATTGCCTTTATAAGACGAACCGCGGTCGTCGCCCAAACGTTGCATCAAGGGAAGTGCGTGAGGGCGAGCATGGGCCGATAAGCTGCGGAAATTAATGAGCATCTGGTTTGTACAGGAACCAATCCGGATTAATTGTCTACCGTTTTCTCGTGTTATTTTTGACACGTATGCGATGTGTGCTACCTTCGCTGCCTATCAGCCCAACGCTTCGTCCTTCTTCGGCATATTAAGTCAATGAATGAGAAAAAGAATGCAATGTTATGTGCACATTCAGATGCTCAGTTCATTCAAGAAATTCGCCTCATATTTTGACTTTGCTTGGCTTGTCTACTTGTGTGTGTTATGTGCATTCATTTCCGTGCCGGAAACACGCCGCTAATTACGACCTCAAATTCGTCTGCAGGCTCACTTCGAAGACAAGTTTCGAATAGAACCGCGTACATGGGTGGATGTAGCTCTTCCGAATGCTGTGCCAACGGTGTTCCCTTTCAACGCTAAGATGCCTCCTAACCCTGGAATTTGGTACGCAACTGTTTAAGGCCTGATTACTTGCATTTGAAATGTGGTGTTAGGAAATGATCCCTGCACATACATAGTAAAGGTTTTGGCACGCCTTATATTCGCACCACTTTTATTTATATGTAATGCGAATTCCCCGTTTTTATTTGTCTGCTTCCAGAACTTCCTAAAGTGCGAAAGCCACCAAGAGAACGAAGAGTGCCTGTGCCTGAATTATTCAGTAATGATGCAGGCCCAAAAGATTCTTCCCCAGAAGTGTATGACACCCTTCCCTTAACTACGGAGGAATTTCCACCTGCTGATACTTCTCAGAGATAGGCCACGGGAGGGATCGGGGAGTACAGAAGCCATCAATGCTAATAGCCATCTTTCTTTGACCTTCGAGGATGTACCCCAGAGAAAACCGCATTGGCCAGTGCGACCCATTCATTTGATTCTGAGCCAGCAGAGCTTCGGAAGAAAATTGCAGACCTCACAGCAGCCTGTGGTAAGTTAAAAGAACATCATGGCAAATCTGAAAACAATGTCCAAAATCTTCAGGAACAGGTTGGCAAGCTGCAGAAAGAGGCGAATAATGTCTCACGAAACACGAAGCTTTTTAAATGAGGACCGAATTCGTGCCCTTCCTCGGAACAAAAATCAAGGCAACTCATGGTCAGCGCGAAAAGTAAAGCCAGGCCTGCAAATTAAGTTTGCTTGTGGGGCCACCAGCTACGAAACACTCAGAAAGATGGGCTACCCTCTGCCTACAAGCAGAACTTAAGTGCGAAGAATTCAAGGCCTGAAGTTTCTGCCGGGCATCCTGCATGAAGTGATCGATGTCATGAGGTGCAAAGCAGAGGGAATATAGGACATGGAGCAAGATTGCGTTCTCTTTAGACGAAATGGAGATAGCACCCGGATTCGAACTGGATCGTGGCGAAGATGTGCTTCTGGGAGAAACGACACTGCCCTCAAAGACGGAGGAGCCAGCCAGTCATGCTTTGGTTTTTTTCTTGGGTGGTATAAACCAAAGATGGAAGCAATTGATAGCCTACGAATTCACTGGTAGGCACGTGGACGGCTGTGTACTCAAGGCCTATGTCCTGGAAATAGCTAAGACATGCAGCCAGATTTTCCTAAGAATCTGTGCTGTCACATGCGACATGGGTGCAGCAAACCGTGCAATGTGGCGATAACTTGGTTTTTCAAGCCACCGTGATTTGCAAACTTCGTGCTCAATACGTACCGCACCCAACTTTAGAAAACAAGGACATTTTCTTTATCTCAGACCGGGCACATGTCCTTAAGCACCTGAGAGGACAACTTCTAAGCTCTAATGTTTTCACACTTATTGATGCTACAGTAAGAAAGAACGGATTGGCAGCCTCGAAGGTGAAACTGTACAGGCCGTCCTGGATTGCAACGCTGCCCATGAACTTAAGGTTGCACCAAATTTGTCGAAAATCCTCATCAGTTGTGGAAACTTCACCAAGATGAAAGTTGGAGTAGCTGTGCAGCTTTTCTGCGAATCTCCTTTATCTATTCGGTTCCTGGTCAAAGAAGGAGGGATTGAGCCAGAAGCCGACACAACAGCTTTGTTTTTGGACCTGGTTTCCAGATGGTGTGCCTTAATGTCATCGCGCCATCCCACCATGGCGCTTAGCCGCAGAAACACAGCAAAATATCACACCGCTTTGTACACACTACGCGTTGCAATGGACCCCATCAGACAACACATTATAGGCAATGGCGGTCAGTGGAAGTCATCATAAACAGGAGCCCTAACTGCGATAACGGCTGTCCTTCAACTTCAAGAAGTGCTTCTTGTCAGTGAAAGGTATGAATTCCTTCTCACGAGCAGGTTATTACAAGACTACCTAGAAAACGTTTTTTTCTGTGGTGTGGCTCATGAAGCCAGTGCCCACAGAGTATGACTTGAAGTGTGCACTCAGAGCCGTCAGTGTCAGCCCGTTTCGGCACACGCCGAGATCAACAACCTATAAACTTGACGATCGGGAATACCTTGTTGATCTGCTTGCACTAGGCAGGAAGGAATGTACAGAAAAAGAAGTAGATGAAATCATTTACTGTGAAATTCTATTCATTGAACAAGTGACGTAAACCGAATGTCGCATTTTGTTTTACCTTGGCGGGTTTATTTTGAAGCGTCTAACTTGTGCACAGTGAAATGCTGCTCTCCCTGGCAACCCTGATAATAAGTATGCTTCCATTACTGCACTCAAGCAGTGCGTCAAGGACGGGAAAAACCTTGTAGGGACCCAAGCGGCCGGCACTAGCGAAATGTCGAAGAGGCCGAATTTTTCCCAGCACGTGCTGAGGAGAACGCTCGTTAAGGCCTTAGTTAAAGCAGCCCGCTGTTGCTATCATTTGGTGCCACCACATTCAGGTTCAGCCACAGATCTGTTTGTACCGCTGTTCTAAATTTCCTGCAAGAATCTCACCGACTGCATGCTAAGGGTTACAAAATTTTCTTTCCTCTCAATTATTGCCTTTTGGATTAATGATTATGTTCCGCGCAGTTCGTCTATTTATTTTTATTATTAATATTGTTATCATTATTAT
The DNA here is from genome assembly GCF_052857255.1 of Amblyomma americanum. Classification (NCBI taxonomy): domain Eukaryota; kingdom Metazoa; phylum Arthropoda; class Arachnida; order Ixodida; family Ixodidae; genus Amblyomma; species Amblyomma americanum. The sequence continues at coordinate 63,704,607 of NC_135498.1, read as the reverse complement.
TATTATGATTATTAATATTACTAATTTTGAAGTAAAAACTTTCATCCCTTTTCTGTTCATGAGGAAAAATCCTCCGGTGTTGCTTTCCCGCGTGCTTTTCATTTTAATTACCTGAATACAGGTGAATAGTCACCTGATTCTTGGCCGATCCCTCAATGTGGGTATGTGCCGTCTTTTGATAGGCCAACAACAACAACAAGTGCCTGGGCCAGGGCCGGACGCTGCCGCCGCCGCCGCCGCTCCCAAGCTATCTCCTCTCCGGCAGCCCTTAATAAATGTGCTCGCAGTCGCCTTCCTGGGCGACGTCCACATCGTGGTGACCTAGGACCGGTCGAACGCCCTCACAACCGGAGCACCGCCGCTGTACCTTCGAGTTCCTTCCTCGCCATGGACCTACCGCAAGATGAGTGGCTCCCGATCCCGCCCTAGGACCCGTCCCGAGTACAGCTGTGGCCATTCCGCCCGCACAGCCCGATTGCATGGTTCGCGCAAGTGGAGGTCCAGCTGTACGTCAACGGCGTGTCGTCCCAGATTTGGCGGATCCTCCTCGTCAAGTTGAAGCTGCCCACCAACGGCTTTCACCAGCTTTACGTTCTGCCACTGGACGACCACATGTTCGATGAATTGAAAGGGGCTTTTTTCTGTTTTTACGGCGCGCCACTCCACCACCCCGCTCCCAGCAATCCGCCACAGTGGGGCACCGGAAGCCAGTACAGCTGAAAACACCCGTCCGACAGCGGCTCCAGCTTAGCCTTGCTCGCACACTCTCGTGAGTACACTCGCGCTATTACCGGATGGGGTACCGGTCGCCGAGCGCGCCATTTCTTCGACTGGTTCTTGAGTTGAGTTGAGTGGTTGTAAACTACCGGTTGGGATTAGCCTTGCAGTTGCTGCCGGCAATTGCTCCAACGTAGCGACACTTAAATAGAAATCACAGAAACACTCTCCGCAAAAACCCAAATAGACGCTCCTGAGGTCACCATGTGCAGGCCAAATCCGTGTCCTGCAGGTAAAGTAGAAGAAGGCGAGAAGCATCCCTTCTACTCGACTGGCTCCCGCGCGGACTGGTTCTTCGTCCTGTGGATCCCTATCGCCTTCCACGCACAGTTCGTCGGCACCTCCGTCCCTGTCTCCGGCGCGGCACCCTGCCTTCTGCCTTCTGCCGCCAGCGAAACGCCCATACAACACTGAACCGCGCCACGCCGCTTGCTGCACATCTCACACCGTAAGCCATATCTGTGCCTCCGTAACAGCCGAGATAACCACTGAAGCTTCTGTTTTCGGCGTGACATCGAGACAGCACCCTGTGTCTTATTCACTGCAGCCGATGGCGTCTGCACCGTCTCTCACGGCCATTAGTGACCATGCCGTTCTCTACTCCTTTCCCCCACCTTACTACGCTGCCATTAGCTCAGCGTTCGATCTCTGCACTGCGGCTGCCACTCGCAAGTCGCCTACCCCGGGTCCATCTCCGCGCCTTGCAAGAGTTCTGTGCATCATAAAACGTGAGAGTAGCAGCCAGCGGCAAGTTCAGCGACATGCGAAGTTGTTGCGTCGCCGGCACAGCAGCCAGCTGCCGGCAGTAGCAGCACATGCTGCGCCTCCCGGAGCCGCCCGTCTGATCACTGGGCAGGTCGGACCGGCAACAGTTGCACGACTCTCGGGACCTCCGACACACCTGGCAATCTTTGCTGCGCTTCACCTCATGCGCGAGCCGGCAGCTGCTCTACCAGAAGCTCTGGCGCTGGGTCCATTTAGCAGGTTGTCCCACCTTCTTCACCTGCCCCTAAGCGTCCCTCGACACCCCCCGAAAACTCGGCCACAACGCCACAGCCAGGGTCGCCCGCTTGAGCCTGGTATTCTAACCCCGGACGCCCTGCAAGGCCCCTTTGACACATACCGACTACTCGTCTAGGGGGCAGCCCTGTAGCGACCCACGTGGCCGGCACTAGCGAAATGTCGAAGAGGCCGAAGTGTCCCCAGCACGCGCTGGGGAGAACGCTCCTTACCTGGGCCAGGGCTGGACGCTGCCGCCGCCGCTCCACAGCTATCTTCTCACCGGCAACCCTCAATAAATGTGGCCGCGGTCGTGTTCCTGGGCGACCTCCACAACCTCATATACCCAAGCAGTGAGGTAATGAAAAGCCCGAAAGACTACGAAGAACGTTTTACCGCTGTAAGTTCATGGTACAGAGGCAAATTTTTCACCATGTAGTCGCCGCTTCATTCTCTAATAGTATACCTTGAAGAAATAAACCAACCCCCTCTGGAAACATGCTTAGCTCACAAAGAACGAATTAACAAAATGCTAATTGTAATATACCAGCGTGAGGCTATGAATTCATCTTCGCGAAATTCTGAGCACTCATCTCAGTGCCCATGGAGGCAAGACTTGTGCAGGGGTCAGCATTGCGTAATGAAAATGTAATGTGAACTTTTGCTAAACTTTTCGCTCATTATCAAGTCTGCATCTATTTGCATATGGGATTACACTTGCTTTGTAAATTATGGCCATCTCTCTGATATTCATGTTAAATTTTGAAAGTGCTATATTTCTGGACCATGTTCCCAATTAACAAAAATCTTGTTAAATTGATTGTGTGTTTTAGCAATGAATGAATATTTTGTTGTCAAGTTAAATAACAGAGTGCTCTCATTCAGAAACACAAATTGATTATAACTCAATGAACAGGCAAGAGCTAATATTTCATAGCAGTTATGTTTTATCCCTTCAAAGTATATGCGCAAAGCCAAGACGCTGATACTTGGACTGCGTCTGCTCATTTTTTTTACCCAATAAATGCTCTCGCTTGCGTGTTAATCAGACTTTCCCGACGACCATTTAGAATCACATTCTTTTCATGTGAAAAGAAGCACGTCCACACTGTTTGTAATTATCTCGCCGGTCGGAAGTGATAAGCGAGAAGCACTCCCCACGCGAGAATGGAACCTGCATGCAGTGGGAGCGAAAATGGCGGCCGCAGTAGCAGACGACGCAGTTGTCCTCACCCCCAACGAAGGTGCGCGCATCGAAGCACCCTAACCCTAGTATTGTCCCAGACCCAGCAGCCGACGTCCAGCGACGCTAATGTCAGTGGAAGACACGCGCTCAAGCGTTCGTGTTAAGTGTGTGATGATGGTACAGGCAAATGCACCGCAATGCGTGCAACACCAGGTAAACAACATTTATAAAGTGGGGAAGACAATCTTACAATAATTGCACCCGTTTCTTTTTCGAGGTCGAACAAGCCGCAGCGAAACTTCTAACGGTCAATAAAGCCAAAAGTTGGGCGAGTTTTTGAACGTTCATGTTATAAAATATAGCGCAAAGAAAACATGAAAGACAGACAGGACGGCGCAGACAAGCGCTATAAAATTCTAACGCTTCCTCCCACTCGCCTCTCCGCTCCATGACAGCACCCACTCTAACAACCATTTGGGTGATGTCCAGCTTAGAGTCCTTGCACCACAGAATAGCATTTTTACAGGCATAATGACGCAGGGGAGCTCGAGGGTTGTCGGTAAGAAACAGCACGACGCATACAACGCCGTTCAATGGACAAGCCGAAATTGATTAGATCTATAGGCTGCTTAAAAGTGCAATTCATAACAGATAATAAAGGGTAACTGAGTAATACGGCGGAATAACAACTGTCCGCATGAGTGGATGGCCACGCTAAGTATTTCAGAGACACACCGATGAAAAACACATGAAGGTATGGCTGCGCACTGGCCATCTTTTTAGCGAGAGACCATGTCTCTGTCAGGCATCATCTGATGCTTGCGTTTTTGTTTTTCTACATAAGAACAATTATGAAATCAAAATAATTGTTCATTACTGATCACACTTGTATTGGGTGGTTGCATACATATATTTCGCCTTTAAGCAGGCTGTCGAACAGCCCAACAGCCAGCCCACTTCACCTTGCGCCGTCGGCTGCTTGCAAATACTAGAAAAGCAACGGTGCATCGTTACGTACTGTTGTTGTTGTTCCCTCAAATACGATGACAAATACGTACTGTCGGTGACCAAACTAAACTACCCACCGTTCAAGTTCCACACCATGCGCACTGCGTGCAGGCGATATCTGGCCACACTGAGCACTGCTGAAGGCGCAGAAGATGATGGCATGCTGGCGCGACATTGTAAGGAGGCGCCCGCATGCAGTGCACACGGTTTGGGACTTGGACGGTGGGTAATTTACATTTGTCACCGACAGTACGTACGCCGGTCTGCCAAAAAATATACGCTATACCTTTTTCTATGAAATTGTTTCAATTTTGAAATATTTTTGAATTCTAATCTTTACATAATACTTAACGAATTTTTTATACAAGCTTCCCATGCCGTCTTAAACGCCGCATTTCGTGTGTAAATATTCCTCTTGTGTCTACTTGTGCCAGTTATACAGAAAAACACTGTATAGCAAAAGCGATACTCTGGAACATATGTTGAGTGCTGTTTCGCATTAGTATATTATTGGATATTATAGCGAAGGTATTCTGGGGTTGCTTCTAATTTCTGTAATATGTGCTATTGATTCTGACTGTTTTTTCCCAAGGTACAAAAGAAGAGCTAACGCAACTAGACGGAAAATAGGAAGCTTAAGCCTTTCATGGTTGTCCTTCATGCGCAAAGACAGGTATTGCTGACAGATTTTGGATACGGGCACCGCATGAGCTGGAAACTGCCATCAAGTGGCCGCGCAATTATTGAGCATGTTGGCCACGCTCGAGCACGGCATTGATGCTATGTACTAGGCATATTGGTTGCAGCCACTGAGAGCCAAGTGCGGTAAAATTCATCGCACATGTTCAAAAGGAAGGCATGTCGTTTTAGCTGGTCATACATAGCGCCGCGTGCAGAAATATATATTTTTAAATCTTTGCCCTTACAGCAACAATATTTGCCTTCTTTTTTGTCTTGTCAGTATTAAAAAAAAGGAACGTCTCCAGCAGACCGCGTCAACGGCTGCGATTCTTTTAAGATCGCCCCTGACCAGAATGGTGGTGTGGCCAAAGGTGGTCTTCTTGGCAACGAGTAACAATTACCGATGACCAAACGACCCAATGAAAGGTAGAGGTAGATTACTGGATAAACCTGTCCATACCTACAGCCTTCCAGGTTTGCCTCTCTTCCTTACATTTTATTTTTGTCGAGTTCATGTAATTGGATTATCATTTCTACAGTAAGACTGGCACGGTGACAGGTGCATTTTCTTTTTCAATACAGCGCTAAATGGTAGTTTTGCTCTCTGACAGCAAAATGCGCAGTTGACGTTGCGTGTATTCTTTTAGTGCACATTAAATCAACATCAAAGGGTCTTTCATAATTGCATAGGTAGTGGATTGGCCATCTACTAGGTAAGACTGGGGATTATGGCGGTATGCCAACCTATTCTACTGCGACTCCGAGAAAACCTATAATCATGGCACACTGCCCGCCACCACACCCGTGCCTCGCGCAGCTTAGACCCATGTGAGTCCCTGCCCTTCAAAGTTGCTGTCATGAGTGCGGCACTAGCCACGAGCTCGTAAAATTTGGTTCGATAGTACACGTACAAACCGGAGTTATCTGGAGCCTGGATAGCAGTGTCTACCCTTTATGGCACAACGTATACAATTCTGCACATTGCAAAGGCACAGCTTTTTCTAAAAGTATGCTAAAAATAACATTGATTTTTTTGTGTCATATCAGTTTAGAAACATTTGCAATATATCTGCGGGGGGTGGTACATCATCTAGTGAGGTCAGTAAATATTTAAAAATGTCGACTTTGCCGAAAGATACTGATCATAACTCTGCAGACTAACCTGCAGGTTTATTTTTGGTTCAATGCCATGATTTTGGTTTAATGTCCTTCTGGGATTAAGGCGGCATTTCCTATTTTACCCGTCACATGACATCTCCTTAGCAGGCCTTCCAACTGTGGCCGAGTTTAGAGATGATGGCATGTTCACGACTTTCACCTAAGAGTAACACCTGCTTGGCCTCAGTGATTTTTTGCAGCGTATCCGAACTACTGGTCTAACTGTAAGTCCCAAGAATGTCTGATCGGCTCGACCCGTGTTATTTTTCAAAGCATGCATTGGGCGATGGTGCAATCCAACGGAAGGCTGCCATCGTGACCAGCCTACAACAAGCCGCTAGGCTCAAAAGCGTGTAGCAAGTTCGCACGTCCTTCAGTTTGGCTGGCTATCACCGTAGCCTGATTCTGCGTTACGATGAAACGGCCGAGTCTTTAGTTCAACGAACCAGCATGCCTGAAGACAAGCAGCCGCGGTGGACTCCAGAGCAGGACCAGGCTTTCGAAAGGCTTAAATGTGCTTTGACTTCTAAATCAGTTATCTGGCCACCAGACTTCGCGAAGAATTCCAGCGTCTGCGCCCTGCTGTTTATGGAATTTAACGTCTCAGAGCGACTCGGGCTACGAGGGACGCCGTAGTGAAGGGCTCCGGAAATTTCTAACACCTGGGGTTCTTTAACGTGCGCTACGATCGCACTGTACACTGGCCTCTAGAATTTCGCCTCAATAGAAATTTAATCACCGCTGCCGGGATCGAACTTGTGTATTTCGGTTCAGTAGCCGAGCGCCGTAACCACTGAGCCATCGTGGCGGCTAGTGATGCCCTTCCTCCCGTGTCATGTGCCAATGAACAGCTCCTTCCGCGTGACGCCCGTTATTCAGCTATCAAGCGGGAGTATATCGAATGCGCGGGCGGACAAAGAATTCCACTTTTTTCTTGTGCTCGCTCGTCCATCACCCAAACGGACCGTGTGGCTTAGGAGAAACTGCCGCAGGCCAAGCACATAAACAACCGTGTGTTACAGCGGAGCCCTGTTCCCGATGGATATTCATTCCACGCTGAGCATATAAAAGGGCCTCCCAATGTTGGCGCCAATTATTTGAGCCAAGCGGGAGATTTTGAGTGGTGCCAATGTCTCCAACGCTGTATATAGTATTTTTTAAAATCATTTTCGTCCTGAAGTCTAGCTGACTGAATTGTGTTCTGTGCATTAGCGATTCCGAGGATTGTAAGCAGGCGACCGTGCATATCTGAGCAACTATAGCGTCTGGTGCATGCTGCATGTCTGCCGTGTGGCGTGATCAGTAGTGTGTGGTGACTTGTGCGCACAACGGGGTTCAACGACTCTATGTCACGTCAAATGTCGGAAAATCTACTTCCATAACCGCTGAGGAGAGAACGCCGTCCTCAGAATGTGGAAGGAAATTATCTAAAGAGACCTGAAGATGGTTATGAATAGTTGTAAAGGAAGCATTTAAACTGTTCTGCGGTGCAAAGTGATTTGCACAAGTCATTCGCAGTTTTTAAAGGCAGATTACTGAAGCAACCGTATTGACATAGCAGATGACCGGCGCCTGAGCACATCACCGGCTTCGTTATTTACAAAAGAAACTTCTATATTTTGACGGACATGTCGGCCGGAGTGGCTCTTTCAGGCGTGCCTTGTACACAGCGACCCCGAAGGTCGCCAGTCCAGATGAAGTCGGGTGGAACAGTCTTGAAACTGTCACCCTCAGGTCCAAATAACTGAATAGAGCACGTTACTGCCTGGATGTATCTCATTTTATTTTGTGAAGCATACGAAGTGTGTTCGGGTTTGCGAAACTCTATCCTGCCTGAAGTGACACCGTTTTGTAGAGAAAGCGATCCCCTCACAACAGTCACTTTCGAAAGGTAGTGTGCCATTCGGAAACACAGGGCAGCGGGTAAAGACCCGCTGTTACCAACAGGGCAGTCAGTGAAAATGGAGGATGATAATGAGATGGCCAGGTGCAGAGCAACGTTTTTTAAAAGCGTCATCCCCAAGTAAGCGGGCCAGTGTAAAGCAGGCCTTGACACATACTGGCAGTTCGTACTGGGCATTTCTGGTAGAAGATAAGGGTTATAATTTTCGAAAACAGTGTTCAGGAAGCCGAAAAATATTCGCTGTTGCGTCAGCGAACTGAGGCAAAAACTTACAGTGACGCTACCCGCAGTGTTGTCTCGCAAAACTATACTTTACGCACTTAATCTGAAAAAAGTAGCTGGCAGTTTAACGCTATATGGGCCACGTATGGCGCGTGGCAGGTGTGATTAAGCCTCTGCCTGTATAAACTGTCAAGCATCCGCCCCGCGCGTGCTTGTTTTTCAGTGTGGATTGCGAACCGGCCGCGCCACATTTCCTATCACCGAAAGCAACATGTCGGTACTGGTGCTGCTCAGCCAGAAATTCCTAGCGGCTCGAGGAATGAATGAACTTGGTAGCTAATAATCGAAACTTCGGCTACAAGCTCTGCTGTTTGTAACGCTATCATCCGATGCGGACTGTAATAGATATGTTTGACAAAAGTGAAAACTTTTCTGCCAGCCATCAAAACTTTATCTGCCTACCTAGGAAGAGGAGGAAGAGAACTTTAACGGAACAGGAGAGGTGTCTGCAGAGCTAAATTCACTGCACGACAAATGCCTGTCCCGCGTATCCACAGTTAGCCCTGTCCTGTGATTGATGTGGTCACCTTTTCCCTCCAAAGTTGCTAATATCATCCACCGACCGAACTTTCTGGCCCCCACAGCTACGACTGCCTTCTTTTGGAATCTACTTTGTTGACCATAAGGACCAGCGGTTATGTTGCCTTCAGATTACATTCCCTGGCAGTAGCCATTTCCTCTTCCTGATTTCGACTTAAGTCAGATGGGACTCAAGCATGAAGCGGCAAATGCCCCACTAAGGGGCTCATCCAGCGAATGGCGTCAGCCGATTTTCCTTTGACCGATTCCGCGCTCTTCCCCTTGACACCTAGGTCCCCATGTACCTGCTAGCAGGAAATCGCACGAGATGCTGCTAACTCGGGAGTAAGCACAGCATAATAGGATTACTCGCAGTGTGATGAAAATCGGACTATGCCATTGGCTGCATGGCAACCTTTGATGGGCATCTGTCTCTTCGTTCTAGAGTTGTATCCGACTTTAGGATATCATTATTCGCATACGTTCTCGGATCCACTTTACACTCTTCATATCTTTGAACGCTGCACCTACTGTTTCAGTTTCCATGGCTCGCTGCGGTGTCTTAAATTTAAGTTGAACCCTTTTTTTCAGCCTCCATATTTCTGCCAATTAGGGAAGTACAAGTAATATACAGTGATTGTATCTTTCTTTTGAGGGATACTGACAAGCTGTGATTCTTTATCTGAGAGGGCACGCCAAATGCACTCCCATCACATTGTTATTGATTTAGTTATTTTACTCTCGAGGTCCGGATCTACGGTCACTACCTGCTCTAGTTAGCGCATTCTTTTTCCACTTCCAGCTCCTTGTTACGTACCGTAGAACGCTGTTCCAATCCGATATTGATGAACATTCATTCAGGCTTGAGCGTGTCAATTTTTAGGCCGACCGTTCTGCTCTCGTTGGCTTGTTCCTCGATCATGCTGTATGGTACGTCCCCCTGATTACTTGGAAAGGCGATGTCGTGAGTGAATCGTAGACTACTAACGCATTCTTCATGTATTTATATCCCAAATTCTTCGCATCAAGTTCTCTAACTAGTTTTCGTAAGCATGCGATTATTGATACCGGAGGGATGAAGACTCCTTGCCAGACACCCTTCCTGATCTGTATTTTATCACTTTCACTGTGAAGGATTTCGGTCGCTCTGCACTGCTACAGACATTTCCTAGAACCCTAACATTAGCCCTTTCTACACTCTGTTTACGCAATGCGTGCATGAGTGCTGAGGTTTACACTCAGTGAAATGCTTTCCAGTAACCAACGAAGGCTTTAGATCGGGGATTTTTATATTGAGCACTGCTTTCTATCACCTGATTGATGGTGTGAATGTCATTTATTGTGGAGTAGCCCTTTTGAAAGCTAGCATGGTTCTTTTGTTGACTGAAGCGTAAGTTTGCTCTAATTGGTTCAGTGATTAGCTCAGTAACAACTTTGTTTAGTAAGCTGAATGGTCTGCAGTTCTTCGAGTCCTTGACTGCCCTTTTCTTACGTTTTGAATTAAGATGATGTTACCCTTGTTCTATGATACCCGTACACTCGCAGTCTTGAGGCAGTGCTCACACAAAGTGCGAAGTCTTTCCAGAACAACCTTCTTACGGTGCTTCCGCAAACTGGCAGTTCGTTGTCTGATCCTCTCTAGCCGCGTTTCCGCTTTGAAATCTAAGTAAGGCTTTCCTTACTTCAAACAGAGGACGAATGCTCGCAGGAGGCTGCCCGCAAGAACACGTATAGAATACATGAGAAACTATGTGCCAAACATTTTTTCGCTCCATAAGGAACTTATTTTAAACCCTGCCAGAACAAAAACGAACTCGGCACACGCTCACGGATGGGAGCTTTCATATTAAATGCAACGATTACAAAAGCAAAAGGTTGAGCAGCCAGTCCCATTGAGGTGATATGCACAAAAACTACGGCATTAAGAGGTAGTAAAGCTTTTCTGAGTGTGTGCTCTATATAGTACTGATTTGTTAGCTGAAAAAAGACTTTAGCGCTATTGATGGTTTGACTGACATGCCTTTTTTTCATGTAGTGAGTTTAGTGAATGCTTCTCAAAACTGCTAACTTGACTGCACGCTTTTTCCGGTGGAGATAAAAGCTGGTTTTGCATTTCAGAAAAGAATATGACATTATGTGCATGCTTGAAAAAAAATTACTGGTATAATAGTTCAATCCTTACGGCGCCTATGCAAGTCATAAGATAAAAAGCCAGTAGTAATTTTTCCGCCCCACAGTTTGCAGACCATCACCACTGCGTGCAATACGTGTTGTTGGAACTGCCATGCCAGTGGCACATCGAGCAATCAAAGCTGTATTCCCGAAGGAAGCCATATGCATTACTGGGACTGTTGTTAGTGGCCTGGTTGTGCTGATTGTAATGCGTCCGCAGCGCAAGGGAATAGGCGCATGTACGCAGAACCAAGTGCATGATACCAGGATACTATTCCACTATCATATACACACTGCACTACGGCCGGCGGCCGGAAGGCAGCCCCAGCCATACTGGCCTTCATGCCTGCGGCTCGCGCCTTCCAGCCTCGCGCTAAGCATGACGCCCGCTCCCGTGCGACCCCATCGTCTCGCGCGCAGTTTCAGTTCCACTGAGCCGTTTTCGCAGACGACCGTACTTGGCCATACCATCACCACGGCCTTGCTCGGAGCTGCTTCTTCAACGACACATCTCCCTTCCACGGGCGCTGTTACCCAACTCCGCGGCGGCCACGACAAGCGCGGGGTATACGGCTTATTTCCCGCGTTTGTATGTGCTTGCTGCATCGTTCGTCCTAGCATGCTGGTTGTTCCCTCGAAGGACCTTCGGCTGTGCGCGCCCACTTAGTTTCACTTTACATCAAGGCGCTCGTTTTATGGATTACCGGACTCCACCAAGCAGTTCCTCGGACCCTTAGGGTGGCGTTGGCGGTAAGTCCTTGTGGTGGGTTGGTGCATTCAGATATAGCGACAGTGACGGCTTTTAGCTCTTTGGTGGGAAGTGACTGCTGTGCGCGCCAGGGCCTGCAGTGTTAGCATGCGTATTACCCATTGAGAGCGGCTGCCACTAAGGCTCAATGAATAATACTTCGGCTGTGGCTCGTCGTCGCCGCGTCGCTCTGGCTGTAGAGTGCAGTGTACCTGTCCTAGGTGAATCTTCCTCCCTGGATCGTGCCGCCTATTGCCTCAGGTGACGTCTCCAACCTGGTTTTATTGAAGCGAGAGCTTCACTACGCTAGGTAAAACCGACTTCGCCGCGCGGTGCCGGTTGATCTTCAAGTCAGCCAGAGGTCAAGTGTGGCTATAGGCTTTACCGTATGTAGTCCACCATGGTGTCGCACCACTTGGCATTTGACATTGATATTTCACCTTTGACCTTTCGATTCGCCTGTAGAGGGCGGTAGGATAATCCCGTGACAACTGCGCGACGTCGCGCGATAGAAACTGCCGTTGTGACGTGAGTCTGGGGGGAATATAAGCTGAAGCCGTGCATTCATTGGGTGTCCAACCTCTCACTATCAACCATTAATTTAACTGCCACCTGTCAGGATGGCAGAGTGGGCGCACTGCCTATCCAGTGCGCGAAACACACTCAACGTTACAGACGCCAAGCCGCGTCGACTTGCCCGATACACCGCAGCTTTCGCTCTTTAACCAGCTTCAGCAGCAGTTAAACTGCAGCTAATTTTTCTTCTTCCACACCATCACAAAGACGCCGGAAATGTGTCACGGAACCGTATAACTGCGATGTGCATACGGTAGTTACTGTACAATGCATCATGTGCACTGCAAACACAATTTGTCACACTTTCGTTTAGGCTTTCCTGCAAAGGCTACCAGACTGTCACTATTGTTAGAGTGTGGGCTAGTTGGTAATCCTTGATTTAAAATATATAGAGGGCAACTTAAAACACACAAGCACGAAGACGAGAGCAGACACACGAGCGCTTCGCTCGTGTGTGTGTGCTCTCGTTTTTGTGCTTGCCTGTTTCAAGTTGCGCTCTATATATTTTTAATCCCAGACTGTATCAGGCTCAGAAAAGCTCCAAAGAGAGCAGAGGACCAAGAAATAATTTTTGTTAAGCGAAGAAGAAAAAATCCTCTATTATTTTCTTTCAGACCTAAATGGTTTTCAAATAAATTCTCACCCGCTAGTTTTAAAACCATCATGTGGGTAAAGAAACTTTCTATCACCATTCAGTGTCAAATATTCGAAAGAACTAAAATATTCCTATTGCGCCCGTAAGTCTCCCTGGGCGGGAAATGTTTTTCCCCGTATTGAAGGAATAAATTTGATTACAACAGAAGAACGGCCGCCCTCTAAGAGATTTAATGCTCCTCTGGGCATCGTTTCGACGGGTTCCTGTTTACTCACTATCAAGTTTCAATTCAGAAGGAAAGACGTTGGGGATTTCATAAAGCCCCCGTATCCTTTAAAGCACGCCTCCCGTACAACGATCGCGTGTCGTTGCGCCACTGAAGCAGCCTTGGCGAGAGAGAGCTAAAAATGAAGGAATAAATGTGCCGATCCTTGATATTGGTTCCTCGACCTGCACGCAATAATACTAGGCCAATGTTTTAAGAGCGTTAGCTCTTATTCATCACGTTTCGAGATTTCGTGGGGTGTGCTATCAACCTGAGATCACAGCAACATATGTGACAGCGACTAGCGCCATCTACCATAAAACAACCACCTGCCGCGTGCCAATGATGACGTCATAGTTCAATATGGTGCGTAGAGGTGGAACTATGTGAGTATGAAGTCAGGGGACGAAATGGTGGCATAGTTTCTGTTTCTTGAATCTAAGATGGCGGCTATTAAAATTGGTGGTGACCTCTCATCTCTTTCTCCCCCTTCCAATAAACACCCTAAAACGGGTAGGAAAACTACCCTGTTACGGGACCGCTCTACATGTGTACATTCGTCGGTCAGTCTGTTGCTGCCAGGAAGAACGGAAAGTGCACAGGCCTGCCCACTGGCTCAAGCCGAGCCACAATCGCTACCACGTGCAGGTATAAGGAGAGTTGAAAGAGGGGATAGAAAGACAGGATAGTAAAAACGCGCTAAAGACAAGGCCGATCCCGGAGGTATGCAATACCGGGCCAACCGGTGTCGGGAGTGAAGCATCCTTCAAACTCTCCGCCACATTTCCAAAAATAAGTCCAACTTGGACCCGTAACGGATACTCTACGGGGTCCGGACATTCCTCGCACATTGTGTACATCCGTTCCGCTATGTATACTCCGGCAACAACGGGCACCCATCCGAGGACAGTTGTATACCGAATTTGGTAGGCAAATTAAACCCTATGGATTGTGGCACAGAAAATACCCACAATTAAATAATAGGTAAACATTGTGTACATGCAATTACTAATTGAAGCGTTACCATATCCCACTGCAAGCCGAATTCTAGACCCACCTTGACCCCTCAAACGCTGCAAATTCTCTTTGGGACGTATCTTGAGGGGGTGCAACTGGACAACGGGTCGTGGCCTCCGCGATCAGCTCCGGCGGCGGCTCGACGCCGGAGCTGATCGCGGAGGCCACAAACAGGTATACATGCATCGTAATTTCACTGATAGATAGCGCTAGGCGGCGATCGCTCCCTGTGTTGCTGTATATACTCCCGCAGGGAGCAGAGTTGTGCGAAGGTCCGCCATCATGTTCCCATTTCTGCGGGAAAGCCACCGCTCTGGCGTATTGGGGCTGTGTTCATGGGCTCGCTTTGTAGAGTGCTTTGGCTTGTTTTTTTTATTTGTGCACAAATTGCACTCTATCGCAATTTTATTACCATAACGCCAAAAACTAATCTGTCATTTGCCGTGGGCGGGCATTCAGCATGAAAAATAATCGCCTACAGTGAACAGCAAATTGTAGCCATGACAAATGAACGAAAACTACTTGAAACGGCCTGCGAGTTTTTTTTTTATCTGGAACAAGTAATTTCAGATGCACAAGCAGTCCCGTTCCGGATAGGACAGCGTCTGTCTAGTCCTGTCTTGCTCTGTGCGCGTCTTAAGAAAAAAAGAGTATTGCGATGAATTACTTTTTCAAAACTAGCACCGCCGCGTGCTCTGTGCGAGTTATGCACGGAAAATATGAAAACGCATCTCCCTAGCACCACATTAAAATAATTCTGCAGCTTGTTACAAGCAAGCAGACTAAAGCAACACCAATGCGTTGAACAGGCGAGTCATACCTAACGAAAAAATTTCAAACTCAATTGCTTGCCTAAAATATTTTACAAAATGTACCCCGTTGCTAAATGCAGTGAAATGATGAATCTTTAAAGAACCTTGAAAGCACTGTTTTTCGCTGATATTATTAGCTTACCTAAATTTTATTAAGCATTATCTTTTCATCTGTGTTATTAAGTTATATTTCGTCGCACGTAACGCGGCCCATTCTCAAAAGCCACTTTAATCGCCGACGCACTTCATCCGCCGAACTTCCAAATGGCATTTCGTAAAACGCTTTGCCGTTTCCAATGCCGTTGCTGCAATTTGGCGCACTGCACGCTGTCATAGCTGACGACGGCGTTTCTCACTGCCACAGCAGAACTCCAAACCTGACGCCACAGGTGTGCATGGGAAATGTGTGAAATGTAGCCGACAGCGTGTTCTCACGTGAGGCGTCGAGCTGACGAGGGGCCGCTCGGCACTGCGCCTGCGAAGTCAGCTTCCCCGCGGAAATTTGAACACCTTGCGTCACGACAATCATGTCACCGCATCTCGGCGAATGGAGTTCGGAGCGGCGAGGGAAAACAGACGCGCAACTCTGCTCCCTGCGGGAGCATATACAGGAACACTAATCGCTCCACTAGGCGGCGTGCGTGCACGCGTAGCCGAGCATAGTGGCAATTCACCCCGTTTCAAAGGGTGTAACATTCCGTTTCTCGAGCGGAGCTTTCTTCTTCGTGTTCTTCATCTAGTAAAGAAAATACCTAACACTCGTTACTTCAATGTCTTCCAGACGTTGGCGGCCTTTTTTTCCATACGGCGGAGGTTGCGTAAGCGTAACTGCATCCGTGGAATCGTCACATTGTAGCTGCACCGGTGCGGCATTCATAGACACCATTTGACAGAATGGCGCGAAGTGTCTTTAGACCAAATGCCCTTTCCACAGATTTTCCAGAGATAAAACTGGTGACTTTTTCGGTGTTAGACTGCCACTCCTAATACTGAAGCGGCTTTGGTGGCCAACAGGCTGAATTTAAGGTGGTTTCTCCTCCGCTCCGCTTAATATTCAAAATGATGATTCGTTGTGTTTCAACAGAACTCAGAGCGCGGCTCTAAAAGAGTCGTTTCCTTCCCTTCTAGCCTTTCCATTCACAATAACATTGGATGGTCCTTCAAGCCCTGTTGAACATGTTGAATAAAGCCAATTACCAGCCAGTGTCTCACGATACTGCATGCCCACATCTGCTGGCCGCCACAGGCCATTATTCAACCTTTCATTGAAATTGAGCTCAATGTGACTCTAGCCAAGAAAAAAGCAGATGAAGTGGGCGGCAAATGTCTGGAGCATTATACGTAAAAGAGAATTTTGTTCACAGAATCTGATGCGAAAAAAAGGTTAGTACTGCGCGAATTAGACACACAGGAGCACGAGGAACAAACACCCCAGTTGGCCAAAAGATATGAATATGCAGGAAAGAATCTGCTCTGGACCTCGTCTTTTTTCACTCAGTCAACCCACATCTCAAAATCTAGACATTCCTCTAGTCTTCCTGGCCATCTCAAAACTGTTTATCATCGTTTTCGTTTCAACTAGACATGTACAAACACTTACAAACAGTGCTCATTGCGACAACTGTGTTTCAATAGGAAGAGTGCAACATATTGTGTTTGAAGACCAGCATATGCAGACGAGCACTCATATTATGAGCACTGCATGTAGCCCCTCACCAAAATCCTTCAACAGTGGACACTGCGTTAGGTCAAAAAGTCTGTTTTACGCTGCAGAGACGTACAATCAACTTATTTGCAAATTTAGAAGCTGTTGGCCTTGACATTTCTGTAAATCTCATCGTTATGCGCTGCACATGCATTGAGCTTTGTCATCGTCTTTCTACAACTTTGCACGTCGCCGCTAAACATCATTCAACTGCTGATGCATATCAGCCCAAGTTCAAGTCCCATTAATTTTTTTTTTGTTTTTCTCCTGCTATTCACTTATTTTGATATCTTACTTGAGAATTTTGCGCGCATCTCCACTTAATTAGTTCTATTCCTCATTTCCTTCCCCACTCAGAGCAGCATATCAGAGAATTCTGCATGCCTGCTAAAACCTCTGGTTTTCAGTAAGAGGTATCTCTCTGTCTCTCTCCAAATGGCCGAACCGCAATAGGAATAGCCGCTTAAAGGCACTAGGAAATGAGTTCAAAGATAGCTGTTAAATGTGTTCAATATGTAGAACGAACGCTTCTGAGCATTCGTTCTTGACATTGAAAACATTTACCAGCGATTTTCGAAAGTTTTGCGCACTCGCACTATGAGTCCTTGAAATTGAGGTGGCGATTTATTAATAAATTAAAAAAAACAATCTATTTCAAAATTCGTTGCCAAATTTGTGCCCCCAAAATGACGATTTTCGGGACTATTCTTCTAAGAGAGGTGCGTCACTAGTATTGTGATGTCATATTGAGTGACACGTAGCCCAGCGCGGCCATTCGCTGCTAGCATGACGTCCGAGCTGCACTTCAGGTATGGGGGCAGTCGTTTCCTCTCCCACTGCAGCTCTACCTCCAGTAACTCAGTCACCTCCTCGGCTACTAGTCGGGATAGTTCTGAGGCGGAACAACGCCCCTGTGGAGCAGCCTGTATCAGCCCGTGCGCCGGGTGACTAATTGCTACACTCGCCGGCGCTCAGTAGCCGGTTTCTACGCACGGCATAGTTGTAAGTTTCGAAGCACTTCTTAAGTCAAGCCTTGTGATCCGGGTCCCTGACGTGATGGCAGTGGAGACTTTTAGAATAGGATGACGCTATCAGTTAGGAACACAGGGGAATATAGCGGGGCGCCAGTGCGCAGACGATGGAAAATAGCGGAGGTCCTGTATTGACAGCGGTGAAACGTACTCAAGCGATTGCGCTTTTGGCCGGATAAGCGGTGGTCGCGACCGGAAGTAAACAGTCCTGTAGGGCGCGGTACCAGCCAGCTTTCCTTATTTTTTTTCGTGCGGGCAGGACTGTGTGAGCTATGGGGAGGAACGTTATTTTTAATCGCCGATATCTTCGGTGATACTGAAGCTAGCTCAACAATTGTGCGGTGAGGTGAGCCGTGATTTATTCTGTTATTCGTATTCTTGGCTTAAACTCGGTAAATATTTCCTAGTCCCTTTAAAGTTTTCAAGCACCGGTTTGCGACGCTGTGAGACGCCCGAGGCGCCAGTCGAGGAAAGCGACCGCAGCCAGGTTCACAAAGTGCGACGAAAGCGGCTGCTGTCATAGCTATAGGAGCCTATGAAACAAGAATTCTTGTGGGAGCTTCCACTGCAGGAAACCTCTCCGACTTGAAAGAGCTTGGCGTTTCCCAAACAGACTATGATCTCTCTATAAGGCATGTTAAGTTTGCAATCAGTTTAGGATTGGCGCAAACGTGCATCTTTTTGTTAGGTATGATTACAGGTTCTTACGAAGTGCTAAAAAGAGAAACTGGCATAACTTTTATCTCAATTGTGAGATCACAATAACGGTTTTAAAATGTTTCGATGTTTACCGTTCACGATACCATATCGTTTGTTATTTAAAAAGCCTTTTTACATGTTAAGCTGGACGCCACTGACACTATAACTATCTACTATATATCATAGTAAGTGGTGATGCAATGCTAAACTACTGAAAAGTCGGCGCGCTGTCTCTGTATTGGCCGAGGTTTCAGGCGATATTGAGGAATCCTGAGCGGTGTGGGATAATAATTGCTCGGCTGTCGAACAGCAGCTATGTACGCTGAAAGAGGATAGTCAGGCTTTGCCAGTGGGAATTGTGGAGGCTCCCCAGGGATGCCCATGCCTGTCCCTATTGCCGGATCTTGGACCATCTGTAGAGAATTGAAGATGATCGCTCATAGACGGGTCCATTGCACCGAATAAAAAAAAAGCAACCAGGGCTGATAACGACAGATTGCACGTTGTCTAAATTTTCACCATGATGCTGACACGGCCCGTGTTGCTCATTCTCAGCTGGGCTCAATTATGTATGTTGAGCAAGGGTACACGAGTTTTCGATTGCGAAATAGTAGGCAGCTTACCGTGACCGAGTTTAATACGGAAAAAGACGCGCGTACAGCAAATACTTTCGAAAGGCGGAGCACCATTTGACAACATAGCTCCACGGTTAAACATAAAAGGACTATGACCAGCAGCGAGGTATATAAAAATCAGAAACAGAAGCGTCCCTGTTGCTGCCTTGCCCCGGGCAGAAAGCCGGAGGGGGGGGGGGGGGGGGGTTACCTCCGCACACATCTGCACATATCGAACGGAGAATTTCTCGGTGAAAGTAAGCTTTCCCTATTAAAAAAAAACGTATGCATATGGAATTATTGGATATAGGAAATGGGCCATATGGATCATGTCGGTCATATGCGTCATTCGGGTCATACGGGTGATATGGGTCATCGGAGAAATACATCTCATAAAGGGTGAGCATTTTTGGAAAATGTGAGAGCCATGGTCATACGATTCCTATTTACGTGGAAACACATGGGAACACCTGTAAAATGAGTAAGTTGAAAAAAACGAAAAAAAAAACAACGCCATAATTTGGCTTCGCACCAGCCACCTTCATATGCTTAGCTGAGCAAGATAACCACTACCAAGGCTCTTAATTTGGTCAATTATTCGTTAAAATTCAACATAGTGGCTAGCGCACATGTACCTCCATCTTGTGCGCTAGCCACTATGTCGAAGTAACCACTAAGCCACGTGGAACACTGGAAAAGAGGGCATCATTTTCTCATGTCTACGGCAAATGTGCATTTTCGTACGGAAGTTTTTTTCCCATGTGAACAGACTGCAGTCGTAGCTGTAGCTGCTTGCCTTGCAAATGTGCTGAATATTTTTGCGGGCTAGCTACAGGTGTCACCGATTCCCTGCAACTTTATTAATTAAGCATCGGTTGGGGTAGAAACATCTGAGAATGCCATAACTTCTCAATTCTAGCTTTTATGTGGTTCCCTCAGAACGTACGTAATTCTTGCTACGCACAGCTATCTGGCTCATCAATGCCTGCCATAATGCGTCGTTTAGCTTCAGCCGAAGTCAGCGGAGGAGCGTGCTCGGTAATACACTTCAGACTAAGCATTCAGAGGCACTCAAATACTCCAAAAACCATGGAATGAACCACAGACTGGTACACGCACGATGGTTACCAAGTATATCATTGTTTACATATAGATATCCAGGTCATGTGTATTTCCAGCAGATTAAGACAATTGACCTAATAGGTAATTATATTTCTGTTAACCTATCTAGGGCTCATATGGGAACATAGCTACACATGCCCGTATGGCCTCATATCACCCCCCTTATCAACTACATTCGCTCCTCTATGCCCCGTAATAAGTTATATTGGTCCTCGTACGTGTCCCATAAGAATTCATATGGGACGCTTAAGCGGGAGGTACGGGTATCGATACACCGCACCACCACCAAGGTTTTACGCCCAGCAGTTTATTCAGACCATGAAGGACGACTGAAAACGAGCTGGGTCCGCTTGCCGAGCACGGGACGCGTCCTCCTCGTTAGCCTCATCTTCTGCGAAGTCAGCGATTCCGACCAAATAAAATAGGCATCGCCTCTTCATGGGCGTCACAATATGAATGGGGACATATGGGATACATTCATATGTGTCCCATATGAATTCGCATGGGACACATGCGTCTTGATATGTGTTCCATACGAATTTACATGCGTACCATATGACTTTATGTATCCCATATGAATTGATATGTGAATTTTCAATAGGGTTGCGGTTGTGCAAAAGGTTCTTATTCATTGCAAACATGAATGGTGTAGCATCAGTATACTGGGCCAAATACTGCTGGTGCCGGTAAATTCGCTGGCGTGGCGCGGGACTGTACTCACTTTCTTTGAAAATTTTTTTTTGCCAATTTAACGCCAACTGTGACTCTAGCAACGCCCCACGGGATCATAAAGCTCTCCATGTAAACATTGTCATGCTTCCGCCACGCAACAAGACCTTTTTCACGGTCGAGCGCGAAGGTGGTCACGCATCCAAAGGCATCGCCAAAAGAACCTTTCGATACTGTTAAGCTTAGTCTGACAAATAACTGAACTAATCAACAAAACGCAATCAACTTTTTTTAGCAATTTCTTGCCACCAGTACCGATATCTGCGAACAGTGAAAGCCATTTTCGATGAAATTGGAGAGTACTTCGAAAATTACGTTTATGGAAGGCCCGCGGGCGCTGGCGAACAAGTGAACTAGTTTCTTTAGAAATGCCAGTCCTCGCTTTTAGTCAGCATGTGATGTCTCTTTTGGAAAGTAGCGGTCATTTCACTTTAAGGAATGGCGAGTTCTCGAGAATGCTTACAAAATATTCTGGTGCCTTCGCACTGCCTATGCGTCCTTACACCGTGAGGCCATGTGGTGTCACCAATCAGAGTTTGCACGGATAGGATACATTGTATTATAATATTTCCTTGGTAGTTAGCCATGTTGGTTAATTCCACGAAGCGTCTCCATTACTGGATTAGATTTTTCTCCAGAATATGGCGCGCTCTTTGATTGTTAGGAACTGAAGGTGACATTGTCGATCTAGCCCGCCATTTACAACAAATGAGAGGCGCAGTGAAGTAATGTAATACGTTTTCTGACCAGTGAAGGGCAGCAGTAGGTGCCCCTTTATGAGGCAATTGCGCAACTTTTCATAAATCAAATGGTCACGTGATGCTTGAATTCTTAACAAGGCGAGTGCAGGTTTTGCTTTGAGAAAAAATAAAAATAAAATTTAATGTTTCCACATTCAGGTGCATGTATTTTACGCGCCGTGAATGCACTCCTTTTAAGTCATAGTATTTTCTTGCACGTTTATTCTTCAAAATGGTCCAGAACATTGCAGCTTTGGTGCCTCTTTCTTAATCGCCTGGGACTAGCGGTTACCGGCTAAATATATAAGAAATTTAGTTGGTTGGCTGGTTGGTTCGATTATGAGGCTTAACGTCTCAAAGCAAATAAGGCTTTGTGGCACACCGTAGTGCAGGGCTCTAGATAATTTTGACAACCGGGGGTTCTCTAACGTCTGCTGAAATCGCACAATACACGTTTCTCTAGCATTTCGAGCCTGGCCGGGAGTGAACCCACGTCTTCCTGGGCCGGCAGCCCAGCAGAAAAACCACTGAGCCGCCGCGGCGGCTGTAGTTTTTTGTCCGGTAAACTTTAGGGTTCGCCTAAAAAAACCAAGGCTACAACATGAGTAAACGGAGGCCTGGCATACAGGGGCATATTTTGGCGCTTTGTGGTGTCTCCCCTCAAGTCCGTGCTTGTCTTTGCGCTGTGAATGTAAGAATAATAGGTGTAGCTGCAACCCTCGCAATGCTGACCACATTTACATCCGTTCAGTGCAGTTGTTACAATGCGTAGGTTTATTACCATCAGCTTTACAATTAAATAAAAGGGCTGTCGGAACAAAGTAACTAATTGTGCAATAAGTTACGAAATGTCGAGGCTCCCCCCCCCCCCACTGCAGTCGAGGGTAACCGTGGTGCTTTGGGCAGAGTTTTAATATTTGTGGCATTTTCCTTTTTTAATGGCATTTCCCAAACGAATTTATTAAATTCAAAAGCTTTAAATGAATATTAATTACGGAGCGCACGACTTTGCTTACGTACTTCATTGTGCACTTCAAGTTTTGTTTGCGAAAATATTGTTTACACATTTTTTTATTTTGCTGCTATTTAGCGCTTTCTTGGCGCACAAGGAAACTTATCTGTTTACTTAAGGGATACTGTGCCATAGTGACTTGAGCAGAGTTCCTCGAGAAAGCGTAATATTCCTTTTGAGCACGTACAAGTCAAGCACGAGGTATTATCATGCATCGTGTAGGATATCATTCTTGAAGAGAAGCAGTGTATTGGTCCTCTAGCGGTTTTTGTGCGAATTTAAAGTGCACTACTTACAACTCATGTATCACATGATTTTCAGTATCACTTATCACAGAATATGCGTAAGAGCGCACACATTCTTGTTATTTTCGCCTTCACAACTATCTTTGAGGGTCGTGCGAATTCTGCAATGCAAAAATGGGTAATCTTCGGCACTATCCTTGAAAGAATGACTTTTTGCACTCAATTCGAATAGAAACAAGCCGACCATTGCATCCGTGTCGTTTCTTGAAATTAACCCCAGAAAACATCATTTAGTCCCATTAGTTAGTATTATTGGCTATTTATTGATAATATAACAAGAGAAGTAAATTATTTTGCTGCCGGGGCATTTGCCATCAAAACCTAAAACACATGAGCGGCGACTAGCGCGAGTAACAGAAAAAAGAGAGGACAGGAAGAGGGCGAAGCACGAATATAGTCCGTCTCAAACTTTGGAAGCACCTCGTTTGGGCACTCTGTAGGCTTAATTCAGGTGTTCCAATTTCGTTTATTGTTACACTCTGCGGCAGACACATTCCGATAGAGGCGAAATATAAAAGCGCCGATGTGCTGCGCGATTGAAGTGCACGTTACGAAAGCAACGTTGTCTAAATTAATCTACAGTGCTCCACTGCGACGTCCCTGATTGCCCGTCGGTCGCTTCGCTATACTAAGTCCCCAAATAATACTTTATCTTTGAACTTTCTTGCCTCTGCATCACATGAGGATCAGCAGCGAACCATCGAGATATTGTAATGGCTTTATCGCCTAAGTCTTAACTCCGCTGTCGTTTGTCGTTCAAGCTTTAGTGCCTGAAATACAAGCACCAAAAAGATTCTACTCCTTCCAAGTGTTTGTCAACAATACGACACAAACAAGCAAAACGACGAAAAATTCTGTTCGTTTCCTACTTCCCGCAAGGAGTGAGAACTTTATATAAAATATGCGATATCAGGACTCTATATTTCGGGAAAAATGAAAATCGTGCGGAATGCTCAATAAATGTAAAAATCAAGAAGACACGTTCTTTAATACACAAAAATCAGCCTCATTACTTCCCCTCTTCTACGAAACCCTGTGGTCGCTTTGTACTCAACGATAAGCGTTATGCATGAGGAAACCAAAAATTTCAACTACAACTGAACTATCTGAGCTTGTAACATCCTGAAGCTAAGGTAAAAGCTAGTCAAAAAAGAGGCATATCGCAACATGCCTACCATTTTTTTTGACATTGTGTAAAAGCCGCAGACCTGTTCACGATATCAAGGGCTTTCAGTCAAAACATAACGCACAAGGTAAGAATTATTACCCGCTCGCGCCCTCCACTTCATCAAGTGTAATGCACCAAGCATAACTGCGGCATCCTTAGCTTCGAAGGCGAATAGACACAACAATGTCTTGTGCTTGTAAGTCAGTCGCATCGTCCGATAATAAGAATGAGAGTTTCTTTGGCAGTAAGAAAACAGCTGATATAAAACATATTACTCACGCATTCTCGATTTGCGGGATCAAAATCAGTATTAACATCAATATGGCAGCGACCTTCATTCTGATCGTTTACGAAGAGCATTCTAAAATTCACCACTTGCTAGCTCTCATATATAGTCCGCTCTAGCTCGTACCTAGACGCGTCGCTTTCTTAAATTATTTATGACTTCGAACTATGCACATTCCTACTTGTCCCTGAAAAAAAAAAACGAGCAAATGATAATTACGGGCCAACGTCAAGTAAAAAAAACAAACCCGAGAGAACGGTGGAATTCCACTTTTAAAGCGCTAAGCGCACATCATCTATGAAGTGAAAAGTCGAGCAGAGAGAGCAAGCCTTAGTAATTGTTTTAGGGCAGACATTTATGCATGGGTCTCAGAAAGGAGTACGAGGAAGTACGCTTGGAATTTCGACCTGCGCGGGCGTGGATACGAGCTGAGGGTAATGTCATTTTAAAGAGAAGTAAAATATTAGTACAATGACATTTATGGTCAAAGGGACAAATATCAAAGTATACGTCAGCCAGCCACTAGGCGCTGCTGCATTTCTGTAATGCATTGTGCTTATGCCCTGTGGAATGCGTTAGCAGAATTACCTTATGTCAGCAAAAAAGGTAAACAGTTTAATGAAGCCCTAGAGTTAATAGCGATGAGCCTGCATAGTATAATAAGTGGCACGAAGCACGATATAGTGACATCAAAGCATAAAGTTTGCTCGCAGTCTTCACGCAGTGGTAGTGACTAGGCACTTCCAGTTGCTCCTCATCTTTACTTGATTGAAATCGCAGAAACTGAGGAACAGTCTGGACCAGCGATCATGGAAGTCTTTGTTGACTTAGGATGTATCTTCCATGAGTTTTGTAAGGAAGGATTTTTGTAATGAAGGGAAGAAAATAATGATGGATACCCCATGAAGGTTTTTCAGCTCGAGTTTGGAGGATATACTTTCGAATTTATTCTGAAGTCTAGCCAGCAGCGGCGCAATACCATTTCGCTTAATCATGAAGCTCTAAACACAGGAATCTCCTTTCTAAAAGGATCACGATTCTGCGCTTTGAAACGGTAGATTTTTTTTTGTAGTCTGTGAAGCTCTTGGTCTATGTGCTGCATATTACTCGGATTGAAGAAAGCACCCAATAGACAAGCTCGGCAATATTTCGTACACAAATGGCACAGTTATTTTCTCTGTGGTTTATTAGACTAC
This sequence comes from Amblyomma americanum, assembly GCF_052857255.1. Lineage (NCBI taxonomy): Eukaryota > Metazoa > Arthropoda > Arachnida > Ixodida > Ixodidae > Amblyomma > Amblyomma americanum. Next base: position 63,679,302 of record NC_135498.1, on the reverse strand, counting down.
AATAACATATCACAGTTGAGTTTTTCATTTTGTTTCATTTATTTTGAGTTGAGCTGAGGTGGTAAATCCTACAAGCGGGATTAGTCTTGCATATTCTGCCGGAAATTGCTCCACCGTAGCGTCACTTCTATGTTAATAATGTCCCAAAACCGTTCGGATCTACTCCGATATGCGCACAGCCACTTATAATTGCGTATATTCCACTCCCGCAGTCATCATCTATGCACACATTCACTCCACACAGTCCACACCACAGCCCACTCCAGAAGTCGCCAACTATGCCCATATTGAGTCACAGCAGAACATAGTCCATTGCATTGTCACAATCCATACACACATTCACTCAAATTATCACATAGTCCACTCCAGAAGACACCATCTACGCACACTTTCAATCACAGTAGACCATAGTCCGTTCCTACTGTCACCATTTAGAAACAAGGTCAGTGTCCTGCAAAAATGTTAAAAGAAAGCGTGTAGCCTCCCTTCTGCATGTCTGGTTTTCACTCGGGTAGACAATGTCCTGAACTGTATTGTGAAGGGTTCCTGTTTTTTTGAAGGAAGCGAACATAACATACCTTTCGGCGTTTTACTCTGGGCAGTACATAATATAATGTTCGATATCACCGCCCACACCACATAAAGAACAGAGCAGAGACGATGCTATGCCCGTCTTATGCATCCAGGCAGAAGTGCGAGCAGAGGCCGTGCGAATTCGATGTAGTAGAGTCGCCTGAGATCTTCTCAGTCCCTTGGTCACACATGGCTTGTAGGGCGCACTCCACAGGGTACTGAAATGATCGAGAACCGTTTTCCTGTAAAGACTTTTCATCTTGAGGTACTTTTTTAGACGGGTTCCTTGGCAGAGCTTTATGGGCGAGATTGTCTGCCATCTCATTGCCTCTGACTCCTATGTGAGAGGGCACCCATTGGAAATATAGAGCAAAGCCTCTGCTGCGCAGATTCTGCACCAAACGTAGACAGCTTGTAGACAAGGCATCAGTAGCGAAACCGCGCTTTAAGCTCTGAAGGGCAGAATTTGAATCAGTTCGGATGACAACAGGATGAGCCGGACAAGACCCTAACTTCCGTAAAGCCGCCTCAATAGCAACACTTTCGGCCGTTGTGGATATACGACAGCAGCACAGCGTACGGACCACTTCCAGTCCAAAGAAAGAATGTAAAAAGCCGCTGCGCTAGTTTGTTTGACCTTGTCCACAGAACCATCCGTGAATATTTGAAGATGGCGGGCCTACGCGTTGCTGCCAAAGGAGAGCAGCGCTTTGCGCTCACATGGGAATGGTGACCTCACAGTCGTGGGTCGGAAAAGACTAGGGGGGTTTCAACGGGTTCCTTTGCCTTCGGACATTAAAGCCTGATGAAATAAGAGTATTAAGTGCCAAGTGGGCCTTCGACTCATATCTCTTGCAGAGCCATTTTTTTCCTTTTTTATTTTTCCCATTTATTTTTCATTTATTTTTTCCCTTAAAGGCCCAAAGGCATTACATAAGGGCGGAGAAAAATCAAGTTTTGAGCTGTTGTGTTATCAACGACGCTCCAATGTGCACTTGACATATGTGAAAAGGAGTTTATATTTCTACTTACAGTTGGTTTTAGGAAGTGGAAATAGATTAATCGTGAATATCAAATGCAGTAAACAGAGATCGGTAAAGGCATCGGTAAGACAGCGTTAAGACAGACATCGTTAACAGCGTTTTATATGGTTAATTCGATACATAATACTTGAAAGCTCTTTCCATTTCGCGAATGGAATTCCTCTGAACATTAAGCCTGCAGCCCTGCAAAGCGTTTCTTGAACGGAAGCGCTCGATTTCAACCCAGAAAAAAAAAAGCGCTCCAATGCTTCCTCGCCTAAGCAACTGGCTTCCTTCTTTCGCGAAGAAAGAGGGTTGCTCACGCAGCACAAAGTAGTAAGAATGGAGACATCCGAACAGTATGTTGTAATGACCAAATAAAAAGAGAATTTTGTACCTAAAAATAGAAATAAGTAGGGAACAAATTCTATTTCTTTCTGAAATAGCCAGAATTTGACAGCGCAGTTCATAGGTTTAGGTTCCTGTGTTCCGCGTCGTTGTCGGCGTAACCGGTTTTGCAAGTAGCACAGCGAAGCGCCACTTTCCAGGTGGCTTCCACGGGATGATCCTTGATGGTGGCTTGCAGCGTAACCCGCCACCTGCCACTACGAGCCGGCGTAACACGCCATCTGATAGGTAACAGGCGACAGGGCGGCTTGCGACAGATATAAGCAGAGCGAAAGGCAACCTTGAAGGTGGCTGCTATGGGAGGATCCCGGAGGGTGGCCAGCATAGTAACACGCCACCTGCCAGCAGTGGCAGGTGGTACCTTTTATTCAGCGCGCATGTTTCACACTAACATCTATTAGCACTTGGCGGATAAGCAGGCAGCCTCTTCTGGTTGGTAATGAATGCGCTACACACACTTTTTCTTAAGAAAAGAGAGGACGCACCTTTATATGGGGTGATCAATTTGAGCAGGTTGTGTTACTGGGCGAGTTGGTTTGACGTTCCGAACATTGTACGACGGACGAAAGGAGGACGAGAGAAACATTGCGCTGTGTGTCTCGTCCTTTCTTCGTCCGTCGTCTGCCAGCGCTTCAGTGTTCAGAGTGATCAATTTAACCATTTACAGATTCCTATTTTCAAAATATTAAAATATACGTTGGTGCGGTCTGTGCGGATATTGTCTACCCGTACGTCAGAGAGCAGAATAAATCCACATTGAATTACTAAAATTGCAAACAAGTTTTTTAGTTTAAACTAAGGGGTCAGTATATTAATTAAGAAATAAAAAGTCCACATTGAAGGTTAGCACAGTTTTTAAATTTTCTTTATCGGCAGTGGGGTTCGAAACATCGAACTTCAAAATTACGCATTCGAAAGCGAGCTGAGGTGCCTTGCCCTCCTTGTGCATCAAAATTGGCGTTACTGGTATTTATGATGGAACGAATACACACGTCATTACTGTTTTCTGTGACGTAGAAACAGTTTGTGTAATTTTGTCAGCTATAAAACATGCAGCGACACCATTTTAATATTTTGCAGCGCTAGAAAGCCAGATAGACAAGTTTTTATTTACCTATTTTTCACGTCCGCTATTTCGAACCACACAGATGATCAAGAAAATTTATACCTTCGAGGCTGAAGGGCTTCACTTGAAGGTTACAATCTTGTTTGCTCGAATAAACAGCATAGTAAATAGCATAGGTAATTAATCTCTTAGTATTGAACTCTAGCTATCATGTACATAATGTCCACTTTCTTGCATAACCCACCTTGCACAGACCTCACCAAAGATATCTCCTGCAGTTGTTAAAATAATCTCAGTCGCAAGAAAAAATAACTTGGTAAAATAACTTGAACGACTGTGCAAGCAACATAGGCTCAGAAAGGAAGCATATACTCAACATTCATCTATCACGCCTGAATGAGCTCGCGGTTATCTCTTTACGGCCTTCCATAATTCAGGCCTCGTCTAGTTCGCTGTTCGAGCACCGATCAAATCGAATAAAGCAGATTGCTCCATCTTTTGTAGACGCGCGCGCACACACTTTAACCTTACTTGTGCTAGGTCCTTCTTCGTGGCTACGACAGCCTAATGCCGCGGGAGAAAGTGCGTTCCTTGGAATTTAGAGCAAGGTGAAGCGCTTGCTCTAATTTTTGAACCCGGAGGTGCCACTGGGGCTGCTAGGAAATAAGGAACTGCCACTTTAGTCTGCGTGAAGTTGGATCAAGCTCCTTGCAGCTTCTATATCTTACTGAAACTTTCTGTGTATTTGATCAAAGCCTCGCCAAGGCCGCCGAGTATGCAGGGTCTAGGTTTAGTACGGGAAAACGCCCGCCGTCCAGATTATTTGGAACATTTTGCAGCGAGAGCTAATCTGGCCGAGGTTGAGCAGTTTCTCGTGGCTCCTGGAGATGCGTGCTGCGCATGCGCGAGGAGCAGTGACATCACACGGCGCACAATTGGCGCGCCGGAGCCGCCGCGTGCGCCGGTCTGCGCATTCCAGAGGAGTGATATCATAGCCGCGGCACACGCACTGGCGCCGGCGCGTGCCCAGCAGTGCGCTCCTGTTGCGCAGTAGCCAAGTCTGACGCTGCGCTGGAACCGCTTGATAGCGCCTCTTATTTTGTGCGCATGCGCAGAGGTATCAGTGGGAGTATACATATTGCGGGGCGTTCGCCAGTGTGGTATAGCCAAGGAGAACGAGGGCGAAATTGCTGCTCAGCTGCAATTGATGCTCAGCGGCTCAGCGTAGCTCGCGCTACGTATATCCTCTCATAGCCGAGCTAAGCCGCTGCTGTATTTTTATTTCTTTTTCTACTGCGGGCGAGCAGGAAACACGGCGTTATCTGGAGCGGTCTTGCAGTAGGCCACAGAGGCATGTCACGCGCACAAGAAAAAAATTTCGATACTGTTGCCGAACGCGATGAAGTAATCTTGGCATGAAAGGTTAAGCGCAAACCCAGGCGACGATGGTAAACCTTCATGTTACGTCATACCAAAAGACCCAAATAGCAACTTTATCGAAAGTAATCTTCATCTGGGTGGACGACTAAGGTTCGAGCTTTGAGCGACGTCTCCGCGTTCGGGAATCGCGGCAGATGTTAATTATTGTCATTGAACTCAACCGCGTCACCGAGTCCCGGAGGCCATGTATGAGCATGTGAACTCCGCCACACTAATGAACCGCGCATCGTTGAGCTTATACCTCTAGTTTGCGCAAACCCACCATGGAAGGATGCTGTGCGATGTCGGAGTGGGTGCTGTTTTCGAAAGAGCCGTCGGGGGAAACTACGGCGTTCCAGTTACTGGATATTTATCTAATAAATTAAGGGCATTCTGTAGTGGCTTTTAATAACTTTGAACTTGCACCATCTGATTCCTTCAGAATATTGCCGATGCGTCACCACTACCTGAAATTTGGTGGAGGTGCTACGGACGCCCTTCTCGCTCTTTCCCTTTGGGAGGTGCCGAAGCAGCCCGAGCCTCTCGAAGAAACAGGTCCCGTGAAAGCCACAGAAGCCGTCCCAACCGAACACAAGATGCGAAGCAGCGGTTGTCTCAAGAGCCATACGCCTGAATACGGACTACTACCGGACCGCACGCGAGTAAAGATCTCCTGTGCACAAACGTCAGCCATGGCTACGACACCAGCTTCAATTATTTTGCACGAGCCCTGACTGCCGCCCACATTCAATGGTTCATCGGGCGAGGCTCCTGAACAATAGCTGGGTCAGTTTAAGTGTGTCGCCGTAATTAACAGTTGTTTTGGCCAGACGAAAATGAGGCACGTTTTGTTCGCTCTGGAAGGCTCAGCGAGGATTGGGTACAATACCACGAAGCTTCCTTGGCGACGTGGGAATCGTTCAAACGTTAGTTCCTCAATACATTCGCTAGCATAATCCGCAAAGAAAGAGCGCAGCTGCTGCTACATTCACGTATTCAAGAGCCAAATGCGATAGTGACTGCTTACATAAAAGAAATGAAGCGTCTTATCCGACGTTCTGATCTTTAAATGGGAGAGAAGAACGTTGAGCTTTTATTGCGAGGTGTTAAGGAGGCACTTTTTGCTAGGCTTATCCCCAATCCACCCAATACCATCGCTGAATTCACTAACGAAGCGACAGTGATTCAGAAAACCCTGGACGGCCCAGCCGGCCATTACCCACGACCGCTCGAATTTGCCTCGGCACGACTATTGTACAGCGCAGAAATCGGTGAAAAACTGCGGGATGTTATCGGTAACATTTGTGCAATAAGAGCTGCGACGGCTGCTACCGTCTTTCAACCAGCCTGAATTAGCGAACCTTGCGAAAATGGCCCGTGACTCCGGCGTGCGCTTGGCACCCTCTCATCAACGCCTTTATTAGAAGCTCAAGCCGCGACGTATACCGCTGCGGTATTATGTGCTCGGACCCGACAAGAGCCCCAATGACTCTTGGGCATGAACCACTCGTTCCAGAACGCTGCTCCATAGCCCACGCTCGCCAAGGCTACGAGCGACGCTCAAGCCCCGGGAAATGCGACGCCTGTAGGACTTCCGACAGGCTCCTGCTGTGCTTCCATTGCGGTAAGGCCGGCCATAGGCCGTGGTTATGCCATCGACGCACCACAATCCTCCTGCAAGGAATCGACTACTACGTGCGTCGAGAGGAATATTTGCCAAACCGCCATTTCCGTTCTCCATCGCCAGCCCCCGGACTAGAAATTAAAGTCCCAACCTTTGCAGGAGAGGTTGCTTGCCGGCAAAGCGACGAATATCCTCCACCGACCACAGCACATGTGCCAGCCGCATCCACTATGATGACACCGCACACGAGGACTAGCTGGACGAAACCATGATCCAACTTCAAAATGACGCCTTCTCCAAAAAGAATGAGAACACCCCGCGTCATTCTCAATCAAAGCACGACAAAGTCAATACCACTCTCTAAGCGCAATCTGCAGTTCTACAACAAAAACCCCCTTTTTTGAAGTCTCAGTCGACTGCCAAAAAGCTACTGCGCAAGTTGACACCGGACGAGACTACTGTGCGGTGAGTGGATTATTCGCCCCGCAGTTAAAGTGACGACCACTTGGGATGGCCCACAAATCCGCTCCACGGGAGGCAATCTAGTTTCCCCTCCAGGACAATCTACCACACGGGAAACGGTGAGTGGACATACCTAACCTGCTACCTGCATAGTCCTGCAGCAATGTTCCCGAAGAACGCACCGACAACGCAGCGAGCTTTGGAAAGAAAAATGACAGGTGTAACGTTAAGAGACCGGAAGCGGGCGTAGTGGGCGAGGGAACAAACGTGGGTTTATGACATCCGAGTCAAAATGAAGAGGAGAAATGGGCTTGGGCAGGGCATGCAATGAGAAGGGAAGATATGCGCTGGTCTTTAGGGTTAACGGATGGATTCCAAGAGAAGGCAAGCATAGCAAGGGGCGGCAGAACGTTAGGTGAACGGATGAGATTAAAGACTGCGGGCATACGATGGGCGCAGCTGGCAAATACATGGTCAATTATAGAGGCATGGGAGAGTCCTTTGCCCTGCAGTTTGCTTGGTAAGGCTGCTGCTGCTGCTCCTGCCGCTGACCATGATGATGAATGTTCCGGAAACATAATATTAGGACTGGCCTTTTTGAATAACCATCAGCAATCATCAACTTGGTCACGTGATCAACCACGTGACGAACCACGTAAGCAGCCACGGCGCCGCGCCGCCGGCAGCTGCTCCACACCACGTGACCGACCACGTGACAGCATGAAGGCGCAACCACAGGGTGGCGGGTCGCCACGCTGAAGGCTCGAAATGCTACCGTAATGAAGCTATCGTTACAAAAACGCCGCCATATTCAAAGTGACAGCGAATGTTTCTGGTCGACGTCAAAAGTCCGACAAATACCGTATGCCAAACATCGCATTGCAATCGGCAAACGCGCCCGACCTGTTGGCCAAAGCCCCTACCATATGTCGCCGCGAGAACGCCAAGCCATCCGCAACCAAGTGGAAGAAATGCTTTGCGGCGGCGTCAACAAGCCGTCAACCAGCCGTCGAAGGGCCCCTGAGCGGCACCGGTTCTCCCGGTGGCAAAGTAGGACGTGAACCTGTGGTCCTGCGTCTACTACCACCGCTTGAACAACGTAACGAGAACGGATATCTACCCGCTCCCCTGCGTCAAAATCACAATCGCCCGGCTCTGCAAAACCAAGTACTTCTTTTCAATCGACTTCAAGAGCGTCTACTGGCAAATTGAAGTCGATGAACGAGACAGAGAAAAAACGACTTACATCACACCGGATGGAGACTTCGAGTTGAAAGTGATAAAATTTGTACTCTGTTCTGCGCCAGCTACTTTTCAACGGGTAATGGATATAGTACAGGCAGGTCTGAAGTGGCAGATTTGTCTAGTATGACGCCGTTTTCCTTGACATTAAATTTGATGACCGCATAAAAAGGCTGAGAACAGTGTTCGAAGTAATATTGCCGTCCGGGCTAACCTTGAAAGGGGAGAAGTCCCATTTCGCCTACCAGCAACTACTGTTTCTGGGCCAATTCGCAAGGAAGGACGGAGTGCGCCCAAGCCCACAGAGCACTGGTACTATCAAAGATTTTCCACCGCCGTCCGACAATAAAGCTGTTCGCAGATTCCTAACAAAGACAGACGTGCATTTAAATGGGAAGCGCCGCAAGCAGAAGCCTTCAAGGATTTTCAGCGTCGTTACAGTCCCCTCCGATCCTCGGGCATTTTGATATGAACGCAAACACTGAAGTTCATACTGACGCCAGCAGCTTGAGCCTAGAGGCCCTCCTCGTTAAGAGAAGCGACGGTCTGGCGAAAGAAATCGCTGAGAAGGGGTGCCTCGCCAATGTCTAGACTACGTCGACATTGCGCCCTTACCTGTATGGACGATCATTAAACGTGGTCAGTGCTTCCCTCATAGCCTGAGTCGTTTTGGCACGTTAAACTCCCATAAACGAATCAAGGTGGTCAGAGATCACCACGCTTTATGCTGGCTTGTTGATTTGAAGGACACCTCAGGCCGTTTCGCTCGGTGAAGCCTGCGCCTCCAGAAGTTCGACATCACTGTCGTATACAAATCTCGACACTCGCATACTGATACGGACTGCATGTCTTGAGCACCTGCCGAGAAAACATCGAGAGAGGTCGATGAGGAGCCTTTTAAGACCGATAAGCACCACTGACTTGGCGCAGCACCAAAGCTCCGACCACGACATTCAGCTGCTAATGCAGTATCTGTAAGGCAAGGCTTCTTCACCCCCAGCAGCGTTAAAGCATGGTTTGTCTTCTCTCCGTATTGAAAATGGCATTATCGACAACTTCCCCAACAAGTCTTTGTACCTCCTCGTCGTTCCGAACAGCTTTAGAGAAGAAATTGTGCAGTGTTCGCACGACGCACCAACATCTGGACACCTCTGGTTTCCCTGCATCCTACGCAGCATTCAAGAATAATAATCCTGTCCACGACAATCCGCTGAAATCGCGCGGTATGTTAAAGGTTGTCATGACTGTCAACGACGAAAGACTCTGCTGACCAGGCCAGCTGGACTTTTGAACCCCAAATCACCACCGAGTAAGACCTTTCAACACACTGGAATGGATCTCCTTGGCTCTTTCCCAAAGTCAGCATCACGCTAGAAGAGGGTTATCGTAGCGACTGACTACTTGACCTGCTGAGAGCCCTGCTGAGTGCTACTGCGTCGAAAGTTGCAATATTTTTGTCGAGCAGACTCTTTTTCGCCGCGGCGCCCCAGAAGCTCTCATCACGGAGGTGGAACGGCTTTTACGGCCTAGCTAATTCAAGCCGTTCTAAAATGCAGCCATACAAGCCACCGGCTAGCTACTGCATACCATCCACAGAACAATGGTCCTAAGAAGCGTTTGAACAAAATCATCGCTGAAATGCTCGCCACGTATGTGGACGCCGAACAGAAGACATGGGATGCAGCGCTCCCCTACATCGTCTTTGCGTACAACACCGTGGTACAGGAAACCACCTAGATGACACCGTTTAGGCTGGTCTATGGAAAGAAGAGAATCACCACGATCGACGCCATGCTCCCAAACATCATCGATGAAGCGCACAGAAGCCCGATAACTTAACGGACTATGGATCAACGATCAACAGCGCACCGACGGCTTACGCTACAATCTACGTCGACACCACAGGGAATATGAACCCGGTGAGCGTGTGTCGATGCTGACACCCATTCGTCGCCGTGAACTCAGTCAAAAGCTTTTCAACCGCTGCTTTGACCCCTACAAGACTATTCGCCGAATCGGAGAACTTGACTACGAGGTCGTCTCAGATGGAGCTGCAACATTTCAGCAGCGCCGTTTCACACCCAGAAGTTGTGCATGTCGTGCGCCAGAAGCGTTCTTACGGATGCTAGCGGGTGTTCTGTATCTGCAGTGTGAGTGCTTTTCTCTTCTCTGTATAGTTCTCTTTTGTATTCCTTCCTCTTTCTTTTAAACCATCGTACCGATGCTTATTTTCCAGCGGAGCGATGTCCGCACCTTTTTGTACTGTTTGTTCGGCCACGCTCAAAGCTGCCGGCAGGCAGGTTTTTCAGTTTGTGACACGACATGCGAGCGCACGTATCCCTATTAATCGTGGCCATGTGCAATTGCTTCCTTTTTATTCATGATTGTTGTAGTTGCTTGTTGTATGCTTATGTTGAAAGTTCATTGCCAGCTTTAATTTGAACACGTCCAAGAACGGCAGGCATTCTGTTCGGCGACTTCCGAGCAATCTGGTTTCAACGCTGCCGCCGAGTCATTATGTTCTTTGTGGACGCGAGTCAGCCATATAAAGGGCAACGTTGATAAAGAGTTCAGTTTAGAAGCCCTTTGCGCTGTCCTCTTTCTCGCCGGGTTGCCGTCACCGGTATATTACAAATTTCTAATATTCGCACATTTCATGCAGAGAGTATTTGTGGTATCAAATATTCATTTTATTGAGCGGTGAGCGCTCAGCCACCCATGGGCTGTATACTCTACTTAGAGTGAATGCGTAGTCATGAAGAAACCACGATGTGCTTCGTAGGTTCACCCTCTCTTCTCAGTTACATGTTTAAAGCGGAAATGTTTCTTCTCTAAGCACGTTGATTTCAACCAGCGTATGGAGAACGCGACATCTTTTGAAACCATTACGCAAGCGGTACTGAACGACATTACCTGTTTGTTGCTTGGAACTGCAATATGCTGACACGGCACAAACTAAAACTGAAAAATTGAAGTTCCTCAATGCATACAGCAAGGAAGATAATTTAAAGTCATACCGACGTGTGTACCGAAAGTTGATGTGGCCTACTCGGGGCGTATTGGCAACGAAGACGAACAAGATCCACTGGATGGCTCGCGCGCTTCGTCGCAACCGCTTCACCAGCCTCTTGCTCCTGCTAAGGCCGCCGCGGTGGCTCAGTGGTTATGGCGCTCGGCTGCTGGCCCGAAAGACGCGGGTTCGATCCCGGCCGCGGCGGTCGAATTTCGATGGAGGCGAAATTATAGAGGCCCGTGTACTGTGCGATGTCAGTGCACGTTCAAGAACCCCAGGTGGTCGAAATTTCCGGAGCCCTTCACTACGGCGTCTCTCATAGCCTGAGTCGCTTTGGGGAAGTTAAACCCACATAAACCAAACCAAAAATTGTTCCTGCTATGCCTGTCTGCACGCTCAGCTTTCCTGAGGCTCTCAGCAAGCAGCTACAATGTTAGGGCATTATAAAGATGCCCTTCACACTAATCGGGCATGACCGAGCCGACCTACGCGAGGCGCCGAGCTAAGCCTGGCCCCGCACGCCGACTCGAAATCTGTATCTTCGTTTCCACTTATTCTTCTTGTTACAGTTGTAGCATCTCTTTTTCGCCTTATTTATTGCCTTGGGCACTCCCGGCTACCCCAGCCCCCGGAATGAAAATGTATTTCCAGGTTGATGTTGAAGAGGATGAAATCCATACATTTTTCGGGGTTAAAGGGCTAAATCACTTCGGCGGACGTCGACTGTGGCGGCGTGGAGTGGGAAAGAAATTATGTGCACTGCACTGCCTAAATGTAAAGCTTCTAAAAATGAAAAAAATTATACGTGGCGCTGTAGAATGTTCTTGGTTATCTTGTATATTAGGGGTCCAGTTTACACCAAAGAAACGCATACTAGCTTTTTTCTGATAGGAATGATCCTATTTGAACTTAGTGATGCGGGGACAACTACAGCACATATGTTTCAAATGCTAGCACTTTACAGAATGTTTCAACAAACTTCGCAAACAGATGGTCCGACGACACGTGAGCGAAACTGTATACGATTTAGCTGTCATGTTGGGGCGTGGTGATCGTCATTGGGTAGAACGGAACGGGATACTTTTGCTGATGGGCCAGGAAGGAATAATTGATAATCTTCTCATAAAAATAAAAGATGTAAGAGTGTGAGGAACGCTATGTATATATCAACCGGAACTGACTGCTGTAGTCGCGTCCAGGTGCGGACGGCTCAGCGACGCTGGCATTTGCCCATTTTCACCGATTTCTTTTCAGTGATGACTGACGAAGTACGGTTCAGTCTCAAGAGTCTTTAAGCTGTCAGCACCGTAGCTTTGCACAGACGCTGGTGTAATTGATAGAGCGATTTTCACAGAAGTAGGCAGAAAAATAATCTGCCAGTTGTCCATTGCTGGCTATGACGCTACAGTGCTCGCCTTCAACAGATTCCTCTGATAAATGTGTTTGATTATCTAAATAGAGACATCCTGGGTCCATTTTAAGGTTTTCAAGCATCCAGAAGAGAAGCCTACATATTTTCGAAGCGCCAGAAACCTATGTTTGCGATTAAAGCGCCGCAAAACATACAGGTTAGCAGCAAATAAGCTTGAAAAAATAAGGCAGGAAAAGGCGCTTGCTTCATCACGCAGGAAAGTGTCTTAAATGCAGATTAATTGCCATCAAATTTGTTTTTGTTTTCGGTATAACGTTTTGGAACCTGACCGAGAGCCGCAGATAACTTTATGAATTTTATAGAAATAGCATACATTTACATGCCGCCAAAATTTATTATATCGTATTGAGGACATGTGCAATAGATCTAGATCAAAATAATTGCAAGTAGAAACTCATTCAGTAAAGCTTTATAGTGGTGCAGAGTAAATCTGCATGATCTGACCTAACATACAGCTGCGTTGGGTACAGCACAGTGCGTAAACCTTGAGGAATTCTCCGAGATGGAAGTACGGCTACCATGGTTCGTTAAATGGATGCTATGTAAAGAGAATAAAAGAGATGACATAAGATATTGTGTGCAGTTCGAGAGGTTAAATAATAGGAAAAATTTTGGTGCAGAAATGACGAAGCTAAAGGAAATGATAAACTGAAATAAATAATAACTATACATTCCACTTTACAAGGCAATATGTAAAAATTGCTAAAAAAATTTCGTCTTTGTATTTTGGCGCAATATTAAAACTTTAAAAACGCCCAATATACTGCAGTTTTTGTTTGCGAGTGAAAAGTACGGGTGTAAAAAAATCTGGAAGGCCTTCCAACAAACCGAATGGAACATCTGACGAAAAATCGCTCACCAGATATGTCAAGCGTCTCTCTATGTGTGGCAGCCGCAATATTTAATCAAGGGGTGCCTGACCTAGTTAGAATTATGCACTAGCATCACGTGGTGCGTGTTAAGTGGTCCATCTTTGCGCCATCACTAAGCCATTTACCAACGTGGCAAAAAAGACACTGTGCTCAAAAGGTGCGAACTTTGCTGCAAATGCCAGTGCGAACGTCGACAATTTGAGGACTCGCAGCTGCACTCGTTCGAAGCGGAGAGACATCGTCAACAGCAGGGAGAACCTCACGCACTAGATAGCGAGGTTGAGAAGAGAAGAAAGCAGAAAATACACAACGAATTGGCAGGACATGCAGGGAATTGGAGGAAACAGCAAACGCCGATTTTAGCACCAGTGTTAATGCTCGCCTGTAGTTGCTCTTTTTTTTTTTGCTGAGTCAATGGGAGGGTCTGAGTCAGCAGAGTTGCTGTCTCTGCAGGAATAAATTGCGTTATCATGCAAATGATCATAGACACAGCTTTTTAAAACGGCCTTTCTTATGTGTTCGCAGCAAGTTATAAACACGACTAAAACCTTCGTGAGTTGCTTTTATTTTTATTAATTTAAAAGCGTACTGAATGCTGCATTCTATATGTAAAAAATTTTCCAAACGGCCCTCTAAAGTCGCACAAGATCTAACGGCCACTGACACAGCCAGTATGCAAGACAAGAAAAAGACAACAGGCTCAGCGACTTTTCCAAGACAGGCTGCAATGTTCAGGGTGAATTATAGCAGACCAATGTACTATCAAAGCACAAAGAGAATCAGCATGTATAGTTCAGGCATTCGGAGTGCAGATTCAACTTTCTTCTTTTTTGTGCAGTGAATCCTCATCACAATTCGGGTCATGACGCCAAAGCGTTCATCGCCGTCTGCCTCAGAGAAGCCTGACCACCAAATTGGTGGATGCTTCGCATTCAAGCGCGAATTTTTTTCGCAAGGTGAAAATAGCACATGCAAGCCAGATGTACGCTGCTAAATGGTGTCCTTATACCACTGTAACATCTGGAAGTAAAAAAAAAAAGGTGATTTGGGAGGTAGCTCTTCTGTGTTTTCCTGCTGAATGCACAACCACTTGCCCACACGAACACTTAACAGCGGGTGACGACTAGGACGCTGCTTGAAATTCAAAATGCTCTTTGAATAAAATGACCGAACGTAGCTATCTAAGCAAGGAAAAGTGATAGCTCTGTCTTTAAAGCACCGGATGACTACCAAAGTGGATAGCAAACAACTAGTAATATTGATAACCTACCGGAATAGAAGAAGAGGAAGTTAACATGGATGGGCACGAAATTCTCGGAAGAGATAAACGATGGTCCTTTAGGGCAACAGCGGCGATTCCGAAGGGAGGTGAATGGCGAAGGTGGTGCCAGATTGTCAATTTAGCTTATGAAGAAAGGAAAATTAAGTGCAAATAGTGCACTGTTGGGACAGGATAGGTGTAATTAGGGATCGATAAGAGAGGTCTTTAATGAACGTGAAACGCGGCTTGGCTGCTGAAAAACTGTTTACTCTCTTTCTGTTGGTCATGGAATGCTGATACAAACATTCAAGCTAGGCCACCGCGTTGGCTTAGTGATTATGATCCTGGGCTGCTGATCCGAAAAACGTGGGTTCGATCCCGGCCTCGGTGGTCGCATTTCGATGGAGGCGAAAAGCTAGAGGCCCGTTTACTTTGCGTTGTCAGTGCACATTAAAGAACCCCAGGTGGTCTAAATTATCTGGAGCCCTCCGCTACGGTGGCCCTTATAGCATGAGTCGCTTTGGGGCGTTAAATACTATAAGCCAATGTAAGCCGCTCGTGCTTGCAATCATAAACATCATTTTGTAAAAAGAACACAGAGAAAAGCCAATTTCTTGCGCCTGATGGCTGAACGGAGTTTGTGCCAAGAAACACTGTGGGCTATAAGGCATGCTCCAAAGAAGGCTGCGTATTTCTTCCAGCACTGTGCATTCTATGCAAGCCACCCAAATCTCAGACGGCGAGAGTTTTCGTGCATCGCCTCCGTCAAAATGTCCTCTCTCTTACTGGTATCGAACTCTTGAACTTGCGCTGCTTAGATGAAATCCTACACGCTGAGTCCCATTACATAGTGCTCAGAAGAAAAAGACACGGTTTTCGCCAGGCTCTAATACACTATCAGAAGCAACAAGAAAATTTCACAGGGAGTATTAGCGCCCTTTACATCGCAAACATTCATAGCACGAAGTGATGGTTGTCGGCCGCGGCTTCGTAGTCTCATTTGCGGTTTGATAGACCGAGATTGGGTGGTACGTTAATAAGGGTACTTTAGCTAGCATATTGTTGAAGGAATGCTTTCTTGTTTTGATTCCTTCGTAATTTTTGATTGAAAAGCTGACTGGACTTCCTTCCACATTCTACCTTGCCCACGTTTGCGCCTAATGCTACTCCTGTCATTTTCCTGTGCAGAGCTCTCCATAGTGTACTATTTTCAATTCCAAATGTTCCTTTAGCAGTCCATGCTATAGCGCTTACCTATGCGCCAGTGAGTGCTCCATTATCTTTTTTATTTGCTTTTGCTTTGTTTGCTGCAAACAAACTTATTTTTGTGTTTTTTTTTCGTCAGAGAGTGCTTCAATAGCGTTGTTCTCTACTTTTAGAATGAATAATGCAAATAAGCTTATTTTTTGTTCTTCTGTCCTCGTTTATTGATATCTATTACACCAATTGTACTCTGTGCTGTTCTGTTAACATTCCCAGCGTTTAAGTTCGCTAATAATTATAACTTCTCCTGACGCTTGTACATTCTTTCATATGTTGTGTACTGTTCGTGTTTGTGTTATGTATACCTGTATATCGTCGGACCAGGTGGTTGCTATGAACTGGTGAAAAGGAGTAGCCGGATCCGCTATACAGCATCAACCTCTCCTTTATTGTTCGCGCACATAAATAAATAAGTCCTTTAGTCTACACACTCCATCCCCTTAGCTGAACACAGGCATTACAAGGTAGTTACGTTACATGCTTTTTTTCCTCAGTGCACCGGCAAGCTGGCTGCTCAAAGCATAAAATTTGCTGTCAGTAAGTATCACCTGTTTTTATTCTCTTTGCTATTTAAGCCTTGGCTGCATCTGGCCAAAGATTATCACGCCTGTTATCACTTCATTGTCGTGCGCCGCGTATCTGATGTACGCGGTTAGTGTGCACGTGTGCTATTGTATCGCTAGCCAATGACAAGCCTCGGTTACACCCAGTCTTCCTTTATAAGGCGAAGCCCATGAATCGTTTCTGCCTGTTATGTTTGTGCTGCTGTCCGAATAAATGCTTGACTACACGGCGTCTCTGGTTAGCAGCTTCATACTTCGGATACCATGAAAATCCATAGATGTGGTTCGCCATCGTATCATGTGAAAAACAAATAACTCTAAATGGCTTTCTCATGATATGGCTAGACAATAGAGTCGGTTCATTTGTGACCCTTTTTAAGCCGAGATTTATATTTAGCA
Source organism: Amblyomma americanum (assembly GCF_052857255.1). Taxonomy (NCBI): domain Eukaryota; kingdom Metazoa; phylum Arthropoda; class Arachnida; order Ixodida; family Ixodidae; genus Amblyomma; species Amblyomma americanum. Next base: position 63,662,683 of record NC_135498.1, on the reverse strand, counting down.
CTTTAAGGTCCACATTCATGTGCTGTGACCATGCACTCCTTGGGCTAACGTCGCTGCACTAGCTTTGCTCCGTCTTTTTTTTTCATTTTGCAAAATGCCTACTTCAATCAAAGCTGAATTTCATCTGTAATGCGCATTTTAGAACTGTTTATTCTGATCTAAAGCGAACGAGAATGTTGATCTTTCGTGTTCAGAAAAAGTCGTCAACCTTTTGTCGCTTTTAAGCTGAAGAATAAGTAACGCTCATAACTTGCTATGAAATGCTTGAATGAAGAAATCATGAAAAATTAAATTTCTCAGCCCATGAACTCGCCAGACAAGGCATAAAAAGAGCACATTGTTGACACCACAGAAGATGTCGGATTTTATTGCCCTGGTGCGTAATTTCGTTCAGTTCGCGTATCGTGTCACAATTTCTATTATACAGATGTCATCTGCCGCAGCTTGCGGTGCTTGACTGCATATTGCAAACTGCGTTCCAATCATAGATAGCTGAAAAGTTCTTAAGCTTCTTTTGTGTTTCGATCACCGTGCTGAGGTCGCCAACTATACGCGTCAACCGAGCATTCGAACTCTTAAAATCGCTGCCTGTCCATGCTAAAATGTGTTGCTCGCTTTTATTTTGTCAAGCGCCAACTACTTTGCTAAAGGTCTTGTAATCCTCGTTTTTACATATGATTCCCTTCTTGTATTTACACTAGAGCGTGCGCTAATATCAGCTTCATGAGTTCCGTTAATGTCATCCACCTTATCTCACATTTAAGCTAGCGTGAGGAAGGATCATGACTTGATCTGAGAGCTAAGAGATGGCAAGCAAGGTCAGTTTCTCAGCCCTGTGAAATGCGCAAACGAGACACAAAAAGGGCACATTTTTTTACTGAATAATAAACTGAACTTCAAAGCTGAAGTGGCACGGTTTAAAACCGAATCAATAACATTTACTGCGTTAAAGGGCAGACACCGTTCGCGGGTGAAGCATAGCAGTAGTGATCGGGATCATTGCGCACCCGCGTTCAAATGACAACCCAAAGCACATATCCCGCTCTGTGCGCTAACTTCGTTGTCATCAGGTGGGCCATGGAATCTGAGAAAGGCGCCGTTTAAAACGCAGTCACTTCACCACACTGGGAGCCTGGCTCTTGTTTTGCGACTCGCATAACTCCCATATCCACTCTCCCATATCCTTTTCGGCTGCCCTGCTGACCCTCCCTCGCGGGGACAGCACGCCATCTCGAGCTGGGAGGACTGGGAGGTCCTGCTTATGTCTGCAGACCCGACATCGCAGCTTGCTGCGGTGACTCGGGCTGCCGATGTCATGTCCCGGCATGACCTACTTGATGCAGTGCGGGACCGCGCAGTGGCCCAGGGACCCAGCTGGGTCTCAAACTCACTTGCTCAATAAAGTTTTTCTGTCTGTCTGTCTGTCTGTCTGTCTGTCTGTCTGTCTGTCTGTCTGTCTGTCTGTCTGTCTGTCTGTCTGTCTGTCTGTCTGTCTGTCTGTCTGTCTGTCTGTCTGTCTGTCTGTCTGTCTGTCTGTCTGTCTGTCTGTCTGTCTGTCTGTCTGTCTGTCCGTCCGTCCGTCCGTCCGTCCGTCCGTCTGTCTGTCTGTCTGTCTGTCTGTCTGTCTGTCTGTCTGTCTGCAGACAGACAGACAGACAGACAGACAGACAGCATCCTGCTTGCATGTGCAGTAGGAGCTGCAGTGGTTGTGACGCAGCCGCGAGCGGCGACGTGGAATACCACACGCGCTACGGGAGCGTCATGCATGTAGCCGTGTCGATGGGTTGGGCTCCGAGCTTTGCACGTAAGCACAAGGCCAGAACCAGAAAAGTGCGGCGAGTCGAAGATGGGACGAACACTTTAAGAAGGCCGCGCGCCAGACGCGCGGTAGAACAGCACAAGTATCTCGCAAATATTTCTCATTGCATTAAGCTTATGTTTTAACCCAGAAAAACCCAAGAAGAATGTCACGCACGCTTGCGTGGCAGCAGTATTCAGAGAAACTACAGTAAATGCAACAGCACACTGTTGCGCAGCTAGCGCTGATAAAACGGCGTTAATACGTTTTCAATCACTACTAGTTTTTGCTTGGCTATTGGCACAGGCTTTCTTAATGCAATGAGGTGCGACTGGCAAAGTTAGTACAATACGAACCAGTGGCTTTCTTCAGTGGGCGCTGACTGTAACACTGAGTCAGTTTCTCAAAACGAAGTCAAAACTACTCTTAATATCACTGACGTGGGTTTGCACCACGTAGCGAGTGTTGTGACTATTTCTGAAAACTCGGAACTTCACTACACCTACTTCGATAAAATCAGGAAAGCTCACTTGTTTTTTGCGCTACGTGAAGCATTGAAAATAGTTACTGACTGCTACCGTGCCTTTCGCACAAGGTTTGGGATGAATAGGCACTGATATTTTTCTCGAATGAGAGTTTAGGGAAAGTTAGCAGAGCACGCAAAGCATCGTGGTGGAACTCTCATTTTAGTGGGGCAGCGAGATTAACTGGGAGCATTGAACATGCACGTGTAAGTGGTATAAATTCCATTGGTAGATAAGAATTACAGAGATAGCTGGTAATTTCGTTTCAGCGCGTGTTAAACACGCATGCAAGCGCGAGCGCATCGTTGCGCACGATGACATTGTGAGCACTGTTCGGCGCTGGAGTAGGTGAGAACACTTCATCTTTTCCTTCACTATTGCATAGGACGCTACTCCACAGGAAAAAGCCTTTCTAATAAATCTTTCGGTTCACTGATACAGCATGAATATAGTGGGTGCTGTGGACGTGCTTGCTTGATAACGCGAATGACAATGCGAACGCACGCGCCGAGTTAGCGACGACCTTGGAGGTCATGTCAGAGAGTGTGCAGACAAGATCCTGCGTACGTGCCGACTACAACAAGACAAGGCAACGTGCATGAAAAGACCTGGCGTACATGCTCCCGAAGCATTTGTTAGGAATGTTCAGCGGCAAAGACCTGCAGTGCGTGCCGCGGAACCCGAGAAGCAATTACGCAGGCGTGAATACTCATTACTGTCGGCCGCTGAAGCGGAAGCAATGAGACGTCAGAGTTAAATAAAAGATGAAGGAAGAACGAATGCATTTCACGAAAAAATTGAAATAGAAATTTTTTTTGTGTATTTGTTCACATACTGTTGCTAAAATAAGTGTTACAGGTGGTAGGAATGCTGTCAGTTCTTTATAGTGAATAGTGGGAAGGCAGTGTATACCTAAAAGGCCATTTAGATCGGTCTGGACAAAATATCGTAGTTGGACTCGGGAGGACACAGGCTTATCGAAACGTGAGACTCCATTTTTGCCAGTTTATACTATGTGATCGAAAATGAGTGAAGCGTCGTCTTCAATAATGGTTCGGCCAAAGCAATTGTAGTGATTCATTTTGAATTGGAAAGAAAAGCTGCGTAAAAGTAAAGCTGACGGTGCATTCTTAAACTGGCTAGATACCTTTGGAACGACGCCAAATTAAGGAAGCATGCTTCGATTTCAAAATTATTATCTTGTTTCTCTAGTGATGAATCGTACATGATGATTATACATGCAGCGTAAGAGACAAGACAAGGGAGCGAAACAGTGAAAGACACAGAAGGGCGCTGTTCGCTCTTCACTGTTTCGGTCCCTTGTATCGCGCCTTGCTCTGTATATACAGAATGCATAAATAAAAAGCCCGTCAACAGGCTCATAAATTCTATTTTCTAGGTTCCGGGTGCGCAATAGAAAGCAGCACATGGAGAATATTTTGGTTTGCAGCGAAGATATCGAGAGAAAATGCGCATTCTCTGCTTCTGTTCTGAGCCATGAAGGTGCAGCAACATAGCACTAAATGTGTAATGCTGCAACATCGGGAAGGATGATAATGAGGCATGAAAAGGATCGTTCGTCAGTGCGCTTTTCATCCTCAAGTTAAGCCATACATGCTGCAAACTGCTGCTCATGGATGCTAATGCAACTTCTTTACAATACAACGCTTTTGGCCATAAATGTCTCTGGATTCTGATGTCCACGGTGCTGAGCCTCTGCTTGGACAGCTCGTTTAGCCGCAGCGGCAGAGGAAGGACTTCCACCGGTTGCGTCACTCGTTCTTGAAAAAGTACAGGCTTATAACTTTAATATAGAAGCAGACGGCTTGTATTGGCAAAACAACACTATGAAGGGCGTGGTCTAGGCGGAAAACCTATCACGTGCATTACATTTTACAGCAACGTCCGCCAAAGGAGTGGAGCGTGGCGCGACTGCGAGGAGGAAGCGCGTGAGTGTGCGTTGGCGCGTGCTGCCGCAGAGAGACCTCCCCTCCTCTAGCCACCCTAACTCCGCACTTGCAGCAGTGATGAACGAAGGCGCCCACGGTGCGCTTATAGCCAATAGGCGCGCCCACGCCACCATTCTGGCGCAATCTATGAGCTAGCGGCAGTACTCTCTTAACCGACGCGGCTTAAGCCACGAACGGGCGCTTAAGAGATGCGCTCTGAAATATTGACTTAGAGCAAGGCGTTTTCGAAATTTTAGATACTCAAGTGAACAAATTATACCCTTCAGTACCAGAGTCGAACGAGCGACAGACTGCAGGCGAAAGCAGCCATGTTATATATGAAATTACAGTTTCTACGCGAACCAGGATATAAGTACTCATTAGAAAGGGGAGCTATCCAAAAATTCGCCGAAACGTGAAGCTCCTGCATAAAACCAAGAGGGGCATTATGTAAAATTAGAAGGAGCCACTTAGCGAAAAAGACAGTTCACAAAGATAACTTGCAAGCAAGTTTTAATAATGGTATGGAAGCTGTAGTGCTTGACTGAGAAGCAAATGGCTAGCTCATGGACAAGGGTCGGTGTTGGGGTGCGGCCGCCTTGCCTCCGCTCTGTATCTTGATAAAGGCGCACTGCGCTGTGCATTGCGCGAGCAGTCGCTGGCCAGCGGGACGCGACGCACGGCCAGATCACAATAAACCCGCCGCCTGTTTACTGCTTGGCTGCCGTGGCGGTCTCCTTTCAATACACAGCATGAGCTCTCACTTAAAAGAAAAATACATGCAACTACCTCAAGTAAAGGTGCACCGAAAGCGGTACACGAGAAGAAATCATTATCATCATCGTCATCAGCGGGACTACCGCGAAAACCGCGAAAATAACTCGATGGTTAGTAGCTGGCAGGTTGGAAAAAAACCCTGAAAGTCGTGGAAGGGCCCGAAGTAGCTGACTCCGGGTTAGGTTCTCCTGTGTCCCGCTGTCGAAGCCCTTCGCGTTTGGTGGGTGGTCGCGCATCGCGTGAGCGGGGGCGCACCATTGGGCAGTCTTGACGCGCTCCCTACCCTGGCCAGGCAGGCCAGCAGTGCAGTCGAGATAATTGAAGGATCAGAGAAAAACCTCGCTGTCCCCATTCCCTTCCCAAATTCTATAACCCATTCCTGACAACCATTCATCCTATCCATGTCGCCCATCCTCTCCGCTACATCACAGGGGAAATCAGGGGAGTCGGGGAGTCTCTCCTGGCCCGCTCCTCCAGCTGTGGGTCGCTACAGTAGCTCCCTCCCCCATTTTTTTCTCTTTTCCGCACTTACGGGTGGTAAAATTATTTCCCTTGGGCTTTTTGGGTTAAGCCTGCTTTACGTATGTGGTGCAGGCAAAGGCTTAATATTTTTCAATCTCTTTAGGTTGCCCTAGCCTAACATACGACCCAGTGAGTCAGTTACGCACTTTTCCTTTACTTTCGCGAGTATCTCAGAGGCTCAACGTCCACCTGCGGGTTTGGCAGGTAAGGAGGCTAATAGTGCTTTCTGTGCACGGAGCACGGATAGAAGTTGATGAAGGGGACGTTCAGGTCGTGGTTATGACGGACTCTCTGCCCATTTGCTCTTCATTATCCCCCCCCACTGAGTCTCGGGCGTTACGCCTTTTTAAATTCCTGATCCCGCTCCATCTAAATTCGATAAGGTTGCGTTGGGTACCAGGGCGCATGGGCTTTCAGTTAAATGAGGTTGCAGATTCCCTAGCATGGGCCTCTCTCTGCGTTTCAATTATTGCTGTGGTGCCAACCTGTGCATATACAGCTGCGGTGAGGTTTCGCAGTTACACGATATTTAAGGAATTTGCTGCCTCGGCTCTTACGTCATCTCCCGAATATCAGCATCTTCTGCATCCTTGGAGTAGCAGAGACTGGTGCTCGCGCAGACTAGAGGTCTCTTTTACGCGTTTGCGTTGCCGGGTTCACCTTCTAAATTCCTACCTTCACAGATCTGGCCTGGCGGTTTCCCCATTGTGCCATTTTTGTGCCGAACCTGAGACAATAGATCACTTCCTGCTGTTCTGCCACCGCTTCTCTCATTTGAGGAAGCGTCGTTTGCAAATTCCGTTTCATCAAATGGGTTGGCCGGTGTCCTCTGCGGTTGTTCTTTCCATTGGCGCCTCGTTGATTGGACGAAGCGACAGGAGTGTGCGCTCTGCTGTGCAAAATTTCCTTCAAGAAACGCAGCGACTCCCATGCTAATTTCTTTTCCCGCTCTCAGTCAGTATGAAATTGAAACATTACAGGCATTGTATACTATTATGCACATTATGCCATTGTCCCGTCTTCGATCTCCAAGTTAACAGGACCTCTGTCCTTGCGTCTTCCAGTCTATCAGCCTATATACTATTACTACTGCTTTCCTATAAAAACGTTCCTGTTTTCAGCAACCAACCAACCAACCAACCAACCAACCAACCAACCAACCAACCAACCAACCAACCAACCAACCAACCAACCAACCAACCAACCAACCAACCAACCAACCAACCAACCAACCAACCAACCAACCAACCAACCAACCAACCAACCAACCAACCAACCAACCAACCAACCAACCAACCAACCAACCAACCAACCAACCAACCAACCAACCAACCAACCAACCAACCAACCAGCCAGCCAGCCAGCCAGCCAGCCAGCCAGCCAGCCAGCCAGCCAGCCAGCCAGCCAGCCAGCCACCCACCCAACCAACCAACCAACCAACCAACCAGCCAACCAACCAACCAACCAACCAACCAACCAACCAACCAACCAACCAACCAACCAACCAACCAACCAACCAACCAACCAACCAACCAACCAACCAACCAACCAACCAACCAACCAACCAACCAACCAACCAACCAACCAACCAACCAACCAACCAACCAACCAACCAACCAACCAACCAACCAACCAACCAACCAACCAACCAACCAACCAACCAACCAACCAACCAACCAACCAACCAACCAACCAACCAACCGACTGACCGACCGACCGACCGACCGACCGACCGACCGACCGACCGACCGACCGACCAACTGTGGCAGTTAAACATGAGCGCAGTGCTCTCGTGCAGTGGCCAGCGATGCTGATCTGTTCGCGCAGCCATGGTTGAAAGCCTATTTGCTGCAGTATTTATTTAATTTCTGCACGTATCTTAGAGGCTTCATATACAGCTGTGATTTTTTCAGGGTAGAAGGTTATATTGCTATCGCACTAAATGTTCTTGCGCCCCATTAGCTCAAAATTGAGGTGCCATGTAAACGTTGTGAATGTTCGGTGAAAGCTTTCGATGTAGTCTATAGAGCATTAGAATATCTCCAATAAATAAGATATTTTTACCAGGAACTAGTTAGAGGCGTACGCTGAACCAAAAATTGAAAGGCGGTGCGTAGGAACACAACCTTGAGCGTAAGCCTGAAGGGGCAAAATTCGCTCCCTCTGGTGATCAGGGCTTGACTTGAATGGGTAAAGCCGAACACAAAGAAGTTTAGGTGACAAAGGACACAAGTAGAATCATTCAAGCATAAAAGATGGCATCGAGCTTTATGAACAGAGCAACAGGCCCGATTTCTTTAGACCAATACACCTGAGCACCAGCAAAGATGCCAAACTGCCCATTTGCGGCTGTAGTTTTGGTAGTACTGGGCTTAAAATGTTGAAAAGCGTAAAATTTTCAGCGCAGTAAAGCACTTCACTTCACTGCTGAAGACAGCAGAACGCAAAACATGGCTTATAAATGCAGCAATGTAGAGGCAAGTGTAACCAAGTCGCGATTTATCGATATGTAATGCTATCATTCGTGCAATGTGAGGCTCCTGTATTGTAGTTTACTTCCTCGGGTTTTTTTAATGAGCTTTAAAATATACACTATGCGCTCATAAAGGCGTGCTTCGCGCACAAGAAATCGTGCCATGTGTGTACTTCCGTACATTGCTTCGCAGATGGAGGCGTTGCGTGATCGCGGAAACCTAACTCGGTCGCTCCAGTCGCCGTATCGGTGTACTATTCTTTCCTGGTGACAGCCGCGACTGTATGGTGCCACAATACGGCTGAGCACTGCGATACAGTGCTAGGTGGCGTAGACTCCACAATTCCGTGGACATGAGAGGGCGTTTACAATTATGAGTACCGCTTCACCGTCAGACAATATAAAAACAAAATTACGGCAACGAATCAAAATTGTGTATATTGTTTAAGCGCACCACGCTACCTACCACCTCACAAGTGTCAAAACGCATCGAGTATGCGTTTCACCGAGTCCTAAGCTGACGATCGCTTCGAGTCTTTGCCTCCGCAAGGACAGCGGCGGTGCTCACATTCATCGATAACCTTTTTCTTGTTAATTTTCTCACGTGCGGCGTGCTACTGCTGACTGCTTTTGATGCTACGAATGAGTTATGCATCGCAGTGTGGAAGTCCGTTAATAACAGAAACTTTGCATTTTGTGCTTTCGTCCTCCTTGTCATGCTCCAGTGTACTGCAGTGCGCAAGTTACTTATTCTGGCATGTTAGGCATAACATTTGAATAATTTTTATAGCTGTTCCACTTTTTTCGCCCACTCATGTGCGTGCCGAGTTCAGGCTTATAGTAGCACCCCCCCCCCCCCCAAAAGAAAAAAAATTCAGCTGGATTTTAGTTTGCCTGCCAGAGGATTGTCGCATATCATCAACATCATCATCAGCCTGACAACACCCAATGCAGGACAAAGGCCTCTGGCATATCCCTCCATCTAACCCCCTGCCCTTCGCCAGCTGCGGCCACCGTATCCCTGCAAAGTTCTTAATCTAATCCGCCAGTCTAACTTCCTGCTACCCCCTGCTACGCTTACCTCATCTTGGAATCAATTCCATCACACTTAAGGACTAGCAATTTTCTTGATTCGCTTTATATGCGCTGCTTAAGCCCACTTCCTCTGGATTTCGACCGGGATGTCATTAACTCTCGTTTGCTCCCACGTCTACTCTGCCCACTTCCGGTCTCTTAATGTTGCGCCTATCATTTTTTTCTTTCCATAGATCGCTGCGCTAGTATCCACGTTTCTGCTCCATATATGAGTACCAGTAAGATACAGCTGTTGTACACTTCTCTCTTGAGGATATATTGGTAAATTGTCATTCATGGTCTAAAAGAAAAGACCAAATGCGCTCCACCCCTTTCTAATTCCTTTAGTTGTTCCCGCCTGGGGATTGCGATCGGCGGCCACTACCTGCCCTTCAGTGGCTGTTCAACATTACTTTGGTTTTCCACATATTAATTTTAGACCCACCGTTCTACTTTGCCTAATTCATTGATCATGCTTTGGAGGTCATCTCCTTAGTGACTTAGCAAGCTAATGTCATCAGCGAATAGCAGATTACTAAGGTATTCTCCATTAACTCTTTTCCCCAACTGTTTCGTATCCTTGCTTCGGAATAGCTCCTGTAAGAAAATTATGAGCGGCATTCAAGTCTCCTTACGTGCGGAAAGGCGAAAGCGTTAGACATTCGAATACATGAATCCCTAAGTGGTATTTGCCTACCATTAAATAATTTATAATTCATTTCCTTCCCTCATGTTGTTTACGCTTAATCAGCCGAATGATGGCTGTGATGCCTAGTTGGCCTTTAGGTCTGCTGAGGCATGGAAAAGGCTACAATAAAAACGTTGATATGCAGTTTTATTTCACTATAACACCCAAAACAGCCTGTTTCAAAAGCTGGAATGACAACAAATGCCATATCAGCCGTTATATTACCAGTTTTCTTGCTTTTCACATCACCTAAAAACCAACCGCCGCAGCCATCGTTTGGTTGATAATAATGAAACAAGAAGAAAGGCAATTATAAATTATTCACCAGTCATAGAGAAAATACCATGGCGTGGTACATGTACACTAATGTCTAAGGCATCATTTGAAAGAAGACACAAGCAAACATCTGGTGTCCATAGTATATGCAGTTTCTTTCAAGCTTTGTTTCACTATGATATCAGGTAGCATGCCTAAAGGCTTAGTCAAACAGGTCACTACAAGCTCCTAATTTCCTGTAATTGCATTAGAGCAAGTATATTCACTGAACTTGCATAGTGTCATCACCAAGGAGTGTGAAATGGCAAAAAAATCAGAACTCACCAAGACAATAACCGAGGTAACAATTTATGATGAACATTCACCTTTTTTCATTTAGCACTTTTAGCTCTTTTGTGCACAGGCTAAAATCGAACAGACCGTAAAGTAGTTTGTAGTAGACGGTGCATATTTTCCACTCAGATCTAGAGGCAGTTAAAATATTGCAACTACAGTGAGAGGTTCGTTTATCAGTATGCATTGCGCCATATGCTGGGCCAGGGGGTTTTTCAGTGGGTGTCGCATAATGGCACTACGATTGCGCGCCAAGCACGGGGGAAATTAACAGGAAACGGAAGACATTTGGTACTGATTTAATTGTCGCATATGTAATGAGCACGCTCAGAATTACTCATGTAGGCCCCAGTACATATCTGCAAGATACATTTTCAACAACTGTTCATTCACTAGATGAGCCTTTATCAGCTTCAGACGCTGAATTGTGGCGGAGTCGCAGCGTCCCCGTCGTGCACGCCGGCTGCCCAGGTTCGATTACCGCTACCTACCCCCAAATTCCCTGTCCTTATGGTTGACACCTCGTGCGGACACATTTGCGGACTGCCTTTGTCTACAACTTTCGTCCACGCCACTCATGAGCGAAGAAAGGCTTTCGCTTTAAAAGGCGTTAAATAGCATTGGCGAAATGGTGTCTCCCTGTGTGACACCTTCCATTATTTTAATTTCATTGCTAACTTTATGTGGGATTTTAGTAGCTGCGCAGTCAGTATGGATATCTTCCAATGTTTTTACATGTATCTTCTACACTGTTATTCCGAAATGCCTGCATGGTTGCTCAGATTTTGGGTGAGTGAAATGCTGTTTGGAAATCTATGAAAGCTATATATAGCGGTTGGTTTTTTAATGCGCATGTTTCTATCACCTTATTTATAGTGTGAATATGGTGTACTCTCTTGTATCCTTTACGAAAACCAGGCTGATCATTTGTTTGAAGTCTAAAGGTTGCCCTGACGACTGTGTTCTCTCAAGAGAAAAGAATTGAACAGCTGTATCTTGCCGGTACTCACCTATATGGAGCTAAAACGTGGAACCTAATGAAAAGAGTTCAACTTAAATTCAAGACCATGCAGCGAGTTATGTAAAGAAAAATAATAGGGTAAAGTTCAGAGACCGGAAGAGAGCGGAGTGGGTGAAGAAACAAACGCGTGTTAATGACATCCTAGTAGAAATCAAGAGGAAGAAATGGGCTTGGACGCGGCATATAATGGGTAGGCAGGATAACCGCTGATCCTTAAGGGTAACAGAGAGGATTACAAGAGAAGGCAAGCGTAGCAGGGGTGGGAGGAAGTTAGGGGGGCGGGTGAGATAAAGGAGGTTGCGGAGATGCGGTCCGCGGCTGGGACAGGACAGGGTTAATTCGAGAGATATGAGAGAGGCTTTTGCCCTGCATGCAGTGGGGGTAATCAGGCTGATGATGATAGTGGAACTATGTCTCCTTTTTGGTGTACACCTGATCCGCACCATAAGAGACGTAATAAAAGAAATAGTGAAATGAAGAGTAGAAAAAAAGCGTTTCGAAAGGCTCCACAACAAATCAGACCATTTCGCGTGCATTAACCCGCACCGAGATCGCACAGTACACAATACACTCGGTTTTATTTCGACTGCCGCGACTACAATTTAGCCCGGCGAGCTTAGGCCCATGTGTCCTATCGCCATATATCCACTAGGCAAGCGCAGTGGGCGATTGCAATGCTTAGTAATTCTGGTAAAGTGTGCGATGGAAAGATTATAACTAATTAGACCTCTGAGAAAATATAAGATGCAGTAGAAACTGGAGCAATAGACGGTATTTTGTTACTTCATGCCAAATAATGTTTAAACATACCAGCATATTAAATGAATATTTTGCTGGCATGGTCCTCCACATGTCCACCGCAAGCAAATTTAAGGCCGACATTATTGACTTCTTAGAAGAAAAACAGCTGCGGTGGAGACCTCTCGTGAAGAAAGCAGTCGAAAAGCGGTAAAAATCCTTGATCAGAGTGGTTTTTAGGGCGAGTTGGTATGTCGTGACGAAAGTTTTAGTGCTAACAAACGAGGACGAACAAGAAAAAAAAAGTTTCGACATGGCGAAATTCTGCGCGGCACATTCTTTAGAACAATGATAGGGCAACCCACCAAATAGTTCAGGATGACGTAAGTGTTTATTTATTTATCTATTCCTTTAGCTATTCCTCTTAGCTCTCGCAATTTCCAAGAATGTTAGCGCGTCACATTATAAAAGGGAAACACTTTTTCCACCCGACACGCCTGGCGCAAAACAACACTCTGGGGTTTTGAAGGGGCTAAATTAAAGATAACGTTTTCTTCGCTTCATCTAAAACGCTGACCTTGCTTTTTCGATTTTTAGGGAGGTCCGGAAGTTCGAAAAGAAAGGACGGATGGCAGAGGGCCTTTAAGAAGTGAACAAAGCTCGAAAAAGCAAAAAGAGCAATAATGATGCGAAGCGTTTTGTCGATGTGAATGAGCCTACAAAACAGTCAAGAAAGTCGGAGGGCTTGAACCGAAGAAAATGCAGAAGTGTTTCTTACAGGCTAAGCCTTACAGAGTCTTACAGTCTCCTTGGGGCGACGAAGGAACAAATAGTTAAGGAACGCTGGCATTGGAATAAGGTCAGTCCAAAATCTCGTGAATAAACTCGTTTTCACGTGCTAGGAGTCTAACCAAGTGAGAAGTTATCTTCGAAGGAAGACATCGAAATAGAAACTACAGTGACATTCACGCACAAAAACGCATTGCCAAAGATACCAATTTTCAATTTTCAAAAGAAAGCAGAGAAACTTAAATAATAGCGCAGCCAGACTTCATGGAAATGCTGAGTGAAGTGCTTAGTGTGTAGCGGTTCATAAAAAGGAAAGTATTCTTTGTTGAATTCTGCATCTTTCTGGATCCAGTGCTTGTCATGCGGTTAGGCTGACAAATAATGTGTTGGTGGCCTAAGAGCGATTTTTGTGTAAGTGGACTGCAGACCTACGCAATATCAGAATTTGTAAAGGCCATGTGGTGGTGTTCCTAGGACTGTCTGAATTCGCCCTTAGTGTGAGGTGTAGTGCGACATTTTGAGGCTTTTTATATTCTAAAGTTTTCATATATGAACATTCAGCTGTCCTGTTTATATTTAGTTAAAGTGTTCCCTGTACGATTCCAAGTAACTCTACGGTATTTAATTTTGCTGCCTGTGAACTATAAAAATAAGGCGATTTTTTAATGTTTTTTTCGCGTTTTACTCCACTCTCCTAACTAGTTCTGAGCACAAATTTCAGCTATGTTCTGTAGCACATGTGCAAAGCTAACCAATCACTTCTTCGATTCTTTAGTATTTTTCTTGCGGAGGCGTCGCGGACGGCATCTTTCAGGCGGAGTTAATATCACAGTTGTCTGTCAGTCGAAGGTTCAAGTAATTTAGACGAGTTAACAGTGTAGTTCTGCAAGTTTGCAAATATTTGGACTCCACCGGTGGTATTAAAGGCCTATAAAGTTGCGCATTTGAAACAAAACTCATACGCACAAAAAAACTGAACAAGAAATGAAGTCGAAACAGTATAAGAAAAATTATAATTGACGCAATTTCATTTCTCCAATGGCTGCGGAAATTGAGATATCAGTCATCAAAAGAGCTACGGTTCTGTAGAAAATGTATAAAAGAATATTAACTTCGGTGCTGGTACTTCCTAAACTCGCAAACCGAAACTACTTTTATGGAGAATATTGTCAATGCTCACAACTTCCGTAAAAGCTGTCACTCATTACCCCATTTCATTGCAAACTACTGATGAATTGAGTTCCATGAAATGTTATTGCTGCCGCAGATTATTTTATTATTTGCACATGAGACATCTTTACTGTGAACGCGGTAAATCCGAGCATGGTTTCGCGAGTTGGTTTGAGGGTACATTTTTATTAACGCGGCCGTGGCATGGAACATTACTGTCACGCTATCCACTACTTCGTCGGTTTTCTTGCGAAAGCACTCGTACGCTCACCAGCACCGAGAAAGAATCTTCTCCGTCTGATCTTTCTTTTGCTGACATCTAGCAACACTGGCGTATTGTTAATTTAAAGAAAGTGTAAAGCACCTAGGCACCAGAAAATTTGATCCGGCTGCCCCCGAAATTCATCGCGCCCAGCATGATGGTCCCGATAAAAATTTGGCCCAAGCCATATCCAAAATTTGGCCCACCCACACCTTAAATTTGATCTTGGCCTATTTAGGCCGAAATTGATGCGCAGCTATATATGACCGCGCTCAGCCCGATGATGACCTCCAGATTTGACACGACCTACCCCAAAATTTGACCTTAGCCGATTTGGACCAAAATTGATGCCCAGCCATAATTCTACGTGCCCAACACAGTGGTAACCTCCAAATCTGGTCCTGCTCATTTCCAAAATTTGGCTCTGGTCGCCACCAAATTTTATTTCAGCCGATTTGGACCAAAATCGATGTCCAGCCCTAACTGATTGTGCTTAACATCATGGCGACCACCAAAATTGGCCCTTGTTGCTTCGAAAATCAAGTAAAGACAGATATCAATGCTTTCTATCTATAAAAGCTTTAAAGGGGTACTGAAAGGGGCTCTAATAAAGTTGCAGTATGGCTGGGAGGTTAAAGCATGCCTCTTTACGAATACTGTCCAGCAAGAAATTTTCTAATGCTCCTTGTAGAAGCTGAGTTATATGCCGTCAAAATTTGAATTTCAGCGCCTTCGCGCTTTTCTCTCTCCTGTCGTCACTTTTTGCACGTTGGAAGGTCGGCGCTCCTCCGCCAGCCCCCGCTCCTGGGGCGAAGCTTCCAGCCCCGTCGGAGCTACGCGGCTAGTTGGCCGTGACCTTGGTAGCTGCTTGACGCCTGAAAGAATCTAACCAGTAGCCATCTTTCAACATGTATACGTAGATGCGAGCGATGGAGGAGGGTGCGAGCATGAAAAAGTCGCCGGGAAGGGCTCATCAACTTTCGCGCGTTATTGTGGGTCCTCTGCTGGGTGTAGAAGTGTATTATTTGGCTCATGTTTTCATGACAACACAACGCAGTGAGTGAGCAAGTTGCTCTTCTCGGAAGGTGTTTCAGAGCCTCTTTAATAAAGCTGGACCTCTGACAACGTTTTCTCTACCTGCGCAAGTATTCAAGAAATACAGAAAGGAATGTCACCACGGAAAGCTTAAACGAAGAAAAGGAAGAACTGCAAGGCACAGAGCAAAATAGACTCGATCAAAATGCGAGCACTTTTGTGAGAACTTCTGCTCTAATACAAATCCATATTAAACATAGCTATCTGCTTATACCCTGCACCCCTCCCCCTACTAGGCCATGTTGCATACAGCATTAGAGCCGAATTTATTTCCAAAGCAGCAGAGTAGGCGCTAAAGAAGCGTTGTGAGGGCCTCCTACTCTGTGCAACGGATACAGAAATGTAGGAGGTCGAAGACGTGGCAGTACTTGCAAAGCCAACAATGCGCGCACTGAAACCAGAAATGGCGGAGATATTGAGGGAGAGATAACAGAGTGCCAAGGAAACAATTAGTTTCAACTAACACGTGTTCAGAGGACGCCGAGCAGATTCTGGCCGTTTCAAGTGGCCCCACATTAGGAGAGGCGGCAGCATACGATACATACATACGATACATACATAGCATACATTGGCGGTAGCATACAATAACCGCGGCCCAAAATGCGTTCCATGGCAGTAACCTCTACCCGCAGTCAGCCGTCATGCCTTGGAATGTCTCGCAAACAAATTAAGCAATCACTTTAAGTGCATTATTAAAAAATTGGCACGCAATAAGCTAAAAGGTACAAATTGCATATTGGTATTCAGTAGAGAGAAGCGATCACATCATAACGAACCAAAAAGGCTTTAAGCGGAATTCGTTTTGAGGTTCAGCTAGACTTAGCTAATTTAAATGCAATTATTGCATATTTATGGCTGGTGTGACACATACTAGTAGATTCGCACGCATACTAGAATAAAACACTTTGTGCCATGACGCACTTTGGGCACAAATGCCCTTGCGCCATAAAACTCCACCATAATCATCATCAGCAGGTGAAGATTCTTTTTACTCGTAAAATCTTATTCGTCTATAAATTTTTAGTGCGTTCGGTTTGGTTGTGAGCTGTTTTAGGAGGAAGGGTAGAGTGCCACATCAAGAATTTATTGACAATGTTTGCAGTCTTTGCGCATAATTTATTATGCTTTCGGTAGGCATAAATGTTTCATCACAGTCTTGCGTCGCTGTCAAGCATATCCTGAATTAACGAAAAAGGTAATTTAATGACATTTTCACGGCTTTCCATAAGAGATAGAGAGAGAGAGAGAAAGGCGAGCGGAAAGGCAGGGAGGATAACTAGGCGACGTCGAGTATGCTAACCTACATGTGGGGGGGGGGGGGGGGGGGGCTGATAGAAAACTACTAGGGCCGACTTTCCGGGATGGTTACAACAGGCAGCCTTGGGGTCGCTAGCAATGATGCAATGATAACGGTCGGACTGCCACGATGCTACTTCTGTCATCGTTGTTACTTAACTTAGTCTTGAGAGCAAAAAGTGTGTTCTGACAGGTTAGCTGCAGCTGATGGAGTACACGGAAGTTAGATGGGAGCAGTAGAGGTAGTTGTCCTGTACTCTACATAATAAGGCCAACGATTACGTTGAGGATGTTGTCTTGGCTGCCATTTCATACAACGGCGTTAATTTAAAACATCAGGATCACATAGTTTGCTGCATATACTTGTAATGATGCTGTATAGTTAATATACGGTACTCAAGACGCGGAGTGTGTCAACCATGGCTTTTTTTAAAACAAGTTCTTGTACATACACTGTCTAAAGTTTTAATAAATACCTTGGGAATAAAAGTAGGGCACCTGAGCTTCTGAAAGCACCACACTCTCCCGGTTGTGCACCCAAGGAGCGTAGGTTATAAACCATTGTGCTACTTAGAATTTTTTCTGATGTATTTTATTCTTGCAGTTTGCTGGCGGCACGTGTGGGCAAATGGATGGAGGTATAGTCTCAGGACGTGGCGAGGGGGAAATGTGACTCTCAATGAATCCCTATGTTATTGTGCTTCTTGGGTTAAACAAAAGGCTTTTCCTCCTTTGTAATACAAGGAGCAGCACTAGTGACAAGAACCATGTTCACTAGCTTAAGCAACTAGTGATGCTATTAATGGTAATTATTCTTCGTTTTTCTATTGGCAGCACCACTACGTTGCAGGTAAGACTGAGTGTTTAATAATTATGAGGGCAATTAAGTCAGAACATAGAGGAATGCGAATGTGTTTCGAGATAAGGAAACGTTTCTGAAGAAAGGAAAGGGCGCATTAGCGCTCATATCTTGACATCTTTGTGGACACCTGAGCCCCGCCTTAGACTTTTTGTGAGCCATGACTCGGAACTTCTTGTGACCCATGACTCAACACTTTTCTTGGCCAATTTTGTGAGCCATGACTCAGCACTTTGTTGTGTACGTTTTGTGATGCATGACTCAACACTTTTTGTGACCTATGACTCAGCACTCTTTGTCACCCTGACTCAGCACATTTTTGAGAACTTTCTGACCAATGACTCTGAACTTTTTGTTAGCCATTTTGTGTTCATGACTTATGATCTTGACTCGACTTTGATGACCACGGCTCAATTCTTTCCTCAGGCAATGACTGCAGTCATGACCAGATTGACTATGATTCAGGTCATGACTCATTACTTCAGACTCATGTCTCAATTACATTGACTCACATGACCATGACGATGATCTGACACTATTTATACACCAATTCTCATGCACATTAAATCACGACTACTATGCACTAGCTGATGACCTCCTATCGTGCGACACATTTTGCTTTCGCATTTTCCTTCCACATTTTGCATCCACTTTTTGTGGACACGTCAACTGCCGACATAGCCTATTAAGGCATCACCGCGTAGCAGTGCACCTTCAGTGGCAATCTGCACGGCCTGGAAGGTCCATCTCCCATGAAAAGTATGCAGGTAACGGGGTTTGCTTCTAAGCTGTTTAGCGGGGCTCCCTAGCCTATCTAGCGTTCCGAAGCATGGAAAAATTGAGGACGTGAAGCCATTCCTATTTTCAGAGATTACTGTGGCTGAGGATGCATGAAGAGGTAGGCCGCAGGCCTAACAAGAAATCCTTTGGGGTGTATACTTTTGACGGGGGGTGTATCTCCTGCGGAACCCCATCGATGGCCGAACGTCCGGGCACACGCGGGTAAACAAACATTTCTCACCTACATTTTTCACACTACCAACCGCCAGCTCACCCAAATTTACCTTCCTGAAGCGTCCACCCACAAGAGTCACACGCTGCAGGGGAAACAAATCACAGGAGAAGGAGGAGGAAAAGCTTTTATCAAGTATAGTGCGCTTGTCTTCTTGTGTGCAGCGCTCAATCCAGTGCTCCATGTGCCGACGCGATCCTGCAGGCCCGCCAAAGCAGCTGTCGCTGGTCTTGGGGATTCGTGCTGCTCAGTGCGGTCTCAGGAGAAAGGGCTCTCAGACCATAGTACCGCTGGCGGCTGGCCACCGCTATATTCTCGGCACGCTCTCTGAGCTGGCGCTGGTCGGTAGGCTCAATGCTGGACAAGGCAGATTCCCAATAGGAAGGGGTGTGGAGGGTTGTGGGTGGAACGCCGTCGAATGGTGTTGTGCAGCCACATAGGCAATGTCTTTAACATTCCTTACACGGCAAGTCGGGCATTTGTCCGGATATAGGGTGCTGAAGAACAAGTGTTTGTGATAGAGGTTAGGCTACGTTGAGTGTGTAGTTGACACCATGCCACAACTTCGGCCTTGGTGAGCGTTGGGTACCCGTTCATATGCCAGATGTGCGCTGCTTAGGTTGACAAGGACGGAGTGAACGGCAACTCGAACCGTTCGGTTGTCCTTAGCTCTGTCCTTGTCAACCTAAACATCGCATTTCTTGCATATGACCATGTTCCAACTAGCCCAATCCCAAGCAATACTTGTGGACCCGGACGGGTATTTCGCCGCGTTGACAAATAGGATGTTTTGATCACAGGAGTATTTGGCGCAAAAGTGCCTTCACGCCAGCTATCCTTCTTCAGCACTGGCGCGAATGAAATCTTAGCTGCAAGTTTGGGCGGGATGGCGTAGTACCTCTGCTGTAACGTAGTGGTCGGTTCCGGGTAGCCTAGTCGCCGCACAATTCGGACAATTCTCGTGTCTCTAAGACGAGTGCGCTGGCCAGTCTTTTGCGTTTCCACCAGCTCTTCGGCCGTTCTGTGTAGGCCCAGCTCCAGCAACTTCGGTTGACTTGATAAGTTGCGTGGAACGTCACACGGCTCACGCCTGCACGATTCGCATGATGTCACTTTCCTTAGGCGCCCTGCGTCTGTTGTAGATGCGGTGAATTAGTTGTGAAACCTATTCTGATTGCTTCTGGAGCAACTGTAAAGCGCAGGTCTCTCAGCCGTTAGATTTTGGTCACAGGCTGAGTACCCGCAGTCTGTCTACTCTAGGAATGGGAGTGCCTTTGAGGTGGATGTCGATACCAAGGTCGACTGCTTGGGTCCTCGCGCACGCGCGGATGATTAGCAGTTCTGATTTTTCAGGTGCGCACGTAAGCCCGCTCTGCGCTACCTGTGTGAACTCTTGAAAGTTACCTTGCATGTGGCCGTCCGAGCCTGTCGTCTTTCATATCGTGATATCGTCGGCGTAAAGTGTATGGTGCGCATCCGACATTATAGAGAGCAGAGGAGGAAGGCCAGCCATAGCCACGCACAACAAAGGTGGCGACAGCACCAAGCCCTGTGGAGTACATCGACAAGTGAGACGAATCGGCTCAGAGCGAAGATTTCAGATGCCCGCAGTTTCGGTTAGATCTGGGAGGAAGGCCCTCACGCAGTGTGATAGCATTCGAAGCTGTTGATGGCTTTATCGGAAGTGAAGGCAGTTATTTGGTGACTTCACTTTCTATATGATGACGTCACTTTTCTGCAACCAATGTGAAGTGTTCGGTCTGGTGACGTCAGTTCCTTCCAGTGAAACGGAATTATTTGGTGTAGTGACGTCATATTCCACCGACCAATCAACGAATTATGCGACTGACGACGCATTTTTTTCCCGAAGAGGCTTGCAATGCTGTAGCATTAAAACCGACAGTGAAATCAAATTATAATATAAAAAGGAAGGCGATCATCGTAAAAGTGAAATTTACAACGAATACTGCTAACGTATATTTGTCGCATCACATATTATGGTTTTGGTTTACGGTTTATTGGTGTTTAACGTCCCAAAGCGACTCAGGCTATGAGGGACGCCGTAGTGCACTGCCATCGCTCAGTATACGGGCCTCTAGAATTGCATACTATGATCGAAATTCTCTTCTTTTTTCGTCAAGGATAAAAATAAATGCACCAGCATTACTTTGAACATGAGTGGATTCAGTCTTTGATAGAAAGTATTTCACCGGGTTAGAAAAGCAATATTTGTGCATAGTTAACTGAAAAATAAAAATAAGCGTATGGTTAATAATTACATGAAGAGTATCTCGCTGAGCAGGTGCAGATTTTATTTAGCATTTAAAATATTTTTGTGCTGAATCTTTTGTGCATATTCGAGACATTAAGAATTAGAGCTGTTTTAGTGTATATTATCGGACCGAAAAATTCACTAAAGACTTCTCTTGTTGAAAGGACACTTTATTGGGCATAAATTGTGAGTTGGTTGTCTTTATTTTGATGAAAAATACATTCCAGTTATATTGTAGTCGTTATTACCGAGAGGTACGTTTGCCATGGCACACACGCCAACACTAGGGTAATCGTTCCGTGGTATGCATGTACAATGGCCGTCTTTTAAACTTGTGCACGGTGTTGGATATGATGGATTGCACTGTATTGAAACAACAAAAAGTTATTAGTAACCACAATAGAACATCACCAACTCGAATAATACACTACAGTCGCCCATTCGTTTATATGACGCTTAAAGTTGTCGTGATTGAGAATGTTTAGTACCCTTAGCAGGAGAAGGGTTGCTAATTGACCAGGAATAATCAGAAATACAATTGTTCATTGCTAGTAGCCGTCCCTCAGGAATTAATATGTGGGTGTTAGTGCCACTGCTGAGTTTCGGGCTAATTTTGAGCGACGTACTATCATTATCAATTTCTTTGAGCGGACTGTCACGTGTCTGAATATTCCTGTTTCTATCTGTTTCAAGTGTTCACCTTCGTTCTTTATCTGAATACAATCTATTTTTTTTTTACTCCAAAGTCGAAGATCCCGCCTTGTACTAAAGAAGCCCTCGCTAGGCCCTTTTTGCTCTTGGATGAGTAGAACGATTCCATGACATTTTTAATCATTTATTGAAGCCTGAAGTTGCCTGCTGTCATCAAGAGCTCTGGATTAAATTTGAGGCTGCCAAGTATTCATTTTCAGTCTCCAGAGAGCGCGCGTGGTCAGTTCTTTTACTTAAAGCATTTTATCGTTAAACTAGAATCACTTCGACCCTTTCTGAAGAAAGCGCCACTGTTCTCAGTGCTGTGCTGTAACTACAAAATTGTAAAATTTTATACCGCACAGTCATCTTTATTGTCCTCCTTAGGCAATAAAGTCTCCTTATGGTGCTCTAATGAGCAACACAGAAGACTGGATAGAGGCTTCGTTTTTACTGGGCGGCGTGTCTTTCAGGAACGGTCAAACACGACGGAAAGATAACGGTCTCTAATGCCCTTCATGAGGCCGAGCAATGGGCGCCGTATATGAATTAAGTATTTTCACGTATTGGCCATTATGGATGGAGCTCAGTAACTCATTCTTGCGATTGACGACGTTGGCTTTGTTTCAGTCTCCATCGATCATGACAACCACCATCATGACAGCCCATCATGGCAAGACGCTGTTCCCGGCGGAGAGCTCTGTTACATAGACTTCCACTTTCGGCGGCGAATATTCAAGAATTATGCTGCGAAAACTGCTACGCTTTCCGAGCGCAAGCATTGCTCCAGCGAAAATACAGAGAACAAAGCTGTTCACTCGGGCGAGGTTTGCCAACACCGCCGCGCTCGTTCTGGACAAAGAAGACGTTCGGCCACGCGCTCGGGAACACAGTTCGACCTCCAGGTGGCGCCGGCAGAAAGTCAGCAGCGTGGCATTGCCCCTCCCATCTAAGAGGCATCGACTCGATGCCGCACGCGAGGGGAAGAAAAAAAAATAAGGCGGAAGGTAATGGCGGGGTTGGGTCCGGGGCTAACGGGAATAAAACGGCTTCATTCGCGCCACGTGGACGACCTCGGACGTAGGGTGTCGAAAGGACCGGACAGTTCCTTGAGGGAGCACCTCGTAGGTCACCGCGCTGAGGCGGCGTAACACCTGGTACGGACCAAAGTAACGGCGAAGAAGATTCTCGGAGCGCCCTCGCAAACGGATTGGGCTCCACACCCAGACTTGGTCACCGGGTGGGTAAATCACCTCCCTGCGGCGGAGGTTGTAACGCTCGGCGTCGCGTTGTTGTTGGCACCGGATTCGCTGTCGAGCAACTTGGCGAGCAACTTCGGCGTCACGGACAAATTGGTCGGCATCCACGACAGAAGAGGGAGTAGGATCCGGAAGAAGCATGGCGTCCAGCATGGTCAAGGCTTCGCGACCGTGCACCAAATGGAAAGGAGTGAAGCGCGTCGTTTCGTGAAGCACAGTGTTGTACGCGAACGTTATGTAAGGAAGTATCCGATCCCAGTTCGCGTGGTCATCGTCGACATACATAGAAAGCATATCGGCAATTGTCTTGTTAAGCCGCTCAGTCAGTCCGTTGGTTTGCGGATGGTAAGCTGTTGTCTTTCGATGGCTGGTGCCACTGAGTCGAAGTACCTCGTTCGTAAGTGCCGACGTAAACGGGGTTCCCCTGTCAGTTAATACGACCGTTGGAGCTCCGTGACGAAGCACAATGTTATGAATGAAAAAACTTGCGACTTCGGCGGCGGTACCACGGGGAAGAGCCTTGGTCTCACAGTAGCGGCTGAGATAGTCAGTGGCAACAGCAATGTACCGGTTACCAACGGAAGACGCCGGAAACGGACCGAGTAAGTCCATGCCGGCCTGTTGAAATGGGAGGCGCGGGGGATCGATAGGCTGCAGGAGCCCGGCTGGTTTAGTCGGTGGCGTCTTCCGGCGCTGACATTCTCGGCAGGTTCGGACGTAACGGCGGACAACCGCAGCAAGCTTGGGCCATTAGTACTTGGTGCGTATGCGCGCCAACGTGCGGGAAAACCCTAGATGGCCCGAAGAAAGGTCGTCGTGGCACGCGCGCAGAACTTCGTCACGAAGCGCAGCTGGCACTGCAAGCAGATAGACAGTCTCCGTTAGGCCGTAGTTCTTTTTGTAGAGTACCCCATCGCGCAAGCAAAACGATGACAGTCCGCGCTTGAAGAGCCGAGGTGGAGATGGGGCGATTCCTTCAAGGTATTCTATGAGGGGCAACAGGTTAGAATCGGCCCTTTGTTGTTGGGCAAGGGTGGACGTGGTGAGAGCACCAAGAAAAGCGGAATCGTCGTCGGACTCGTGAGTGGGGCACAGGATTGGGGCGCGGGATAGACAGTCAGCATCGCTGTGTTTCTGGCCAGACTTGTGCACGATGGTGACATCAAATTCTTGTAACCGAAGACTCCATCGAGCAAGCCGCCCCGAGGGATCCTTCAGGTTCGCCAACCAACAGAGTGAATGGTGGTCGCTCACGACCCGAAACGGGCGGCCATACAAGTACGGACGAAATTTCGTAACGGCCCACAGCACAGCTAGACATTCCTTTTCCGTTGTGGAATAATTGACTTCTGAGCGGGACAAAGTGCGACTGGCGTAAGCAATCACGCGTTCTAGACCATCCTGCCGCTGAACAAGGACCGCGCCGAGGCCAACGTTACTAGCATCAGTGTGCAGTTCAGTGTCGGCCTCTTCGTCGAAGTTGCCAAGCACAGGCGTACACTGCAGACGGGACTTGAGTTCTGTGAAGGCGCTGTCCTGGTCTTGGCCCCAGATGAAGGGTTCAGAATCCTTCGTCAGGCGGGTCAAAGGCTCTGCTAGCCGGGAGAAATTGGGAACAAACCGGCGATAGTACGCGCAGAGGCCCAAGAAACGACGCAGGCTCCGTTTGTCTGTTGGCTTAGGGAAGGCAGCTACGGCGGCCGTCTTTTCGGGATCTGGACTAACACCTCGTGCGCTGACAATGTGACCAAGAAACTTCAGCTCTTGAAATGCAAAGTGACATTTCTCTGGCTTGAGAGAGAGACCAGCGGAACGTATGGCCTCGAAAACAGCACGCAAGCGTTTCAGGTGCTCATCAAACGTGTCAGAGAAGATCACGACATCGTCAAGATATACGAGGCATGTCTGCCACTTCAGACCGGACAGCACGGTGTCCATCATTCGTTGAAACGTGGCAGGGGCCGAGCACAAGCCAAAAGGGAGTACCTTAAACTCGTATAAACCGTCAGGCGTAATAAAGGCGGTCTTCTCTCGGTCGCGTTCGTCGACCTCTATTTGCCAATACCCACTGCGGAGGTCAAGGGATGAAAAGAAGGTGGCATGGCGCAGGCGGTCTAGGGAATCATCAATGCGGGGCAGAGGGTACACATCTTTTTTCGTGACGGTATTCAGGCGCCTGTAATCGACGCAGAACCTGAGGGTGCCATCTTTCTTCGTGACGACAACAACAGGCGATGCCCAGGGGCTCGTGGAAGGTTGGATGACGTCGTCCTGGAGCATCTGTGTAACTTGGCGGCGGATGGCATCGCGTTCTTTGGAAGACACGCGATAAGGGCGCTGGCAAATTGGTCTTTGGTCGTCAGCAACGACAATTCGATGCTTGGTAAGCGGCGTCTGTCGGACCTTGCCTCATTGTCCATTCTTGTAGGCTCGGTCCCGACGGCCGCTATATCGACACCAGTGCATTGGGCTCCTGAGTACTGAAGCCGCTCAAAAATCAGTCTCTCTCTCTCTCTTGCCATGTGTGTCTGTGCACATCCCTGATCGCGGTTTCACACGATCACGCAATCCTGGCACTCAGCAGTGTCCAAGGTCATAGAAAAAAGGAAAGTGCTCTCCCTTTGCCAGGCGCACTAGGCGCAGTCTTCGCTCCACGCCCGCTCTCAAAAAAGTTGCACTCCGCTAGAATGAAAACCCGCCACCGCATTCCGTCGATGATGATGAAAGATTCGTTCTGGTTCTGCCAGCTTCGCTGAAGCCGTTCTGATTTGCATTCCGTCGCTGATGAAACACTCTGGTTCCGTTACCTCGCTCAAGCCGCACTGCGTGGCATCAGACCTCTGCGTGGAGTGCAGAGCCGCAGCAATATTGAAGGCTACGTTACTTTAAAGTCAATTTGACATCGAAGCTTGCCGAAACAGTCTGAGATGAATGAGAAACTGCTATCGGCTACTAGTACAGGTTTTGGAGAGGCTAGCCGAGCAGCCAATCAGACAGGCTATGTGACGTGCCTAGGCGAGAAGAAACGGGAGGCCTTGCTCATTGGATGACTGAGCTGAAAGCCTGCTTTGAAGATGCTGTCTAATCCACTCGTAGAAATTAGTCGCAAAGAAGAGTGATTCCTAATCACATTAAAAAACAGGAAAAATGCAACTGTAGCCTTCGAAGAAACCGCGGCTCCTGTGAACCCACTGATCAAGGACTAAAGTTGTTTCACCGCTCGGTGCGTGGAGAAGTTAGTTGGATCCGTAGCTCAACTCTTCTCTCTGCAAAGTGTACTTTCACTCGAAAGGACCTACTTATTTATTCCAGGAAATCCATACAAGTACTGATGCTAAATTAAACTTCTCAAAAAGCTAAAAGAAATGCGCTGCTTTGTGTGTCATGATCTGGCCCCAATATGTGGATAATTTAGACAAACGAATTTGCAAGTGTCTGTGTAATTCCAGTGTTGCAAAAATTTGTCACCAATGCGGAGCAAGTTGTTTAGCCCCGCGAAAGGAGTGCATTGTCTCAGCAGAAAAATCGCGATTCACATCTTCTGTTCCGCCCAGGAGGAATTCGCCGCACAACGGGTCACCGCACCTTCCCCGCAAGCTGCTTTCTTCTCTCTTTGCATTTAAATATTCGATTGCAAGATAGGTATGCGGCGGTAGTTTTGCTTTTCACACAGTCAGACCGCCACTTGAAGCGTTTTCAGAACCATTGTTGCAAACAGAGGTAAAAAGATATTCATTTAATTTGGCTCCAAAGACCTCGTAGTGATTTCATCTCACCAGTTCAAGAATTCATTTTAAAGATTTCAGGGGCAGTTTATTTATGTCTTATGAGTTTAATTAGAGATTAACTATGCCTTATGCGGAGATATCTGAATCTTGATGAGCTAGAACTGTTTTGAAGTGGTCAACCTGAGGTGTTGCTTCATTATCTGTTTTGAACCACGGACTAGAAATATTTGTTGAACCATTAGATATTTTTTTCCAGGTACAACGTGACACTACTGCTCATGACGTATATACAGTTCCTCAGTTCCTCAGTTCCTCAGCTACAGTTCCTCAAAAGGTCGCAGCTGTTTTTTCATTCACCGTTCTTAAACCTTCGATTTGATTATTTAGGCTAATGGTTTGCATTCCTCGAACTATTCTTTGATAGGCTAATTTTTATTTTACGACGAATCACTTTTTTCGTGTTTCATAGTTTTGAAATATACGGCGTGTTTCAGTGCAAACTTTAGAAAATTGTTAAATAGATGCTTTCCGAAAAAAGCTGTAAAGGAGAAAACAATCAGCTGCGGTGGACATCTGCCATAGTAAAAGCCTTGCTAACCGCTAGGTTATTATCTATAATTTACAATTACCTTTTTAATTATGATATTTGGCGGTTATTGGCAATGAATTGTTTGTAGCCACAAAAAAGTTGATGCTGTATCACTTTATAAAGCGAAAAAAAGTAATTTGGTTAAGCCCTGCAGCGCGAGAAAATCTTTTTTTTCTTCGCCGAACCAAAACTGAAAGCATGAGCTGCGCAAAAAGCACCGTGAAAAAGAGACACCTGCTGATGATGTATTGCAAAGACTGTGGTGCACATTTCGAAACGTGTGTGGTAATTCCTCCAACTTGGTAGCCTGAACGCTCAGCTTAGATTGCGGCCGGCATTGTACTTTGCTTCGTCGTTTCGCATAAGAAAAAGGCTGGTTATCATCGTCTATGCGGTTATCGATCCTGAGAGCTCTGATCAGCGCACCGGGCAGTGTTTTTTTTCCTTTGTCTCTGCTACTTTTGATTTGTCTATCAGAGGGGTTATATTTGAGGCGTCACCAACCGCTTATTTAGTCAATAGGTTTAGTTACTGTTCCTGTATAATCGCTGCGTGTTAAGAAGTGCATCAGACAAAAAAATAGTTTCGGCCGTGAAGGAACGAGAGCTTCTGCGGCAGTTGCTATAGGCTGCTAGGCAGTTCTTGTGGTTCGTAGCTCCATTTCCACGAAAAGCGGTGACGTTGGCTTTTGAGGTGCTTATTATAGTGGTAATGCTATCGATGCTATTGATTGAATTTCGCCCCTACTTGGTAATACTATCGATGATTTAGAAATCGATGTCCTGGTGTGCATCTCTGTCAGGACGGAAGCAAGCGCCAGGGAAATTCTCGGTGCATATGAATCAAGCCCGGATTTAGTTTAGAAGCCACTTTCAAGACACAGCTAGCTACCACCCATATAATATGTGTCTTCACCAGAAGCTGAGAACAAAGCACTTTCAGAAACAGCTCAATTTTCGGAACTTGTGCCTGAGCCAATGCGACGCCGACCCGCGATTTCTACCGAGAGTGGTTTTTACTGACAAGGCCCGATTTTGCAGGGATCCAAATGTCAGTTTTCACCGCGCCCATTATTAGTGCGACCAGAACCCACCCGGTTACTTGAGCATAAGCAACGGAGAGGCTGTTTAGCATATGTTTGCTGACATATATTAAGGCCGTATTGTTGGTCCTTACTTAATTAACGAAAATCTTACTGGAAAGACATGCAAACACTGCGTTCTAAAGGGCGTCGTCTCTGAATATGCCTCAGAGCTGTCAGTGACTGTGGTGAAAAAATTGTTGTTCCAGCTTGAGGGAGCCCCGCAGCATTTTTCTTCATCAGCTGGACAATTCATGGAAGAGTTCTTTCCAACCAATTGATTGGGCGTCGTGGTACCCTGCCTATCCTCTTAGTTCGCTCTATTTATCAGTCTTGGCTTTGTGTTGTTGGCTTTAACTCCCCAAAGCGACTCAGGCTATGAGATTCGTCGTAGTGGAGGGCTCCGGGTAATTTCGACCACCTGGAATTTTTTAGTGTGCCCTGACATTGCACACAATGCGGGCCTCTAGCATTTCGCCTTCATTGAAATGCGACCGCCAAGGCCATGATCGAACCCGCGTCTTTTGGTTCAGCAGTCCAGCATCCTAATCACTGAGCCACAGTGGAGGCCCTTATCACCCTTGAATGGCTTCCTCAGAGACTATGTAAAGATGTGGTCTTTAAGACGAAGCGAGCTAACCACGAAGATGTCAAGTCACGTGCACGAATATCACTGGAAAACATTCCCAGGCAAATGCTATCTGCTGTGAGTGCCACAAAAGAGCTCTTTCTTTTGTGCGTCCAATGTAGGGAAAGCAATTTGAGCACATCAAGTAAAAAATGTTTGTTGCCTCATATGATACTGCTCTCGTGGGGGTGTTCCCGAATAGGGCTGCAAAGAACTGGAACATTGGAATGCAAAGATTTTATTCATTAATGCTTCTTCTACGACTCGGAACTGCTCAACACGTGCGGCCAAAGTTTCCTAACAATGGGCTGCGAATTCTTGCAAAAAATGAGACGCGTCTGCGTCCGCGCGCGGCATCAGAATTCAGACATCTGGTGGGAAGCAACTTCGCGGTACAATTCCAAACGTTTTCAGCTAGGGAGTCGTTCACATTTAGTTTAGCTGTCAAGCCTATGCCATGCAAAGGAAATAAACGCTAACAGACATTACTCAGTACATGTGAAGAAAACGGAGCAGCTAAACAGACACCTGCACGCTTTCACAGAAGCTTGGCTTAATTTTATTCATTTAACGAATCTATCTCGATGCAAAGGAAAGAAAAAAAAAGCCTGCTTCTCTGAATAGCTGCACGGGCAGAGCGCATGGCCAGTCCCTGTGAGGGTTCTGAAAATCGACGCCCGCGTTCTTGACGACGACTAACCTGTTTGCTGCGCCGAGAGAATAGAAAAAGTTAACACCGGCTGTGGTCTAAGCTCAGCCTCTAGGATTGCTAGCCAGTGAAAAAAGCGTAACTTCGGACTTGTCTTCGCAGCCATTGAAACATGAACCTGCGTACGTTGCGTTTGCACAAGACTTCCGGCGCTCGTCACGCACAGTTTTGGTTTGGTTTCGATTTCGCTTTAGAAAATGACATTTTTTTTCGGTTTAACAACTGATGCGGCATCGTCTTCAGCGCGGCTGCTAACAATTCACACGCAATAACCGCCAAAGTCCGCTATTTAAAACAAATTATTAGTAAACGTTACTTGATTAGCTAGCTAATCAACACGAGTTTTACAGTTACTGAAGTCCGCCACAGCTCTTAGTTTACTCTCGAAGTGGTCTCTTTTTGCCTTGAACAGTCTACTTTTACGAATTTTTTCAAGAGTTCACTAGAACACCCGGTGTACAGTGTTGCTTTTAAGTTTGTATATTTTGATTAGTGCGAAGCACCTTTCTGATGTGTAAACCCTGAGCAAGATGTTGCGATTAATGTTGGTTTGTGCCAAGAGCATAGCAACGGTGACATAGCAACGCTATAACATAGTTACGGAAAGAAATAAATAAAACAAATATATCCGCGACTGGGCTTTAAACCCGCGGCGGCGTGGAAAGATGCACTTTTCTGGTCTGTGCACAAAAGCACTATGCTATCGCCGCCGCTAATCATGCCTCGTGTTAAACTGCAACACACTCTTGCGTTGTGCATTGCTAGTCGTGGTATTCATCAAAGAACACTGCTATGGATCTGAAGTCGTTGCCAGACGTGCCGACGGCCCAGTAAAGCTAAACATAGGCTTTCGCAAGTCTACTCGGTTTAACTACGTTAAATGGGACCAGTTAAAAAAACTGTGAGAAATACATCGGTGCAGTCTGTTTAGGTCAGTTGTACAGAAGAGCACACACTATGTACGTGATACGGCTCAATACTCTGACTTAATTAACGAAAATGAACTAACCAAGTTGTATTTCTGATTTCGTAAAGCAAGAACACCATATTTATGCGTCTAAGGGCCGCCCGGGTATATAGGCCACTCACCGCTACTTTGAAGCCGATGATATGAAAAAAAAGTTTCAACTGAAATGGGTTTATGGCCGTTTAACGTCCCAAAGCGTCTCTGGCCAACTGACATGAACTGCTGTACACGTGTGCACGCCTTCTACGAGAAGCTGCCAGATTATGACAGCTGCCTGCGTCCATTTACGTTCACTTTTCCAGTACGCACTGCTGTGAAGCTGTGTGCTACTTGTGAGGGTCTTCGGTTTCGTCCGCGCAGCTCGGCATCGTTTTTATTTGCGCTGCACCTTCAGCCGTTCATTTTGCCAGTCAGCCGTTTTGCTAGTGTTGCCAACCGGACGACTAAAATGATCACCACCCCAGCTCTTGTGCTCATGCAATTTTAATTCATGGCGTTCAGTGTCCGCAGTCATTGCTGTTAAAAGCTTTAAAGTTGCTGCCATTTTGAATGCAAATTGACAGAACTGAAGGTGACTATATTTACGAGGGTGATCAAAATGAAGACCTTTAAAGCTATCTGAAACTAGGCGCTAGATGTAGCGTCAAACTGTGATGGACAGAGGAAGCAGTTACAAAGCTATCTAAAACTAGGCGCTAGATGTAGCGTCAAACTGTAATGGACATAGGAAGTAGTTACCCTGGAATATGGCTTGCAAACTAAACTCAAAAATGCCGCTTTCGGGGCAAGGGCCCACTCCCCTAATTTGAGAAAAAAAAAACGTGCGGCCCTTACCCGAATATATACGGTATATCGCTAAATGGAAGGCCGTCAACATGAAAGGTGAGCCGAGTTTTAATTTTTTTTCATCGACAAATTCGCTCGAAGAATAAAACGTCAGAACCACGCATCTCAAAGCTCGTTGAGGTGGCCTTTTGCGCACTATATTTCCAAAATATTTTAACAAAAGCTACCGCTAAACAGATGGAAAGAGATGGAAAACATGGCAGATGGAACTTGCCGTTAGAAATATGGAACGATAGCTCGCAGCATATTGCAGCTCAGAGCTTACAATGTGAATGCTCTGCATTAACCGTGATGTACTTGTAGTCGACTATTAAAATACCTTTACAATTTATGATAATGGTAGGAATGATGAATATCTTTTAATTACTAACGATATCGCACTTACCGGCATTAAGCACTTGTAATGGCTAGTCCAATTTCCCGTAAACTGCGAATGGTGTAGGGTTTCGTTGTTACCATAGGTAGCGTTAGTCACCGTTATATTTCCTAACTTTATAACGCTAAGGCAAATTGGTTTAAAACCTGTCTCAGTGGAGTCGCCTTCTTCACCAGGGTAGTAATCATCGGTGCTGTTTTCACATTCATCGCTGTCTTCGATACTTGTTTCAGGGGTGTGTTCTGCAACGCTAGAAACATGAAAACGTCGAATTAGCCTCCTCCGTAGTTGATGAAGCGAAAGCTAAGAATAAGGACCAAACTAATGGTAAGTGAGCTCGCAAGCATAATTCAGATCCTCGAGTGAGATGTGTATAGCATAATCGCGTGTCTCCGGCCAGGCTGAAACACTATTAGGAAAAAATTACATTTCACGAACAAAGGAAAAAATTTGCTGGCATTTTTGTCGTCGAACACATGTGTAGGCTAAGCATGAAATGCTATGCAGAAGCAGCATAGATTTTAGCACGGGTTATGGATGATACTGGCAGCACATTTTACTAGCTTGATTGATTTTGCTATGTGTTAATTTATAGCAAATACTGTTTGGAAAACATCTCAACAAGACAAAGACAGAAATCAGACAACACGACGCTGTTCTTCTATTCAGTCTTTGCACTCACTGAATAAGCCTCCCGTAGATCCACAGACTGCTATATATCGCCATAGGCGTCTTTCAATTCTTGTATTTCATCTCGTAGGCGGTCTAGGCGCCCGACGCTGGTTTCAGTGAATGACGTGCCAGTCTTGGCCTGCTTTTGTCCAACCACAGGAGCACATCCGTTCAATTTTCGCTAGTTCTTGATTTTATATCCGGCCGCTTGAGGTTTTTGTTTTCAAGCGTTTCACCACGCTTGCGTTAAATATGCGTGAAGTTTATTTCTATATCTGGTCCGAACTTCAAGAAGCAGCTATGGCAACAACGCAAATTGAAAACGAATCATCAGTTTTCATCAGCGAGAAATGTAACGATAACACTGATTGCACTGAAGCTCTACGGTGCTATAATAGTACTGTCTAAGTTTCTTTCGCGAAAGGAGACAACAAACAAGGCCTCACTCATTCAACAAGGGTTCATGTCTGCTAAAGAAATTTTTTCGCACATCTGATCATCCTAATTTTAAAAACATAGCAGAAATTCTATTTAGAGAGCCATTATTAACACCGGGTACAATGACGTAATTGGAGGGTATGGGGGCGCGTAACGTGCTTAACGTAAGATATTGAGTCACTTGATGTCACGTGGTAATTCACGCCAATATGGCCTAGAATTCAGCATTGTCGCGAAGTGTGTAGACGATTCAATGCATCCGTCAGTGTGACTTATCAGCTCTGGTGGTGGGCATATACACTGCGAGCTTTTTCAGTCTAGAATTAAGAGCGAATACTTATATTTCGGGCTTCAGGAGAAACCTCGGTGAAACAAGATTCAACTTAATAATTTATACAATGCAGATAATTTTAATATACACAGCGGCCGAGTACCATCCCTCTCTTGCAATAAAGGCTTCATTCCTTCATTCAAATATACACTGATTAAACCAAAAATAATGCCTGGGCTGCATAAATCAGCTCGATATTCATTGTACGGCTGACTATTAGCGCACATGAAATAAGGGCGGACATAAGTACTCACGCTGAGGCCAGGTGGATAGTTATCAGTGACGCCACCAGAATTACCACTGAAAACGCCATTTGTATTGCTATTAATTAGTATTACAGGGAAAATTTGCTGAGCCGTAAGTGGAAGGGGCACAGAACAGCCCGGGCTAAATGCTAAACTGAGCAAACAATAAACTGCTTCTGTGTTATAGTGCTAGCGATATCAGGCGCCCACTTGCATTGTTCTGCTGTTATCGATCAACCATGAGTGCCCTGACAATTTTCAAAGCACGTGCGAGGAATTCCAGTACATGACGAGACATAAATCGAAAGT